>NC_134519.1:31894645-32534227 GCF_027942865.1 Odontesthes bonariensis | reverse complement strand
TGGCTTCTGCTGTTAAAGCCTGGCTAATGTGAAAGCCTGGCTGCTGTTAAAACCTGGCTGCTGCTGTGAAAGCCTGGCTGCTGCTGTTAAAGCCTGGCTGCTGCTGTTAAAGCCTGGCTGCTTCTGTTAAAGCCGGGTTACTGTTAACACCTGGCTGCTGCATTTAAAGCCTCGCTGCAGCTGTGAAAGCCTGTCTATTGCTGTTAAAGCCTGGCTGCTGCTGTGAAAGCCTGGCTGCTGCTGTCAAAGCCTGTCTATTGCTGTTAAAGCCTGGCTGCTGCTGTGAAAGCCTGGCTGCTGCTGTTAAAGCCTGGCTGCTGCTGTTAAACCCTTTCTGCTGCTGTGAAAGCCTGTCTGCTGCTCTTAAAGCCTGGCTGCTGCTGTGAAAGCCTGGCTGCTGCTGTGAAAGCCTGGCTGCTGCTGTGAAAGCCTGGCTGCTGCTGTCAAAGCCTGTCTATTGCTGTTAAAGCCTGGCTGCTGCTGTGAAAGCCTGGCTGCTGCTGTGAAAGCCTGGCTGCTGCTGTTAAAGCCTGGCTGCTGCATTTAAAGCCTCGCTGCTGCTGTGAAAGCCTGTCTATTGCTGTTAAAGCCTGGCTGCTGCTGTGAAAGCCTGTCTATTGCTGTTAAAGCCTGGCTGCTGCTGTGAAAGCCTGGCTGCTGCTGTGAAAGCCTGGCTGCTGCTGTTAAATCCTTTCTGCTGCTGTGAAAGCCTGTCTGCTGCTCTTAAAGCCTGGCTGCTGCTGTGAAAGCCTGGCTGCTGCTCTTAAAGCATGGCTGCTGCTGTTAAAGCCTGGCTAATGTGAAAGCCTGTCTGCTGTTAAAACCTGGCTGCTGCTGTTTAAGCCTTTGCTTCTATGATAGCCTGGTTGCTGTTAAAGCCTGGCTGCTGCTTTTAAAGCCTGGCTGCTGTTAAAGCCTGGCTGCTACTTTTAAAGCCTGGCTGCTGTTAAATCCTGGCTGCTGTTAAAGCCTGGCTGTTGCTGTTAAAGCCTGGCTGCTACTCTTAAAGCCTGGCTGCTGTTAAAGACTGGGTGCTGCTGTTAAACCCTTTCTGCTGCTGTGAAAGCCTGTCTGCTGCTCTTAAAGCCTGGCTGCTGCTGTGAAAGCCTGGCTGCTGCTGTGAAAGCCTGGCTGCTGCTGTCAAAGCCTGTCTATTGCTGTTAAAGCCTGGCTGCTGCTGTGAAAGCCTGGCTGCTGCTGTGAAAGCCTGGCTGCTGCTGTTAAAGCCTGGCTGCTGCATTTAAAGCCTCGCTGCTGCTGTGAAAGCCTGTCTATTGCTGTTAAAGCCTGGCTGCTGCTGTGAAAGCCTGGCTGCTGCTGTGAAAGCCTGGCTGCTGCTGTGAAAGCCTGGCTGCTGCTGTGAAAGCCTGGCTGCTGCTGTTAAATCCTTTCTGCTGCTGTGAAAGCCTGTCTGCTGCTCTTAAAGCCTGGCTGCTGCTGTGAAAGCCTGGCTGCTGCTGTGAACGCCTGGCTGCTGCTCTTAAAGCATGGCTGCTGCTGTTAAAGCCTGGCTAATGTGAAAGCCTGTCTACTGTTAAAACCTGGCTGCTGCTGTTTAAGCCTTTGCTTCTATGATAGCCTGGTTGCTGTTAAAGCCTGGCTGCTGCTTTTAAAGCCTGGCTGCTACTTTTAAAGCCTGGCTGCTGTTAAATCCTGGCTGCTGTGAAAGCCTGGCTGTTGCTGTTAAAGCCTGGCTGCTACTCTTAAAGCCTGGCTGCTACTCTTAAAGCCTGGCTGCTGTCAAAGACTGGGTGCTGCTGTGAAAGCCTGGCTGCTGTGAAAGCCTGGCTGCTGCTGTTAAAGCCTGGCTGCTGCTGTGAAAGCCTGGCTGCTGTGAAAGCCTGGCTGCTGCTGTTAAAGCCTGGCTGCTACTGTTAAAGCATCGCTGCTGCTGTGAAAGCCTGGCTTCTGCTGTTAAAGCCTGGCTGCTGTGAAAGCCTGGCTGCTGTAAAAGTCTGGCTGCTGATAAAGCCTGGCTTCTGCTGTTAAAGCCTGGCTAATGTGAAAGCCTGGCTGCTGTTAAAACCTGGCTGCTGCTGTGAAAGCCTGGCTGCTGCTGTTAAAGCCTGGCTGCTGCTGTTAAAGCCTGGCTGCTTCTGTTAAAGCCGGGTTACTGTTAACACCTGGCTGCTGCATTTAAAGCCTCGCTGCAGCTGTGAAAGCCTGTCTATTGCTGTTAAAGCCTGGCTGCTGCTGTGAAAGCCTGGCTGCTGCTGTCAAAGCCTGTCTATTGCTGTTAAAGCCTGGCTGCTGCTGTGAAAGCCTGGCTGCTGCTGTTAAAGCCTGGCTGCTGCTGTTAAACCCTTTCTGCTGCTGTGAAAGCCTGTCTGCTGCTCTTAAAGCCTGGCTGCTGCTGTGAAAGCCTGGCTGCTGCTGTGAAAGCCTGGCTGCTGCTGTCAAAGCCTGTCTATTGCTGTTAAAGCCTGGCTGCTGCTGTGAAAGCCTGGCTGCTGCTGTGAAAGCCTGGCTGCTGCTGTTAAAGCCTGGCTGCTGCATTTAAAGCCTCGCTGCTGCTGTGAAAGCCTGTCTATTGCTGTTAAAGCCTGGCTGCTGCTGTGAAAGCCTGTCTATTGCTGTTAAAGCCTGGCTGCTGCTGTGAAAGCCTGGCTGCTGCTGTGAAAGCCTGGCTGCTGCTGTTAAATCCTTTCTGCTGCTGTGAAAGCCTGTCTGCTGCTCTTAAAGCCTGGCTGCTGCTGTGAAAGCCTGGCTGCTGCTGTGAACGCCTGGCTGCTGCTCTTAAAGCATGGCTGCTGCTGTTAAAGCCTGGCTAATGTGAAAGCCTGTCTACTGTTAAAACCTGGCTGCTGCTGTATAAGCCTTTGCTTCTATGATAGCCTGGTTGCTGTTAAAGCCTGGCTGCTGCTTTTAAAGCCTGGCTGCTACTTTTAAAGCCTGGCTGCTGTTAAATCCTGGCTGCTGTTAACGCCTGGCTGTTGCTGTTAAAGCCTGGCTGCTACTCTTAAAGCCTGGCTGCTGTTAAAGACTGGGTGCTGCTGTGAAAGCCTGGCTGCTGTGAAAGCCTGGCTGCTGCTGTTAAAGCCTGGCTGCTGCTGTGAAAGCCTGGCTGCTGTGAAAGCCTGGCTGCTGCTGTTAAAGCCTGGCTGCTGCTGTTAAAGCATCGCTGCTGCTGTGAAAGCCTGGCTTCTGCTGTTAAAGCCTGGCTGCTGTGAAAGCCTGGCTGCTGTAAAAGTCTGGCTGCTGATAAAGCCTGGCTTCTGCTGTTAAAGCCTGGCTAATGTGAAAGCCTGGCTGCTGTTAAAACCTGGCTGCTGCTGTGAAAGCCTGGCTGCTGCTGTTAAAGCCTGGCTGCTGCTGTTAAAGCCTGGCTGCTTCTGTTAAAGCCGGGTTACTGTTAACACCTGGCTGCTGCATGTAAAGCCTCGCTGCAGCTGTGAAAGCCTGTCTATTGCTGTTAAAGCCTGGCTGCTGCTGTGAAAGCCTGGCTGCTGCTGTCAAAGCCTGTCTATTGCTGTTAAAGCCTGGCTGCTGCTGTGAAAGCCTGGCTGCTGCTGTTAAAGCCTGGCTGCTGCTGTTAAACCCTTTCTGCTGCTGTGAAAGCCTGTCTGCTGCTCTTAAAGCCTGGCTGCTGCTGTGAAAGCCTGGCTGCTGCTGTGAAAGCCTGGCTGCTGCTGTGAAAGCCTGGCTGCTGCTGTCAAAGCCTGTCTATTGCTGTTAAAGCCTGGCTGCTGCTGTGAAAGCCTGGCTGCTGCTGTGAAAGCCTGGCTGCTGCTGTTAAAGCCTGGCTGCTGCATTTAAAGCCTCGCTGCTGCTGTGAAAGCCTGTCTATTGCTGTTAAAGCCTGGCTGCTGCTGTGAAAGCCTGTCTATTGCTGTTAAAGCCTGGCTGCTGCTGTGAAAGCCTGGCTGCTGCTGTGAAAGCCTGGCTGCTGCTGTTAAATCCTTTCTGCTGCTGTGAAAGCCTGTCTGCTGCTCTTAAAGCCTGGCTGCTGCTGTGAAAGCCTGGCTGCTGCTCTTAAAGCATGGCTGCTGCTGTTAAAGCCTGGCTAATGTGAAAGCCTGTCTGCTGTTAAAACCTGGCTGCTGCTGTTTAAGCCTTTGCTTCTATGATAGCCTGGTTGCTGTTAAAGCCTGGCTGCTGCTTTTAAAGCCTGGCTGCTGTTAAAGCCTGGCTGCTACTTTTAAAGCCTGGCTGCTGTTAAATCCTGGCTGCTGTTAAAGCCTGGCTGTTGCTGTTAAAGCCTGGCTGCTACTCTTAAAGCCTGGCTGCTGTTAAAGACTGGGTGCTGCTGTCAAAGCCTGGCTGCTGCTGTTAAAGTCTGGCTGCAACTCTTAAAGCCTGGCTGCTGTTAAAGCCTGGCTGCTGCTGTGAAAGCCTGTCATCTGCTGTTAATGCCTGGCTGCTTCTGTTAAAGCCTAGCTACTGTTAAAGTCTGGATGCTGCATTTACAGCCTCTCTGCTGCATTTACAGCCTCTCTGCTGCTGTGAAAGCCTGTCTGCTGCTGTTAAAGCCTGGCTGTTGCTGTGAAAGCCTGGCTGCTGCTGTGAAAGCCTGGCTGCTGCTGTGAAAGCCTGGCTGCTGCTGTTAAAGCCTGGCTGCTGCTGTTAAAGCCTGGCTGCTGCATGTAAAGCCTCACTGCTGCTGTGAAAGCCTGGCTTCTGCTGTGAAAGCCTGTCTGCTGCTGTTAAAGCCTGGCTGCTGCTGTGAAAGCATGGCTGCTTCTGTTAAAGCATGGCTGCTGCTGTTAAAGCCTGGCTAATGTGAAAGCCTGTCTGCTGTTAAAACCTGGCTGCTGCTGTTTAAGCCTTTGCTTCTGTGATAGCCTGGCTACTGTTAAAGCCTGGCTGCTGCTTTTAAAGCCTGACTGCTGTTAAAGCCTGGCTGCTGCTCTTAAAGCCTGGCTGCTGCTGTGAAAGCCTGGCTGCTGCTGTGAACGCCTGGCTGCTGCTCTTAAAGCATGGCTGCTGCTGTTAAAGCCTGGCTAATGTGAAAGCCTGTCTGCTGTTAAAACCTGGCTGCTGCTGTTTAAGCCTTTGCTTCTATGATAGCCTGGTTGCTGTTAAAGCCTGGCTGCTGCTTTTAAAGCCTGGCTGCTGCTGTTAAAGCCTGGCTAATGTGAAAGCCTGTCTGCTGTTAAAACCTGGCTGCTGCTGTTTAAGCCTTTGCTTCTATGATAGCCTGGTTGCTGTTAAAGCCTGGCTGCTGCTGTGAAAGCCTGGCTGCTGTTAAAGCCTGGCTGCTGCTCTTAAAGCCTGGCTGCTGCTGTGAAAGCCTGGCTGCTGCTGTGAACGCCTGGCTGCTGCTCTTAAAGCATGGCTGCTGCTGTTAAAGCCTGGCTAATGTGAAAGCCTGTCTGCTGTTAAAACCTGGCTGCTGCTGTTTAAGCCTTTGCTTCTATGATAGCCTGGTTGCTGTTAAAGCCTGGCTGCTGCTTTTAAAGCCTGGCTGCTGCTGTTAAAGCATCGCTGCTGCTGTGAAAGCCTGGCTTCTGCTGTTAAAGCCTGGCTGCTGTGAAAGCCTGGCTGCTGTAAAAGTCTGGCTGCTGATAAAGCCTGGCTTCTGCTGTTAAAGCCTGGCTAATGTGAAAGCCTGGCTGCTGTTAAAACCTGGCTGCTGCTGTGAAAGCCTGGCTGCTGCTGTTAAAGCCTGGCTGCTGCTGTTAAAGCCTGGCTGCTTCTGTTAAAGCCGGGTTACTGTTAACACCTGGCTGCTGCATGTAAAGCCTCGCTGCAGCTGTGAAAGCCTGTCTATTGCTGTTAAAGCCTGGCTGCTGCTGTGAAAGCCTGGCTGCTGCTGTCAAAGCCTGTCTATTGCTGTTAAAGCCTGGCTGCTGCTGTGAAAGCCTGGCTGCTGCTGTTAAAGCCTGGCTGCTGCTGTTAAACCCTTTCTGCTGCTGTGAAAGCCTGTCTGCTGCTCTTAAAGCCTGGCTGCTGCTGTGAAAGCCTGGCTGCTGCTGTGAAAGCCTGGCTGCTGCTGTGAAAGCCTGGCTGCTGCTGTCAAAGCCTGTCTATTGCTGTTAAAGCCTGGCTGCTGCTGTGAAAGCCTGGCTGCTGCTGTGAAAGCCTGGCTGCTGCTGTTAAAGCCTGGCTGCTGCATTTAAAGCCTCGCTGCTGCTGTGAAAGCCTGTCTATTGCTGTTAAAGCCTGGCTGCTGCTGTGAAAGCCTGTCTATTGCTGTTAAAGCCTGGCTGCTGCTGTGAAAGCCTGGCTGCTGCTGTGAAAGCCTGGCTGCTGCTGTTAAATCCTTTCTGCTGCTGTGAAAGCCTGTCTGCTGCTCTTAAAGCCTGGCTGCTGCTGTGAAAGCCTGGCTGCTGCTCTTAAAGCATGGCTGCTGCTGTTAAAGCCTGGCTAATGTGAAAGCCTGTCTGCTGTTAAAACCTGGCTGCTGCTGTTTAAGCCTTTGCTTCTATGATAGCCTGGTTGCTGTTAAAGCCTGGCTGCTGCTTTTAAAGCCTGGCTGCTGTTAAAGCCTGGCTGCTACTTTTAAAGCCTGGCTGCTGTTAAATCCTGGCTGCTGTTAAAGCCTGGCTGTTGCTGTTAAAGCCTGGCTGCTACTCTTAAAGCCTGGCTGCTGTTAAAGACTGGGTGCTGCTGTCAAAGCCTGGCTGCTGCTGTTAAAGTCTGGCTGCAACTCTTAAAGCCTGGCTGCTGTTAAAGCCTGGCTGCTGCTGTGAAAGCCTGTCATCTGCTGTTAATGCCTGGCTGCTTCTGTTAAAGCCTAGCTACTGTTAAAGTCTGGATGCTGCATTTACAGCCTCTCTGCTGCTGTGAAAGCCTGTCTGCTGCTGTTAAAGCCTGGCTGTTGCTGTGAAAGCCTGGCTGCTGCTGTGAAAGCCTGGCTGCTGCTGTGAAAGCCTGGCTGCTGCTGTTAAAGCCTGGCTGCTGCTGTTAAAGCCTGGCTGCTGCATGTAAAGCCTCACTGCTGCTGTGAAAGCCTGGCTTCTGCTGTGAAAGCCTGTCTGCTGCTGTTAAAGCCTGGCTGCTGCTGTGAAAGCATGGCTGCTTCTGTTAAAGCATGGCTGCTGCTGTTAAAGCCTGGCTAATGTGAAAGCCTGTCTGCTGTTAAAACCTGGCTGCTGCTGTTTAAGCCTTTGCTTCTGTGATAGCCTGGCTACTGTTAAAGCCTGGCTGCTGCTTTTAAAGCCTGACTGCTGTTAAAGCCTGGCTGCTGCTCTTAAAGCCTGGCTGCTGCTGTGAAAGCCTGGCTGCTGCTGTGAACGCCTGGCTGCTGCTCTTAAAGCATGGCTGCTGCTGTTAAAGCCTGGCTAATGTGAAAGCCTGTCTGCTGTTAAAACCTGGCTGCTGCTGTTTAAGCCTTTGCTTCTATGATAGCCTGGTTGCTGTTAAAGCCTGGCTGCTGCTTTTAAAGCCTGGCTGCTGTTAAAGCCTGGCTGCTGCTCTTAAAGCCTGGCTGCTGCTGTGAAAGCCTGGCTGCTGCTGTGAACGCCTGGCTGCTGCTCTTAAAGCATGGCTGCTGCTGTTAAAGCCTGGCTAATGTGAAAGCCTGTCTGCTGTTAAAACCTGGCTGCTGCTGTTTAAGCCTTTGCTTCTATGATAGCCTGGTTGCTGTTAAAGCCTGGCTGCTGCTTTTAAAGCCTGGCTGCTGTTAAAGCCTGGCTGCTACTTTTAAAGCCTGGCTGCTGTTAAATCCTGGCTGCTGTTAAAGCCTGGTTGTTGCTGTTAAAGCCTGGCTGCTACTCTTAAAGCCTGGCTGCTGTTAAAGACTGGGTGCTGCTGTCAAAGCCTGGCTGCTGCTGTTAAAGTCTGGCTGCAACTCTTAAAGCCTGGCTGCTGTTAAAGCCTGGCTGCTGCTGTGAAAGCCTGTCATCTGCTGTTAAAGCCTGGCTGCTTCTGTTAAAGCCTGGCTACTGTTAACGTCTGGATGCTGCATTTACAGCATCGCTGCTGCTGTGAAAGCCTGTCTGCTGCTGTTAAAGCCTGGCTTTTGCTGTGAAAGCCTGGCTGCTGCTGTGAAAGCCTGGCTGCTGCTGTGAAAGCCTGGCTGCTGCTGTTAAAGCCTGGCTGCTGCTGTTAAAGCCTGGCAGCTGCTGTTAAAGCCTGGCTGCTGCTGTTAAAGCCTGGCTGCTGCATGTAAAGCCTCACTGCTGCTGTGAAAGCCTGGCTTCTGCTGTGAAAGCCTGTCTACTGCTGTTAAAGCCTGGCTGCTGCTGTGAAAGCATGGCTGCTTCTGTTAAAGCATGGCTGCTGCTGTTAAAGCCTGGCTAATGTGAAAGCCTGTCTACTGTGAAAGCCTGGCTGCTGCTGTGAAAGCCTGGCTGCTGCTGTTAAAGCCTGGCTGCTGCTGTTAAAGCCTGGCAGCTGCTGTTAAAGCCTGGCTGCTGCTGTTAAAGCCTGGTTGCTGCATGTAAAGCCTCACTGCTGCTGTGAAAGCCTGGCTTCTGCTGTGAAAGCCTGTCTGCTGCTGTTAAAGCCTGGCTGCTGCTGTGAAAGCATGGCTGCTTCTGTTAAAGCATGGCTGCTGCTGTTAAAGCCTGGCTAATGTGAAAGCCTGTCTGCTGTTAAAACCTGGCTGCTGCTGTTTAAGCCTTTGCTTCTGTGATAGCCTGGCTACTGTTAAAGCCTGGCTGCTGCTTTTAAAGCCTGACTGCTGTTAAAGCCTGGCTGCTGCTCTTAAAGCCTGGCTGCTGCTGTGAAAGCCTGGCTGCTGCTGTGAACGCCTGGCTGCTGCTCTTAAAGCATGGCTGCTGCTGTTAAAGCCTGGCTAATGTGAAAGCCTGTCTGCTGTTAAAACCTGGCTGCTGCTGTTTAAGCCTTTGCTTCTATGATAGCCTGGTTGCTGCTTTTAAAGCCTGGCTGCTGTTAAAGCCTGGCTGCTGCTCTTAAAGCCTGGCTGCTGCTGTGAAAGCCTGGCTGCTGCTGTGAACGCCTGGCTGCTGCTCTTAAAGCATGGCTGCTGCTGTTAAAGCCTGGCTAATGTGAAAGCCTGTCTGCTGTTAAAACCTGGCTGCTGCTGTTTAAGCCTTTGCTTCTATGATAGCCTGGTTGCTGTTAAAGCCTGGCTGCTGCTTTTAAAGCCTGGCTGCTGTTAAAGCCTGGCTGCTACTTTTAAAGCCTGGGTGCTGTTAAATCCTGGCTGCTGTTAAAGCCTGGCTGTTGCTGTTAAAGCCTGGCTGCTACTCTTAAAGCCTGGCTGCTGTTAAAGACTGGGTGCTGCTGTCAAAGCCTGGCTGCTGCTGTTAAAGTCTGGCTGCAACTCTTAAAGCCTGGCTGCTGTTAAAGCCTGGCTGCTTCTGTTAAAGCCTGGCTACTGTTAACGTCTGGATGCTGCATTTACAGCCTCGCTGCTGCTGTGAAAGCCTGTCTGCTGCTGTGAAAGCCTGGCTGTTGCTGTGAAAGCCTGGCTGTTGCTGTGAAAGCCTGGCTGCTTCTGTGAAAGCCTGGCTGCTGCTGTTAAAGCCTGGCTGCTGCTGTTAAAGCCTGGCAGCTGCTGTTAAAGCCTGGCTGCTGCTGTTAAAGCCTGGCTGCTGCATGTAAAGCCTGGTTGCTGCTGTGAAAGCCTGGCTTCTGCTGTGAAAGCCTGTCTGCTGCTGTTAAAGCCTGGCTGCTGCTGTGAAAGCATGGCTGCTTCTGTTAAAGCATGGCTGCTGCTGTTAAAGCCTGGCTAATGTGAAAAGCCTGTCTGCTGTTAAAACCTGGCTGCTGCTGTTTAAGCCTTTGCTTCTGTGATAGCCTGGCTACTGTTAAAGCCTGGCTGCTGCTTTTAAAGCCTGACTGCTGTTAAAGCCTGGCTGCTGCTGTTAAAGCCCGTTTACTGTTAAAGCCTGGCTGCAACTCTTAAAGCCTGGCTGCTGTTAAAGCCTGGCTGCTGCTGTGAAAGCCTGTCATCTGCTGTTAAAGCCTGGCTGCTTTTGTTAAAGCCTGGCTACTGTTAAAGTCTGGATGCTGCATTTACAGCCTCGCTGCTGCTGTGAAAGCCTGTCTGCTGCTGTTAAAGCCTGGCTGTTGCTGTGAAAGCCTGGCTGCTGCTGTGAAAGCCTGGCTGCTGCTGTGAAAGCCTGGCTGCTGCTGTTAAAGCCTGGCTGCTGCTGTTAAAGCCTGGCAGCTGCTGTTAAAGCCTGGCTGCTGCTGTTAAAGCCTGGCTGCTGCATGTAAAGCCTCACTGCTGCTGTGAAAGCCTGGCTTCTGCTGTGAAAGCCTGTCTGCTGCTATTAAAGCCTGTCTGCTGCTGTGAAAGCATGGCTGCTTCTGTTAAAGCATGGCTGCTGCTGTTAAAGCCTGGCTAATGTGAAAGCCTGTCTGCTGTTAAAACCTGGCTGCTGCTGTTTAAGCCTTTGCTTCTGTGATAGCCTGGCTGCTGTTAAAGCCTGGCTGCTGCTTTTAAAGCCTGACTGCTGTTAAAGCCTGGCTGCTGCTGTTAAAGCCTGTTTACTGTTAAAGCCTGGCTTCTGCTGTTAAAGCATGGCTTCAGTGAAAGCCTGGCTGCTATTAAAGCCTGGCTGCTGTGAAAGCCTGGCTGCTGCTGTGAAAGCCTGGCTGTTGCTGTTAAAGCCTGGCTGCGGTGAAAGCCTGGCTGCGGTGAAAGCCTGGCTGCTGTTAAAGACTGGCTGCTGCATTTAAAGCCTCGCTGCTACTGTTAAAGCTTGGCTGCTGCTTTGAAAGCCTGGCTGCTGCTGTTAAAGCCTGGCTGCTGCTGTTAAAGCCTGGCAGCTGCTGTTAAAGCCTGGCTGCTGCTGTTAAAGCATGGCTGCTGCTGTTAAAGCCTGGCTAATGTGAAAGCCTGTCTGCTTTTAAAGCCTGGCTGCTGTTAAAGCCTGGCTGCTACTCTTAAAGCCTGGCTGCTGTTAAAGCCTGGCTGTTGCTGTGAAAGCCTGGCTGCTTCTGTGAAAGCCTGTCATCTGCTGTTAAAGCCTGGCTGCTTCTGTTAAAGCCTGGCTACTGTTAAAGCCTGGCTGCTGCATTTACAGCCTCGCTGCTGCTGTGAAAGCCTGGCTGCTGCTGTGAAAACCTGGCTGCTGCTGTTAAAGCCTGGCTAATGTGAAAGCCTATCTGCTGTTAAAACCTGGCTGCTGCTGTTTAAGCCTTTGCTTCTGTGATAGCCTGGCTGCTGTTAAAGCCTGGCTGCTGCTTTTAAAGCCTGGCTGCTGTTAAAGCCTGGCTGCTACTCTTAAAGCCTGGCTACTGTTAAAGCCTGGCTGCTGCATTTAAAGCCTCGCTGCTGCTGTGAAAGCCTGTCTGCTGCTGTTAAAGACTGGCTTCTGCTGTTAAAGCCTGGCTGCTGCTGTGAAAGACTGGCTGCTTCTGTTAAAGCCTGACTGCTGTTAAAACCTGGCTGCTGCTGTGATAGCCTGGCTGCTGTTAAAGCCTGGCTGCTGCATTTACGGCCTCGCTGCTGCTGTGAAAGCCTGGCTGCTGCTGTGAAAACCTGGCTGCTGCTGTTAAAGCCTGGCTAATGTGAAAGCCTATCTGCTGTTAAAACCTGGCTGCTGCTGTTTAAGCCTTTGCTTCTGTGATAGCCTGGCTGCTGTTAAAGCCTGGCTGCTGCTTTTAAAGCCTGGCTGCTGTTAAAGCCTGGCTGCTACTCTTAAAGCCTGGCTACTGTTAAAGCCTGGCTGCTGCATTTAAAGCCTCGCTGCTGCTGTGAAAGCCTGTCTGCTGCTGTTAAAGACTGGCTTCTGCTGTTAAAGCCTGGCTGCTGCTGTGAAAGCATGGCTGCTTCTGTTAAAGCCTGGCTGCTGCTGTTAAAGCCCGTTTACTGTTAAAGCCTGGCTGCAACTCTTAAAGCCTGGCTGCTGTTAAAGCCTGGCTGCTGCTGTGAAAGCCTGTCATCTGCTGTTAAAGCCTGGCTGCTTCTGTTAAAGCCTGGCTACTGTTAAAGTCTGGATGCTGCATTTACAGCCTCGCTGCTGCTGTGAAAGCCTGTCTGCTGCTGTTAAAGCCTGGCTGTTGCTGTGAAAGCATGGCTGCTGCTGTGAAAGCCTGGCTGCTGCTGTGAAAGCCTGGCTGCTGCTGTTAAAGCCTGGCTGCTGCTGTTAAAGCATGGCTGCTGCTGTTAAAGCCTGGTGTAGCGTTACCGGGTATTTATATACCTATTAAATATAAGGATTTATGAGATGTTCTTACAGTCTCAAATAAACCTTACCTCGAATTCAGGGGCACCACCAACCTTGGTTTTGACTTAGTTTTAAGTCACAGTCAGGTAGGAAAACTGTTCGAAATCTTACGATCCTGGTGTTGAATTAATCTTTCGATTAATATTCAATTAATATTCAGTCTCATATCTCGCTACTTTCGTGAAGTTCTCGTT
Source organism: Odontesthes bonariensis (assembly GCF_027942865.1). Lineage (NCBI taxonomy): Eukaryota > Metazoa > Chordata > Actinopteri > Atheriniformes > Atherinopsidae > Odontesthes > Odontesthes bonariensis. Next base: position 32,522,004 of record NC_134519.1, on the reverse strand, counting down.
TGGTTGGACAGACATTACGTAAAGAAAGCATACGACACAATCTGTGATTATAACATATATATAGATATATGAGCTGTTTATTACAATGATATGATCTTAGACATGAACCTTTAAACAAACAGGAGATGCATTGAATATGGGTGATTATATAAAACACTTAGTGAATATAAAATAAAATATGGGGAATGGGGAGATACTGGATGTATTCAAATAGTTTGGGTTGGCTGACTATTTGAATCTAAATACTGACATTTCGGATTAATTTATCATTCTGTGAAAGCCTCGAGACATCCATCAAACCCACTTTAAGGTGAAAACGGGTCGGTCTTACTGTGCTGAAGTTCTGTTCAGTCGGTTCGGACCATGGTAGCGGCCACGCGGGGTCCGAGGGGACTTCTCTTCCGCTCTCTGGGCCTTCCTGGCTGTGGTGGCTGACCTTTTTAGCTTCTCAGTTGCTTCTCTTCACAGGGAAACGGGGACGATGATGTCGAGGGCTTTACTGTGGGATGATCAAATCCATCGTTGTGTCAGAGTTGGTCCGTTGCTGCTTTCTCTGATGAAGTGAACTTAAGTTCACAGAAGATTAATAAAAGGTTGCTTGGAGTTGGCTTTCTTGGTAGGAAAATGTGATGATGGCGTGAAACAGCGGAGGTTAGGACGTGCGACGTAGAAGGACGTGGATGGCGAGGGACGAACAAAAACACGTAAAACGTGCATCTTCAGAGTATTTCAATCTGTTTCTTTGTTCGGGTCTTCCTCGTCTTTCTTTGGGTCCTTCTTTGGTCATGGAGGGCTTCATCCTCTCCTCTTTCTTTGGGTCCTGCTCCGTCCTTCTCCTTCCTCCCTTCCGTCGTCTTCTCCACGGCTCATACTCTCATCTTTCCGTGCTCTTCAAATCTCTCTGAGCAACTCATCTGATCAATTCTCCATTGTTCTTCTCTTTTCTTCCTTCTGAAACTCTGTGTTGGAACCCTTCTGGAACAAGAGGCAGGAAGCAAGAGAGCCAGAGAGCCAGAGCACAAGAGAGCGTGTGTTTTCCGCTGTTCCGGGTTTTGACTCTCGGAGGCGGGGCTTACACTACTTTTTCAGCCAATGACATGCTTGAACTGTGTGCATGTCTGTGTAAGGTGATCTGTGCTATATGGGGATTTCTGGATGAGACAAAGAACTCTGTGTTTCTCCATTACTCCGTCTCATAGAACATTTGTCTCGGTAATTCTGAAAACACCACATCTTGTTAAGATATGCAGATTAAAGATATAACATAGACTTGTAATATAAAGACATCAAAATAACACACATGATAAAGACAATTATGACTTTCAAAATTCAGATGAATATCTATGAAATCGTGACATATGAATAGTGAGCCATAGAATATTCATTTTCTGTGTTAACAATGGGGACACTAAACAAATACCAAATAGATACCGAAGGGACATCGTTAGAAGTTAAATTGTTGCATATACATTGTCCATTTTACTGAGTCCTCTGGGATTTAAATGTTCAACTAATCAACACTGCAGACCACTAGGGGGCAATGTGGTTCCATCAGGCAGGTTGGGCATTTTCCACCAAAATCAGTTCTTTGTCAATATTTAAGCCAGAATCGTACAAATTGTCTCTATATGCGTCTTGTGATCAAGCTGGAAACCTGAAAGAAATTGTACACGGTTATCAAACACATTTAATATAGTTTTAAGATTTGACTAAAAGTGAGTCTTCTCAGTTCATGTGTAGCCATCTGGTCGGTTTGCTGGTGAAAAGCGGTGTTAAAGTGTCAACTTTCGAGTTATGGTCTAGATAAGATAGTAAGTCTCCCACTTTTCCAAGAGTGAGTTCGACTCCCCAAAAGCTCTTAAGGGTGTTGTAAATTAGGCAGTTTCTGTCTCTTTTTCCTTTGTGGAAAGAAAATGAAGATCTGGTTTATATCCACATACGTAAACATCCCCCACAGGAATGTTGGTTTTGTCAAAGTTTGAAAAACTCTTAATCCACACGGCACTGTGACTGCTACACTGGCTAATGTGAAAGCCTGTCTGCTTTTAAAGCCTGGCTGCTGTTAAAGCCTGGCTGCTACTCTTAAAGCCTGGCTGCTGTTAAAGCCTGGCTGTTGCTGTTAAAGTGTGGCTGCTACTCTTAAAGCCTGGCTGCTGTTAAAGCCTGGCTGCTGCTGTCAAAGCCTGGTTGCTGCTGTGAAAGCCTGTCATCTGCTGTTAAAGCCTGGCTGCTTCTGTTAAAGCCTGGCTACTGTTAAAGCCTGGCTGCTGCATTTACAGCCTCGCTGCTGCTGTGAAAGCCTGGCTGCTGCTGTGAAAACCTGGCTGCTGCTGTTAAAGCCTGGCTAATGTGAAAGCCTATCTGCTGTTAAAACCTGGCTGCTGCTGTTTAAGCCTTTGCTTCTGTGATAGCCTGGCTGCTGTTAAAGCCTGGCTGCTGCTTTTAAAGCCTGGCTGCTGTTAAAGCCTGGCTGCTACTCTTAAAGCCTGGCTACTGTTAAAGCCTGGCTGCTGCATTTAAAGCCTCGCTGCTGCTGTGAAAGCCTGTCTGCTGCTGTTAAAGACTGGCTTCTGCTGTTAAAGCCTGGCTGCTGCTGTGAAAGACTGGCTGCTTCTGTTAAAGCCTGACTGCTGTTAAAACCTGGCTGCTGCTGTGATAGCCTGTCTGCTGTTAAAGCCTGGCTGCTGCATTTACAGCCTCGCTGCTGCTGTGAAAGCCTGGCTGCTGCTGTGAAAACCTGGCTGCTGCTGTTAAAGCCTGGCTAATGTGAAAACCTATCTGCTGTTAAAACCTGGCTGCTGCTGTTTAAGCCTTTGCTTCTGTGATAGCCTGGCTGCTGTTAAAGCCTGGCTGCTGCTTTTAAAGCCTGGCTGCTGTTAAAGCCTGGCTGCTACTCTTAAAGCCTGGCTACTGTTAAAGCCTGGCTGCTGCATTTAAAGCCTCGCTGCTGCTGTGAAAGCCTGTCTGCTGCTGTTAAAGACTGGCTTCTGCTGTTAAAGCCTGGCTGCTGCTGTGAAAGCATGGCTGCTTCTGTTAAAGCATGGCTGCTGCTGTTAAAGCCTGGCTAATGTGAAAGCCTGTCTGCTGTTAAAACTTGGCTGCTGCTGTTTAAGCCTTTGCTTCTGTGATAGCCTGGCTACTGTTAAAGCCTGGCTGCTGCTTTTAAAGCCTGGCTGCTGTTAAAGCCTGGCTGCTACTCTTAAAGCCTGGCTACTGTTAAAGCCTGGCTGCTGCATTTAAAGCCTCGCTGCTGCTGTGAAAGCCTGTCTGCTGCTGTTAAAGACTGGCTTCTGCTGTTAAAGCCTGGCTGCTGCTGTGAAAGCATGGCTGCTTCTGTTAAAGCATGGCTGCTGCTGTTAAAGCCTGGCTAATGTGAAAGCCTGTCTGCTGTTAAAACTTGGCTGCTGCTGTTTAAGCCTTTGCTTCTGTGATAGCCTGGCTACTGTTAAAGCCTGGCTGCTGCTTTTAAAGCCTGACTGCTGTTAAAGCCTGGCTGCTGCTGTTAAAGCCCGTTTACTGTTAAAGCCTGGCTGCAACTCTTAAAGCCTGGCTGCTGTTAAAGCCTGGCTGCTGCTGTGAAAGCCTGTCATCTGCTGTTAAAGCCTGGCTGCTTCTGTTAAAGCCTGGCTACTGTTAAAGTCTGGATGCTGCATTTACAGCCTCGCTGCTGCTGTGAAAGCCTGTCTGCTGCTGTTAAAGCCTGGCTGTTGCTGTGAAAGCATGGCTGCTGCTGTGAAAGCCTGGCTGCTGCTGTGAAAGCCTGGCTGCTGCTGTTAAAGCCTGGCTGCTGCTGTTAAAGCCTGGCAGCTGCTGTTAAAGCCTGGCTGCTGCTGTTAAAGCCTGGCTGCTGCATGTAAAGCCTCACTGCTGCTGTGAAAGCCTGGCTTCTGCTGTGAAAGCCTGTCTGCTGCTATTAAAGCCTGTCTGCTGCTGTGAAAGCATGGCTGCTTCTGTTAAAGCATGGCTGCTGCTGTTAAAGCCTGGCTAATGTGAAAGCCTGTCTGCTGTTAAAACCTGGCTGCTGCTGTTTAAGCCTTTGCTTCTGTGATAGCCTGGCTGCTGTTAAAGCCTGGCTGCTGCTTTTAAAGCCTGACTGCTGTTAAAGCCTGGCTGCTGCTGTTAAAGCCTGTTTACTGTTAAAGCCTGGCTTCTGCTGTTAAAGCATGGCTTCAGTGAAAGCCTGGCTGCTATTAAAGCCTGGCTGCTGTGAAAGCCTGGCTGCTGCTGTGAAAGCCTGGCTGTTGCTGTTAAAGCCTGGCTGCGGTGAAAGCCTGGCTGCGGTGAAAGCCTGGCTGCTGTTAAAGACTGGCTGCTGCATTTAAAGCCTCGCTGCTACTGTTAAAGCTTGGCTGCTGCTTTGAAAGCCTGGCTGCTGCTGTTAAAGCCTGGCTGCTGCTGTTAAAGCATGGCTGCTGCTGTTAAAGCCTGGCTAATGTGAAAGCCTGTCTGCTTTTAAAGCCTGGCTGCTGTTAAAGCCTGGTTTCTACTCTTAAAGCCTGGCTGCTGTTAAAGCCTGGCTGTTGCTGTTAAAGCCTGGCTGCTACTCTTAAAGCCTGGCTTCTGTTAAAGCCTGGCTGCTGCTGTCAAAGCCTGGCTGCTGTTGTTAAAGTGTGGCTGCTACTCTTAAAGCCTGGCTGCTGTTAAAGCCTGGCTGCTGCTGTCAAAGCCTGGTTGCTGCTGTTAAAGCCTGTCATCTGCTGTTAAAGCCTGGCTGCTTCTGTTAAAGCCTGGCTACTGTTAAAGCCTGGCTGCTGCATTTACAGCCTCGCTGCTGCTGTGAAAGCCTGGCTGCTGCTGTGAAAACCTGGCTACTGCTGTTAAAGCCTGGCTAATGTGAAAGCCTATCTGCTGTTAAAACCTGGCTGCTGCTGTTTAAGCCTTTGCTTCTGTGATAGCCTGGCTGCTGTTAAAGCCTGGCTGCTGCTTTTAAAGCCTGGCTGCTGTTAAAGCCTGGCTGCTACTCTTAAAGCCTGGCTACTGTTAAAGCCTGGCTGCTGCATTTAAAGCCTCGCTGCTGCTGTGAAAGCCTGTCTGCTGCTGTTAAAGACTGGCTTCTGCTGTTAAAGCCTGGCTGCTAATGTGAAAGACTGGCTGCTTCTGTTAAAGCCTGACTGCTGTTAAAACCTGGCTGCTGCTGTGATAGCCTGGCTGCTGTTAAAGCCTGGCTGCTACTCTTAAAGCCTGGCTGCTGTTAAATCCTGGCTGCTGTTAAAGCCGTGCTGTTGCTGTTAAAGCCTGGCTGCTACTCTTAAAGCCTGGCTGCTGTTAAAGCATGGCTGCTGCTGTTAAAGCCTGGCCAATGTGAAAGCCTGTCTGCTTTTAAAGCCTGGCTGCTGTTAAAGCCTGGCTGCTACTCTTAAAGCCTGGCTGCTGTTAAAGCCTGGCTGTTGCTGTTAAAGCCTGGCTGCTACTCTTAAAGCCTGGCTTCTGTTAAAGCCTGGCTGCTGCTGTCAAAGCCTGGCTGCTGTTGTTAAAGTGTGGCTGCTACTCTTAAAGCCTGGCTGCTGTTAAAGCCTGGCTGCTGCTGTCAAAGCCTGGTTGCTGCTGTGAAAGCCTGTCATCTGCTGTTAAAGCCTGGCTGCTTCTGTTAAAGCCTGGCTACTGTTAAAGCCTGGCTGCTGCATTTACAGCCTCGCTGCTGCTGTGAAAGCCTGGCTGCTGCTGTGAAAACCTGGCTGCTGCTGTTAAAGTCTGGCTAATGTGAAAGCCTATCTGCTGTTAAAACCTGGCTGCTGCTGTTTAAGCCTTTGCTTCTGTGATAGCCTGGCTGCTGTTAAAGCCTGGCTGCTGCTTTTAAAGCCTGGCTGCTGCTTTTAAAGCCTGGCTGCTGCTGTTAAAGCCTGGCTGCTACTCTTAAAGCCTGGCTACTGTTAAAGCCTGGCTGCTGCATTTAAAGCCTCGCTGCTGCTGTGAAAGCCTGTCTGCTGCTGTTAAAGACTGGCTTCTGCTGTTAAAGCCTGGCTGCTGCTGTGAAAGCCTGGCTGCTTCTGTTAAAGCCTGACTGCTGTTAAAACCTGGCTGCTGCTGTTTAAGCCTTTGCTTCTGTGATAGCCTGGCTGCTGTTAAAGCCTGGCTGCTACTCTTAAAGCCTGGCTGCTTTTAAATCCTGGCTGCTGTTAAAGCCTGGCTGCTGCTGTCAAAGCCTGGCTGCTGCTGTTAAAGTCTGGCTGCTACTCTTAAAGCCTGGCTGCTGTTAAAGCCTTGCTGCTTCCTTTGAAGCCTTTCCACTGTTAAAGCTTGGCTACTTCATTTAAAGCCTGGCTGCTGCTGTGAAAGCCTCGCTGCTGCTGTGAAAGACTGGCTGCTGCTGTTAAAGCCTGGCTGCTGCTGTTAAAGCCTGGCTGCTGCTGTTAAAGCCTGGCTGCGGTGAAAGCCTGGCTGCTGTTAAAGCCTTGCTGCTTCCTTTAATGCCTTTCCACTGTTAAAGCCTGGCTACTGCATTTAAAGCCTCGCTGCTGCTGTGAAAGCCTGTCTGCTGCTGTTAAAGCCTGGCTGCTACTGTTAAAGCTTGGCTGCTGCTGTGAAAGCCTGGCTGCTGCTGTTAAAGCCTGGTTGCTGCTTTTAAAGCCTGGCTGCTGCTGTAAAAGCCTGGCTGCTGCTGTTAAAGCCTGGCAGCTGATTTTAAAGCCTGGCTGCTGCTGTTAAAGCATGGCTGCTGCTGTTAAAGCTTGGCTAATGTGAAAGCCTGTCTGCTGTTAAAACCTGGCTGCTGCTGTTAAAGCCAGGCTGCTGCTTTTAAAGCCTGGCTGCTGTTAAAGCCTGACTGCTACTCTTAAAGCCTGGCTGCTGTTAAAGCTTGGCTGTTGCTGTTAAAGCCTGGCTGCTACTCTTAAAGCCTTGCTGCTGTTAAAGCCTGGCTGCTGCTGTGAAAACCTGGCTGCTGCTGTTAAAGCCTGGCTAATGTGAAAGCCTATCTGCTGTTAAAACCTGGCTGCTGCTGTTTAAGCCTTTGCTTCTGTGATAGCCTGGCTGCTGTTAAAGCCTGGCTGCTGCTTTTAAAGCCTGGCTGCTGTTAAAGCCTGGCTGCTACTCTTAAAGCCTGGCTACTGTTAAAGCCTGGCTGCTGCATTTAAAGCCTGGCTGCTTCTGTTAAAGCCTGACTGCTGTTAAAACCTGGCTGCTGCTGTTTAATCCTTTGCTTCTGTGATAGCCTGGCTGCTGTTAAAGCCTGGCTGCTACTCTTAAAGCCTGGCTGCTGTTAAATCCTGGCTGCTGTTAAAGCCGTGCTGTTGCTGTTAAAGCCTGGCTGCTACTCTTAAAGCCTGGCTGCTGTTAAAGCCTGGCTGCTGCTGTCAAAGCCTGGCTGCTGTTAAAGCCTTGCTGCTTCCTTTGAAGCCTTTCCACTGTTAAAGCTTGGCTACTTCATTTAAAGCCTGGCTGCTGCTGTGAAAGCCTCGCTGCTGCTGTGAAAGACTGGCTGCTGCTGTTAAAGCCTGGCTGCTGCTGTTAAAGCCTGGCTGCGGTGAAAGCCTGGCTGCTGTTAAAGCCTTGCTGCTTCCTTTAATGCCTTTCCACTGTTAAAGCCTGGCTACTGCATTTAAAGCCTCGCTGCTGCTGTGAAAGCCTGTCTGCTGCTGTTAAAGCCTGGCTGCTACTGTTAAAGCTTGGCTGCTGCTGTGAAAGCCTGGCTGCTGCTGTTAAAGCATGGCTGCTGCTGTTAAAGCTTGGCTAATGTGAAAGCCTGTCTGCTGTTAAAACCTGGCTGCTGCTGTTAAAGCCAGGCTGCTGCTTTTAAAGCCTGGCTGCTGTTAAAGCCTGACTGCTACTCTTAAAGCCTGGCTGCTGTTAAAGCCTGGCTGTTGCTGTTAAAGCCTGGCTGCTACTCTTAAAGCCTTGCTGCTGTTAAAGCCTGGCTGCTGCTGTCGTGAAAGCCTGTCATCTGCTGTTAAAGCCTGGCTGCTTCTGTTAAAGCCTGGCTACTGTTAAAGCCTGGCTGCTGCATTTACAGCCTCGCTGATGCTGTGAAAGACTGGCTGCTGCTGTTAAAGCCTGGCTGCTGCTGTTAAAGCCTGGCTTCTGCTGTTAAAGCCTGGCTGCTTCTGTGAAAGCCTGGCTGCTTCTGTTAAAGCATGGCTGCTGCTGTTAAAGCCTGGCTACTGTTAAAGCCTGGTTGCTGCATTTAAAGCCTCGCTGCTGCTGTGAAAGACTGGCTGCTGCTGTTAAAGCCTGGCTGCTGCTGTTAAAGCCTCGCTGCGGTGAAAGCCTGGCTGCTGTTAAAGCCTTGCTGCTTCCTTTAAAGCCTTTGCACTGTTAAAGCCTGGCTACTGCATTTAAAGCCTCGCTGCTGCTGTGAAAGCCTGTCATCTGCTGTTAAAGCCTGGCTTCTTCTGTTAAAGCCTGGCTGCTGCATTTACACCCTCGCTGATGCTGTGAAAGACTGGCTGCTGCTGTTAAAGCCTGGCTGCTGCTGTTACAGCCTGGCTGCTGCTGTTAAAGCCTGGCTGCGGTGAAAGCCTGGCTGCTGTTAAAGCCTTGCTGCTTCCTTTAAAGCCTTTCCACTGTTAAAGCCTGGCTACTGCATTTAAAGCATCGCTGCTGCTGTGAAAGACTGTCTGCTGCTGTTGAAGCCTGGCTGCTGCTGTGAAAGCCTGTCTGCTGTGAAAGCCTGGCTGTTGCTGTTAAAGCCTGGCTGCTACTGTTAAAGCCTGGCTGCTACTGTTAAAGCCTGGCTTCTGCATTTAAAGCCTCGCTGCTGCTGTGAAAGACTGGCTGCTGCTGTTAAAACATCGCTGCTGCTGTGAAAGCCTGGCTTCTGCTGTTAAAGCCTGGCTGCAGTTACAGCCTGGCTGCTGCTGTTAAAGCCTGGTTGCTGTTATAGCCTGCCTTCTGCTGTTAAAACCTGGCTGCTGCTGTTAAAGCCTGGCTGCTGTTAAAGCCTGCCTTCTGCTGTTAAAGCCTGGCTGCTGTTAAAGCCTGGCTGCTGCTGTGAAAGCCTGGCTGCTGTGAAAGCCTGTCTGCTGCTGTTAAAGACTGGCTTCTGCTGTTAAAGCCTGGCTGCTGCTGTGAAAGCCTGGCTGCTTCTGTTAAAGCCTGACTGCTGTTAAAACCTGGCTGCTGCTGTTTAATCCTTTGCTTCTGTGATAGCCTGGCTGCTGTTAAAGCCTGGCTGCTACTCTTAAAGCCTGGCTGCTGTTAAATCCTGGCTGCTGTTAAAGCCGTGCTGTTGCTGTTAAAGCCTGGCTGCTACTCTTAAAGCCTGGCTGCTGTTAAAGCCTGGCTGCTGCTGTCAAAGCCTGGCTGCTGTTAAAGCCTTGCTGCTTCCTTTGAAGCCTTTCCACTGTTAAAGCTTGGCTACTTCATTTAAAGCCTGGCTGCTGCTGTGAAAGCCTCGCTGCTGCTGTGAAAGACTGGCTGCTGCTGTTAAAGCCTGGCTGCTGCTGTTAAAGCCTGGCTGCGGTGAAAGCCTGGCTGCTGTTAAAGCCTTGCTGCTTCCTTTAATGCCTTTCCACTGTTAAAGCCTGGCTACTGCATTTAAAGCCTCGCTGCTGCTGTGAAAGCCTGTCTGCTGCTGTTAAAGCCTGGCTGCTACAGTTAAAGCTTGGCTGCTGCTGTGAAAGCCTGGCTGCTGCTGTTAAAGCATGGCTGCTGCTGTTAAAGCTTGGCTAATGTGAAAGCCTGTCTGCTGTTAAAACCTGGCTGCTGCTGTTAAAGCCAGGCTGCTGCTTTTAAAGCCTGGCTGCTGTTAAAGCCTGACTGCTACTCTTAAAGCCTGGCTGCTGTTAAAGCCTGGCTGTTGCTGTTAAAGCCTGGTTGCTACTCTTAAAGCCTTGCTGCTGTTAAAGCCTGGCTGCTGCTGTCGTGAAAGCCTGTCATCTGCTGTTAAAGCCTGGCTGCTTCTGTTAAAGCCTGGCTACTGTTAAAGCCTGGCTGCTGCATTTACAGCCTCGCTGATGCTGTGAAAGACTGGCTGCTGCTGTTAAAGCCTGGCTGCTGCTGTTAAAGCCTGGCTTCTGCTGTTAAAGCCTGGCTGCTTCTGTGAAAGCCTGGCTGCTTCTGTTAAAGCATGGCTGCTGCTGTTAAAGCCTGGCTACTGTTAAAGCCTGGTTGCTGCATTTAAAGCCTCGCTGCTGCTGTGAAAGACTGGCTGCTGCTGTTAAAGCCTGGCTGCTGCTGTTAAAGCCTCGCTGCGGTGAAAGCCTGGCTGCTGTTAAAGCCTTGCTGCTTCCTTTAAAGCCTTTGCACTGTTAAAGCCTGGCTACTGCATTTAAAGCCTGGCTGCTTCTGTGAAAGCCTGGCTGCTTCTGTTAAAGCATGGCTGCTGCTGTTAAAGCCTGGCTACTGTTAAAGCCTGGTTGCTGCATTTAAAGCCTCGCTGCTGCTGTGAAAGACTGGCTGCTGCTGTTAAAGCCTGGCTGCTGCTGTTAAAGCCTCGCTGCGGTGAAAGCCTGGCTGCTGTTAAAGCCTTGCTGCTTCCTTTAAAGCCTTTGCACTGTTAAAGCCTGGCTACTGCATTTAAAGCCTCGCTGCTGCTGTGAAAGCCTGTCATCTGCTGTTAAAGCCTGGCTTCTTCTGTTAAAGCCTGGCTGCTGCATTTACACCCTCGCTGATGCTGTGAAAGACTGGCTGCTGCTGTTAAAGCCTGGCTGCTGCTGTTACAGCCTGGCTGCTGCTGTTAAAGCCTGGCTGCGGTGAAAGCCTGGCTGCTGTTAAAGCCTTGCTGCTTCCTTTAAAGCCTTTCCACTGTTAAAGCCTGGCTACTGCATTTAAAGCATCGCTGCTGCTGTGAAAGACTGTCTGCTGCTGTTGAAGCCTGGCTGCTGCTGTGAAAGCCTGTCTGCTGTGAAAGCCTGGCTGTTGCTGTTAAAGCCTGGCTGCTACTGTTAAAGCCTGGCTGCTACTGTTAAAGCCTGGCTTCTGCATTTAAAGCCTCGCTGCTGCTGTGAAAGACTGGCTGCTGCTGTTAAAACATCGCTGCTGCTGTGAAAGCCTGGCTTCTGCTGTTAAAGCCTGGCTGCAGTTACAGCCTGGCTGCTGCTGTTAAAGCCTGGTTGCTGTTATAGCCTGCCTTCTGCTGTTAAAACCTGGCTGCTGCTGTTAAAGCCTGGCTGCTGTTAAAGCCTGCCTTCTGCTGTTAAAGCCTGGCTGCTGTTAAAGCCTGGCTGCTGCTGTGAAAGCCTGGCTGCTGCTGTGAAAGCCTGGCTGCTGTGAAAGCCTGGCTGCTGCTGTTAAAGCATCGCTGCTGCTCTGAAAGCCTGGCTTCTGCTGTTAAAGCCTAGCTGCAGTTACAGCCTGGCTGCTGCTGTTAAAGCCTGGTTGCTGTTATAGCCTGACTGCTGCTGTTAAAGCCTGGCTGCTGCTGTTAAAGCCTGGCTGCTGCTCTTAAAGCATCGCTGCTGCTGTGAAAGCCTGGCTTCTGCTGTTAAAGCCTGGCTGCTGTGAAAGCCTGGCTGCTGTAAAAGTCTGGCTGCTGATAAAGCCTGGCTGCTGCTGTTAAAGCCTGGCTAATGTGAAAGCCTGGCTGCTGTTAAAACCTGGCTGCTGCTGTGAAAGCCTGGCTGCTGCTGTGAAAGCCTGGCTGCTGCTGTGAAAGACTGGCTGCTGCTCTGAAAGCGTGGCTGCTGCTGTTAAAGCCTGGCTGCTTCTGTTAAAGCCGGGTTAATGTTAACACCTGACTGCTGCATTTAAAGCTTCGCTGCAGCTGTGAAAGCCTGTCTATTGCTGTTAAAGCCTGGCTGCTGCTGTGAAAGCCTGGCTGCTGCTGTGAAAGCCTGTCTATTGCTGTTAAAGCCTGGCTGCTGCTGTGAAAGCCTGGCTGCTGCTGTGAAAGCCTGGCTGCTGCTGTGAAAGCCTGGCTGCTGCTGTTAAAGCCTGGCTGCTGCTGTTAAACCCTTTCTGCTGCTGTGAAAGCCTGTCTGCTGCTCTTAAAGCCTGGCTGCTGCTGTGAAAGCCTGGCTGCTGCTGTTAAAGCCTGGCTGCTTCTGTTAAAGCCGGGTTACTGTTAACTCCTGGCTGCTGCATTTAAAGCCTCGCTGCTGCTGTGAAAGCCTGTCTATTGCTGTTAAAGCCTGGCTGCTGCTGTGAAAGCTTGGCTGCTGCTGTGAAAGCCTGGCTGCTGCTGTGAAAGCCTGGCTGCTGCTGTTAAAGCCTGGCTGCTGCTGTGAAAGCCTGGCTGCTGCTGTGAAAGCTTGGCTGCTGCTGTGAAAGCCTGGCTGCTGCTGTGAAAGCCTGGCTGCTGCTGTTAAAGCCTGGCTGCTGCTGTTAAACCCTTTCTGCTGCTGTGAAAGCCTGTCATCTGCTGTTAAAGCCTGGCTTCTTCTGTTAAAGCCTGGCTGCTGCATTTACACCCTCGCTGATGCTGTGAAAGACTGGCTGCTGCTGTTAAAGCCTGGCTGCTGCTGTTACAGCCTGGCTGCTGCTGTTAAAGCCTGGCTGCGGTGAAAGCGTGGCTGCTGTTAAAGCCTTGCTGCTTCCTTTAAAGCCTTTCCACTGTTAAAGCCTGGCTACTGCATTTAAAGCCTCGCTGCTGCTGTGAAAGACTGTCTGCTGCTGTTGAAGCCTGGCTGCTGCTGTGAAAGCCTGTCTGCTGTGAAAGCCTGGCTGTTGCTGTTAAAGCCTGGCTGCTACTGTTAAAGCCTGGCTGCTACTGTTAAAGCCTGGCTACTGCATTTAAAGCCTCGCTGCTGCTGTGAAAGCCTGTCATCTGCTGTTAAAGCCTGGCTTCTTCTGTTAAAGCCTGGCTGCTGCATTTACACCCTCGCTGATGCTGTGAAAGACTGGCTGCTGCTGTTAAAGCCTGGCTGCTGCTGTTACAGCCTGGCTGCTGCTGTTAAAGCCTGGCTGCGGTGAAAGCCTGGCTGCTGTTAAAGCCTTGCTGCTTCCTTTAAAGCCTTTCCACTGTTAAAGCCTGGCTACTGCATTTAAAGCATCGCTGCTGCTGTGAAAGACTGTCTGCTGCTGTTGAAGCCTGGCTGCTGCTGTGAAAGCCTGTCTGCTGTGAAAGCCTGGCTGTTGCTGTTAAAGCCTGGCTGCTACTGTTAAAGCCTGGCTGCTACTGTTAAAGCCTGGCTTCTGCATTTAAAGCCTCGCTGCTGCTGTGAAAGACTGGCTGCTGCTGTTAAAACATCGCTGCTGCTGTGAAAGCCTGGCTTCTGCTGTTAAAGCCTGGCTGCAGTTACAGCCTGGCTGCTGCTGTTAAAGCCTGGTTGCTGTTATAGCCTGCCTTCTGCTGTTAAAACCTGGCTGCTGCTGTTAAAGCCTGGCTGCTGTTAAAGCCTGCCTTCTGCTGTTAAAGCCTGGCTGCTGTTAAAGCCTGGCTGCTGCTGTGAAAGCCTGGCTGCTGTGAAAGCCTGGCTGCTGCTGTTAAAGCATCGCTGCTGCTCTGAAAGCCTGGCTTCTGCTGTTAAAGCCTAGCTGCAGTTACAGCCTGGCTGCTGCTGTTAAAGCCTGGTTGCTGTTATAGCCTGACTGCTGCTGTTAAAGCCTGGCTGCTGCTGTTAAAGCCTGGCTGCTGCTCTTAAAGCATCGCTGCTGCTGTGAAAGCCTGGCTTCTGCTGTTAAAGCCTGGCTGCTGTGAAAGCCTGGCTGCTGTAAAAGTCTGGCTGCTGATAAAGCCTGGCTGCTGCTGTTAAAGCCTGGCTAATGTGAAAGCCTGGCTGCTGTTAAAACCTGGCTGCTGCTGTGAAAGCCTGGCTGCTGCTGTGAAAGCCTGGCTGCTGCTGTGAAAGACTGGCTGCTGCTCTGAAAGCGTGGCTGCTGCTGTTAAAGCCTGGCTGCTTCTGTTAAAGCCGGGTTAATGTTAACACCTGACTGCTGCATTTAAAGCTTCGCTGCAGCTGTGAAAGCCTGTCTATTGCTGTTAAAGCCTGGCTGCTGCTGTGAAAGCCTGGCTGCTGCTGTGAAAGCCTGTCTATTGCTGTTAAAGCCTGGCTGCTGCTGTGAAAGCCTGGCTGCTGCTGTGAAAGCCTGGCTGCTGCTGTGAAAGCCTGGCTGCTGCTGTTAAAGCCTGGCTGCTGCTGTTAAACCCTTTCTGCTGCTGTGAAAGCCTGTCTGCTGCTCTTAAAGCCTGGCTGCTGCTGTGAAAGCCTGGCTGCTGCTGTTAAAGCCTGGCTGCTTCTGTTAAAGCCGGGTTACTGTTAACTCCTGGCTGCTGCATTTAAAGCCTCGCTGCTGCTGTGAAAGCCTGTCTATTGCTGTTAAAGCCTGTCTGCTGCTGTGAAAGCTTGGCTGCTGCTGTGAAAGCCTGGCTGCTGCTGTGAAAGCCTGGCTGCTGCTGTTAAAGCCTGGCTGCTGCTGTTAAACCCTTTCTGCTGCTGTGAAAGCCTGTCATCTGCTGTTAAAGCCTGGCTTCTTCTGTTAAAGCCTGGCTGCTGCATTTACACCCTCGCTGATGCTGTGAAAGACTGGCTGCTGCTGTTAAAGCCTGGCTGCTGCTGTTACAGCCTGGCTGCTGCTGTTAAAGCCTGGCTGCGGTGAAAGCCTGGCTGCTGTTAAAGCCTTGCTGCTTCCTTTAAAGCCTTTCCACTGTTAAAGCCTGGCTACTGCATTTAAAGCCTCGCTGCTGCTGTGAAAGACTGTCTGCTGCTGTTGAAGCCTGGCTGCTGCTGTGAAAGCCTGTCTGCTGTGAAAGCCTGGCTGTTGCTGTTAAAGCCTGGCTGCTACTGTTAAAGCCTGGCTGCTACTGTTAAAGCCTGGCTTCTGCATTTAAAGCCTCGCTGCTGCTGTGAAAGACTGGCTGCTGCTGTTAAAACATCGCTGCTGCTGTGAAAGCCTGGCTTCTGCTGTTAAAGCCTGGCTGCAGTTACAGCCTGGCTGCTGCTGTTAAAGCCTGGTTGCTGTTATAGCCTGCCTTCTGCTGTTAAAACCTGGCTGCTGCTGTTAAAGCCTGCCTTCTGCTGTTAAAGCCTGGCTGCTGTTAAAGCCTGGCTGCTGCTGTGAAAGCCTGGCTGCTGTGAAAGCCTGGCTGCTGCTGTTAAAGCATCGCTGCTGCTCTGAAAGCCTGGCTTCTGCTGTTAAAGCCTAGCTGCAGTTACAGCCTGGCTGCTGCTGTTAAAGCCTGGTTGCTGTTATAGCCTGACTGCTGCTGTTAAAGCCTGGCTGCTGCTGTTAAAGCCTGGCTGCTGCTCTTAAAGCATCGCTGCTGCTGTGAAAGCCTGGCTTCTGCTGTTAAAGCCTGGCTGCTGTGAAAGCCTGGCTGCTGTAAAAGTCTGGCTGCTGATAAAGCCTGGCTGCTGCTGTTAAAGCCTGGCTAATGTGAAAGCCTGGCTGCTGTTAAAACCTGGCTGCTGCTGTGAAAGCCTGGCTGCTGCTGTGAAAGCCTGGCTGCTGCTGTGAAAGACTGGCTGCTGCTCTGAAAGCGTGGCTGCTGCTGTTAAAGCCTGGCTGCTTCTGTTAAAGCCGGGTTAATGTTAAC
Organism: Odontesthes bonariensis; assembly: GCF_027942865.1. Lineage (NCBI taxonomy): Eukaryota > Metazoa > Chordata > Actinopteri > Atheriniformes > Atherinopsidae > Odontesthes > Odontesthes bonariensis. The sequence continues at coordinate 32,506,655 of NC_134519.1, read as the reverse complement.
ACCTGACTGCTGCATTTAAAGCTTCGCTGCAGCAGTGAAAGCCTGTCTATTGCTGTTAAAGCCTGGCTGCTGCTGTGAAAGCCTGGCTGCTGCTGTGAAAGCCTGTCTATTGCTGTTAAAGCCTGGCTGCTGCTGTGAAAGCCTGGCTGCTGCTGTGAAAGCCTGGCTGCTGCTGTGAAAGCCTGGCTGCTGCTGTTAAAGCCTGGCTGCTGCTGTTAAACCCTTTCTGCTGCTGTGAAAGCCTGTCTGCTGCTCTTAAAGCCTGGCTGCTGCTGTGAAAGCCTGGCTGCTGCTGTTAAAGCCTGGCTGCTTCTGTTAAAGCCGGGTTACTGTTAACTCCTGGCTGCTGCATTTAAAGCCTCGCTGCTGCTGTGAAAGCCTGTCTATTGCTGTTAAAGCCTGGCTGCTGCTGTGAAAGCTTGGCTGCTGCTGTGAAAGCCTGGCTGCTGCTGTGAAAGCCTGGCTGCTGCTGTTAAAGCCTGGCTGCTGCTGTGAAAGCCTGGCTGCTGCTGTTAAAGCCTGGCTGCTGCTGTGAAAGCCTGGCTGCTGCTGTGAAAGCTTGGCTGCTGCTGTGAAAGCCTGGCTGCTGCTGTGAAAGCCTGGCTGCTGCTGTTAAAGCCTGGCTGCTGCTGTTAAACCCTTTCTGCTGCTGTGAAAGCCTGTCATCTGCTGTTAAAGCCTGGCTTCTTCTGTTAAAGCCTGGCTGCTGCATTTACACCCTCGCTGATGCTGTGAAAGACTAGCTGCTGCTGTTAAAGCCTGGCTGCTGCTGTTACAGCCTGGCTGCTGCTGTTAAAGCCTGGCTGCGGTGAAAGCCTGGCTGCTGTTAAAGCCTTGCTGCTTCCTTTAAAGCCTTTCCACTGTTAAAGCCTGGCTACTGCATTTAAAGCCTCGCTGCTGCTGTGAAAGACTGTCTGCTGCTGTTGAAGCCTGGCTGCTGCTGTGAAAGCCTGTCTGCTGTGAAAGCCTGGCTGTTGCTGTTAAAGCCTGGCTGCTACTGTTAAAGCCTGGCTGCTACTGTTAAAGCCTGGCTACTGCATTTAAAGCCTCGCTGCTGCTGTGAAAGCCTGTCATCTGCTGTTAAAGCCTGGTTTCTTCTGTTAAAGCCTGGCTGCTGCATTTACACCCTCGCTGATGCTGTGAAAGACTGGCTGCTGCTGTTAAAGCCTGGCTGCTGCTGTTACAGCCTGGCTGCTGCTGTTAAAGCCTGGCTGCGGTGAAAGCCTGGCTGCTGTTAAAGCCTTGCTGCTTCCTTTAAAGCCTTTCCACTGTTAAAGCCTGGCTACTGCATTTAAAGCATCGCTGCTGCTGTGAAAGACTGTCTGCTGCTGTTGAAGCCTGGCTGCTGCTGTGAAAGCCTGTCTGCTGTGAAAGCCTGGCTGTTGCTGTTAAAGCCTGGCTGCTGTTAAAGCCTTGCTGCTTCCTTTGAAGCCTTTCCACTGTTAAAGCTTGGCTACTTCATTTAAAGCCTGGCTGCTGCTGTGAAAGCCTCTCTGCTGCTGTGAAAGACTGGCTGCTGCTGTTAAAGCCTGGCTGCTGCTGTTAAAGCCTGGCTGCGGTGAAAGCCTGGCTGCTGTTAAAGCCTTGCTGCTTCCTTTAATGCCTTTCCACTGTTAAAGCCTGGCTACTGCATTTAAAGCCTCGCTGCTGCTGTGAAAGCCTGTCTGCTGCTGTTAAAGCCTGGCTGCTACTGTTAAAGCTTGTCTGCTGCTGTGAAAGCCTGGCTGCTGCTGTTAAAGCATGGCTGCTGCTGTTAAAGCTTGGCTAATGTGAAAGCCTGTCTGCTGTTAAAACCTGGCTGCTGCTGTTAAAGCCAGGCTGCTGCTTTTAAAGCCTGGCTGCTGTTAAAGCCTGACTGCTACTCTTAAAGCCTGGCTGCTGTTAAAGCCTGGCTGTTGCTGTTAAAGCCTGGCTGCTACTCTTAAAGCCTTGCTGCTGTTAAAGCCTGGCTGCTGCTGTCGTGAAAGCCTGTCATCTGCTGTTAAAGCCTGGCTGCTTCTGTTAAAGCCTGGCTACTGTTAAAGCCTGGCTGCTGCATTTACAGCCTCGCTGATGCTGTGAAAGACTGGCTGCTGCTGTTAAAGCCTGGCTGCTGCTGTTAAAGCCTGGCTTCTGCTGTTAAAGCCTGGCTGCTTCTGTGAAAGCCTGGCTGCTTCTGTTAAAGCATGGCTGCTGCTGTTAAAGCCTGGCTACTGTTAAAGCCTGGTTGCTGCATTTAAAGCCTCGCTGCTGCTGTGAAAGACTGGCTGCTGCTGTTAAAGCCTGGCTGCTGCTGTTAAAGCCTTGCTGCGGTGAAAGCCTGGCTGCTGTTAAAGCCTTGCTGCTTCCTTTAAAGCCTTTGCACTGTTAAAGCCTGGCTACTGCATTTAAAGCCTCGCTGCTGCTGTGAAAGCCTGTCATCTGCTGTTAAAGCCTGGCTTCTTCTGTTAAAGCCTGGCTGCTGCATTTACACCCTCGCTGATGCTGTGAAAGACTGGCTGCTGCTGTTAAAGCCTGGCTGCTGCTGTTACAGTCTGGCTGCTGCTGTTAAAGCCTGGCTGCGGTGAAAGCCTGGCTGCTGTTAAAGCCTTGCTGCTTCCTTTAAAGCCTTTCCACTGTTAAAGCCTGGCTACTGCATTTAAAGCATCGCTGCTGCTGTGAAAGACTGTCTGCTGCTGTTGAAGCCTGGCTGCTGCTGTGAAAGCCTGTCTGCTGTGAAAGCCTGGCTGTTGCTGTTAAAGCCTGGCTGCTACTGTTAAAGCCTGGCTGCTACTGTTAAAGCCTGGCTTCTGCATTTAAAGCCTCGCTGCTGCTGTGAAAGACTGGCTGCTGCTGTTAAAACATCGCTGCTGCTGTGAAAGCCTGGCTTCTGCTGTTAAAGCCTGGCTGCAGTTACAGCCTGGCTGCTGCTGTTAAAGCCTGGTTGCTGTTATAGCCTGCCTTCTGCTGTTAAAACCTGGCTGCTGCTGTTAAAGCCTGGCTGCTGTTAAAGCCTGCCTTCTGCTGTTAAAGCCTGGCTGCTGTTAAAGCCTGGCTGCTGCTGTGAAAGCCTGGCTGCTGTGAAAGCCTGTCTGCTGCTGTTAAAGACTGGCTTCTGCTGTTAAAGCCTGGCTGCTGCTGTGAAAGCCTGGCTGCTTCTGTTAAAGCCTGACTGCTGTTAAAACCTGGCTGCTGCTGTTTAATCCTTTGCTTCTGTGATAGCCTGGCTGCTGTTAAAGCCTGGCTGCTACTCTTAAAGCCTGGCTGCTGTTAAATCCTGGCTGCTGTTAAAGCCGTGCTGTTGCTGTTAAAGCCTGGCTGCTACTCTTAAAGCCTGGCTGCTGTTAAAGCCTGGCTGCTGCTGTCAAAGCCTGGCTGCTGTTAAAGCCTTGCTGCTTCCTTTGAAGCCTTTCCACTGTTAAAGCTTGGCTACTTCATTTAAAGCCTGGCTGCTGCTGTGAAAGCCTCGCTGCTGCTGTGAAAGACTGGCTGCTGCTGTTAAAGCCTGGCTGCTGCTGTTAAAGCCTGGCTGCGGTGAAAGCCTGGCTGCTGTTAAAGCCTTGCTGCTTCCTTTAATGCCTTTCCACTGTTAAAGCCTGGCTACTGCATTTAAAGCCTCGCTGCTGCTGTGAAAGCCTGTCTGCTGCTGTTAAAGCCTGGCTGCTACAGTTAAAGCTTGGCTGCTGCTGTGAAAGCCTGGCTGCTGCTGTTAAAGCATGGCTGCTGCTGTTAAAGCTTGGCTAATGTGAAAGCCTGTCTGCTGTTAAAACCTGGCTGCTGCTGTTAAAGCCAGGCTGCTGCTTTTAAAGCCTGGCTGCTGTTAAAGCCTGACTGCTACTCTTAAAGCCTGGCTGCTGTTAAAGCCTGGCTGTTGCTGTTAAAGCCTGGCTGCTACTCTTAAAGCCTTGCTGCTGTTAAAGCCTGGCTGCTGCTGTCGTGAAAGCCTGTCATCTGCTGTTAAAGCCTGGCTGCTTCTGTTAAAGCCTGGCTACTGTTAAAGCCTGGCTGCTGCATTTACAGCCTCGCTGATGCTGTGAAAGACTGGCTGCTGCTGTTAAAGCCTGGCTGCTGCTGTTAAAGCCTGGCTTCTGCTGTTAAAGCCTGGCTGCTTCTGTGAAAGCCTGGCTGCTTCTGTTAAAGCATGGCTGCTGCTGTTAAAGCCTGGCTACTGTTAAAGCCTGGTTGCTGCATTTAAAGCCTCGCTGCTGCTGTGAAAGACTGGCTGCTGCTGTTAAAGCCTGGCTGCTGCTGTTAAAGCCTCGCTGCGGTGAAAGCCTGGCTGCTGTTAAAGCCTTGCTGCTTCCTTTAAAGCCTTTGCACTGTTAAAGCCTGGCTACTGCATTTAAAGCCTGGCTGCTTCTGTGAAAGCCTGGCTGCTTCTGTTAAAGCATGGCTGCTGCTGTTAATGCCTGGCTACTGTTAAAGCCTGGTTGCTGCATTTAAAGCCTCGCTGCTGCTGTGAAAGACTGGCTGCTGCTGTTAAAGCCTGGCTGCTGCTGTTAAAGCCTCGCTGCGGTGAAAGCCTGGCTGCTGTTAAAGCCTTGCTGCTTCCTTTAAAGCCTTTGCACTGTTAAAGCCTGGCTACTGCATTTAAAGCCTCGCTGCTGCTGTGAAAGCCTGTCATCTGCTGTTAAAGCCTGGCTTCTTCTGTTAACCCTTGTGTGGTGTTCGGGTCTGTGGGACCCGTTTTCATTTTTTATCAAAAGAAAAATGATACAATTAATTAATTTTTAAAACTCAGACTCACTGGCCTTGGCTCATTTTCTGTGAAGAACATATATCAGAATAAATTTTTAATGACCACACACCGTACACCCCCCCTACACATTTCTATTACATATAAGATGTTCGGGTCCACTGGACCCAGGGCTAAAAGAAGTGTGGAAATTTATGTTCTGTGTACCTACACTCTGTCCACCTCCTGTCTGGGCCTGCTGTTAGTGTGTGTGTGTGTGTGTGTGTGTGTGTGTGTGTGTGTGTGTGTGTGTGTGTGTGCGTGTGTGCGTGCGTGCGTGTGAGTGACAGAGAGAGTTTCTGCACCTGCGGTTCCCACACAAGTTTGCAACATTTTTGCAAAATTCAAGCATCAACACTCAACACATCAAGCATCTACTCTTGTTTTCCCGCACATTTGACCCTCTGTCTTGCGGGAATCTTTATTTTCTCCCACTCTATCTGCTACAAATTGGAGGCGGGACACTATAAATATAGCTTTGCCAGTGTGGTTTCTTATCACAACCGATCAAGATGGCCAAAAGGATCTCTGCGCAGAGGGCCTTGGAAGTGATTTTGGAAGATAGAGAAGGTTTTGATGATGATGTAGAGGGAGAGGATTCCCAAGAAGAGGTTTCCACTTCCTCATATGCTTGGAACTTACAAGTCTACATAGGGAAACCTGATGGAGGAGCACCCGAGAAAAACCAAGGAATGAGAGTTGTCCTGGACATGTCTCAGGGACTCAGTGGACACAACATCACATGCGACAATTTTTTTACCTCGCAAAAGCTGGGACAGGAGCTCCTAAAGAAGAAGCTGACCATGGTGGGAACAATACGGAAAAACAAGTCAGAGCTCCCACCTCAACTGCTGACTACAAAGAACAGGCCTGTCAAGTCTTCCATGTTTGCCTACACGGCTTACACATCCCTGGTATCCTATGTGCCAAAGAAAGACAAGAATGTGGTACTCATGAGTACACTGCACGGGGATGAAAGAATCTGTGACCAGGAACATCACAAACCAGAGATCATCATGGATTATAATGCCACAAAAGGAGGGGTAGACAACATGGACAAGCTGGTGACGGCCTACAGCTGCAAACGGAGGACTCTACGCTGGCCACTGGTGATATTCTTTGACATGTTGGACATCTCAGCAAACAACGCCTTTGTCATTTGGATGGCACTTAACCCAGAGTGGAACAGAGGGAAGCTCCAGAAGAGACGCCTCTTTCTCGAGGATCTGGGAAAAGCATTGGTGAGACCACAAATTGAGGAAAGACAACATGTCCCCAGAACCCCAGCCTCTGCAGCCATCCTGAGGAGGATTCAGGAGGAGAATGCTGGTGCCCTGTCCACCCAACCTACAGAACCACAATCTGCAGAAGCTGAAGTAAGTGTGTTATGCTGTTGCAGTACATGGATGGCACTCATGTCTTGTGAGAGAGAGAGAGGTGTTAGAAAAATTCCTGATCTTTTCATTATTCTAGGTTGTGAACACCAGCAACAAGAAGAAGCGGTGCGAAGTGTGCGGACCCAAGATGGACAGAAAAACACAATATACATGCATCAAGTGCAAAAAGTATATCTGCAACACACACACAGTAAAACTCTGCCCCTCATGTGTTGTATAAGCTAGTGGCTAAAGGCCATGTGTTCAATGGGGCTCATGTGTTGTCTTGACTGATGTGTTTACTCTATGTGTTCATGTGTTCAGGTTGTGTTGTGCACCTGAATGGGTTAATTTTCTGAGTTCAAAGAAATAAAAGTCAGTAGTTTTGAAAAACCTTGCTTCACTTGTGAATTTGTTTCCAATCATATCTTGATTTTAATTGATTTTATTTATTACGTTTTAAATAATAAGTTATAAATGTGATCTAACAAAGGTAAAGGGCAAATATTAACCATATATACTGTTTATACTGCTTGTAATTGGGATGAAGTAAACATCTGTTGAGTTTTTTAACATAAAATACTTGATTGTGAGGCATTAAAAACCACAAAATGCTAGGGGTCCACCAGACCCACAAACACTGGCTGAGTAACAACAATATGAACACCACACAAGGGTTAAAGCCTGGCTGCTGCATTTACACCCTCGCTGATGCTGTGAAAGACTGGCTGCTGCTGTTAAAGCCTGGCTGCTGCTGTTACAGCCTGGCTGCTGCTGTTAAAGCCTGGCTGCGGTGAAAGCCTGGCTGCTGTTAAAGCCTTGCTGCTTCCTTTAAAGCCTTTCCACTGTTAAAGCCTGGCTACTGCATTTAAAGCATCGCTGCTGCTGTGAAAGACTGTCTGCTGCTGTTGAAGCCTGGCTGCTGCTGTGAAAGCCTGTCTGCTGTGAAAGCCTGGCTGTTGCTGTTAAAGCCTGGCTGCTACTGTTAAAGCCTGGCTGCTACTGTTAAAGCCTGGCTTCTGCATTTAAAGCCTCGCTGCTGCTGTGAAAGACTGGCTGCTGCTGTTAAAACATCGCTGCTGCTGTGAAAGCCTGGCTTCTGCTGTTAAAGCCTGGCTGCAGTTACAGCCTGGCTGCTGCTGTTAAAGCCTGGTTGCTGTTATAGCCTGCCTTCTGCTGTTAAAACCTGGCTGCTGCTGTTAAAGCCTGGCTGCTGTTAAAGCCTGCCTTCTGCTGTTAAAGCCTGGCTGCTGTTAAAGCCTGGCTGCTGCTGTGAAAGCCTGGCTGCTGTGAAAGCCTGGCTGCTGCTGTTAAAGCATCGCTGCTGCTCTGAAAGCCTGGCTTCTGCTGTTAAAGCCTAGCTGCAGTTACAGCCTGGCTGCTGCTGTTAAAGCCTGGTTGCTGTTATAGCCTGACTGCTGCTGTTAAAGCCTGGCTGCTGCTGTTAAAGCCTGGCTGCTGCTCTTAAAGCATGGCTGCTGCTGTGAAAGCCTGGCTTCTGCTGTTAAAGCCTGGCTGCTGTGAAAGCCTGGCTGCTGTAAAAGTCTGGCTGCTGATAAAGCCTGGCTGCTGCTGTTAAAGCCTGGCTAATGTGAAAGCCTGGCTGCTGTTAAAACCTGGCTGCTGCTGTGAAAGCCTGGCTGCTGCTGTGAAAGCCTGGCTGCTGCTGTGAAAGACTGGCTGCTGCTCTGAAAGCGTGGCTGCTGCTGTTAAAGCCTGGCTGCTTCTGTTAAAGCCGGGTTAATGTTAACACCTGACTGCTGCATTTAAAGCTTCGCTGCAGCTGTGAAAGCCTGTCTATTGCTGTTAAAGCCTGGCTGCTGCTGTGAAAGCCTGGCTGCTGCTGTGAAAGCCTGTCTATTGCTGTTAAAGCCTGGCTGCTGCTGTGAAAGCCTGGCTGCTGCTGTGAAAGCCTGGCTGCTGCTGTGAAAGCCTGGCTGCTGCTGTTAAAGCCTGGCTGCTGCTGTTAAACCCTTTCTGCTGCTGTGAAAGCCTGTCTGCTGCTCTTAAAGCCTGGCTGCTGCTGTGAAAGCCTGGCTGCTGCTGTTAAAGCCTGGCTGCTTCTGTTAAAGCCGGGTTACTGTTAACTCCTGGCTGCTGCATTTAAAGCCTCGCTGCTGCTGTGAAAGCCTGTCTATTGCTGTTAAAGCCTGGCTGCTGCTGTGAAAGCTTGGCTGCTGCTGTGAAAGCCTGGCTGCTGCTGTGAAAGCCTGGCTGCTGCTGTTAAAGCCTGGCTGCTGCTGTGAAAGCCTGGCTGCTGCTGTTAAAGCCTGGCTGCTGCTGTGAAAGCCTGGCTGCTGCTGTGAAAGCTTGGCTGCTGCTGTGAAAGCCTGGCTGCTGCTGTGAAAGCCTGGCTGCTGCTGTTAAAGCCTGGCTGCTGCTGTTAAACCCTTTCTGCTGCTGTGAAAGCCTGTCATCTGCTGTTAAAGCCTGGCTTCTTCTGTTAAAGCCTGGCTGCTGCATTTACACCCTCGCTGATGCTGTGAAAGACTGGCTGCTGCTGTTAAAGCCTGGCTGCTGCTGTTACAGCCTGGCTGCTGCTGTTAAAGCCTGGCTGCGGTGAAAGCCTGGCTGCTGTTAAAGCCTTGCTGCTTCCTTTAAAGCCTTTCCACTGTTAAAGCCTGGCTACTGCATTTAAAGCCTCGCTGCTGCTGTGAAAGACTGTCTGCTGCTGTTGAAGCCTGGCTGCTGCTGTGAAAGCCTGTCTGCTGTGAAAGCCTGGCTGTTGCTGTTAAAGCCTGGCTGCTACTGTTAAAGCCTGGCTGCTACTGTTAAAGCCTGGCTACTGCATTTAAAGCCTCGCTGCTGCTGTGAAAGCCTGTCATCTGCTGTTAAAGCCTGGCTTCTTCTGTTAAAGCCTGGCTGCTGCATTTACACCCTCGCTGATGCTGTGAAAGACTGGCTGCTGCTGTTAAAGCCTGGCTGCTGCTGTTACAGCCTGGCTGCTGCTGTTAAAGCCTGGCTGCGGTGAAAGCCTGGCTGCTGTTAAAGCCTTGCTGCTTCCTTTAAAGCCTTTCCACTGTTAAAGCCTGGCTACTGCATTTAAAGCATCGCTGCTGCTGTGAAAGACTGTCTGCTGCTGTTGAAGCCTGGCTGCTGCTGTGAAAGCCTGTCTGCTGTGAAAGCCTGGCTGTTGCTGTTAAAGCCTGGCTGCTACTGTTAAAGCCTGGCTGCTACTGTTAAAGCCTGGCTTCTGCATTTAAAGCCTCGCTGCTGCTGTGAAAGACTGGCTGCTGCTGTTAAAACATCGCTGCTGCTGTGAAAGCCTGGCTTCTGCTGTTAAAGCCTGGCTGCAGTTACAGCCTGGCTGCTGCTGTTAAAGCCTGGTTGCTGTTATAGCCTGCCTTCTGCTGTTAAAACCTGGCTGCTGCTGTTAAAGCCTGGCTGCTGTTAAAGCCTGCCTTCTGCTGTTAAAGCCTGGCTGCTGTTAAAGCCTGGCTGCTGCTGTGAAAGCCTGGCTGCTGTGAAAGCCTGGCTGCTGCTGTTAAAGCATCGCTGCTGCTCTGAAAGCCTGGCTTCTGCTGTTAAAGCCTAGCTGCAGTTACAGCCTGGCTGCTGCTGTTAAAGCCTGGTTGCTGTTATAGCCTGACTGCTGCTGTTAAAGCCTGGCTGCTGCTGTTAAAGCCTGGCTGCTGCTCTTAAAGCATCGCTGCTGCTGTGAAAGCCTGGCTTCTGCTGTTAAAGCCTGGCTGCTGTGAAAGCCTGGCTGCTGTAAAAGTCTGGCTGCTGATAAAGCCTGGCTGCTGCTGTTAAAGCCTGGCTAATGTGAAAGCCTGGCTGCTGTTAAAACCTGGCTGCTGCTGTGAAAGCCTGGCTGCTGCTGTGAAAGCCTGGCTGCTGCTGTGAAAGACTGGCTGCTGCTCTGAAAGCGTGGCTGCTGCTGTTAAAGCCTGGCTGCTTCTGTTAAAGCCGGGTTAATGTTAACACCTGACTGCTGCATTTAAAGCTTCGCTGCAGCTGTGAAAGCCTGTCTATTGCTGTTAAAGCCTGGCTGCTGCTGTGAAAGCCTGGCTGCTGCTGTGAAAGCCTGTCTATTGCTGTTAAAGCCTGGCTGCTGCTGTGAAAGCCTGGCTGCTGCTGTGAAAGCCTGGCTGCTGCTGTGAAAGCCTGGCTGCTGCTGTTAAAGCCTGGCTGCTGCTGTTAAACCCTTTCTGCTGCTGTGAAAGCCTGTCTGCTGCTCTTAAAGCCTGGCTGCTGCTGTGAAAGCCTGGCTGCTGCTGTTAAAGCCTGGCTGCTTCTGTTAAAGCCGGGTTACTGTTAACTCCTGGCTGCTGCATTTAAAGCCTCGCTGCTGCTGTGAAAGCCTGTCTATTGCTGTTAAAGCCTGGCTGCTGCTGTGAAAGCTTGGCTGCTGCTGTGAAAGCCTGGCTGCTGCTGTGAAAGCCTGGCTGCTGCTGTTAAAGCCTGGCTGCTGCTGTGAAAGCCTGGCTGCTGCTGTTAAAGCCTGGCTGCTGCTGTGAAAGCCTGGCTGCTGCTGTGAAAGCTTGGCTGCTGCTGTGAAAGCCTGGCTGCTGCTGTGAAAGCCTGGCTGCTGCTGTTAAAGCCTGGCTGCTGCTGTTAAACCCTTTCTGCTGCTGTGAAAGCCTGTCATCTGCTGTTAAAGCCTGGCTTCTTCTGTTAAAGCCTGGCTGCTGCATTTACACCCTCGCTGATGCTGTGAAAGACTGGCTGCTGCTGTTAAAGCCTGGCTGCAGTTACAGCCTGGCTGCTGCTGTTAAAGCCTGGTTGCTGTTATAGCCTGCCTTCTGCTGTTAAAACCTGGCTGCTGCTGTTAAAGCCTGGCTGCTGTTAAAGCCTGCCTTCTGCTGTTAAAGCCTGGCTGCTGTTAAAGCCTGGCTGCTGCTTTGAAAGCCTGGCTGCTGTGAAAGCCTGGCTGCTGCTGTTAAAGCATCGCTGCTGCTCTGAAAGCCTGGCTTCTGCTGTTAAAGCCTAGCTGCAGTTACAGCCTGGCTGCTGCTGTTAAAGCCTGGTTGCTGTTATAGCCTGACTGCTGCTGTTAAAGCCTGGCTGCTGCTGTTAAAGCCTGGCTGCTGCTCTTAAAGCATCGCTGCTGCTGTGAAAGCCTGGCTTCTGCTGTTAAAGCCTGGCTGCTGTGAAAGCCTGGCTGCTGTAAAAGTCTGGCTGCTGATAAAGCCTGGCTGCTGCTGTTAAAGCCTGGCTAATGTGAAAGCCTGGCTGCTGTTAAAACCTGGCTGCTGCTGTGAAAGCCTGGCTGCTGCTGTTAAAGCCTGGCTGCTGCTCTTAAAGCATCGCTGCTGCTGTGAAAGCCTGGCTTCTGCTGTTAAAGCCTGGCTGCTGTGAAAGCCTGGCTGCTGTAAAAGTCTGGCTGCTGATAAAGCCTGGCTGCTGCTGTTAAAGCCTGGCTAATGTGAAAGCCTGGCTGCTGTTAAAACCTGGCTGCTGCTGTGAAAGCCTGGCTGCTGCTGTGAAAGCCTGGCTGCTGCTGTGAAAGACTGGCTGCTGCTCTGAAAGCGTGGCTGCTGCTGTTAAAGCCTGGCTGCTTCTGTTAAAGCCGGGTTAATGTTAACACCTGACTGCTGCATTTAAAGCTTCGCTGCAGCTGTGAAAGCCTGTCTATTGCTGTTAAAGCCTGGCTGCTGCTGTGAAAGCCTGGCTGCTGCTGTGAAAGCCTGTCTATTGCTGTTAAAGCCTGGCTGCTGCTGTGAAAGCCTGGCTGCTGCTGTGAAAGCCTGGCTGCTGCTGTGAAAGCCTGGCTGCTGCTGTTAAAGCCTGGCTGCTGCTGTTAAACCCTTTCTGCTGCTGTGAAAGCCTGTCTGCTGCTCTTAAAGCCTGGCTGCTGCTGTGAAAGCCTGGCTGCTGCTGTTAAAGCCTGGCTGCTTCTGTTAAAGCCGGGTTACTGTTAACTCCTGGCTGCTGCATTTAAAGCCTCGCTGCTGCTGTGAAAGCCTGTCTATTGCTGTTAAAGCCTGGCTGCTGCTGTGAAAGCTTGGCTGCTGCTGTGAAAGCCTGGCTGCTGCTGTGAAAGCCTGGCTGCTGCTGTTAAAGCCTGGCTGCTGCTGTGAAAGCCTGGCTGCTGCTGTTAAAGCCTGGCTGCTGCTGTGAAAGCCTGGCTGCTGCTGTGAAAGCTTGGCTGCTGCTGTGAAAGCCTGGCTGCTGCTGTGAAAGCCTGGCTGCTGCTGTTAAAGCCTGGCTGCTGCTGTTAAACCCTTTCTGCTGCTGTGAAAGCCTGTCATCTGCTGTTAAAGCCTGGCTTCTTCTGTTAAAGCCTGGCTGCTGCATTTACACCCTCGCTGATGCTGTGAAAGACTGGCTGCTGCTGTTAAAGCCTGGCTGCTGCTGTTACAGCCTGGCTGCTGCTGTTAAAGCCTGGCTGCGGTGAAAGCCTGGCTGCTGTTAAAGCCTTGCTGCTTCCTTTAAAGCCTTTCCACTGTTAAAGCCTGGCTACTGCATTTAAAGCCTCGCTGCTGCTGTGAAAGACTGTCTGCTGCTGTTGAAGCCTGGCTGCTGCTGTGAAAGCCTGTCTGCTGTGAAAGCCTGGCTGTTGCTGTTAAAGCCTGGCTGCTACTGTTAAAGCCTGGCTGCTACTGTTAAAGCCTGGCTACTGCATTTAAAGCCTCGCTGCTGCTGTGAAAGCCTGTCATCTGCTGTTAAAGCCTGGCTTCTTCTGTTAAAGCCTGGCTGCTGCATTTACACCCTCGCTGATGCTGTGAAAGACTGGCTGCTGCTGTTAAAGCCTGGCTGCTGCTGTTACAGCCTGGCTGCTGCTGTTAAAGCCTGGCTGCGGTGAAAGCCTGGCTGCTGTTAAAGCCTTGCTGCTTCCTTTAAAGCCTTTCCACTGTTAAAGCCTGGCTACTGCATTTAAAGCATCGCTGCTGCTGTGAAAGACTGTCTGCTGCTGTTGAAGCCTGGCTGCTGCTGTGAAAGCCTGTCTGATGTGAAAACCTAGCTGTTGCTGTTAAAGCCTGGCTGCTACTGTTAAAGCCTGGCTGCTACTGTTAAAGCCTGGCTTCTGCATTTAAAGCCTCGCTGCTGCTGTGAAAGACTGGCTGCTGCTGTTAAAACATCGCTGCTGCTGTGAAAGCCTGGCTTCTGCTGTTAAAGCCTGGCTGCAGTTACAGCCTGGCTGCTGCTGTTAAAGCCTGGTTGCTGTTATAGCCTGCCTTCTGCTGTTAAAACCTGGCTGCTGCTGTTAAAGCCTGGCTGCTGTTAAAGCCTGCCTTCTGCTGTTAAAGCCTGACTGCTGTTAAAGCCTGGCTGCTGCTGTGAAAGCCTGGCTGCTGTGAAAGCCTGGCTGCTGCTGTTAAAGCATCGCTGCTGCTCTGAAAGCCTGGCTTCTGCTGTTAAAGCCTAGCTGCAGTTACAGCCTGGCTGCTGCTGTTAAAGCCTGGTTGCTGTTATAGCCTGACTGCTGCTGTTAAAGCCTGGCTGCTGCTGTTAAAGCCTGGCTGCTGCTCTTAAAGCATCGCTGCTGCTGTGAAAGCCTGGCTTCTGCTGTTAAAGCCTGGCTGCTGTGAAAGCCTGGCTGCTGTAAAAGTCTGGCTGCTGATAAAGCCTGGCTGCTGCTGTTAAAGCCTGGCTAATGTGAAAGCCTGGCTGCTGTTAAAACCTGGCTGCTGCTGTGAAAGCCTGGCTGCTGCTGTGAAAGCCTGGCTGCTGCTGTGAAAGACTGGCTGCTGCTCTGAAAGCGTGGCTGCTGCTGTTAAAGCCTGGCTGCTTCTGTTAAAGCCGGGTTAATGTTAACACCTGACTGCTGCATTTAAAGCTTCGCTGCAGCTGTGAAAGCCTGTCTATTGCTGTTAAAGCCTGGCTGCTGCTGTGAAAGCCTGGCTGCTGCTGTGAAAGCCTGTCTATTGCTGTTAAAGCCTGGCTGCTGCTGTGAAAGCCTGGCTGCTGCTGTGAAAGCCTGGCTGCTGCTGTGAAAGCCTGGCTGCTGCTGTTAAAGCCTGGCTGCTGCTGTTAAACCCTTTCTGCTGCTGTGAAAGCCTGTCTGCTGCTCTTAAAGCCTGGCTGCTGCTGTGAAAGCCTGGCTGCTGCTGTTAAAGCCTGGCTGCTTCTGTTAAAGCCGGGTTACTGTTAACTCCTGGCTGCTGCATTTAAAGCCTCGCTGCTGCTGTGAAAGCCTGTCTATTGCTGTTAAAGCCTGGCTGCTGCTGTGAAAGCTTGGCTGCTGCTGTGAAAGCCTGGCTGCTGCTGTGAAAGCCTGGCTGCTGCTGTTAAAGCCTGGCTGCTGCTGTTAAACCCTTTCTGCTGCTGTGAAAGCCTGTCATCTGCTGTTAAAGCCTGGCTTCTTCTGTTAAAGCCTGGCTGCTGCATTTACACCCTCGCTGATGCTGTGAAAGACTGGCTGCTGCTGTTAAAGCCTGGCTGCTGCTGTTACAGCCTGGCTGCTGCTGTTAAAGCCTGGCTGCGGTGAAAGCCTGGCTGCTGTTAAAGCCTTGCTGCTTCCTTTAAAGCCTTTCCACTGTTAAAGCCTGGCTACTGCATTTAAAGCCTCGCTGCTGCTGTGAAAGACTGTCTGCTGCTGTTGAAGCCTGGCTGCTGCTGTGAAAGCCTGTCTGCTGTGAAAGCCTGGCTGTTGCTGTTAAAGCCTAGCTGCTACTGTTAAAGCCTGGCTGCTACTGTTAAAGCCTGGCTTCTGCATTTAAAGCCTCGCTGCTGCTGTGAAAGACTGGCTGCTGCTGTTAAAACATCGCTGCTGCTGTGAAAGCCTGGCTTCTGCTGTTAAAGCCTGGCTGCAGTTACAGCCTGGCTGCTGCTGTTAAAGCCTGGTTGCTGTTATAGCCTGCCTTCTGCTGTTAAAACCTGGCTGCTGCTGTTAAAGCCTGCCTTCTGCTGTTAAAGCCTGGCTGCTGTTAAAGCCTGGCTGCTGCTGTGAAAGCCTGGCTGCTGTGAAAGCCTGGCTGCTGCTGTTAAAGCATCGCTGCTGCTCTGAAAGCCTGGCTTCTGCTGTTAAAGCCTAGCTGCAGTTACAGCCTGGCTGCTGCTGTTAAAGCCTGGTTGCTGTTATAGCCTGACTGCTGCTGTTAAAGCCTGGCTGCTGCTGTTAAAGCCTGGCTGCTGCTCTTAAAGCATCGCTGCTGCTGTGAAAGCCTGGCTTTTGCTGTTAAAGCCTGGCTGCTGTGAAAGCCTGGCTGCTGTAAAAGTCTGGCTGCTGATAAAGCCTGGCTGCTGCTGTTAAAGCCTGGCTAATGTGAAAGCCTGGCTGCTGTTAAAACCTGGCTGCTGCTGTGAAAGCCTGGCTGCTGCTGTGAAAGCCTGGCTGCTGCTGTGAAAGACTGGCTGCTGCTCTGAAAGCGTGGCTGCTGCTGTTAAAGCCTGGCTGCTTCTGTTAAAGCCGGGTTAATGTTAACACCTGACTGCTGCATTTAAAGCTTCGCTGCAGCTGTGAAAGCCTGTCTATTGCTGTTAAAGCCTGGCTGCTGCTGTGAAAGCCTGGCTGCTGCTGTGAAAGCCTGTCTATTGCTGTTAAAGCCTGGCTGCTGCTGTGAAAGCCTGGCTGCTGCTGTGAAAGCCTGGCTGCTGCTGTGAAAGCCTGGCTGCTGCTGTTAAAGCCTGGCTGCTGCTGTTAAACCCTTTCTGCTGCTGTGAAAGCCTGTCTGCTGCTCTTAAAGCCTGGCTGCTGCTGTGAAAGCCTGGCTGCTGCTGTTAAAGCCTGGCTGCTTCTGTTAAAGCCGGGTTACTGTTAACTCCTGGCTGCTGCATTTAAAGCCTCGCTGCTGCTGTGAAAGCCTGTCTATTGCTGTTAAAGCCTGGCTGCTGCTGTGAAAGCTTGGCTGCTGCTGTGAAAGCCTGGCTGCTGCTGTGAAAGCCTGGCTGCTGCTGTTAAAGCCTGGCTGCTGCTGTTAAACCCTTTCTGTTGCTGTGAAAGCCTGTCTGCTGCTCTTAAAGCCTGGCTGCTGCTGTGAAAGCCTGGCTGCTGCTGTGAACGCCTGGCTGCTGCTCTTAAAGCATGGCTGCTGCTGTTAAAACCTGGCTGCTGCTGTTTAAGCCTTTGCTTCTATGATAGCCTGGTTGCTGTTAAAGCCTGGCTGCTGCTTTTAAAGCCTGGCTGCTGCTTTTAGAGCCTGGCTGCTGTTAAAGCCTGGCTGCTACTTTTAAAGCCTGGCTGCTGTTAAAGACTGGGTGCTGCTGTCAAAGCCTGGGTGCTGCTGTCAAAGCCTGGCTGCTGCTGTTAAAGTCTGGCTGCAACTCTTAAAGCCTGGCTGCTGTTAAAGCCTGGCTGCTGCTGTGAAAGCCTGTCATCTGCTGTTAAAGCCTGGCTGCTTCTGTTGAAGCCTGGCTACTGTTAAAGTCTGGATGCTGCATTTACAGCCTCGCTGCTGCTGTGAAAGCCTGTCTGCTGCATTTAAAGCCTGGCTGTTGCTGTGAAAGCCTGGCTGCTGCCGTGAAAGCCTGGCTGCTGCTGTTAAAGCCTGGCTGCTGCTGTTAAAGCCTGGCAGCTGCTGTTAAAGCCTGGCTGCTGCTGTTAAAGCCTGGCTGCTGCATGTAAAGCCTCACTGCTGCTGTGAAAGCCTGGCTTCTGCTGTGAAAGCCTGTCTGCTGCTGTTAAAGCCTGGCTGCTGCTGTGAAAGCATGGCTGCTTCTGTTAAAGCATGGCTGCTGCTGTAAAAGCCTGGCTGCTGCTGTTAAAGCCTGGCAGCTGCTGTTAAAGCCTGGCTGCTGCTGTTAAAGCATGGCTGCTGTTAAAGCCTGGCTGCTGCATTTAAAGCCTGGCTGCTGTTAAAGCCTGGCTGCTACTCTTAAAGCCTGGCTGCTGCTGTGAAAGCCTGGCTGCTGTAAAAGTCTGGCTGCTGTTAAAGCCTGGCTGCTGCTGTTAAAGCCTGGCTAATGTGAAAGCCTGGCTGCTGTTAAAACCTGGCTGCTGCATTTAAAGCCTGGCTGCTACTGTGAAAGCCTGTCATATGCTCTTAAAGCCTGGCTGCTTCTGTTAAAGCCTGGCTACTGTGAAAGCCTGTCATCTGCTGTTAAAGCCTGGCTGCTGCTGTTAAAGCCTGGCTTCTGCTGTGAAAGCCTGTCTGCTGCTGTTAAAGCCTGGCTGCTTCTGTTAAAGCATGGCTGCTGCTGTTAAAGCCTGGCTGTTATGAAAGCCTGTCTGCTGTTAAAACCTGGCTGCTGCTGTTTAAGCCTTTGCTTCTGTGATAGCCTGGCTGCTGTTAAAGCCTGGCTGCTGCTTTTACAGCCTGGCTGCTGTTAAAGCCTGGCTGCTCCTGTTAAAGCCTGTTTACTGTTAAAGCCTGGCTTCTGCTGTTAAAGCATGGCTTCAGTGAAAGCCTGGCTGCTTTTAAAGCCTGGCTGCTGTGAAAGCCTGGATGCTGCTGTTAAAGCCAGGCTGCTGCTGTTAAAGCCTGGCTGCTGCTGTGAAAATCTGGCTGTTGCTGTTAAAGCCTGGCTGCGGTGAAAGCCTGGCTACGGTGAAAGCCTGGCTGCGGTGAAAGCCTGGCTGCTGCATTTAAAACCTGGCTTCTGCTGTTTAAGCCTTTGCTTCTGTGATAGCCTGGCTGCTGTTAAAGCCTGGCTGCTGCTTTTAAAGCCTGGCTGCTGTTAAAGCCTGGCTGCTGCATTTAAAGCCTGGCTGCTGTTAAAGCCTGGCTGCTACTCTTAAAGCCTGGCTGCTGTTAAAGCCTGGCTGTTGCTGTTAAAGCCTGGCTGCTGCTGTGAAAGCATGGCTGCTGCTGTGAAAGCCTGGCTGCTGCTGTTAAAGCCTGGCTGCTGCTGTTAAAGCCTGGCTGCTGCTGTTAAACCCTTTCTGCTGCTGTGAAAGCCTGTCTGCTGCTCTTAAAGCCTGGCTGCTGCTGTGAAAGCCTGTCTGCTGCTCTTAAAGCCTGGCTGCTTTTGTGAAAGCCTGGCTGCTGCTCTTAAAGCATGGCTGCTGCTGTTAAAGCCTGGCTAATGTGAAAGCCTGTCTGCTGTTAAAACCTGGCTGCTGCTGTTTAAGCCTTTGCTTCTATGATAGCCTGGTTGCTGTTAAAGCCTGGCTGCTGCTTTTAAAGCCTGGCTGCTGTTAAAGCCTGGCTGCTACTTTTAAAGCCTGGCTACTTTTAAAGTCTGGATTCTGCATTTACAGCCTCGCTGCTGCTGTGAAAGCCTGTCTGCTGCTGTTAAAGCCTGGCTGTTGCTGTGAAAGCCTGGCTGCTGCTGTGAAAGCCTGGCTGCTGCCGTGAAAGCCTGGCTGCTGCTGTTAAAGCCTGGCTGCTGCTGTTAAAGCCTGGCAGCTGCTGTTAAAGCCTGGCTGCTGCTGTTAAAGCCTGGCTGCTGCATGTAAAGCCTCACTGCTGCTGTGAAAGCCTGGCTTCTGCTGTGAAAGCCTGTCTGCTGCTGTTAAAGCCTGGCTGCTGCTGTGAAAGCATGGCTGCTTCTGTTAAAGCATGGCTGCTTCTGTTAAAGCATGGCTGCTGCTGTGAAAGCATGGCTGCTTCTGTTAAAACATGGCTGCTGCTGTTAAAGCCTGGCTAATGTGAAAGCCTGTCTGCTGTTAAAACCTGGCTGCTGCTGTTTAAGCCTTTGCTTCTGTGATAGCCTGGCTGCTGTTAAAGCCTGGCTGCTGCTTTTAAAGCCTGACTGCTGTTAAAGCCTGGCTGCTGCTGTTAAAGCCTGTTTACTGTTAAAGCCTGGCTGCAACTCTTAAAGCCTGGCTGCTGTTAAAGCCTGGCTGCTGCTGTGAAAGCCTGTCATCTGCTGTTAAAGCCTGGCTGCTTCTGTTAAAGCCTGGCTACTGTTAAAGTCTGGATGCTGCATTTACAGCCTCGCTGCTGCTGTGAAAGCCTGTCTGCTGCTGTTAAAGCCTGGCTGTTGCTGTGAAAGCCTGGCTGCTGCTGTGAAAGCCTGGCTGCTGCTGTGAAAGCCTGGCTGCTGCTGTTAAAGCCTGGCAGCTGCTGTTAAAGCCTGGCTGCTGCTGTTAAAGCCTGGCTGCTGCATGTAAAGTCTCACTGCTGCTGTGAAAGCCTGGCTTCTGCTGTGAAAGCCTGTCTGCTGCTGTTAAAGCCTGGCTGCTGCTGTGAAAGAATGGCTGCTTCTGTTAAAGCATGGCTGCTGCTGTTAAAGCCTGGCTAATGTGAAAGCCTGTCTGCTGTTAAAACCTGGCTGCTGCTGTTTAAGCCTTTGCTTCTGTGATAGCCTGGCTGCTGTTAAAGCCTGGCTGCTGCTTTTAAAGCCTGACTGCTGTTAAAGCCTGGCTGCTGCTGTTAAAGGCTGTTTACTGTTAAAGCCTGGCTTCTGCTGTTAAAGCATGGCTTCAGTGAAAGCCTGGCTGCTATTAAAGCCTGGCTGCTATGAAAGCCCGGCTGCTGCTGTGAAAGCCTGGCTGTTGCTGTTAAAGCCTGGCTGCGGTGAAAGCCTGGCTGCAGTGAAAGCCTGGCTGCTGTTAAAGCCCGGCTGCTGCTGTGAAAGCCTGGCTGTTGCTGTTAAAGCCTGGCTGCGGTGAAAGCCTGGCTGCAGTGAAAGCCTGGCTGCTGTTAAAGACTGGCTGCTGCATTTAAAGCCTCGCTGCTACTGTTAAAGCTTGGCTGCTGCTGTGAAAGCCTGGCTGCTGCTGTTAAAGCCTGGCTGCTGCTGTAAAAGCCTGGCTGCTGCTGTTAAAGCCTGGCAGCTGCTGTTAAAGCCTGGCTGCTGCTGTTAAAGCATGGCTGCTGTTAAAGCCTGGCTGCTGCATTTAAAGCCTGGCTGCTGTTAAAGCCTGGCTGCTACTCTTAAAGCCTGGCTGCTGTTAAAGCCTGGCTGTTGCTGTTAAAGCCTGGCTGCTGCTGTGAAAGCCTGGCTGCTGTAAAAGTCTGGCTGCTGTTAAAGCCTGGCTGCTGCTGTTAAAGCCTGGCTAATGTGAAAGTCTGGCTGCTGTTAAAACCTGGCTGCTGCATTTAAAGCCTGGCTGCTACTGTGAAAGCCTGTCATATGCTCTTAAAGCCTGGCTGCTTCTGTTAAAGCCTGGCTACTGTGAAACCCTGTCATCTGCTGTTAAAGCCTGGCTGCTGCTGTTAAAGCCTGGCTTCTGCTGTGAAAGCCTGTCTGCTGCTGTTAAAGCCTGGCTGCTTCTGTTAAAGCATGGCTGCTGCTGTTAAAGCCTGGCTATTATGAAAGCCTGTCTGCTGTTAAAACCTGGCTGCTGCTGTTTAAGCCTTTGCTTCTGTGATAGCCTGGCTGCTGTTAAAGCCTGGCTGCTGCTTTTACAGCCTGGCTGCTGTTAAAGCCTGGCTGCTCCTGTTAAAGCCTGTTTACTGTTAAAGCCTGGCTTCTGCTGTTAAAGCATGGCTTCAGTTAAAGCCTGGCTGCTTTTAAAGCCTGGCTGCTGTGAAAGCCTGGATGCTGCTGTTAAAGCCAGGCTGCTGCTGTTAAAGCCTGGCTGCTGCTGTGAAAATCTGGCTGTTGCTGTTAAAGCCTGGCTGCGGTGAAAGCCTGGCTACGGTGAAAGCCTGGCTGCGGTGAAAGCCTGGCTGCTGCATTTAAAACCTGGCTTCTGCTGTTTAAGCCTTTGCTTCTGTGATAGCCTGGCTGCTGTTAAAGCCTGGCTGCTGCTTTTAAAGCCTGGCTGCTGTTAAAGCCTGGCTGCTGCATTTAAAGCCTGGCTGCTGTTAAAGCCTGGCTGCTACTCTTAAAGCCTGGCTGCTGTTAAAGCCTGGCTGTTGCTGTTAAAGCCTGGCTGCTGCTGTGAAAGCCTGGCTGCTGCTGTGAAAGCCTGGCTGCTGCTGTTAAAGCCTGGCTGCTGCTGTTAAACCCTTTCTGCTGCTGTGAAAGCCTGTCTGCTGCTCTTAAAGCCTGGCTGCTGCTGTGAAAGCCTGTCTGCTGCTCTTAAAGCCTGGCTGCTGCTGTGAAAGCCTGGCTGCTGCTCTTAAAGCATGGCTGCTGCTGTTAAAGCCTGGCTAATGTGAAAGCCTGTCTGCTCTTAAAACCTGGCTGCTGCTGTTTAAGCCTTTGCTTCTATGATAGCCTGGTTGCTGTTAAAGCCTGGCTGCTGCTTTTAAAGCCTGGCTGCTGTTAAAGCCTGGCTGCTACTTTTAAAGCCTGGCTACTTTTAAAGTCTGGATACTGCATTTACAGCATCGCTGCTGCTGTGAAAGCCTGTCTGCTGCTGTTAAAGCCTGGCTGTTGCTGTGAAAGCCTGGCTGCTGCTGTGAAAGCCTGGCTGCTGCCGTGAAAGCCTGGCTGCTGCTGTTAAAGCCTGGCTGCTGCTGTTAAAGCCTGGCAGCTGCTGTTAAAGCCTGGCTGGTGCTGTTAAAGCCTGGCTGCTGCATGTAAAGCCTCACTGCTGCTGTGAAAGCCTGGCTTCTGCTGTGAAAGCCTGTCTGCTGCTGTTAAAGCCTGGCTGCTGCTGTGAAAGCATGGCTGCTTCTGTTAAAGCATGGCTGCTGCTGTTAAAGCCTGGCTAATGTGAAAGCCTGTCTGCTGTTAAAACCTGGCTGCTGCTGTTTAAGCCTTTGCTTCTGTGATAGCCTGGCTGCTGTTAAAGCCTTGCTGCTGCTTTTAAAGCCTGACTGCTGTTAAAGCCTGGCTGCTGCTGTTAAAGCCTGTTTACTGTTAAAGCCTGGCTGCAACTCTTAAAGCCTGGCTGCTGTTAAAGCCTGGCTGCTGCTGTGAAAGCCTGTCATCTGCTGTTAAAGCCTGGCTGCTTCTGTTAAAGCCTGGCTACTGTTAAAGTCTGGATGCTGCATTTACAGCCTCGCTGCTGCTGTGAAAGCCTGTCTGCTGCTGTTAAAGCCTGGCTGTTGCTGTGAAAGCCTGGCTGCTGCTGTGAAAGCCTGGCTGCTGCTGTGAAAGCCTGGCTGCTGCTGTTAAAGCCTGGCAGCTGCTGTTAAAGCCTGGCTGCTGCTGTTAAAGCCTGGCTGCTGCATGTAAAGTCTCACTGCTGCTGTGAAAGCCTGGCTTCTGCTGTGAAAGCCTGTCTGCTGCTGTTAAAGCCTGGCTGCTGCTGTGAAAGAATGGCTGCTTCTGTTAAAGCATGGCTGCTGCTGTTAAAGCCTGGCTAATGTGAAAGCCTGTCTGCTGTTAAAACCTGGCTGCTGCTGTTTAAGCCTTTGCTTCTGTGATAGCCTGGCTGCTGTTAAAGCCTGGCTGCTGCTTTTAAAGCCTGACTGCTCTTAAAGCCTGGCTGCTGCTGTTAAAGGCTGTTTACTGTTAAAGCCTGGCTTCTGCTGTTAAAGCATGGCTTCAGTGAAAGCCTGGCTGCTATTAAAGCCTGGCTGCTGTGAAAGCCCGGCTGCTGCTGTGAAAGCCTGGCTGTTGCTGTTAAAGCCTGGCTGCGGTGAAAGCCTGGCTGCAGTGAAAGCCTGGCTGCTGTTAAAGCCCGGCTGCTGCTGTGAAAGCCTGGCTGTTGCTGTTAAAGCCTGGCTGCGGTGAAAGCCTGGCTGCAGTGAAAGCCTGGCTGCTGTTAAAGACTGGCTGCTGCATTTAAAGACTCGCTGCTACTGTTAAAGCTTGGCTGCTGCTGTGAAAGCCTGGCTGCTGCTGTTAAAGCCTGGCTGCTGCTTTTAAAGCCTGGCTGCTGCTGTAAAAGCCTGGCTGCTGCTGTTAAAGCCTGGCAGCTGCTGTTAAAGCCTGGCTGCTGCTGTTAAAGCATGGCTGCTGTTAAAGCCTGGCTGCTGCATTTAAAGCCTGGCTGCTGTTAAAGCCTGGCTGCTACTCTTAAAGCCTGGCTGCTGTTAAAGCCTGGCTGTTGCTGTTAAAGCCTGGCTGCTGCTGTGAAAGCCTGGCTGCTGTAAAAGTCTGGCTGCTGTTAAAGCCTGGCTGCTGCTGTTAAAGCCTGGCTAATGTGAAAGCCTGGCTGCTGTTAAAACCTGGCTGCTGCATTTAAAGCCTGGCTGCTACTGTGAAAGCCTGGCTACTGTGAAAGCCTGTCATCTGCTGTTAAAGCCTGGCTGCTGCTGTTAAAGCCTGGCTTCTGCTGTGAAAGCCTGTCTGCTGCTGTTAAAGCCTGGCTGCTTCTGTTAAAGCATGGCTGCTGCTGTTAAAGCCTGGCTATTATGAAAGCCTGTCTGCTGTTAAAACCTGGCTGCTGCTGTTTAAGCCTTTGCTTCTGTGATAGCCTGGCTGCTGTTAAAGCCTGGCTGCTGCTTTTACAGCCTGGCTGCTGTTAAAGCCTGGCTGCTCCTGTTAAAGCCTGTTTACTGTTAAAGCCTGGCTTCTGCTGTTAAAGCATGGCTTCAGTGAAAGCCTGGCTGCTTTTAAAGCCTGGCTGCTGTGAAAGCCTGGATGCTGCTGTTAAAGCCAAGCTGCTGCTGTTAAAGCCTGGCTGCTGCTGTGAAAATCTGGCTGTTGCTGTTAAAGCCTGGCTGCGGTGAAAGCCTGGCTACGGTGAAAGCCTGGCTGCGGCGAAAGCCTGGCTGCTGCATTTAAAACCTGGCTTCTGCTGTTTAAGCCTTTGCTTCTGTGATAGCCTGGCTGCTGTTAAAGCCTGGCTGCTGCTTTTAAAGCCTGGCTGCTGTTAAAGCCTGGCTGCTGCATTTAAAGCCTGGCTGCTGTTAAAGCCTGGCTGCTACTCTTAAAGCCTGGCTGCTGTTAAAGCCTGGCTGTTGCTGTTAAAGCCTGGCTGCTGCTGTGAAAGCCTGGCTGCTGCTGTGAAAGCCTGGCTGCTGCTGTGAAAATCTGGCTGTTGCTGTTAAAGCCTGGCTGCGGTGAAAGCCTGGCTACGGTGAAAGCCTGGCTGCGGTGAAAGCCTGGCTGCTGCATTTAAAACCTGGCTTCTGCTGTTTAAGCCTTTGCTTCTGTGATAGCCTGGCTGCTGTTAAAGCCTGGCTGCTGCTTTTAAAGCCTGGCTGCTGTTAAAGCCTGGCTGCTGCATTTAAAGCCTGGCTGCTGTTAAAGCCTGGCTGCTACTCTTAAAGCCTGGCTGCTGTTAAAGCCTGGCTGTTGCTGTTAAAGCCTGGCTGCTGCTGTGAAAGCCTGGCTGCTGCTGTGAAAGCCTGGCTGCTGCTGTTAA
Source organism: Odontesthes bonariensis (assembly GCF_027942865.1). Lineage (NCBI taxonomy): Eukaryota > Metazoa > Chordata > Actinopteri > Atheriniformes > Atherinopsidae > Odontesthes > Odontesthes bonariensis. The sequence continues at coordinate 32,482,723 of NC_134519.1, read as the reverse complement.
AGCCTGGCTGCTGCTGTTAAACCCTTTCTGCTGCTGTGAAAGCCTGTCTGCTGCTCTTAAAGCCTGGCTGCTGCTGTGAAAGCCTGTCTGCTGCTCTTAAAGCCTGGCTGCTGCTGTTAAAGCCTGGCTGCTGCTCTTAAAGCATGGCTGCTGCTGTTAAAGCCTGGCTAATGTGAAAGCCTGTCTGCTGTTAAAACCTGGCTGCTGCTGTTTAAGCCTTTGCTTCTATGATAGCCTGGTTGCTGTTAAAGCCTGGCTGCTGCTTTTAAAGCCTGGCTGCTGTTAAAGCCTGGCTGCTACTTTTAAAGCCTGGCAACTGTTAAATCTTGGCTGCTGTTAAAGCCTGGCTGTTGCTGTTAAACCCGGGCTGCTACTCTTAAAGCCTGGCTGCTGTTAAAGACTGGGTGCTGCTGTCAAAGCCTGGCTGCTGCTGTTAAAGTCTGGCTGCTACTCTTAAAGCCTGGCTGCTGTTAAAGCCTGGCTGCTGCATTTACAGCCTCGCTGCTGCTGTGAAAGCCTGGCTGCTGCTGTGAAAACCTGGCTGCTGCTCTTAAAGCATGGCTGCTGCTTTTAAAGCCTGGCTGCTGTTAAAGCCTGGCTGCTGCATTTAAAGCCTGGCTGCTGTTAAAGCCTGGATGCTACTCTTAAAGCCTGGCTGCTGTTAAAGCCTGGCTGTTGCTGTTAAAGCCTGGCTGCTGCTGTGAAAGCCTGGCTGCTGCTGTGAAAGCCTGGCTGCTGCTGTGAAAATCTGGCTGTTGCTGTTAAAGCCTGGCTGCGGTGAAAGCCTGGCTACGGTGAAAGCCTGGCTGCGGTGAAAGCCTGGCTGCTGCATTTAAAACCTGGCTTCTGCTGTTTAAGCCTTTGCTTCTGTGATAGCCTGGCTGCTGTTAAAGCCTGGCTGCTGCTTTTAAAGCCTGGCTGCTGTTAAAGCCTGGCTGCTGCATTTAAAGCCTGGCTGCTGTTAAAGCCTGGCTGCTACTCTTAAAGCCTGGCTGCTGTTAAAGCCTGGCTGTTGCTGTTAAAGCCTGGCTGCTGCTGTGAAAGCCTGGCTGCTGCTGTGAAAGCCTGGCTGCTGCTGTTAAAGCCTGGCTGCTGCTGTTAAACCCTTTCTGCTGCTGTGAAAGCCTGTCTGCTGCTCTTAAAGCCTGGCTGCTGCTGTGAAAGCCTGTCTGCTGCTCTTAAAGCCTGGCTGCTGCTGTTAAAGCCTGGCTGCTGCTCTTAAAGCATGGCTGCTGCTGTTAAAGCCTGGCTAATGTGAAAGCCTGTCTGCTGTTAAAACCTGGCTGCTGCTGTTTAAGCCTTTGCTTCTATGATAGCCTGGTTGCTGTTAAAGCCTGGCTGCTGCTTTTAAAGCCTGGCTGCTGTTAAAGCCTGGCTGCTACTTTTAAAGCCTGGCAACTGTTAAATCTTGGCTGCTGTTAAAGCCTGGCTGTTGCTGTTAAACCCGGGCTGCTACTCTTAAAGCCTGGCTGCTGTTAAAGACTGGGTGCTGCTGTCAAAGCCTGGCTGCTGCTGTTAAAGTCTGGCTGCTACTCTTAAAGCCTGGCTGCTGTTAAAGCCTGGCTGCTGCATTTACAGCCTCGCTGCTGCTGTGAAAGCCTGGCTGCTGCTGTGAAAACCTGGCTGCTGCTCTTAAAGCATGGCTGCTGCTGTTAAAGCTTGGCCAATGTGAAAGCCTGTCTGCTGTTAAAACCTGGCTGCTGCTGTTTAAGCCTTTGCTTCTGTGATAGCCTGGCTGCTGTTAAAGCCTGGCTGCTGCTTTTAAAGCCTGGCTGCTGTTAAAGCCTGGCTGCTACTCTTAAAGCCTGGCTGCTGTTAAAGCCTGGCTGTTGCTGTTAAAGCCGGGCTGTTGCTGTTAAAGCCGGGCTGCTACTCTTAAAGCCTGGCTGCTGTTAAAGATTGGGTGCTGCTGTCAAAGCCTGGCTGCTGTTGTTAAAATCTGGCTGCTACTCTTAAAGCCTGGCTGCTGTTAAAGCCTGGCTGCTGCTGTGAAAGCCTGTCATCTGCTGTTAAAGCCTGGCTGCTTCTGTTAAAGCCTGGCTACTGTTAAAGCCTGGATGCTGCATTTACAGCCTCGCTGCTGCTGTGAAAGCCTGTCTGCTGCTGTTAAAGCCTGGCTGCTGTGAAAGCCTGGCTGCTGTAAAAGTCTGGCTGCTGTTAAAGCCTGGCTGCTGCTTTTAAAGCCTGGCTAATGTGAAAGCCTGGCTGCTGTTAAAACCTGGCTGCTGCATTTAAAGCCTGGCTGCTGCTGTGAAAGCCTGTCATATGCTGTTAAAGCCTGGCTGCTTCTGTTAAAGCCTGGCTACTGTTAAAGCCTGGCTGCTGTTGTGAAAGCCTGGCAGCTGCTGTTAAAGCCTGGCTGCTGCTGTGAAAGCCTGGCTGCTGCTGTGAAAGCCTGGCTGCTGCTGTGAAAGTCTGGCTGCTGCTGTTAAAGCCTGGCTGCTGCTGTTAAAGCCGGGTTACTGTTAACTCCTGGCTGCTGCATTTAAAGCCTCGCTGCTGCTGTGAAAGCCTGTCTATTGCTGTTAAAGCCTGGCTGCTGCTGTGAAAGCCTGGCTGCTGCTGTTGAACCCTTTCTGCTGCTGTGAAAGCCTGTCTGCTGCTTTTAAAGCCTGGCTGCTGCTCTTAAAGCATGGCTGCTGCTGTTAAAGCCTGGCTAATGTGAAAGCCTGTCTGCTGTTAAAACCTGGCTGCTGCTGTTTAAGCCTTTGCTTCTGTGATAGCCTGGTTGCTGTTAAAGCCTGGCTGCTGCTTTTAAAGCCTGGCTGCTGTTAAAGCCTGGCTGCTACTCTTAAAGCCTTGCTGCTGTTAAATCCTGGCTGCTGTTAAAGCTTGGCTGTTGCTGTTAAAGCCGGGCTGCTACTCTTAAAGCCTGGCTGCTGTTAAAGCCTGGCTGCTGTTAAAGCCTTGCTGCTGCTGTGAAAGCCTGTCATCTGCTGTTAAAGCCTGGCTGCTTCTGTTAAAGCCTGGCTACTGTTGAAGTCTGGATGCTGCATTTACAGCCTCGCTGCTGCTGTGAAAGCCTGTCTGCTGCTGTCAAAGCCTGGCTGTTGCTGTGAAAGCCTGGCTGCTGCTGTGAAAGCCTGGCTGCTGCTGTGAAAGCCTGGCTGCTGCTGTTAAAGCCTGGCTGCTTCTGTTAAAGCCTGGCTGCTGCTGTTAAAGCCTGGCTTCTGCTGTGAAAGCCTGTCTGCTGCTGTTAAAGCCTGGCTGCTTCTGTTAAAGCATTGCTGCTGCTGTTAAAGCCTGGCTATTATGAAAGCCTGTCTGCTGTTAAAACCTGGCTGCTGCTGTTTAAGCCTTTGATTCTGTGATAGCCTGGCTGCTGTTAAAGCCTGGCTGCTGCTTTTAAAGCCTGGCTGCTGTTAAAGCCTGGCTGCTGCTGTTAAAGCCTGTTTACTGTTAAAGCCTGGCTTCTGCTGTTAAAGCATGGCTTCAGTGAAAGCCTGGCTGCTTTTAAAGCCTGGCTGCTTTTAAAGCCTGGCTGCTGTGAAAGCCTGGATGCTGCTGTTAAAGCCAGGCTGCTGCTGTTAAAGCCTGGCTGCTGCTGTGAAAATCTGGCTGTTGCTGTTAAAGCCTGGCTGCGGTGAAAGCCTGGCTACGGTGAAAGCCTGGCTGCGGTGAAAGCCTGGCTGCTGCATTTAAAACCTGGCTTCTGCTGTTTAAGCCTTTGCTTCTGTGATAGCCTGGCTGCTGTTAAAGCCTGGCTGCTGCTTTTAAAGCCTGGCTGCTGTTAAAGCCTGGCTGCTGCATTTAAAGCCTGGCTGCTGTTAAAGCCTGGCTGCTACTCTTAAAGCCTGGCTGCTGTTAAAGCCTGGCTGTTGCTGTTAAAGCCTGGCTGCTGCTGTGAAAGCCTGGCTGCTGTAAAAGTCTGGCTGCTGCTGTGAAAGCCTGGCTGCTGCTGTTAAAGCCTGGCTAATGTGAAAGCCTGGCTGCTGTTAAAACCTGGCTGCTGCATTTAAAGCCTGGCTGCTTCTGTTAAGGCCTGGCTACTGTTAAAGCCTGGCTGCTGCTTTGAAAGCCTGGCAGCTGCTGTTAAAGCCTGGCTGCTGCTGTGAAAGCCTGGCTGCTGCTGTGAAAGCCTGGCTGCTGCTGTGAAAGCCTGGCTGCTGCTGTGAAAGCCTGGCTGCTGCTGTTAAAGCCTGGCTGCTGCTGTTAAAGCCGGGTTACTGTTAACTCCTGGCTGCTGCATTTAAAGCCTCGCTGCTGCTGTGAAAGCCTGTCTATTGCTGTTAAAGCCTGGCTGCTGCTGTGAAAGCCTGGCTGCTGCTGTTAAACCCTTTCTGCTGCTGTGAAAGCCTGTCTGCTGCTCTTAAAGCCTGGCTGCTGCTCTTAAAGCATGGCTGCTGCTGTTAAAGCCTGGCTAATGTGAAAGCCTGTCTGCTGTTAAAACCTGGCTGCTGCTGTTTAAGCCTTTGCTTCTTTGATAGCCTGGTTGCTGTTAAAGCCTGGCTGCTGCTTTTAAAGCCTGGCTGCTGTTAAAGCCTGGCTGCTACTCTTAAAGCCTTGCTGCTGTTAAATCCTGGCTGCTGTTAAAGCTTGGCTGTTGCTGTTAAAGCCGGGCTGCTACTCTTAAAGCCTGGCTGCTGTTAAAGCCTGGCTGCTGTTAAAGCCTTGCTGCTGCTGTGAAAGCCTGTCATCTGCTGTTGAAGCCTGGCTGCTTCTGTTAAAGCCTGGCTACTGTTGAAGTCTGGATGCTGCATTTACAGCCTCACTGCTGCTGTGAAAGCCTCTCTGCTGCTGTTAAAGCCTGGCTGTTGCTGTGAAAGCCTGGCTGCTGCTGTGAAAGCCTGGCTGCTGCTGTGAAAGCCTGGCTGCTGCTGTTAAAGCCTGGCTGCTTCTGTTAAAGCCTGGCTGCTGCTGTTAAAGCCTGGCTTCTGCTGTGAAAGCCTGTCTGCTGCTGTTAAAGCCTGGCTGCCTCTGTTAAAGCAGGGCTGCTGCTGTTAAAGCCTGGCTATTATGAAAGCCTGTCTGCTGTTAAAACCTGGCTGCTGCTGTTTAAGCCTTTGCTTCTGTGATAGCCTGGCTGCTGTTAAAGCCTGGCTGCTGCTTTTAAAGCCTGGCTGCTGTTAAAGCCTGGCTGCTGCTGTTAAAGCCTGTTTATTGTTAAAGCCTGGCTTCTGCTGTTAAAGCATGGCTTCAGTGAAAGCCTGGCTGCTTTTAAAGCCTGGCTGCTGTGAAACCTGGATGCTGCTGTTAAAGCCAGTCTGCTGCTGTTAAAGCCTGGCTGCTGCTGTGAAAATCTGGCTGTTGCTGTTAAAGCCTGGCTGCGGTGAAAGCCTGGCTACGGTGAAAGCCTGGCTGCGGTGAAAGCCTGGCTGCTGCATTTAAAACCTGGCTTCTGCTGTTTAAGCCTTTGCTTCTGTGATAGCCTGGCTGCTGTTAAAGCCTGGCTGCTGTTAAAGCCTGGCTGCTGTTAAAGCCTGGCTGCTGCATTTAAAGCCTGGCTGCTGTTAAAGCTTGGCTGCTACTCTTAAAGCCTGGCTGCTGTTAAAGCCTGGCTGTTGCTGTTAAAGCCTGGCTGCTGCTGTGAAAGCCTGGCTGCTGCTGTGAAAGCCTGGCTGCTGCTGTTAAACCCTTTCTGCTGCTGTGAAAGCCTGTCTGCTGCTCTTAAAGCCTGGCTGCTGCTGTGAAAGCCTGTCTGCTGCTCTTAAAGCCTGGCTGCTGCTGTGAAAGCCTGGCTGCTGCTCTTAAAGCATGGCTGCTGCTGTTAAAGCCTGGCTAATGTGAAAGCCTGTCTGCTGTTAAAACCTGTCTGCTGCTGTTTAAGCCTTTGCTTCTATGATAGCTTGGTTGCTGTTAAAGCCTGGCTGCTGCTTTTAAAGCCTGGCTGCTGTTAAAGCCTGGCTGCTACTTTTAAAGCCTGGCTGCTGTTAAATCCTGGCTGCCGTTAAAGCCTGGCTGTTGCTGTTAAAGCCGGGCTGCTACTCTTAAAGCCTGGCTGCTGTTAAAGATTGGGTGCTGCTGTCAAAGCCTGGCTGCTGCTGTTAAATTCTGGCTGCTACTCTTAAAGCCTGGCTGCTGTTAAAGCCTGGCTGCTGCATTTACAGCCTCGCTGCTGCTGTGAAAGCCTGGCTGCTGCTGTGAAAACCTGGTTGCTGCTCTTAAAGCATGGCTGCTGCTGTTAAAGCTTGGCTAATGTGAAAGCATGTCTGCTGTTCAAACCTGGCTGCTGCTGTTTAAGCCTTTGCTTCTGTGATAGCCTGGCTGCTGTTAAAGCCTGGCTGCTGCTTTTAAAGCCTGGCTGCTGTTAAAGCCTGGCTGTTGCTGTTTTAGCCTGGCTGCTGCTGTGAACGCCTGGCTGCTGCTGTGAACGCCTGGCTGCTGCTGTGAAAGCCTGGCTACTGCTGTTAAAGCCTGGCTGCTGCTGTTAAACTCTTTCTGCTGCTGTGAAAGCCTGTCTGCTGCTCTTAAAGCCTGGCTGCTGCTGTGAAAGCCTGGCTGCTGCTCTTAAAGCATGGCTGCTGCTGTTAAAGCCTGGCTAATGTGAAAGCCTGTCTGCTGTTAAAACCTGTCTGCTGCTGTTTAAGCCTTTGCTTCTATGATAGCCTGGTTGCTGTTAAAGCCTGGCTGCTGCTTTTAAAGCCTGGCTGCTGTCAAATCCTGGCTGCTACTTTTAAAGCCTGGCTGCTTTTAAATCTTGGCTGCTGTTAAAGCCTGGCTGTTGCTGTTAAACCCGGGCTGCTACTCTTAAAGCCTGGCTGCTGTTAAAGACTGGGTGCTGCTGTCAAAGCCTGGCTGCTGCTGTTAAAGTCTGGCTGCTGCATTTACAGCCTCGCTGCTGCTGTGAAAGCCCGGCTGCTGCTGTGAAAACCTGGCTGCTGCTCTTAAAGCATGGCTGCTGCTGTTAAAGCTTGGCCAATGTGAAAGCCTGTCTGCTGTTAAAACCTGGCTGCTGCTGTTTAAGCCTTTGCTTCTGTGATAGCCTGGCTGCTGTTAAAGCCTGGCTGCTGCTTTAAAAGCCTGGCTGCTACTCTTAAAGCCTGGCTGCTGTTAAAGCCTGGCTGTTGCTGTTAAAGCCGGGCTGTTGCTGTTAAAGCCGGGCTGCTACTCTTAAAGCCTGGCTGCTGTTAAAGACTGGGTGCTGCTGTCAAAGCCTGGCTGCTGTTGTTAAAATCTGGCTGCTACTCTTAAAGCCTGGCTGCTGTTAAAGCCTGGCTGCTGCTGTGAAAGCCTGTCATCTGCTGTTAAAGCCTGGCTGCTTCTGTTAAAGCCTGGCTACTGTTAAAGCCTGGATGCTGCATTTACAGCCTCGCTGCTGCTGTGAAAGCCTGTCTGCTGTGAAAGCCTGGCTGCTGTAAAAGTCTGGCTGCTGTTAAAGCCTGGCTGCTGCTGTTAAAGCCTGGCTAATGTGAAAGCCTGGCTGCTGTTAAAACCTGGCTGCTGCATTTAAAGCCTGGCTGCTGCTGTGAAAGCCTGTCATATGCTGTTAAAGCCTGGCTGCTTCTGTTAAAGCCTGGCTACTGTTAAAGCCTGGCTGCTGCTGTGAAAGCCTGGCAGCTGCTTTTAAAGCCTGGCTGCTGCTGTGAAAGCCTGGCTGCTGCTGTGAAAGCCTGGCTGCTGCTGTGAAAGCCTGGCTGCTGCTGTTAAATCCTGGCTGCTGCTGTTAAAGCCGGGTTACTGTTAACTCCTGGCTGCTGCATTTAAAGCCTCGCTGCTGCTGTGAAAGCCTGTCTATTGCTGTTAAAGCCTGGCTGCTGCTGTTAAACCCTTTCTGCTGCTGTGAAAGCCTGTCTGCTGCTCTTAAAGCCTGGCTGCTGCTCTTAAAGCATGGCTGCTGCTGTTAATGCCTGGCTAATGTGAAAGCCTGTCTGCTGTTAAAACCTGGCTGCTGCTGTTTAAGCCTTTGCTTCTGTGATAGCCTGGTTGCTGTTAAAGCCTGGCTGCTGCTTTTAAAGCCTGGCTGCTGTTAAAGCCTGGCTGCTACTCTTAAAGCCTTGCTGCTGTTAAATCCTGGCTGCTGTTAAAGCTTGGCTGTTGCTGTTAAAGCCGGGCTGCTACTCTTATAGCCTGGCTGCTGTTAAAGCCTGGCTGCTGTTAAAGCCTTGCTGCTGCTGTGAAAGCCTGTCATCTGCTGTTGAAGCCTGGCTGCTTCTGTTAAAGCCTGGCTACTGTTGAAGTCTGGATGCTGCATTTACAGCCTCGCTGCTGCTGTGAAAGCCTGTCTGCTGCTGTTAAAGCCTGGCTGTTGCTGTGAAAGCCTGGCTGCTGCTGTGAAAGCCTGGCTGCTGCTGTGAAAGCCTGGCTGCTGCTGTTAAAGCCTGGCTGCTTCTGTTAAAGCCTGGCTGCTGCTGTTAAAGCCTGGCTTCTGCTGTGAAAGCCTGTCTGCTGCTGTTAAAGCCTGGCTGCTTCTGTTAAAGCATGGCTGCTGCTGTTAAAGCCTGGCTATTATGAAAGCCTGTCTGCTGTTAAAACCTGGCTGCTGCTGTTTAAGCCTTTGCTTCTGTGATAGCCTGGCTGCTGTTAAAGCCTGGCTGCTGCTTTTAAAGCCTGGCTGCTGTTAAAGCCTGGCTGCTGCTGTTAAAGCCTGTTTACTGTTAAAGCCTGGCTTCTGCTGTTAAAGCATGGCTTCAGTGAAAGCCTGGCTGCTTTTAAAGCCTGGCTGCTGTGAAAGCCTGGATGCTGCTGTTAAAGCCAGGCTGCTGCTGTTAAAGCCTGGCTGCTGCTGTGAAAATCTGGCTGTTGCTGTTAAAGCCTGGCTGCGGTGAAAGCCTGGCTACGGTGAAAGCCTGGCTGCGGTGAAAGCCTGGCTGCTGCATTTAAAACCTGGCTTCTGCTGTTTAAGCCTTTGCTTCTGTGATAGCCTGGCTGCTGTTAAAGCCTGGCTGCTGCTTTTAAAGCCTGGCTGCTGTTAAAGCCTGGCTGCTGCATTTAAAGCCTGGCTGCTGTTAAAGCCTGGCTGCTACTCTTAAAGCCTGGTTGCTGTTAAAGCCTGGCTGTTGCTGTTAAAGCCTGGCTGCTGCTGTTAAAGCCTGGCTGCTGCTGTTAAACCCTTTCTGCTGCTGTGAAAGCCTGTCTGCTGCTCTTAAAGCCTGGCTGCTGCTGTGAAAGCCTGTCTGCTGCTCTTAAAGCCTGGCTGCTGCTGTTAAAGCCTGGCTAATGTGAAAGCCTGTCTGCTGTTAAAACCTGGCTGCTGCTGTTTAAGCCTTTGCTTCTATGATAGCCTGGTTGCTGTTAAAGCCTGGCTGCTGCTTTTAAAGCCTGGCTGCTGTTAAATCCTGGCTGCTACTTTTAAAGCCTGGCTGCTGTTAAATCTTGGCTGCTGTTAAAGCCTGGCTGTTGCTGTTAAACCCGGGCTGCTACTCTTAAAGCCTGGCTGCTGTTAAAGACTGGGTGCTGCTGTCAAAGCCTGGCTGCTGCTGTTAAAGTCTGGCTGCTACTCTTAAAGCTTGGCTGCTGTTAAAGCCTGGCTGCTGCATTTACAGCCTCGCTGCTGCTGTGAAAGCCTGGCTGCTGCTGTGAAAACCTGGCTGCTGCTCTTAAAGCATGGCTGCTGCTGTTAAAGCTTGGCCAATGTGAAAGCCTGTCTGCTGTTAAAACCTGGCTGCTGCTGTTTAAGCCTTTGCTTCTGTGATAGCCTGGCTGCTGTTAAAGCCTGGCTGCTGCTTTAAAAGCCTGGCTGCTGTTAAAGCCTGGCTGCTACTCTTAAAGCCTGGCTGCTGTTAAAGCCTGGCTGTTGCTGTTAAAGCCGGGCTGTTGCTGTTAAAGCCGGGCTGCTACTCTTAAAGCCTGGCTGCTGTTAAAGACTGGGTGCTGCTGTCAAATCCTGGCTGCTGTTGTTAAAATCTGGCTGCTACTCTTAAAGCCTAGCTGCTGTTAAAGCCTGGCTGCTGCTGTGAAAGCCTGTCATCTGCTGTTAAAGCCTGGCTGCTTCTGTTAAAGCCTGGCTACTGTTAAAGCCTGGATGCTGCATTTACAGCCTCGCTGCTGCTGTGAAAGCCTGTCTGCTGCTGTTAAAGCCTGGCTGCTGTGAAAGCCTGGCTGCTGTAAAAGTCTGGCTGCTGTTAAAGCCTGGCTGCTGCTGTTAAAGCCTGGCTAATGTGAAAGCCTGGCTGCTGTTAAAACCTGGCTGCTGCATTTAAAGCCTGGCTGCTGCTGTGAAAGCCTGTCATATGCTGTTAAAGCCTGGCTGCTTCTGTTAAAGCCTGGCTACTGTTAAAGCCTGGCTGCTGCTGTGAAAGCCTGGCAGCTGCTGTTAAAGCCTGGCTGCTGCTGTGAAAGCCTGGCTGCTGCTGTGAAAGCCTGGCTGCTGCTGTGAAAGCCTGGCTGCTGCTGTGAAAGCCGAGCTGCTGCTGTTAAAGGCTTGCTGCTGCTGTTAAAGCCTGGCTGCTTCTGTTAAAGCCGGGTTACTGTTAACTCCTGGCTGCTGCATTTAAAGCCTCGCTGCTGCTGTGAAAGCCTGTCTATTGCTGTTAAAGCCTGGCTGCTGCTGTTAAAGCCGGGCTGCTACTCTTAAAGCCTGGCTGCTGTTAAAGACTGGGTGCTGCTGTCAAAGCCTGGTTGCTGTTGTTAAAATCTGGCTGCTACTCTTAAAGCCTGGCTGCTGTTAAAGCCTGGCTGCTGCTTTGAAAGCTTGTCATCTGCTGTTAAAGCCTGGCTGCTTCTGTTAAAGCCTGGCTACTGTTAAAGCCTGGATGCTGCATTTACAGCCTCGCTGCTGCTGTGAAAGCCTGTCTGCTGCTGTTAAAGCCTGGCTGCTGTGAAAGCCTGGCTGCTGTAAAAGTCTGGCTGCTGTTAAAGCCTGGCTGCTGCTGTTAAAGCCTGGCTAATGTGAAAGCCTGGCTGCTGTTAAAACCTGGCTGCTGCATTTAAAGCCTGGCTGCTGCTGTGAAAGCCTGTCAAATGCTGTTAAAGCCTGGCTGCTTCTGTTAAAGCCTGGCTTCTGTTAAATTCTGGCTGCTGCTGTGAAAGCCTGGCAGCTGCTGTTAAAGCCTGGCTGCTGCTGTTAAAGCCTGGCTGCTGCTGTGAAAGCCTGGCTGCTGCTGTGAAAGCCTGGCTGCTGCTGTGAAAGCCTGGCTGCTGCTGTGAAAGCCTGGCTGCTGTTGTTAAAGCCTTGCTGCTGCTGTTAAAGCCTGGCTGCTTCTGTTAAAGCCGGGTTACTGTTAACTCCTGGCTGCTGCATTTAAAGCCTCGCTGCTGCTGTGAAAGCCTGTCTATTGCTGTTAAAGCCTGGCTGCTGCTGTGAAAGCCTGGCTGCTGCTGTTAAACCCTTTCTGCTGCTGTGAAAGCCTGTCTGCTGCTCTTAAAGCCTGGCTGCTGCTCTTAAAGCATGGCTGCTGCTGTTAAAGCCTGGCTAATGTGAAAGCCTGTCTGCTGTTAAAACCTGGCTGCTGCTGTTTAAGCCATTGCTTCTGTGATAGCCTGGTTGCTGTTAAAGCCTGGCTGCTGCTTTTAAAGCCTGGCTGCTGTTAAAGCCTGGCTGCTACTCTTAAAGCCTTGCTGCTGTTAAATCCTGGCTGCTGTTAAAGCTTGGCTGTTGCTGTTAAAGCCGGGCTGCTACTCTTAAAGCCTGGCTGCTGTTAAAGACTGGGTGCTGCTGTCAAAGCCTGGCTGCTGCTGTTAAAGTCTGGCTGCTACTCTTAAAGCCTGGCTGCTGTTAAAGCCTGGCTGCTGCATTTACAGCCTCGCTGCTGCTGTGAAAGCCTGGCTGCTGCTGTTAAAACCTGGCTGCTGCTCTTAAAGCATGGCTGCTGCTGTTAAAGCTTGGCCAATGTGAAAGCCTGTCTGCTGTTAAAACCTGGCTGCTGCTGTTTAAGCCTTTGCTTCTGTGATAGCCTGGCTGCTGTTAAAGCCTGGCTGCTGCTTTAAAAGCCTGACTGCTGTTAAAGCCTGGCTGCTACTCTCAAAGCCTGGCTGCTGTTAAAGCCTGGCTGTTGCTGTTAAAGCCGGGCTGTTGCTGTTAAAGCCGGGCTGCTACTCTTAAAGCCTGGCTGCTGTTAAAGCCTGGCTGCTGTTAAAGCCTTGCTGCTGCTGTGAAAGCCTGTCATCTGCTGTTGAAGCCTGGCTGCTTCTGTTAAAGCCTGGCTACTGTTGAAGTCTGGATGCTGCATTTACAGCCTCACTGCTGCTGTGAAAGCCTCTCTGCTGCTGTTAAAGCCTGGCTGTTGCTGTGAAAGCCTGGCTGCTGCTGTGAAAGCCTGGCTGCTGCTGTGAAAGCCTGGCTGCTGCTGTTAAAGCCTGGCTGCTTCTGTTAAAGCCTGGCTGCTGCTGTTAAAGCCTGGCTTCTGCTGTGAAAGCCTGTCTGCTGCTGTTAAAGCCTGGCTGCTTCTGTTAAAGCAGGGCTGCTGTTTTTAAAGCCTGGCTATTATGAAAGCCTGTCTGCTGTTAAAACCTGGCTGCTGCTGTTTAAGCCTTTGCTTCTGTGATAGCCTGGCTGCTGTTAAAGCCTGGCTGCTGCTTTTAAAGCCTGGCTGCTGCTGTTAAAGCCTGTTTATTGTTAAAGCCTGGCTTCTGCTGTTAAAGCATGGCTTCAGTGAAAGCCTGGCTGCTTTTAAAGCCTGGCTGCTGTGAAACCTGGATGCTGCTGTTAAAGCCAGTCTGCTGCTGTTAAAGCCTGGCTGCTGCTGTGAAAATCTGGCTGTTGCTGTTAAAGCCTGGCTGCGGTGAAAGCCTGGCTACGGTGAAAGCCTGGCTGCGGTGAAAGCCTGGCTGCTGCATTTAAAACCTGGCTTCTGCTGTTTAAGCCTTTGCTTCTGTGATAGCCTGGCTGCTGTTAAAGCCTGGCTGCTGTTAAAGCCTGGCTGCTGTTAAAGCCTGGCTGCTGCATTTAAAGCCTGGCTGCTGTTAAAGCTTGGCTGCTACTCTTAAAGCCTGGCTGCTGTTAAAGCCTGGCTGTTGCTGTTAAAGCCTGGCTGCTGCTGTGAAAGCCTGGCTGCTGCTGTGAAAGCCTGGCTGCTGCTGTTAAACCCTTTCTGCTGCTGTGAAAGCCTGTCTGCTGCTCTTAAAGCCTGGCTGCTGCTGTGAAAGCCTGTCTGCTGCTCTTAAAGCCTGGCTGCTGCTGTGAAAGCCTGGCTGCTGCTCTTAAAGCATGGCTGCTGCTGTTAAAGCCTGGCTAATGTGAAAGCCTGTCTGCTGTTAAAACCTGTCTGCTGCTGTTTAAGCCTTTGCTTCTATGATAGCTTGGTTGCTGTTAAAGCCTGGCTGCTGCTTTTAAAGCCTGGCTGCTGTTAAAGCCTGGCTGCTACTTTTAAAGCCTGGCTGCTGTTAAATCCTGGCTGCCGTTAAAGCCTGGCTGTTGCTGTTAAAGCCGGGCTGCTACTCTTAAAGCCTGGCTGCTGTTAAAGATTGGGTGCTGCTGTCAAAGCCTGGCTGCTGCTGTTAAATTCTGGCTGCTACTCTTAAAGCCTGGCTGCTGTTAAAGCCTGGCTGCTGCATTTACAGCCTCGCTGCTGCTGTGAAAGCCTGGCTGCTGCTGTGAAAACCTGGCTGCTGCTCTTAAAGCATGGCTGCTGCTGTTAAAGCTTGGCTAATGTGAAAGCATGTCTGCTGTTCAAACCTGGCTGCTGCTGTTTAAGCCTTTGCTTCTGTGATAGCCTGGCTGCTGTTAAAGCCTGGCTGCTGCTTTTAAAGCCTGGCTGCTGTTAAAGCCTGGCTGTTGCTGTTTTAGCCTGGCTGCTGCTGTGAACGCCTGGCTGCTGCTGTGAAAGCCTGGCTGCTGCTGTTAAAGCCTGGCTGCTGCTGTTAAACCCTTTCTGCTGCTGTGAAAGCCTGTCTGCTGCTCTTAAAGCCTGGCTGCTGCTGTGAAAGCCTGGCTGCTGCTCTTAAAGCATGGCTGCTGCTGTTAAAGCCTGGCTAATGTGAAAGCCTGTCTGCTGTTAAAACCTGGCTGCTGCTGTTTAAGCCTTTGCTTCTATGATAGCCTGGTTGCTGTTAAAGACTGGCTGCTGCTTTTAAAGCCTGGCTGCTGTCAAATCCTGGCTGCTACTTTTAAAGCCTGGCTGCTTTTAAATCTTGGCTGCTGTTAAAGCCTGGCTGTTGCTGTTAAACCCGGGCTGCTACTCTTAAAGCCTGGCTGCTGTTAAAGACTGGGTGCTGCTGTCAAAGCCTGGCTGCTGCTGTTAAAGTCTGGCTGCTGCATTTACAGCCTCGCTGCTGCTGTGAAAGCCCGGCTGCTGCTGTGAAAACCTGGCTGCTGCTCTTAAAGCATGGCTGCTGCTGTTAAAGCTTGGCCAATGTGAAAGCCTGTCTGCTGTTAAAACCTGGCTGCTGCTGTTTAAGCCTTTGCTTCTGTGATAGCCTGGCTGCTGTTAAAGCCTGGCTGCTGCTTTAAAAGCCTGGCTGCTACTCTTAAAGCCTGGCTGCTGTTAAAGCCTGGCTGTTGCTGTTAAAGCCGGGCTGTTGCTGTTAAAGCCGGGCTGCTACTCTTAAAGCCTGGCTGCTGTTAAAGACTGGGTGCTGCTGTCAAAGCCTGGCTGCTGTTGTTAAAATCTGGCTGCTACTCTTAAAGCCTGGCTGCTGTTAAAGCCTGGCTGCTGCTGTGAAAGCCTGTCATCTGCTGTTAAAGCCTGGCTGCTTCTGTTAAAGCCTGGCTACTGTTAAAGCCTGGATGCTGCATTTACAGCCTCGCTGCTGCTGTGAAAGCCTGTCTGCTGCTGTTAAAGCCTGGCTGCTGTGAAAGCCTGGCTGCTGTAAAAGTCTGGCTGCTGTTAAAGCCTGGCTGCTGCTGTTAAAGCCTGGCTAATGTGAAAGCCTGGCTGCTGTTAAAACCTGGCTGCTGCATTTAAAGCCTGGCTGCTGCTGTGAAAGCCTGTCATATGCTGTTAAAGCCTGGCTGCTTCTGTTAAAGCCTGGCTACTGTTAAAGCCTGGCTGCTGCTGTGAAAGCCTGGCAGCTGCTGTTAAAGCCTGGCTGCTGCTGTGAAAGCCTGGCTGCTGCTGTGAAAGCCTGGCTGCTGCTGTGAAAGCCTGGCTGCTGCTGTTAAATCCTGGCTGCTGCTGTTAAAGCCGGGTTACTGTTAACTCCTGGCTGCTGCATTTAAAGCCTCGCTGCTGCTGTGAAAGCCTGTCTATTGCTGTTAAAGCCTGGCTGCTGCTGTTAAACCCTTTCTGCTGCTGTGAAAGCCTGTCTGCTGCTCTTAAAGCCTGGCTGCTGCTCTTAAAGCATGGCTGCTGCTGTTAATGCCTGGCTAATGTGAAAGCCTGTCTGCTGTTAAAACCTGGCTGCTGCTGTTTAAGCCTTTGCTTCTGTGATAGCCTGGTTGCTGTTAAAGCCTGGCTGCTGCTTTTAAAGCCTGGCTGCTGTTAAAGCCTGGCTGCTACTCTTAAAGCCTTGCTGCTGTTAAATCCTGGCTGCTGTTAAAGCTTGGCTGTTGCTGTTAAAGCCGGGCTGCTACTCTTAAAGCCTGGCTGCTGTTAAAGCCTGGCTGCTGTTAAAGCCTTGCTGCTGCTGTGAAAGCCTGTCATCTGCTGTTGAAGCCTGGCTGCTTCTGTTAAAGCCTGGCTACTGTTGAAGTCTGGATGCTGCATTTACAGCCTCGCTGCTGCTGTGAAAGCCTGTCTGCTGCTGTTAAAGCCTGGCTGTTGCTGTGAAAGCCTGGCTGCTGCTGTGAAAGCCTGGCTGCTGCTGTGAAAGCCTGGCTGCTGCTGTTAAAGCCTGGCTGCTTCTGTTAAAGCCTGGCTGCTGCTGTTAAAGCCTGGCTTCTGCTGTGAAAGCCTGTCTGCTGCTGTTAAAGCCTGGCTGCTTCTGTTAAAGCATGGCTGCTGCTGTTAAAGCCTGGCTATTATGAAAGCCTGTCTGCTGTTAAAACCTGGCTGCTGCTGTTTAAGCCTTTGCTTCTGTGATAGCCTGGCTGCTGTTAAAGCCTGGCTGCTGCTTTTAAAGCCTGGCTGCTGTTAAAGCCTGGCTGCTGCTGTTAAAGCCTGTTTACTGTTAAAGCCTGGCTTCTGCTGTTAAAGCATGGCTTCAGTGAAAGCCTGGCTGCTTTTAAAGCCTGGCTGCTGTGAAAGCCTGGATGCTGCTGTTAAAGCCAGGCTGCTGCTGTTAAAGCCTGGCTGCTGCTGTGAAAATCTGGCTGTTGCTGTTAAAGCCTGGCTGCGGTGAAAGCCTGGCTACGGTGAAAGCCTGGCTGCGGTGAAAGCCTGGCTGCTGCATTTAAAACCTGGCTTCTGCTGTTTAAGCCTTTGCTTCTGTGATAGCCTGGCTGCTGTTAAAGCCTGGCTGCTGCTTTTAAAGCCTGGCTGCTGTTAAAGCCTGGCTGCTGCATTTAAAGCCTGGCTGCTGTTAAAGCCTGGCTGCTACTCTTAAAGCCTGGTTGCTGTTAAAGCCTGGCTGTTGCTGTTAAAGCCTGGCTGCTGCTGTTAAAGCCTGGCTGCTGCTGTTAAACCCTTTCTGCTGCTGTGAAAGCCTGTCTGCTGCTCTTAAAGCCTGGCTGCTGCTGTGAAAGCCTGTCTGCTGCTGTTAAAGCCTGGCTAATGTGAAAGCCTGTCTGCTGTTAAAACCTGGCTGCTGCTGTTTAAGCCTTTGCTTCTATGATAGCCTGGTTGCTGTTAAAGCCTGGCTGCTGCTTTTAAAGCCTGGCTGCTGTTAAATCCTGGCTGCTACTTTTAAAGCCTGGCTGCTGTTAAATCTTGGCTGCTGTTAAAGCCTGGCTGTTGCTGTTAAACCCGGGCTGCTACTCTTAAAGCCTGGCTGCTGTTAAAGACTGGGTGCTGCTGTCAAAGCCTGGCTGCTGCTGTTAAAGTCTGGCTGCTACTCTTAAAGCCTGGCTGCTGTTAAAGCCTGGCTGCTGCATTTACAGCCTCGCTGCTGCTGTGAAAGCCTGGCTGCTGCTGTGAAAACCTGGCTGCTGCTCTTAAAGCATGGCTGCTGCTGTTAAAGCTTGGCCAATGTGAAAGCCTGTCTGCTGTTAAAACCTGGCTGCTGCTGTTTAAGCCTTTGCTTCTGTGATAGCCTGGCTGCTGTTAAAGCCTGGCTGCTGCTTTAAAAGCCTGGCTGCTGTTAAAGCCTGGCTGCTACTCTTAAAGCCTGGCTGCTGTTAAAGCCTGGCTGTTGCTGTTAAAGCCGGGCTGTTGCTGTTAAAGCCGGGCTGCTACTCTTAAAGCCTGGCTGGTGTTAAAGACTGGGTGCTGCTGTCAAATCCTGGCTGCTGTTGTTAAAATCTGGCTGCTACTCTTAAAGCCTAGCTGCTGTTAAAGCCTGGCTGCTGCTGTGAAAGCCTGTCATCTGCTGTTAAAGCCTGGCTGCTTCTGTTAAAGCCTGGCTACTGTTAAAGCCTGGATGCTGCATTTACAGCCTCGCTGCTGCTGTGAAAGCCTGTCTGCTGCTGTTAAAGCCTGGCTGCTGTGAAAGCCTGGCTGCTGTAAAAGTCTGGCTGCTGTTAAAGCCTGGCTGCTGCTGTTAAAGCCTGGCTAATGTGAAAGCCTGGCTGCTGTTAAAACCTGGCTGCTGCATTTAAAGCCTGGCTGCTGCTGTGAAAGCCTGTCATATGCTGTTAAAGCCTGGCTGCTTCTGTTAAAGCCTGGCTACTGTTAAAGCCTGGCTGCTGCTGTGAAAGCCTGGCAGCTGCTGTTAAAGCCTGGCTGCTGCTGTGAAAGCCTGGCTGCTGCTGTGAAAGCCTGGCTGCTGCTGTGAAAGCCTGGCTGCTGCTGTGAAAGCCGAGCTGCTGCTGTTAAAGGCTTGCTGCTGCTGTTAAAGCCTGGCTGCTTCTGTTAAAGCCGGGTTACTGTTAACTCCTGGCTGCTGCATTTAAAGCCTCGCTGCTGCTGTGAAAGCCTGTCTATTGCTGTTAAAGCCTGGCTGCTGCTGTTAAAGCCTGGCTAATGTGAAAGCCTGGCTGCTGTTAAAACCTGGCTGCTGCATTTAAAGCCTGGCTGCTGCTGTGAAAGCTTGTCAAATGCTGTTAAAGCCTGGCTGCTTCTGTTAAAGCCTGGCTTCTGTTAAAGCCTGGCTGCTGCTGTGAAAGCCTGGCAGCTGCTGTTAAAGCCTGGCTGCTGCTGTGAAAGCCTGGCTGCTGCTGTGAAAGCCTGGCTGCTGCTGTGAAAGCCTGGCTGCTGCTGTGAAAGCCTGGCTGCTGCTGTGAAAGCCTGGCTGCTGTTGTTAAAGCCTTGCTGCTGCTGTTAAAGCCTGGCTGCTTCTGTTAAAGCCGGGTTACTGTTAACTCCTGGCTGCTGCATTTAAAGCCTCGCTGCTGCTGTGAAAGCCTGTCTATTGCTGTTAAAGCCTGGCTGCTGCTGTGAAAGCCTGGCTGCTGCTGTTAAACCCTTTCTGCTGCTGTGAAAGCCTGTCTGCTGCTCTTAAAGCCTGGCTGCTGCTCTTAAAGCATGGCTGCTGCTGTTAAAGCCTGGCTAATGTGAAAGCCTGTCTGCTGTTAAAACCTGGCTGCTGCTGTTTAAGCCATTGCTTCTGTGATAGCCTGGTTGCTGTTAAAGCCTGGCTGCTGCTTTTAAAGCCTGGCTGCTGTTAAAGCCTGGCTGCTACACTTAAAGCCTTGCTGCTGTTAAATCCTGGCTGCTGTTAAAGCTTGGCTGTTGCTGTTAAAGCCGGGCTGCTACTCTTAAAGCCTGGCTGCTGTTAAAGACTGGGTGCTGCTGTCAAAGCCTGGCTGCTGCTGTTAAAGTCTGGCTGCTACTCTTAAAGCCTGGCTGCTTTTAAAGCCTGGCTGCTGCATTTACAGCCTCGCTGCTGCTGTGAAAGCCTGGCTGCTGCTGTTAAAACCTGGCTGCTGCTCTTAAAGCATGGCTGCTGCTGTTAAAGCTTGGCCAATGTGAAAGCCTGTCTGCTGTTAAAACCTGGCTGCTGCTGTTTAAGCCTTTGCTTCTGTGATAGCCTGGCTGCTGTTAAAGCCTGGCTGCTGCTTTAAAAGCCTGGCTGCTGTTAAAGCCTGGCTGCTACTCTCAAAGCCTGGCTGCTGTTAAAGCCTGGCTGTTGCTGTTAAAGCCGGGCTGTTGCTGTTAAAGCCGGGCTGCTACTCTTAAAGCCTGGCTGCTGTTAAAGACTGGGTGCTGCTGTCAAAGCCTGGCTGCTGTTGTTAAAATCTGGCTGCTACTCTTAAAGCCTGGCTGCTGTTAAAGCCTGGCTGCTGCTGTGAAAGCCTGTCATCTGCTGTTAAAGCCTGGCTGCTTCTGGTAAAGCCTGGCTACTGTTAAAGCCTGGATGCTGCTGTTAAAGCCTGGCTGCTGCTGTGAAAGCCTGGCTGCTGCTGTGAAAGCCTGGCTGCTGCTGTGAAAGCCTGGCTGCTGCTGTTAAAGCCTTGCTGCTGCTGTTAAAGCCTGGCTGTTTCTGTTAAAGCCGGGTTACTGTTAACTCCTGGCTGCTGCATTTAAAGCCTCGCTGCTGCTGTGAAAGCCTGTCTATTGCTGTTAAAGCCTGGCTGCTGCTGTGAAAGCCTGGCTGCTGCTGTTAAACCCTTTCTGCTGCTGTGAAAGCCTGTCTGCTGCTCTTAAAGCCTGGCTGCTGCTCTTAAAGCATGGCTGCTGCTGTTAAAGCCTGGCTAATGTGAAAGCCTGTCTGCTGTTAAAACCTGGCTGCTGCTGTTTAAGCCATTGCTTCTGTGATAGCCTGGTTGCTGTTAAAGCCTGGCTGCTGCTTTTAAAGCCTGGCTGCTGTTAAAGCCTGGCTGCTACTCTTAAAGCCTTGCTGCTGTTAAATCCTGGCTGCTGTTAAAGCTTGGCTGTTGCTGTTAAAGCCGGGCTGCTACTCTTAAAGCCTGGCTGCTGTTAAAGACTGGGTGCTGCTGTCAAAGCCTGGCTGCTGCTGTTAAAGTCTGGCTGCTACTCTTAAAGCCTGGCTGCTGTTAAAGCCTGGCTGCTGCATTTACAGCCTCGCTGCTGCTGTGAAAGCCTGGCTGCTGCTGTTAAAACCTGGCTGCTGCTCTTAAAGCATGGCTGCTGCTCTTAAAGCATGGCTGCTGCTGTGAAAGCCTGTCTGCTGCTGTTAAAGCCTGGCTGTTGCTGTGAAAGCCTGGCTGCTGCTGTGAAAGCCTGGCTGCTGCTGTGAAAGCCTGGCTGCTGCTGTTAAAGCCTGGCTGCTTCTGTTAAAGCCTGGCTGCTGCTGTTAAAGCCTGGCTTCTGCTGTGAAAGCCTGTCTGCTGCTGTTAAAGCCTGGCTGCTTCTGTTAAAGCATGGCTGCTGCTGTTAAAGCCTGGCTATTATGAAAGCCTGTCTGCTGTTAAAACCTGGCTGCTGCTGTTTAAGCCTTTGCTTCTGTGATAGCCTGGCTGCTGTTAAAGCCTGGCTGCTGCTTTTAAAGCCTGGCTGCTGTTAAAGCCTGGCTGCTGCTGTTAAAGCCTGTTTACTGTTAAAGCCTGGCTTCTGCTGTTAAAGCATGGCTTCAGTGAAAGCCTGGCTGCTTTTAAAGCCTGGCTGCTGTGAAAGCCTGGATGCTGCTGTTAAAGCCAGGCTGCTGCTGTTAAAGCCTGGCTGCTGCTGTGAAAATCTGGCTGTTGCTGTTAAAGCCTGGCTGCGGTGAAAGCCTGGCTACGGTGAAAGCCTGGCTGCGGTGAAAGCCTGGCTGCGGTGAAAGCCTGGCTGCTGCATTTAAAACCTGGCTTCTGCTGTTTAAGCCTTTGCTTCTGTGATAGCCTGGCTGCTGTTAAAGCCTGGCTGCTGCTTTTAAAGCCTGGCTGCTGTTAAAGCCTGGCTGCTGCATTTAAAGCCTGGCTGCTGTTAAAGCCTGGCTGCTACTCTTAAAGCCTGGTTGCTGTTAAAGCCTGGCTGTTGCTGTTAAAGCCTGGCTGCTGCTGTTAAAGCCTGGCTGCTGCTGTTAAACCCTTTCTGCTGCTGTGAAAGCCTGTCTGCTGCTCTTAAAGCCTGGCTGCTGCTGTGAAAGCCTGTCTGCTGCTCTTAAAGCCTGGCTGCTGCTGTTAAAGCCTGGCTAATGTGAAAGCCTGTCTGCTGTTAAAACCTGGCTGCTGCTGTTTAAGCCTTTGCTTCTATGATAGCCTGGTTGCTGTTAAAGCCTGGCTGCTGCTTTTAAAGCCTGGCTGCTGTTAAATCCTGGCTGCTACTTTTAAAGCCTGGCTGCTGTTAAATCTTGGCTGCTGTTAAAGCCTGGCTGTTGCTGTTAAACCCGGGCTGCTACTCTTAAAGCCTGGCTGCTGTTAAAGACTGGGTGCTGCTGTCAAAGCCTGGCTGCTGCTGTTAAAGTCTGGCTGCTACTCTTAAAGCCTGGCTGCTGTTAAAGCCTGGCTGCTGCATTTACAGCCTCGCTGCTGCTGTGAAAGCCTGGCTGCTGCTGTGAAAACCTGGCTGCTGCTCTTAAAGCATGGCTGCTGCTGTTAAAGCTTGGCCAATGTGAAAGCCTGTCTGCTGTTAAAACCTGGCTGCTGCTGTTTAAGCCTTTGCTTCTGTGATAGCCTGGCTGCTGTTAAAGCCTGGCTGCTGCTTTAAAAGCCTGGCTGCTGTTAAAGCCTGGCTGCTACTCTTAAAGCCTGGCTGCTGTTAAAGCCTGGCTGTTGCTGTTAAAGCCGGGCTGTTGCTGTTAAAGCCGGGCTGCTACTCTTAAAGCCTGGCTGCTGTTAAAGACTGGGTGCTGCTGTCAAATCCTGGCTGCTGTTGTTAAAATCTGGCTGCTACTCTTAAAGCCTAGCTGCTGTTAAAGCCTGGCTGCTGCTGTGAAAGCCTGTCATCTGCTGTTAAAGCCTGGCTGCTTCTGTTAAAGCCTGGCTGCTTCTGTTAAAGCCTGGCTACTGTTAAAGCCTGGATGCTGCATTTACAGCCTCGCTGCTGCTGTGAAAGCCTGTCTGCTGCTGTTAAAACCTGGCTGCTGTGAAAGCCTGGCTGCTGTAAAAGTCTGGCTGCTGTTAAAGCCTGGCTGCTGCTGTTAAAGCCTGGCTAATGTGAAAGCCTGGCTGCTGTTAAAACCTGGCTGCTGCATTTAAAGCCTGGCTGCTGCTGTGAAAGCCTGTCATATGCTGTTAAAGCCTGGCTGCTTCTGTTAAAGCCTGGCTACTGTTAAAGCCTGGCTGCTGCTGTGAAAGCCTGGCAGCTGCTGTTAAAGCCTGGCTGCTGCTGTGAAAGCCTGGCTGCTGCTGTGAAAGCCTGGCTGCTGCTGTGAAAGCCTGGCTGCTGCTGTGAAAGCCGGGCTGCTGCTGTTAAAGCCTTGCTGCTGCTGTTAAAGCCTGGCTGCTTCTGTTAAAGCCGGGTTACTGTTAACTCCTGGCTGCTGCATTTAAAGCCTCGCTGCTGCTGTGAAAGCCTGTCTATTGCTGTTAAAGCCTGGCTGCTGCTGTTAAAGCCGGGCTGCTACTCTTAAAGCCTGGCTGCTGTTAAAGACTGGGTGCTGCTGTCAAAGCCTGGCTGCTGTTGTTAAAATCTGGCTGCTACTCTTAAAGCCTGGCTGCTGTTAAAGCCTGGCTGCTGCTGTGAAAGCCTGTCATCTGCTGTTAAAGCCTGGCTGCTTCTGTTAAAGCCTGGCTACTGTTAAAGCCTGGATGCTGCATTTACAGCCTCGCTGCTGCTGTGAAAGCCTGTCTGCTGCTGTTAAAGCCTGGCTGCTGTGAAAGCCTGGCTGCTGTAAAAGTCTGGCTGCTGTTAAAGCCTGGCTGCTGCTGTTAAAGCCTGGCTAATGTGAAAGCCTGGCTGCTGTTAAAACCTGGCTGCTGCATTTAAAGCCTGGCTGCTGCTGTGAAAGCCTGTCATATGCTGTTAAAGCCTGGCTGCTTCTGTTAAAGCCTGGCTTCTGTTAAAGCCTGGCTGCTGCTGTGAAAGCCTGGCAGCTGCTGTTAAAGCCTGGCTGCTGCTGTGAAAGCCTGGCTGCTGCTGTGAAAGCCTGGCTGCTGCTGTGAAAGCCTGGCTGCTGCTGTGAAAGCCTGGCTGCTGTTGTTAAAGCCTTGCTGCTGCTGTTAAAGCCTGGCTGCTTCTGTTAAAGCCGGGTTACTGTTAACTCCTGGCTGCTGCATTTAAAGCCTCGCTGCTGCTGTGAAAGCCTGTCTATTGCTGTTAAAGCCTGGCTGCTGCTGTGAAAGCCTGGCTGCTGCTGTTAAACCCTTTCTGCTGCTGTGAAAGCCTGTCTGCTGCTCTTAAAGCCTGGCTGCTGCTCTTAAAGCATGGCTGCTGCTGTTAAAGCCTGGCTAATGTGAAAGCCTGTCTGCTGTTAAAACCTGGCTGCTGCTGTTTAAGCCATTGCTTCTGTGATAGCCTGGTTGCTGTTAAAGCCTGGCTGCTGCTTTTAAAGCCTGGCTGCTGTTAAAGCCTGGCTGCTACTCTTAAAGCCTTTCTGCTGTTAAATCCTGGCTGCTGTTAAAGCTTGGCTGTTGCTGTTAAAGCCGGGCTGCTACTCTTAAAGCCTGGCTGCTGTTAAAGACTGGGTGCTGCTGTCAAAGCCTGGCTGCTGCTGTTAAAGTCTGGCTGCTACTCTTAAAGCCTGGCTGCTGTTAAAGCCTGGCTGCTGCATTTACAGCCTCGCTGCTGCTGTGAAAGCCTGGCTGCTGCTGTTAAAACCTGGCTGCTGCTCTTAAAGCATGGCTGCTGCTGTTAAAGCTTGGCCAATGTGAAAGCCTGTCTGCTGTTAAAACCTGGCTGCTGCTGTTTAAGCCTTTGCTTCTGTGATAGCCTGGCTGCTGTTAAAGCCTGGCTGCTGCTTTAAAAGCCTGGCTGCTGTTAAAGCCTGGCTGCTACTCTCAAAGCCTGGCTGCTGTTAAAGCCTGGCTGTTGCTGTTAAAGCCGGGCTGTTGCTGTTAAAGCCGGGCTGCTACTCTTAAAGCCTGCCTGCTGTTAAAGACTGGGTGCTGCTGTCAAAGTCTGGCTGCTGTTGTTAAAATCTGGCTGCTACTCTTAAAGCCTGGCTGCTGTTAAAGCCTGGCTGCTGCTGTGAAAGCCTGTCATCTGCTGTTAAAGCCTGGCTGCTTCTGTTAAAGCCTGGCTACTGTTAAAGCCTGGATGCTGCTGTTAAAGCCTGGCTGCTGCTGTGAAAGCCTGGCTGCTGCTGTGAAAGCCTGGCTGCTGCTGTGAAAGCCTGGCTGCTGCTGTGAAAGCCTGGCTGCTGCTGTTAAAGCCTTGCTGCTGCTGTTAAAGCCTGGCTGCTTCTGTTAAAGCCGGGTTACTGTTAACTCCTGGCTGCTGCATTTAAAGCCTCGCTGCTGCTGTGAAAGCCTGTCTATTGCTGTTAAAGCCTGGCTGCTGCTGTGAAAGCCTGGCTGCTGCTGTTAAACCCTTTCTGCTGCTGTGAAAGCCTGTCTGCTGCTCTTAAAGCCTGGCTGCTGCTCTTAAAGCATGGCTGCTGCTGTTAAAGCCTGGCTAATGTGAAAGCCTGTCTGCTGTTAAAACCTGGCTGCTGCTGTTTAAGCCATTGCTTCTGTGATAGCCTGGTTGCTGTTAAAGCCTGGCTGCTGCTTTTAAAGCCTGGCTGCTGTTAAAGCCTGGCTGCTACTCTTAAAGCCTTGCTGCTGTTAAATCCTGGCTGCTGTTAAAGCTTGGCTGTTGCTGTTAAAGCCGGGCTGCTACTCTTAAAGCCTGGCTGCTGTTAAAGACTGGGTGCTGCTGTCAAAGCCTGGCTGCTGCTGTTAAAGTCTGGCTGCTACTCTTAAAGCCTGGCTGCTGTTAAAGCCTGGCTGCTGCATTTACAGCCTCGCTGCTGCTGTGAAAGCCTGGCTGCTGCTGTTAAAACCTGGCTGCTGCTCTTAAAGCATGGCTGCTGCTGTTAAAGCTTGGCCAATGTGAAAGCCTGTCTGCTGTTAAAACCTGGCTGCTGCTGTTTAAGCCTTTGCTTCTGTGATTGCCTGGCTGCTGTTAAAGCCTGGCTGCTGCTTTAAAAGCCTGGCTGCTGTTAAAGCCTGGCTGCTACTCTTAAAGCCTGGCTGCTGTTAAAGCCTGGCTGTTGCTGTTAAAGCCGGGCTGTTGCTGTTAAAGCCGGGCTGCTACTCTTAAAGCCTGGCTGCTGTTAAAGACTGGGTGCTGCTGTCAAAGCCTGGCTGCTGTTGTTAAAATCTGGCTGCTACTCTTAAAGCCTGGCTGCTGTTAAAGCCTGGCTGCTGCTGTGAAAGCCTGTCATCTGCTGTTAAAGCCTGGCTGCTTCTGTTAAAGCCTGGCTACTGTTAAAGCCTGGATGCTGCATTTACAGCCTCGCTGCTGCTGTGAAAGCCTGTCTGCTGCTGTTAAAGCCTGGCTGCTGTGAAAGCCTGGCTGCTGTAAAAGTCTGGCTGCTGTTAAAGCCTGGCTGCTGCTGTTAAAGCCTGGCTAATGTGAAAGCCTGGCTGCTGTTAAAACCTGGCTGCTGCATTTAAAGCCTGGCTGCTGCTGTGAAAGCCTGTCATATGCTGTTAAAGCCTGGCTGCTTCTGTTAAATCCTGGCTTCTGTTAAAGCCTGGCTGCTGCTGTGAAAGCCTGGCAGCTGCTGTTAAAGCCTGGCTGCTGCTGTGAAAGCCTGGCTGCTGCTGTGAAAGCCTGGCTGCTGCTGTGAAAGCCTGGCTGCTGCTGTGAAAGCCTGGCTGCTGCTGTGAAAGCCTGGCTGCTGTTGTCAAAGCCTTGCTGCTGCTGTTAAAGCCTGGCTGCTTCTGTTAAAGCCGGGTTACTGTTAACTCCTGGCTGCTGCATTTAAAGACTGGCTGCTGCTGTGAAAGCCTGTCTATTGCTGTTAAAGCCTGGCTGCTGCTGTGAAAGCCTGGCTGCTGCTGTTAAACCCTTTCTGCTGCTGTGAAAGCCTGTCTGCTGCTCTTAAAGCCTGGCTGCTGCTCTCAAAGCATGGCTGCTGCTGTTAAAGCCTGGCTAATGTGAAAGCCTGTCTGCTGTTAAAACTTGGCTGCTGCTGTTTAAGCCATTGCTTCTGTGATAGCCTGGTTGCTGTTAAAGCCTGGCTGCTGCTTTTAAAGCCTGGCTGCTGTTAAAGCCTGGCTGCTACTCTTAAAGCCTTGCTGCTGTTAAATCCTGGCTGCTGTTAAAGCTTGGCTGTTGCTGTTAAAGCCGGGCTGCTACTCTTAAAGCCTGGCTGCTGTTAAAGACTGCGTGCTGCTGTCAAAGCCTGGCTGCTGCTGTTAAAGTCTGGCTGCTACTCTTAAAGCCTGGCTGCTGTTAAAGCCTGGCTGCTGCATTTACAGCCTCGCTGCTGCTGTGAAAGCCTGGCTGCTGCTGTTAAAACCTGGCTGCTGCTCTTAAAGCATGGCTGCTGCTGTTAAAGCTTGGCCAATGTGAAAGCCTGTCTGCTGTTAAAACCTGGCTGCTGCTGTTTAAGCCTTTGCTTCTGTGATAGCCTGGCTGCTGTTAAAGCCTGGCTGCTGCTTTAAAAGCCTGGCTGCTGTTAAAGCCTGGCTGCTACTCTTAAAGCCTGGCTGCTGTTAAAGCCTGGCTGTTGCTGTTAAAGCCGGGCTGTTGCTGTTAAAGCCGGGCTGCTACTCTTAAAGCCTGGCTGCTGTTAAAGACTGGGTG
Source organism: Odontesthes bonariensis (assembly GCF_027942865.1). Taxonomy (NCBI): domain Eukaryota; kingdom Metazoa; phylum Chordata; class Actinopteri; order Atheriniformes; family Atherinopsidae; genus Odontesthes; species Odontesthes bonariensis. The sequence goes on along the minus strand of NC_134519.1, from coordinate 32,456,432 downwards.
CTGCTGTCAAAGCCTGGCTGCTGTTGTTAAAATCTGGCTGCTACTCTTAAAGCCTGGCTGCTGTTAAAGCCTGGCTGCTGCTGTGAAAGCCTGTCATCTGCTGTTAAAGCCTGGCTTCTTCTGTTAAAGCCTGGCTACTGTTAAAGCCTGGATGCTGCATTTACAGCCTCGCTGCTGCTGTGAAAGCCTGTCTGCTGCTGTTAAAGCCTGGCTGCTGTGAAAGCCTGGCTGCTGTAAAAGTCTGGCTGCTGTTAAAGCCTGGCTAATGTGAAAGACTGGCTGCTGTTAAAACCTGGCTGCTGCATTTAAAGCCTGGCTGCTGCTGTGAAAGCCTGTCATATGCTGTTAAAGCCTGGCTGCTTCTGTTGAAGCCTGGCTACTGTTAAAGCCTGGCTGCTGCTGTGAAAGCCTGGCAGCTGCTGTTAAAGCCTGGCTGCTGCTCTGAAAGCCTGGCTGCTGCTGTGAAAGCCTGGCTGCTGCTGTGAAAGCCTGGCTGCTGCTGTGAAAGCCTGGCTGCTGCTGTTAAAGCCTTGCTGCTGCTGTTAAAGCCTGGCTGCTTCTGTTAAAGCCGGGTTACTGTTAACTCCTGGCTGCTGCATTTAAAGCCTCGCTGCTGCTGTGAAAGCCTGTCTATTGCTGTTAAAGCCTGGCTGCTGCTGTGAAAGCCTGGCTGCTGCTGTTAAACCCTTTCTGCTGCTGTGAAAGCCTGTCTGCTGCTCTTAAAGCCTGGCTGCTGCTCTTAAAGCATGGCTGCTGCTGTTAAAGCCTGGCTAATGTGAAAGCCTGTCTGCTGTTAAAACCTGGCTGCTGCTGTTTAAGCCTTTGCTTCTGTGATAGCCTGGTTGCTGTTAAAGCCTGGCTGCTGCTTTTAAAGCCTGGCTGCTGTTAAAGTCTGGCTGCTACTCTTAAAGCCTTGCTGCTGTTAAATCCTGGCTGCTGTTAAAGCTTGGCTGTTGCTGTTAAAGCCGGGCTGCTACTCTTAAAGCCTGGCTGCTGTTAAAGCCTGGCTGCTGTTAAAGCCTGGCTGCTACTGTGAAAGCCTGTCATCTGCTGTTAAAGCCTGGCTGCTTCTGTTAAAGCCTGGCTACTGTTGAAGTCTGGATGCTGCATTTAAAGCCTCGCTGCTGCTCTGAAAGCCTGTCTGCTGCTGTTAAAGCCTGGCTGTTGCTGTGAAAGCCTGGCTGCTGCTGTGAAAGCCTGGCTGCTGCTGTTAAAGCCTGGCTGCTTCTGTTAAAGCCTGGCTGCTGCTGTTAAAGCCTGGCTTCTGCTGTGAAAGCCTGTCTGCTGCTGTTAAAGCCTGGCTGCTTCTGTTAAAGCATGGCTTCTGCTGTTAAAGCCTGGCTATTATGAAAGCCTGGCTGCTGTTAAAGCCTGGCTGCTACTCTTAAAGCCTGGCTGCTGTTAAAGCCTGTCTGCTGCTGTTAAAGCCTGGCTGCTTCTGTTAAAGCTTGGCTGCTGCTGTTAAAGCCTGGCTATTATGAAAGCCTGTCTGCTGTTAAAACCTGGCTGCTGCTGTTTAAGCCTTTGCTTCTGTGATAGCCTGGCTGCTGTTAAAGCCTGGCTGCTGCTTTTAAAGCCTGGCTGCTGCTGTTAAAGCCTGTTTACTGTTAAAGCCTGGCTTCTGCTGTTAAAGCATGGCTTCAGTGAAAGCCTGGCTGCTTTTAAAGCCTGGCTGCTGTGAAAGCCTGGATGCTGCTGTTAAAGCCTGGCTGCTGCTGTGAAAATCTGGCTGTTGCTGTTAAAGCCTGGCTGCGGTGAAAGCCTGGCTACGGTGAAAGCCTGGCTGCGGTGAAAGCCTGGCTGCTGCATTTAAAACCTGGCTTCTGCTGTTTAAGCCTTTGCTTCTGTGATAGCCTGGCTGCTGTTAAAGCCTGGCTGCTGCTTTTAAAGCCTGGCTGCTGTTAAAGCCTGGCTGCTGCATTTAAAGCCTGGCTGCTGTTAAAGCCTGGCTGCTGCTTTAAAAGCCTGGCTGCTGTTAAAGCCTGGCTGCTACTCTTAAAGCCTGGCTGCTGCTGTGAAAATCTGGCTGTTGCTCTTAAAGCCTGGCTGCGGTGAAAGCCTGGCTACGGTGAAAGCCTGGCTGCGGTGAAAGCCTGGCTGCTGCATTTAAAACCTGGCTTCTGCTGTTTAAGCCTTTGCTTCTGTGATAGCCTGGCTGCTGTTAAAGCCTGGCTGCTTCTTTTAAAGCTTGGCTGCTGTTAAAGCCTGGCTGCTGCATTTAAAGCCTGGCTGCTGTTAAAGCCTGGCTGCTGCTTTAAAAGCCTGGCTGCTGTTAAAGCCTGGCTGCTACTCTTAAAGCCTGGCTGCTGTTAAAGCCTGGCTGTTGCTGTTAAAGCCGGGCTGTTGCTGTTAAAGCCGGGCTGCTACTCTTAAAGCCTGGCTGCTGTTAAAGACTGGGTGCTGCTGTCAAAGCCTGGCTGCTGTTGTTAAAATCTGGCTGCTACTCTTAAAGCCTGGCTGCTGTTAAAGCCTGGCTGCTGCTGTGAAAGCCTGTCATCTGCTATTAAAGCCTGGCTGCTTCTGTTAAAGCCTGGCTACTGTTAAAGCCTGGATGCTGCATTTACAGCCTCGCTGCTGCTGTGAAAGCCTGTCTGCTGCTGTTAAAGCCTGGCTGCTGTGAAAGCCTGGCTGCTGTAAAAGTCTGGCTGCTGTTAAAGCCTGGCTAATGTGAAAGCCTGGCTGCTGTTAAAACCTGGCTGCTGCATTTAAAGCCTGGCTGCTGCTGTGAAAGCCTGTCATACGCTGTTAAAGCCTGGCTGCTTCTGTTAAAGCCTGGCTACTGTTAAAGCCTGGCTGCTGCTGTGAAAGCCTGGCAGCTGCTGTTAAAGCCTGGCTGCTGCTGTGAAAGCCTGGCTGCTGCTGTGAAAGCCTGGCTGCTTCTGTTAAAGCCTGGCTACTGTTAAAGCCTGGCTGCTGCTGTTAAAGCCTTGCTGATGCTGTTAAAGCCTGGCTGCTTCTGTTAAAGCCGGGTTACTGTTAACTCCTGGCTGCTGCATTTAAAGCCTCGCTGCTGCTGTGAAAGCCTGTCTATTGCTGTTAAAGCCTGGCTGCTGCTGTGAAAGCCTGGCTGCTGCTGTTAAACCCTTTCTGCTGCTGTGAAAGCCTGTCTGCTGCTCTTAAAGCCTGGCTGCTGCTCTTAAAGCATGGCTGCTGCTGTTAAAGCCTGGCTAATGTGAAAGCCTGTCTGCTGTTAAAACCTGGCTGCTGCTGTTTAAGCCTTTGCTTCTGTGATAGCCTGGTTGCTGTTAAAGCCTGGCTGCTGCTTTTAAAGCCTGGCTGCTGTTAAAGTCTGGCTGCTACTCTTAAAGCCTTGCTGCTGTTAAATCCTGGCTGCTGTTAAAGCTTGGCTGTTGCTGTTAAAGCCGGGCTGCTACTCTTAAAGCCTGGCTGCTGTTAAAGCCTGGCTGCTGTTAAAGCCTGGCTGCTACTGTGAAAGCCTGTCATCTGCTGTTAAAGCCTGGCTGCTTCTGTTAAAGCCTGGCTACTGTTGAAGTCTGGATGCTGCATTTAAAGCCTCGCTGCTGCTCTGAAAGCCTGTCTGCTGCTGTTAAAGCCTGGCTGTTGCTGTGAAAGCCTGGCTGCTGCTGTGAAAGCCTGGCTGCTGCTGTTAAAGCCTGGCTGCTTCTGTTAAAGCCTGGCTGCTGCTGTTAAAGCCTGGCTTCTGCTGTGAAAGCCTGTCTGCTGCTGTTAAAGCCTGGCTGCTTCTGTTAAAGCATGGCTTCTGCTGTTAAAGCCTGGCTATTATGAAAGCCTGGCTGCTGTTAAAGCCTGGCTGCTACTCTTAAAGCCTGGCTGCTGTTAAAGCCTGTCTGCTGCTGTTAAAGCCTGGCTGCTTCTGTTAAAGCTTGGCTGCTGCTGTTAAAGCCTGGCTATTATGAAAGCCTGTCTGCTGTTAAAACCTGGCTGCTGCTGTTTAAGCCTTTGCTTCTGTGATAGCCTGGCTGCTGTTAAAGCCTGGCTGCTGCTTTTAAAGCCTGTTTACTGTTAAAGCCTGGCTTCTGCTGTTAAAGCATGGCTTCAGTGAAAGCCTGGCTGCTTTTAAAGCCTGGCTGCTGTGAAAGCCTGGATGCTGCTGTTAAAGCCTGGCTGCTGCTGTGAAAATCTGGCTGTTGCTGTTAAAGCCTGGCTGCGGTGAAAGCCTGGCTACGGTGAAAGCCTGGCTGCGGTGAAAGCCTGGCTGCTGCATTTAAAACCTGGCTTCTGCTGTTTAAGCCTTTGCTTCTGTGATAGCCTGGCTGCTGTTAAAGCCTGGCTGCTGCTTTTAAAGCCTGGCTGCTGTTAAAGCCTGGCTGCTGCATTTAAAGCCTGGCTGCTGTTAAAGCCTGGCTGCTGCTTTAAAAGCCTGGCTGCTGTTAAAGCCTGGCTGCTACTCTTAAAGCCTGGCTGCTGCTGTGAAAATCTGGCTGTTGCTCTTAAAGCCTGGCTGCGGTGAAAGCCTGGCTACGGTGAAAGCCTGGCTGCGGTGAAAGCCTGGCTGCTGCATTTAAAACCTGGCTTCTGCTGTTTAAGCCTTTGCTTCTGTGATAGCCTGGCTGCTGTTAAAGCCTGGCTGCTTCTTTTAAAGCTTGGCTGCTGTTAAAGCCTGGCTGCTGCATTTAAAGCCTGGCTGCTGTTAAAGCCTGGCTGCTGCTTTAAAAGCCTGGCTGCTGTTAAAGCCTGGCTGCTACTCTTAAAGCCTGGCTGCTGTTAAAGCCTGGCTGTTGCTGTTAAAGCCGGGCTGTTGCTGTTAAAGCCGGGCTGCTACTCTTAAAGCCTGGCTGCTGTTAAAGACTGGGTGCTGCTGTCAAAGCCTGGCTGCTGTTGTTAAAATCTGGCTGCTACTCTTAAAGCCTGGCTGCTGTTAAAGCCTGGCTGCTGCTGTGAAAGCCTGTCATCTGCTATTAAAGCCTGGCTGCTTCTGTTAAAGCCTGGCTACTGTTAAAGCCTGGATGCTGCATTTACAGCCTCGCTGCTGCTGTGAAAGCCTGTCTGCTGCTGTTAAAGCCTGGCTGCTGTGAAAGCCTGGCTGCTGTAAAAGTCTGGCTGCTGTTAAAGCCTGGCTAATGTGAAAGCCTGGCTGCTGTTAAAACCTGGCTGCTGCATTTAAAGCCTGGCTGCTGCTGTGAAAGCCTGTCATACGCTGTTAAAGCCTGGCTGCTTCTGTTAAAGCCTGGCTACTGTTAAAGCCTGGCTGCTGCTGTGAAAGCCTGGCAGCTGCTGTTAAAGCCTGGCTGCTGCTGTGAAAGCCTGGCTGCTGCTGTGAAAGCCTGGCTGCTTCTGTTAAAGCCTGGCTACTGTTAAAGCCTGGCTGCTGCTGTTAAAGCCTTGCTGATGCTGTTAAAGCCTGGCTGCTTCTGTTAAAGCCGGGTTACTGTTAACTCCTGGCTGCTGCATTTAAAGCCTCGCTGCTGCTGTGAAAGCCTGTCTATTGCTGTTAAAGCCTGGCTGCTGCTGTGAAAGCCTGGCTGCTGCTGTTAAACCCTTTCTGCTGCTGTGAAAGACTGTCTGCTGCTCTTAAAGCCTGGCTGCTGCTCTTAAAGCATGGCTGCTGCTGTTAAAGCCTGGCTAATGTGAAAGCCTGTCTGCTGTTAAAACCTGGCTGCTGCTGTTTAAGCCTTTGCTTCTGTGATAGCCTGGTTGCTGTTAAAGCCTGGCTGCTGCTTTTAAAGCCTGGCTGCTGTTAAAGCCTGGCTGCTACTCTTAAAGCCTTGCTGCTGTTAAATCCTGGCTGCTGTTAAAGCTTGGCTGTTGCTGTTAAAGCCGGGCTGCTACTCTTAAAGCCTGGCTGCTGTTAAAGCCTGGCTGCTGTTAAAGCCTGGCTGCTACTGTGAAAGCCTGTCATCTGCTGTTAAAGCCTGGCTGCTTCTGTTAAAGCCTGGCTACTGTTGAAGTCTGGATGCTGCATTTACAGCCTCGCTGCTGCTGTGAAAGCCTGTCTGCTGCTGTTAAAGCCTGGCTGTTGCTGTGAAAGCCTGGCTGTTGCTGTGAAAGCCTGGCTGCTGCTGTTAAAGCCTGGCTGCTTCTGTTAAAGCCTGGCTGCTGCTGTTAAAGCCTGGCTTCTGCTGTGAAAGCCTGTCTGCTGCTGTTAAAGCCTGGCTGCTTCTGTTAAAGCATGGCTGCTGCTGTTAAAGCCTGGCTATTATGAAAGCCTGTCTGCTGTTAAACCCTTTCTGCTGCTGTGAAAGCCTGTCTGCTGCTCTTAAAGCCTGGCTGCTGCTCTTAAAGCATGGCTGCTGCTGTTAAAGCCTGGCTAACGTGAAAGCCTGTCTGCTGTTAAAACCTGGCTGCTGCTGTTTAAGCCTTTGCTTCTGTGATAGCCTGGTTGCTGTTAAAGCCTGGTTGCTGCTTTTAAAGCCTGGCTGCTGTTAAAGCCTGGCTGCTACTCTTAAAGCCTTGCTGCTGTTAAATCCTGGCTGCTGTTAAAGCTTGGCTGTTGCTGTTAAAGCCGGGCTGCTACTCTTAAAGCCTGGCTGCTGTTAAAGCCTGGCTGCTGTTAAAGCCTGGCTGCTACTGTGAAAGCCTGTCATCTGCTGTTAAAGCCTGGCTGCTTCTGTTAAAGCCTGGCTACTGTTGAAGTCTGGATGCTGCATTTACAGCCTCGCTGCTGCTGTGAAAGACTGTCTGCTGCTGTTAAAGCCTGGCTGTTGCTGTGAAAGCCTGGCTGCTGCTGTGAAAGCCTGGCTGCTGCTGTTAAAGCCTGGCTGCTTCTGTTAAAGCCTGGCTGCTGCTGTTAAAGCATGGCTGCTGCTGTTAAAGCCTGGCTTCTGCTGTGAAAGCCTGTCTGCTGCTGTTAAAGCCTGGCTGCTTCTGTTAAAGCATGGCTGCTGCTGTTAAAGCCTGGCTATTATGAAAGCCTGTCTGCTGTTAAAACCTGGCTGCTGCTGTTTAAGCCTTTGCTTCTGTGATAGCCTGGCTGCTGTTAAAGCCTGGCTGCTGCTTTTAAAGCCTGGCTGCTGTTAAAGCCTGGCTTCTGCTGTTAAAGCCTGTTTACTGTTAAAGCCTGGCTTCTGCTGTTAAAGCATGGCTTCAGTGAAAGCCTGGCTGCTTTTAAAGCCTGGCTGCTGTGAAAGCCTGGATGCTGCTGTTAAAGCCTGGCTGCTGCTGTGAAAATCTGGCTGTTGCTGTTAAAGCCTGGCTGCGGTGAAAGCCTGGCTACGGTGAAAGCCTGGCTGCGGTGAAAGCCTGGCTGCTGCATTTAAAACCTGGCTTCTGCTGTTTAAGCCTTTGCTTCTGTGATAGCCTGGCTGCTGTTAAAGCCTGGCTGCTGCTTTTAAAGCCTGGCTGCTGTTAAAGCCTGGCTGCTGCATTTAAAGCCTGGCTGCTGTTAAAGCCTGGCTGCTGCTTTAAAAGCCTGGCTGCTGTTAAAGCCTGGCTGCTACTCTTAAAGCCTGGCTGCTGTTAAAGCCTGGCTGTTGCTGTTAAAGCCGGGCTGTTGCTGTTAAAGCCGGGCTGCTACTCTTAAAGCCTGGCTGCTGTTAAAGACTGGGTGCTGCTGTCAAAGCCTGGCTGCTGTTGTTAAAATCTGGCTGCTACTCTTAAAGCCTGGCTGCTGTTAAAGCCTGGCTGCTGCTGTGAAAGCCTGTCATCTGCTGTTAAAGCCTGGCTGCTTCTGTTAAAGCCTGGCTACTGTTAAAGCCTGGATGCTGCATTTACAGCCTCGCTGCTGCTGTGAAAGCCTGTCTGCTGCTGTTAAAGCCTGGCTGCTGTGAAAGCCTGGCTGCTGTAAAAGTCTGGCTGCTGTTAAAGCCTGGCTAATGTGAAAGCCTGGCTGCTGTTAAAACCTGGCTGCTGCATTTAAAGCCTGGCTGCTGCTGTGAAAGCCTGTCATATGCTGTTAAAGCCTGGCTGCTTCTGTTGAAGCCTGGCTACTGTTAAAGCCTGGCTGCTGCTGTGAAAGCCTGGCAGCTGCTGTTAAAGCCTGGCTGCTGCTGTGAAAGCCTGGCTGCTGCTGTGAAAGCCTGGCTGCTGCTGTGAAAGCCTGGCTGCTGCTGTGAAAGCCTGGCTGCTGCTGTTAAAGCCTTGCTGCTGCTGTTAAAGCCTGGCTGCTTCTGTTAAAGCCGGGTTACTGTTAACTCCTGGCTGCTGCATTTAAAGCCTCGCTGCTGCTGTGAAAGCCTGTCTATTGCTGTTAAAGCCTGGCTGCTGCTGTGAAAGCCTGGCTGCTGCTGTTAAACCCTTTCTGCTGCTGTGAAAGCCTGTCTGCTGCTCTTAAAGCCTGGCTGCTGCTCTTAAAGCATGGCTGCTGCTGTTAAAGCCTGGCTAATGTGAAAGCCTGTCTGCTGTTAAAACCTGGCTGCTGCTGTTTAAGCCTTTGCTTCTGTGATAGCCTGGTTGCTGTTAAAGCCTGGCTGCTGCTTTTAAAGCCTGGCTGCTGTTAAAGTCTGGCTGCTACTCTTAAAGCCTTGCTGCTGTTAAATCCTGGCTGCTGTTAAAGCTTGGCTTTTGCTGTTAAAGCCGGGCTGCTACTCTTAAAGCCTGGCTGCTGTTAAAGCCTGGCTGCTGTTAAAGCCTGGCTGCTACTGTGAAAGCCTGTCATCTGCTGTTAAAGCCTGGCTGCTTCTGTTAAAGCCTGGCTACTGTTGAAGTCTGGATGCTGCATTTACAGCCTCGCTGCTGCTGTGAAAGCCTGTCTGCTGCTGTTAAAGCCTGGCTGTTGCTGTGAAAGCCTGGCTGCTGCTGTGAAAGCCTGGCTGCTGCTGTTAAAGCCTGGCTGCTTCTGTTAAAGCCTGGCTGCTGCTGTTAAAGCCTGGCTTCTGCTGTGAAAGCCTGTGTGCTGCTGTTAAAGCCTGGCTGCTTCTGTTAAAGCATGGCTGCTGCTGTTAAAGCCTGGCTATTATGAAAGCCTGTCTGCTGTTAAACCCTTTCTGCTGCTGTGAAAGCCTGTCTGCTGCTCTTAAAGCCTGGCTGCTGCTCTTAAAGCATGGCTGCTGCTGTTAAAGCCTGGCTAATATGAAAGCCTGTCTGCTGTTAAAACCTGGCTGCTGCTGTTTAAGCCTTTGCTTCTGTGATAGCCTGGTTGCTGTTAAAGCCTGGTTGCTGCTTTTAAAGCCTGGCTGCTGTTAAAGCCTGGCTGCTACTCTTAAAGCCTTGCTGCTGTTAAATCCTGGCTGCTGTTAAAGCTTGGCTGTTGCTGTTAAAGCCGGGCTGCTACTCTTAAAGCCTGGCTGCTGTTAAAGCCTGGCTGCTGTTAAAGCCTGGCTGCTACTGTGAAAGCCTGTCATCTGCTGTTAAAGCCTGGCTTCTGCTGTGAAAGCCTGTCTGCTGCTGTTAAAGCCTGGCTGCTTCTGTTAAAGCATGGCTGCTGCTGTTAAAGCCTGGCTATTATGAAAGCCTGTCTGCTGTTAAAACCTGGCTGCTGCTGTTTAAGCCTTTGCTACTGTGATAGCCTGGCTGCTGTTAAAGCCTGGCTGCTGCTTTTAAAGCCTGGCTGCTGTTAAAGCCTGGCTGCTGCTGTTAAACCCTTTCTGCTGCTGTGAAAGCCTGTCTGCTGCTCTTAAAGCCTGGCTGCTGCTCTTAAAGCATGGCTGCTGCTGTTAAAGCCTGGCTAATGTGAAAGCCTGTCTGCTGTTAAAACCTGGCTGCTGCTGTTTAAGCCTTTGCTTCTGTGATAGCCTGGTTGCTGTTAAAGCCTGGCTGCTGCTTTTAAAGCCTGGCTGCTGTTAAAGTCTGGCTGCTACTCTTAAAGCCTTGCTGCTGTTAAATCCTGGCTGCTGTTAAAGCTTGGCTGTTGCTGTTAAAGCCGGGCTGCTACTCTTAAAGCCTGGCTGCTGTTAAAGCCTGGCTGCTACTGTGAAAGCCTGTCATCTGCTGTTAAATCCTGGCTGCTTCTGTTAAAGCCTGGCTACTGTTGAAGTCTGGATGCTGCATTTACAGCCTCGCTGCTGCTGTGAAAGCCTGTCTGCTGCTGTTAAAGCCTGGCTGTTGCTGTGAAAGCCTGGCTGCTGCTGTGAAAGCCTGGCTGCTGCTGTTAAAGCCTGGCTGCTTCTGTTAAAGCCTGGCTGCTGCTGTTAAAGCCTGGCTTCTGCTGTGAAAGCCTGTCTGCTGCTGTTAAAGCCTGGCTGCTTCTGTTAAAGCATGGCTGCTGCTGTTAAAGCCTGGCTATTATGAAAGCCTGTCTGCTGTTAAACCCTTTCTGCTGCTGTGAAAGCCTGTCTGCTGCTCTTAAAGCCTGGCTGCTGCTCTTAAAGCATGGCTGCTGCTGTTAAAGCCTGGCTAATATGAAAGCCTGTCTGCTGTTAAAACCTGGCTGCTGCTGTTTAAGCCTTTGCTTCTGTGATAGCCTGGTTGCTGTTAAAGCCTGGTTGCTGCTTTTAAAGCCTGGCTGCTGTTAAAGCCTGGCTGCTGTTAAAGCTTGGCTGTTGCTGTTAAAGCCGGGCTGCTACTCTTAAAGCCTGGCTGCTGTTAAAGCCTGGCTGCTGTTAAAGCCTGGCTGCTACTGTGAAAGCCTGTCATCTGCTGTTAAAGCCTGGCTGCTTCTGTTAAAGCCTGGCTACTGTTGAACTCTGGATGCTGCATTTACAGCCTCGCTGCTGCTGTGAAAGCCTGTCTGCTGCTGTTAAAGCCTGGCTGTTGCTGTGAAAGCCTGGCTGCTGCTGTGAAAGCCTGGCTGCTGCTGTTAAAGCCTGGCTGCTTCTGTTAAAGCCTGGCTGCTGCTGTTAAAGTCTGGCTTCTGCTGTGAAAGCCTGTCTGCTGCTGTTAAAGCCTGGCTGCTTCTGTTAAAGCATGGCTGCTGCTGTTAAAGCCTGGCTATTATGAAAGCCTGTCTGCTGTTAAAACCTGGCTGCTGCTGTTTAAGCCTTTGCTTCTGTGATAGCCTGGCTGCTGTTAAAGCCTGGCTGCTGCTTTTAAAGCCTGGCTGCTGTTAAAGCCTGGCTGCTGCTGTTAAAGCCTGTTTACTGTTAAAGCCTGGCTTCTGCTGTTAAAGCATGGCTTCAGTGAAAGCCTGGCTGCTTTTAAAGCCTGGCTGCTGTGAAAGCATGGATGCTGCTGTTAAAGCCTGGCTGCTGCTGTGAAAATCTGGCTGTTGCTGTTAAAGCCTGGCTGCGGTTAAAGCCTGGCTACGGTGAAAGCCTGGCTGCGGTGAAAGCCTGGCTGCTGCATTTAAAACCTGGCTTCTGCTGTTTAAGCCTTTGCTTCTGTGATAGCCTGGCTGCTGTTAAAGCCTGGCTGCTGCTTTTAAAGCCTGGCTGCTGTTAAAGCCTGGCTGCTGCATTTAAAGCCTGGCTGCTGTTAAAGCCTGGCTGCTACTCTTAAAGCCTGGCTGCTGTTAAAGCCTGGCTGTTGCTGTTAAAGCCTGGCTGCTGCTGTGAAAGCCTGGCCCGCTGCTGTGAAAGCCTGGCTGCTGCTGTTAAAGATTGGCTGCTGTTGTTAAACCCTTTCTGCTGCTGTGAAAGCCTGTCTGCTGCTCTTAAAGCCTGGCTGCTGCTGTGAAAGCCTGTCTGCTGCTCTTAAAGCCTGGCTGCTGCTGTGAAAGCCTGGCTGCTGCTCTTAAAGCATGGCTGCTGCTGTTAAAGCCTGGCTAATGTGAAAGCTTGTCTGCTATTAAAACCTGGCTGCTGCTGTTTAAGCCTTTGCTTCCATGATAGCCTGGTTGCTGTTAAAGCCTGGCTGCTGCTTTTTAAGCCTGGCTGCTGTTAAAGCCTGGCTGCTACTCTTAAAGCCTTGCTGCTGTTAAATCCTGGCTGCTGTTAAAGCTTGGCTGTTGCTGTTAAAGCCGGGCTGCTACTCTTAAAGCCTGGCTGCTGTTAAAGCCTGGCTGCTGTTAAAGCCTGGCTGCTACTGTGAAAGCCTGTCATCTGCTTTTAAAGCCTGGCTGCTTCTGTTAAAGCCTGGCTACTGTTGAAGTCTGGATGCTGCATTTACAGCCTCGCTGCTGCTGTGAAAGCCTGTCTGCTGCTGTTAAAGCCTGGCTGTTGCTGTGAAAGCCTGGCTGCTGCTGTGAAAGCCTGGCTGCTGCTGTTAAAGCCTGGCTGCTTCTGTTAAAGCCTGGCTGCTGCTGTTAAAGCCTGGCTTCTGCTGTGAAAGCCTGTCTGCTGCTGTTAAAGCCTGGCTGCTCTGTTAAAGCATGGCTGCTGCTGTTAAAGCCTGGCTATTATGAAAGCCTGTCTGCTGTTAAAACCTGGCTGCTGCTGTTTAAGCCTTTGCTTCTGTGATAGCCTGGCTGCTGTTAAAGCCTGGCTGCTGCTTTTAAAGCCTGGCTGCTGTTAAAGCCTGGCTGCTGCTGTTAAAGCCTGTTTACTGTTAAAGCCTGGCTTCTGCTGTTAAAGCATGGCTTCAGTGAAAGCCTGGCTGCTTTTAAAGCCTGGCTGCTGTGAAAGCCTGGATGCTGCTGTTAAAGCCTGGCTGCTGCTGTGAAAATCTGGCTGTTGCTGTTTAAGCCTGGCTGCGGTGAAAGCCTGGCTACGGTGAAAGCCTGGCTGCGGTGAAAGCCTGGCTGCTGCATTTAAAACCTGGCTTCTGCTGTTTAAGCCTTTGCTTCTGTGATAGCCTGGCTGCTGTTAAAGCCTGGCTGCTGCTTTTAAAGCCTGGCTGCTGTTAAAGCCTGGCTGCTGCTTTAAAAGCCTGGCTGCTGTTAAAGCCTGGCTGCTGTTAAAGCCTGGCTGCTGCTTTAAAAGCCTGGCTGCTGTTAAAGCCTGGCTGCTACTCTTAAAGCCTGGCTGCTGTTAAAGCCTGGCTGTTGCTGTTAAAGCCGGGCTGTTGATGTTAAAGCCGGGCTGCTACTCTTAAAGCCTGGCTGCTGTTAAAGACTGGGTGCTGCTGTCAAAGCCTGGCTGCTGTTGTTAAAATCTGGCTGCTACTCTTAAAGCCTGGCTGCTGTTAAAGCCTGGCTGCTGCTGTGAAAGCCTGTCATCTGCTGTTAAAGCCTGGCTGCTTCTGTTAAAGCCTGGCTACTGTTAAAGCCTGGATGCTGCATTTACAGCCTCGCTGCTGCTGTGAAAGCCTGTCTGCTGCTGTTAAAGCCTGGCTGCTGTGAAAGCCTGGCTGCTGTAAAAGTCTGGCTGCTGTTAAAGCCTGGCTAATGTGAAAGCCTGGCTGCTGTTAAAACCTGGCTGCTGCATTTAAAGCCTGGCTGCTGCTGTGAAAGCCTGTCATATGCTGTTAAAGCCTGGCTGCTTCTGTTAAAGCCTGGCTACTGTTAAAGCCTGGCTGCTGCTGTGAAAGCCTGGCAGCTGCTGTTAAAGCCTGGCTGCTGCTGTGAAAGCCTGGCTGCTGCTGTGAAAGCCTGGCTGCTGCTGTGAAAGCCTGGCTGCTGCTGTTAAAGCCTTGCTGCTGCTGTTAAAGCCTGGCTGCTACTGTTAAAGCCGGGTTACTGTTAACTCCTGGCTGCTGCATTTAAAGCCTCGCTGCTGCTGTGAAAGCCTGTCTATTGCTGTTAAAGCCCTGCTGCTGCTGTGAAAGCCTGGCTGCTGTTGTTAAACCCTTTCTGCTGCTGTGAAAGCCTGTCTGCTGCTCTTAAAGCCTGGCTGCTGCTCTTAAAGCATGGCTGCTGCTGTTAAAGCCTGGCTAATGTGAAAGCCTGTCTGCTGTTAAAACCTGGCTGCTGCTGTTTAAGCCTTCGCTTCTGTGATAGCCTGGTTGCTGTTAAAGCCTGGCTGCTGTTAAAGCCTGGCTGCTGCTTTAAAAGCCTGGCTGCTGTTAAAGCCTGGCTGCTACTCTTAAAGCCTGGCTGCTGTTAAAGCCTGGCTGTTGCTGTTAAAGCCGGGCTGTTGCTGTTAAAGCCGGGCTGCTACTCTTAAAGCCTGGCTGCTGTTAAAGACTGGGTGCTGCTGTCAAAGCCTGGCTGCTGTTGTTAAAATCTGGCTGCTACTCTTAAAGCCTGGCTGCTGTTAAAGCCTGGCTGCTGCTGTGAAAGCCTGTCATCTGCTGTTAAAGCCTGGCTGCTTCTGTTAAAGCCTGGCTACTGTTAAAGCCTGGATGCTGCATTTACAGCCTCGCTGCTGCTGTGAAAGCCTGTCTGCTGCTGTTAAAGCCTGGCTGCTGTGAAAGCCTGGCTGCTGTAAAAGTCTGGCTGCTGTTAAAGCCTGGCTAATGTGAAAGCCTGGCTGCTGTTAAAACCTGGCTGCTGCATTTAAAGCCTGGCTGCTGCTGTGAAAGCCTGTCATATGCTGTTAAAGCCTGGCTGCTTCTGTTGAAGCCTGGCTACTGTTAAAGCCTGGCTGCTGCTGTGAAAGCCTGGCAGCTGCTGTTAAAGCCTGGCTGCTGCTGTGAAAGCCTGGCTGCTGCTGTGAAAGCCTGGCTGCTGCTGTGAAAGCCTGGCTGCTGCTGTGAAAGCCTGGCTGCTGCTGTTAAAGCCTTGCTGCTGCTGTTAAAGCCTGGCTGCTTCTGTTAAAGCCGGGTTACTGTTAACTCCTGGCTGCTGCATTTAAAGCCTCGCTGCTGCTGTGAAAGCCTGTCTATTGCTGTTAAAGCCTGGCTGCTGCTGTGAAAGCCTGGCTGCTGCTGTTAAACCCTTTCTGCTGCTGTGAAAGCCTGTCTGCTGCTCTTAAAGCCTGGCTGCTGCTCTTAAAGCATGGCTGCTGCTGTTAAAGCCTGGCTAATGTGAAAGCCTGTCTGCTGTTAAAACCTGGCTGCTGCTGTTTAAGCCTTTGCTTCTGTGATAGCCTGGTTGCTGTTAAAGCCTGGCTGCTGCTTTTAAAGCCTGGCTGCTGTTAAAGTCTGGCTGCTACTCTTAAAGCCTTGCTGCTGTTAAATCCTGGCTGCTGTTAAAGCTTGGCTTTTGCTGTTAAAGCCGGGCTGCTACTCTTAAAGCCTGGCTGCTGTTAAAGCCTGGCTGCTGTTAAAGCCTGGCTGCTACTGTGAAAGCCTGTCATCTGCTGTTAAAGCCTGGCTGCTTCTGTTAAAGCCTGGCTACTGTTGAAGTCTGGATGCTGCATTTACAGCCTCGCTGCTGCTGTGAAAGCCTGTCTGCTGCTGTTAAAGCCTGGCTGTTGCTGTGAAAGCCTGGCTGCTGCTGTGAAAGCCTGGCTGCTGCTGTTAAAGCCTGGCTGCTTCTGTTAAAGCCTGGCTGCTGCTGTTAAAGCCTGGCTTCTGCTGTGAAAGCCTGTCTGCTGCTGTTAAAGCCTGGCTGCTTCTGTTAAAGCATGGCTGCTGCTGTTAAAGCCTGGCTATTATGAAAGCCTGTCTGCTGTTAAACCCTTTCTGCTGCTGTGAAAGCCTGTCTGCTGCTCTTAAAGCCTGGCTGCTGCTCTTAAAGCATGGCTGCTGCTGTTAAAGCCTGGCTAATATGAAAGCCTGTCTGCTGTTAAAACCTGGCTGCTGCTGTTTAAGCCTTTGCTTCTGTGATAGCCTGGTTGCTGTTAAAGCCTGGTTGCTGCTTTTAAAGCCTGGCTGCTGTTAAAGCCTGGCTGCTACTCTTAAAGCCTTGCTGCTGTTAAATCCTGGCTGCTGTTAAAGCTTGGCTGTTGCTGTTAAAGCCGGGCTGCTACTCTTAAAGCCTGGCTGCTGTTAAAGCCTGGCTGCTGTTAAAGCCTGGCTGCTACTGTGAAAGCCTGTCATCTGCTGTTAAAGCCTGGCTTCTGCTGTGAAAGCCTGTCTGCTGCTGTTAAAGCCTGGCTGCTTCTGTTAAAGCATGGCTGCTGCTGTTAAAGCCTGGCTATTATGAAAGCCTGTCTGCTGTTAAAACCTGGCTGCTGCTGTTTAAGCCTTTGCTACTGTGATAGCCTGGCTGCTGTTAAAGCCTGGCTGCTGCTTTTAAAGCCTGGCTGCTGTTAAAGCCTGGCTGCTGCTGTTAAACCCTTTCTGCTGCTGTGAAAGCCTGTCTGCTGCTCTTAAAGCCTGGCTGCTGCTCTTAAAGCATGGCTGCTGCTGTTAAAGCCTGGCTAATGTGAAAGCCTGTCTGCTGTTAAAACCTGGCTGCTGCTGTTTAAGCCTTTGCTTCTGTGATAGCCTGGTTGCTGTTAAAGCCTGGCTGCTGCTTTTAAAGCCTGGCTGCTGTTAAAGTCTGGCTGCTACTCTTAAAGCCTTGCTGCTGTTAAATCCTGGCTGCTGTTAAAGCTTGGCTGTTGCTGTTAAAGCCGGGCTGCTACTCTTAAAGCCTGGCTGCTGTTAAAGCCTGGCTGCTACTGTGAAAGCCTGTCATCTGCTGTTAAATCCTGGCTGCTTCTGTTAAAGCCTGGCTACTGTTGAAGTCTGGATGCTGCATTTACAGCCTCGCTGCTGCTGTGAAAGCCTGTCTGCTGCTGTTAAAGCCTGGCTGTTGCTGTGAAAGCCTGGCTGCTGCTGTGAAAGCCTGGCTGCTGCTGTTAAAGCCTGGCTGCTTCTGTTAAAGCCTGGCTGCTGCTGTTAAAGCCTGGCTTCTGCTGTGAAAGCCTGTCTGCTGCTGTTAAAGCCTGGCTGCTTCTGTTAAAGCATGGCTGCTGCTGTTAAAGCCTGGCTATTATGAAAGCCTGTCTGCTGTTAAACCCTTTCTGCTGCTGTGAAAGCCTGTCTGCTGCTCTTAAAGCCTGGCTGCTGCTCTTAAAGCATGGCTGCTGCTGTTAAAGCCTGGCTAATATGAAAGCCTGTCTGCTGTTAAAACCTGGCTGCTGCTGTTTAAGCCTTTGCTTCTGTGATAGCCTGGTTGCTGTTAAAGCCTGGTTGCTGCTTTTAAAGCCTGGCTGCTGTTAAAGCCTGGCTGCTGTTAAAGCTTGGCTGTTGCTGTTAAAGCCGGGCTGCTACTCTTAAAGCCTGGCTGCTGTTAAAGCCTGGCTGCTGTTAAAGCCTGGCTGCTACTGTGAAAGCCTGTCATCTGCTGTTAAAGCCTGGCTGCTTCTGTTAAAGCCTGGCTACTGTTGAACTCTGGATGCTGCATTTACAGCCTCGCTGCTGCTGTGAAAGCCTGTCTGCTGCTGTTAAAGCCTGGCTGTTGCTGTGAAAGCCTGGCTGCTGCTGTGAAAGCCTGGCTGCTGCTGTTAAAGCCTGGCTGCTTCTGTTAAAGCCTGGCTGCTGCTGTTAAAGTCTGGCTTCTGCTGTGAAAGCCTGTCTGCTGCTGTTAAAGCCTGGCTGCTTCTGTTAAAGCATGGCTGCTGCTGTTAAAGCCTGGCTATTATGAAAGCCTGTCTGCTGTTAAAACCTGGCTGCTGCTGTTTAAGCCTTTGCTTCTGTGATAGCCTGGCTGCTGTTAAAGCCTGGCTGCTGCTTTTAAAGCCTGGCTGCTGTTAAAGCCTGTTTACTGTTAAAGCCTGGCTTCTGCTGTTAAAGCATGGCTTCAGTGAAAGCCTGGCTGCTTTTAAAGCCTGGCTGCTGTGAAAGCATGGATGCTGCTGTTAAAGCCTGGCTGCTGCTGTGAAAATCTGGCTGTTGCTGTTAAAGCCTGGCTGCGGTTAAAGCCTGGCTACGGTGAAAGCCTGGCTGCGGTGAAAGCCTGGCTGCTGCATTTAAAACCTGGCTTCTGCTGTTTAAGCCTTTGCTTCTGTGATAGCCTGGCTGCTGTTAAAGCCTGGCTGCTGCTTTTAAAGCCTGGCTGCTGTTAAAGCCTGGCTGCTGCATTTAAAGCCTGGCTGCTGTTAAAGCCTGGCTGCTACTCTTAAAGCCTGGCTGCTGTTAAAGCCTGGCTGTTGCTGTTAAAGCCTGGCTGCTGCTGTGAAAGCCTGGCCCGCTGCTGTGAAAGCCTGGCTGCTGCTGTTAAAGCCTGGCTGCTGTTGTTAAACCCTTTCTGCTGCTGTGAAAGCCTGTCTGCTGCTCTTAAAGCCTGGCTGCTGCTGTGAAAGCCTGTCTGCTGCTCTTAAAGCCTGGCTGCTGCTGTGAAAGCCTGGCTGCTGCTCTTAAAGCATGGCTGCTGCTGTTAAAGCCTGGCTAATGTGAAAGCTTTTCTGCTATTAAAACCTGGCTGCTGCTGTTTAAGCCTTTGCTTCCATGATAGCCTGGTTGCTGTTAAAGCCTGGCTGCTGCTTTTTAAGCCTGGCTGCTGTTAAAGCCTGGCTGCTACTCTTAAAGCCTTGCTGCTGTTAAATCCTGGCTGCTGTTAAAGCTTGGCTGTTGCTGTTAAAGCCGGGCTGCTACTCTTAAAGCCTGGCTGCTGTTAAAGCCTGGCTGCTGTTAAAGCCTGGCTGCTACTGTGAAAGCCTGTCATCTGCTTTTAAAGCCTGGCTGCTTCTGTTAAAGCCTGGCTACTGTTGAAGTCTGGATGCTGCATTTACAGCCTCGCTGCTGCTGTGAAAGCCTGTCTGCTGCTGTTAAAGCCTGGCTGTTGCTGTGAAAGCCTGGCTGCTGCTGTGAAAGCCTGGCTGCTGCTGTTAAAGCCTGGCTGCTTCTGTTAAAGCCTGGCTGCTGCTGTTAAAGCCTGGCTTCTGCTGTGAAAGCCTGTCTGCTGCTGTTAAAGCCTGGCTGCTCTGTTAAAGCATGGCTGCTGCTGTTAAAGCCTGGCTATTATGAAAGCCTGTCTGCTGTTAAAACCTGGCTGCTGCTGTTTAAGCCTTTGCTTCTGTGATAGCCTGGCTGCTGTTAAAGCCTGGCTGCTGCTTTTAAAGCCTGGCTGCTGTTAAAGCCTGGCTGCTGCTGTTAAAGCCTGTTTACTGTTAAAGCCTGGCTTCTGCTGTTAAAGCATGGCTTCAGTGAAAGCCTGGCTGCTTTTAAAGCCTGGCTGCTGTGAAAGCCTGGATGCTGCTGTTAAAGCCTGGCTGCTGCTGTGAAAATCTGGCTGTTGCTGTTTAAGCCTGGCTGCGGTGAAAGCCTGGCTACGGTGAAAGCCTGGCTGCGGTGAAAGCCTGGCTGCTGCATTTAAAACCTGGCTTCTGCTGTTTAAGCCTTTGCTTCTGTGATAGCCTGGCTGCTGTTAAAGCCTGGCTGCTGCTTTTAAAGCCTGGCTGCTGTTAAAGCCTGGCTGCTGCTTTAAAAGCCTGGCTGCTGTTAAAGCCTGGCTGCTGTTAAAGCCTGGCTGCTGCTTTAAAAGCCTGGCTGCTGTTAAAGCCTGGCTGCTACTCTTAAAGCCTGGCTGCTGTTAAAGCCTGGCTGTTGCTGTTAAAGCCGGGCTGTTGATGTTAAAGCCGGGCTGCTACTCTTAAAGCCTGGCTGCTGTTAAAGACTGGGTGCTGCTGTCAAAGCCTGGCTGCTGTTGTTAAAATCTGGCTGCTACTCTTAAAGCCTGGCTGCTGTTAAAGCCTGGCTGCTGCTGTGAAAGCCTGTCATCTGCTGTTAAAGCCTGGCTGCTTCTGTTAAAGCCTGGCTACTGTTAAAGCCTGGATGCTGCATTTACAGCCTCGCTGCTGCTGTGAAAGCCTGTCTGCTGCTGTTAAAGCCTGGCTGCTGTGAAAGCCTGGCTGCTGTAAAAGTCTGGCTGCTGTTAAAGCCTGGCTAATGTGAAAGCCTGGCTGCTGTTAAAACCTGGCTGCTGCATTTAAAGCCTGGCTGCTGCTGTGAAAGCCTGTCATATGCTGTTAAAGCCTGGCTGCTTCTGTTAAAGCCTGGCTACTGTTAAAGCCTGGCTGCTGCTGTGAAAGCCTGGCAGCTGCTGTTAAAGCCTGGCTGCTGCTGTGAAAGCCTGGCTGCTGCTGTGAAAGCCTGGCTGCTGCTGTGAAAGCCTGGCTGCTGCTGTTAAAGCCTTGCTGCTGCTGTTAAAGCCTGGCTGCTACTGTTAAAGCCGGGTTACTGTTAACTCCTGGCTGCTGCATTTAAAGCCTCGCTGCTGCTGTGAAAGCCTGTCTATTGCTGTTAAAGCCCTGCTGCTGCTGTGAAAGCCTGGCTGCTGTTGTTAAACCCTTTCTGCTGCTGTGAAAGCCTGTCTGCTGCTCTTAAAGCCTGGCTGCTGCTCTTAAAGCATGGCTGCTGCTGTTAAAGCCTGGCTAATGTGAAAGCCTGTCTGCTGTTAAAACCTGGCTGCTGCTGTTTAAGCCTTCGCTTCTGTGATAGCCTGGTTGCTGTTAAAGCCTGGCTGCTGCTTTTAAAGCCTGGCTGCTGTTAAAGCCTGGCTGCTACTCTTAAAGCCTTGCTGCTGTTAAATCCTGGCTGCTGTTAAAGCTTGGCTGTTGCTGTTAAAGCCGGGCTGCTACTCTTAAAGTCTGGCTGCTGTTAAAGCCTGGCTGCATTTAAAGCCTGGCTGCTACTGTGAAAGCCTGTCATCTGCTGTTAAAGCGTGGCTGCTTCTGTTAAAGCCTGGCTACTGTTGAAGTCTGGATGCTGCATTTACAGCCTCGCTGCTGCTGTGAAAGCCTGTCTGCTGCTGTTAAAGCCTGGCTGTTGCTGTGAAAGCCTGGCTGCTGCTCTTAAAGCATGGCTGCTGCTGTTAAAGCCTGGCTAATGTGAAAGCCTGTCTGCTTTTAAAACCTTGCTGCTGCTGTTTAAGCCTTTGCTTCTATGATAGCCTGGTTGCTGTTAAAGCCTGGTTGCTGCTTTTAAAGCCTGGCTTCTGTTAAAACCTGGCTGCTACTTTTAAAGCCTGGCTGCTGTTAAATCTTGGCTGCTGTCAAAGCCTGGCTGCTGTTGTTAAAATCTGGCTGCTACTCTTAAAGCATGGCTGCTGTTAAAGCCTGGCTGCTGCTGTGAAAGCCTGTCATCTGCTGTTAAAGCCTGGCTGCTTCTGTTAAAGCTTGGCTACAGTTAAAGCCTGGATGCTGCATTTACAGCCTCGCTGCTGCTGTGAAAGCCTGTCTGCTGCTGTTAAAGCCTGGCTGCTGTGAAAGCCTGGCTGCTGTAAAAGTCTGGCTGCTGTGAAAGCCTGGCTGCTGCTGTGAAAGCCTGGCTGCTGCTGTTAAAGCCTGGCTGCTTCTGTTAAAGCCTGGCTGCTGCTGTTAAAGCCTGGCTTCTGCTGTGAAAGCCTGTCTGCTGCTGTTAAAGCCTGGCTGCTCTGTTAAAGCATGGTTGCTGCTGTTAAAGCCTGGCTATTATGAAAGCCTGTCTGCTGTTAAAACCTGGCTGCTGCTGTTTAAGCCTTTGCTTCTGTGATAGCCTGGCTGCTGTTAAAGCCTGGCTGCTGCTTTTAAAGCCTGGCTGCTGTTAAAGCCTGGCTGCTGCTGTTAAAGCCTGTTTACTGTTAAAGCCTGGCTTCTGCTGTTAAAGCATGGCTTCAGTGAAAGCCTGGCTGCTTTTAAAGCCTGGCTGCTGTGAAAGCCTGGATGCTGCTGTTAAAGCCTGGCTGCTGCTGTGAAAATCTGGCTGTTGCTGTTTAAGCCTGGCTGCGGTGAAAGCCTGGCTACGGTGAAAGCCTGGCTGCGGTGAAAGCCTGGCTGCTGCATTTAAAACCTGGCTTCTGCTGTTTAAGCCTTTGCTTCTGTGATAGCCTGGCTGCTGTTAAAGCCTGGCTGCTGCTTTTAAAGCCTGGCTGCTGTTAAAGCCTGGCTGCTGCTTTAAAAGCCTGGCTGCTGTTAAAGCCTGGCTGCTGTTAAAGCCTGGCTGCTGCTTTAAAAGCCTGGCTGCTGTTAAAGCCTGGCTGCTACTCTTAAAGCCTGGCTGCTGTTAAAGCCTGGCTGTTGCTGTTAAAGCCGGGCTGTTGATGTTAAAGCCGGGCTGCTACTCTTAAAGCCTGGCTGCTGTTAAAGACTGGGTGCTGCTGTCAAAGCCTGGCTGCTGTTGTTAAAATCTGGCTGCTACTCTTAAAGCCTGGCTGCTGTTAAAGCCTGGCTGCTGCTGTGAAAGCCTGTCATCTGCTGTTAAAGCCTGGCTGCTTCTGTTAAAGCCTGGCTACTGTTAAAGCCTGGATGCTGCATTTACAGCCTCGCTGCTGCTGTGAAAGCCTGTCTGCTGCTGTTAAAGCCTGGCTGCTGTGAAAGCCTGGCTGCTGTAAAAGTCTGGCTGCTGTTAAAGCCTGGCTAATGTGAATGCCTGGCTGCTGTTAAAACCTGGCTGCTGCATTTAAAGCCTGGCTGCTGCTGTGAAAGCCTGTCATATGCTGTTAAAGCCTGGCTGCTTCTGTTAAAGCCTGGCTACTGTTAAAGCCTGGCTGCTGCTGTGAAAGCCTGGCAGCTGCTGTTAAAGCCTGGCTGCTGCTGTGAAAGCCTGGCTGCTGCTGTGAAAGCCTGGCTGCTGCTGTGAAAGCCTGGCTGCTGCTGTTAAAGCCTTGCTGCTGCTGTTAAAGCCTGGCTGCTACTGTTAAAGCCGGGTTACTGTTAACTCCTGGCTGCTGCATTTAAAGCCTCGCTGCTGCTGTGAAAGCCTGTCTATTGCTGTTAAAGCCCTGCTGCTGCTGTGAAAGCCTGGCTGCTGTTGTTAAACCCTTTCTGCTGCTGTGAAAGCCTGTCTGCTGCTCTTAAAGCCTGGCTGCTGCTCTTAAAGCATGGCTGCTGCTGTTAAAGCCTGGCTAATGTGAAAGCCTGTCTGCTGTTAAAACCTGGCTGCTGCTGTTTAAGCCTTCGCTTCTGTGATAGCCTGGTTGCTGTTAAAGCCTGGCTGCTGCTTTTAAAGCCTGGCTGCTGTTAAAGCCTGGCTGCTACTCTTAAAGCCTTGCTGCTGTTAAATCCTGGCTGCTGTTAAAGCTTGGCTGTTGCTGTTAAAGCCGGGCTGCTACTCTTAAAGTCTGGCTGCTGTTAAAGCCTGGCTGCATTTAAAGCCTGGCTGCTACTGTGAAAGCCTGTCATCTGCTGTTAAAGCGTGGCTGCTTCTGTTAAAGCCTGGCTACTGTTGAAGTCTGGATGCTGCATTTACAGCCTCGCTGCTGCTGTGAAAGCCTGTCTGCTGCTGTTAAAGCCTGGCTGTTGCTGTGAAAGCCTGGCTGCTGCTCTTAAAGCATGGCTGCTGCTGTTAAAGCCTGGCTAATGTGAAAGCCTGTCTGCTTTTAAAACCTTGCTGCTGCTGTTTAAGCCTTTGCTTCTATGATAGCCTGGTTGCTGTTAAAGCCTGGTTGCTGCTTTTAAAGCCTGGCTTCTGTTAAAACCTGGCTGCTACTTTTAAAGCCTGGCTGCTGTTAAATCTTGGCTGCTGTCAAAGCCTGGCTGCTGTTGTTAAAATCTTGCTGCTACTCTTAAAGCATGGCTGCTGTTAAAGCCTGGCTGCTGCTGTGAAAGCCTGTCATCTGCTGTTAAAGCCTGGCTGCTTCTGTTAAAGCTTGGCTACAGTTAAAGCCTGGATGCTGCATTTACAGCCTCGCTGCTGCTGTGAAAGCCTGTCTGCTGTGAAAGCCTGGCTGCTGTAAAAGTCTGGCTGCTGTTAAAGCCTGGCTGCTGCTGTTAAAGCCTGGCTAATGTGAAAGCCTGGCTGCTGTTAAATCCTGGCTGCTGCATTTAAAGCCTGGCTGCTGCTGTGAAAGCCTGTCATATGCTGTTAAAGCCTGGCTGCTTCTGTTAAAGCCTGGCTAATGTGAAAGCCTGGCTGCTGTTAAAACCTGGCTGCTGCATTTAAA
The DNA here is from genome assembly GCF_027942865.1 of Odontesthes bonariensis. Taxonomy (NCBI): domain Eukaryota; kingdom Metazoa; phylum Chordata; class Actinopteri; order Atheriniformes; family Atherinopsidae; genus Odontesthes; species Odontesthes bonariensis. The sequence continues at coordinate 32,433,208 of NC_134519.1, read as the reverse complement.
GCCTGGCTGCTGCTGTGAAAGCCTGTCATATGCTGTTAAAGCCTGGCTGCTGCTGTGAAAGCCTGGCTGCTGCTGTGAAAGCCTGGCTGCTGCTGTGAAAGCCTGGCTGCTGCTGTTAAAGCCTGGCTGCTGCTGTTAAAGCCTGGCTGCTTCTGTTAAAGCCGGGTTACTGTTAACTCCTGGCTGCTGCATTTAAAGCCTCGCTGCTGCTGTGAAAGCCTGTCTATTGCTGTTAAAGCCTGGCTGCTGCTGTGAAAGCCTGGCTGCTGCTGTTAAACCCTTTCTACTGCTGTGAAAGCCTGTCTGCTGCTCTTAAAGCCTGGCTGCTGCTCTTAAAGCATGGCTGCTGCTGTTAAAGCCTGGCTAATGTGAAAGCCTGTCTGCTGTTAAAACTTGGCTGCTGCTGTTAAAGCCTGGCTGCTACTGTGAAAGCCTGTCATCTGCTGTTAAAGCCTGGCTGCTTCTGTTAAAGCCTGTCTACTGTTGAAGTCTGGATGCTGCATTTACAGCCTCGCTGCTGCTGTGAAAGCCTGTCTGCTGCTGTTAAAGCCTGGCTGTTGCTGTGAAAGCCTGGCTGCTGCTGTGAAAGCCTGGCTGCTGCTGTTAAAGCCTGGCTGCTTCTGTTAAAGCCTGGCTGCTGCTGTTAAAGCCTGGCTTCTGCTGTGAAAGCCTGTCTGCTGCTGTTAAAGCCTGGCTGCTGCTGTTAAAGCCTGGCTATTATGAAAGCCTGTCTGCTGTTAAACCCTTTCTGCTGCTGTGAAAGCCTGTCTGCTGCTCTTAAAGCCTGGCTGCTGCTCTTAAAGCATGGCTGCTGCTGTTAAAGCCTGGCTAATGTGAAAGCCTGTCTGCTGTTAAAACCTGGCTGCTGCTGTTTAAGCCTTTGCTTTTGTGATAGCCTGGTTGCTGTTAAAGCCTGGTTGCTGCTTTTAAAGCCTGGCTGCTGTTAAAGCCTGGCTGCTACTCTTAAAGCCTTGCTGCTGTTAAATCCTGGCTGCTGTTAAAGCTTGGCTGTTGCTGTTAAAGCCGGGCTGCTACTCTTAAAGCCTGGCTGCTGTTAAAGCCTGGCTGCTGTTAAAGCCTGGATGCTACTGTGAAAGCCTGTCATCTGCTGTTAAAGCCTGGCTGCTTCTGTTAAAGCCTGGCTACTGTTGAAGTCTGGATGCTGCATTTACAGCCTCGCTGCTGCTGTGAAAGCCTGTCTGCTGCTGTTAAAGCCTGGCTGTTGCTGTGAAAGCCTGGCTGCTGCTGTGAAAGCCTGGCTGCTGCTGTTAAAGCCTGGCTGCTTCTGTTAAAGCCTGGCTGCTGCTGTTAAAGCCTGGCTTCTGCTGTGAAAGCCTGTCTGCTGCTGTTAAAGCCTGGCTGCTTCTGTTAAAGCATGGCTGCTGCTGTTAAAGCCTGGCTATTATGAAAGCCTGTCTGCTGTTAAAGCCTGGCTATTATGAAAGCCTGTCTGCTGTTAAAACCTGGCTGCTGCTGTTTAAGCCTTTGCTTCTGTGATAGCCTGGCTGCTGTTAAAGCCTGGCTGCTGCTTTTAAAGCCTGGCTGCTGTTAAAGCCTGGCTGCTGCTGTTAAAGCCTGTTTACTGTTAAAGCCTGGCTTCTGCTGTTAAAGCATGGCTTCAGTGAAAGCCTGGCTGCTTTTAAAGCCTGGCTGCTGTGAAAGCCTGGATGCTGCTGTTAAAGCCTGGCTGCTGCTGTGAAAATCTGGCTGTTGCTGTTAAAGCCTGGCTGCGGTGAAAGCCTGGCTACGGTGAAAGCCTGGCTGCGGTGAAAGCCTGGCTGCTGCATTTAAAACCTGGCTTCTGCTGATTAAGCCTTTGCTTCTGTGATAGCCTGGCTGCTGTTAAAGCCTGGCTGCTGCTTTTAAAGCCTGGCTGCTGTTAAAGCCTGGCTGCTGCATTTAAAGCCTGGCTGCTGTTAAAGCCTGGCTGCTACTCTTAAAGCCTGGCTGCTGTTAAAGCCTGGCTGTTGCTGTTAAAGCCTGGCTGCTGCTGTCAAAGCCTGGCCCGCTGCTGTGAAAGCCTGGCTGCTGCTGTCAAAGCCTGGCTGCTGCTGTTAAACCCTTTCTGCTGCTGTGAAAGCCTGTCTGCTGCTCTTAAAGCCTGGCTGCTGCTGTGAAAGCCTGTCTGCTGCTCTTAAAGCCTGGCTGCTGCTGTGAAAGCCTGGCTAATGTGAAAGCTTGTCTGCTATTAAAACCTGGCTGCTGCTGTTTAAGCCTTTGCTTCTATGATAGCCTGGTTGCTGTTAAAGCCTGGCTGCTGCTTTTTAAGCCTGGCTGCTGTTAAAGCCTGGCTGCTACTTCTAAAGCCTGGCTGCTGTTAAATCCTGGCTGCTGTTAAAGCCTGGCTGTTGCTGTTAAAGCCTGGCTGCTACTCTTAAAGCCTGGCTGCTGCTGTTAAAGCCTGGCTGCTGCTGTTAAAGCCTGGCTGCTTCTGTTAAAGCCGGGTTACTGTTAACTCCTGGCTGCTGCATTTAAAGCCTCGCTGCTGCTGTGAAAGCCTGTCTATTGCTGTTAAAGCCTGGCTGCTGCTGTGAAAGCCTGGCTGCTGCTGTTAAACCCTTTCTACTGCTGTGAAAGCCTGTCTGCTGCTGTTAAAGCCTGGCTAATGTGAAAGCCTGTCTGCTGTTAAAACCTGGCTGCTGCTGTTAAAGCCTGGCTGCTACTGTGAAAGCATGTCATCTGCTGTTAAAGCCTGGCTGCTTCTGTTAAAGCCTGTCTACTGTTGAAGTCTGGATGCTGGATTTACAGCCTCGCTGCTGCTGTGAAAGCCTGTCTGCTGCTGTTAAAGCCTGGCTGTTGCTGTGAAAGCCTGGCTGCTGCTGTGAAAGCCTGGCTGCTTCTGTTAAAGCCTGGCTGCTGCTGTTAAAGCCTGGCTTCTGCTGTGAAAGCCTGTCTGCTGCTGTTAAAGCCTGGCTGCTGCTGTTAAAGCCTGGCTTCTGCTGTTAAAGCATGGCTTCAGTGAAAGCCTGGCTGCTTTTAAAGCCTGGCTGCTTTGAAAGCCTGGATGCTGCTGTTAAAGCCTGGTTGCTGCTGTGAAAATCTGGCTGTTGCTGTTAAAGCCTGGCTGCGGTGAAAGCCTGGCTACGGTGAAAGCCTGGCTGCGGTGAAAGCCTGGCTGCTGCATTTAAAACCTGGCTTCTGCTGTTTAAGTCTTTGCTTTTGTGATAGCCTGGCTGCTGTTAAAGCCTGGCTGCTGCTTTTAAAGCCTGGCTGCTGTTAAAGCCTGGCTGCTGCATTTAAAGCCTGGCTGCTGTTAAAGCCTGGCTGCTACTCTTAAAGCCTGGCTGCTGTTAAAGCCTGGCTGTTGCTGTTAAAGCCTGGCTGCTGCTGTGAAAGCCTGGCCCGCTGCTGTGAAAGCCTGGCTGCTGCTGTCAAAGCCTGGCTGCTGCTGTTAAACCCTTTCTGCTGCTGTGAAAGCCTGTCTGCTGCTCTTAAAGCCTGGCTGCTGCTGTGAAAGCCTGTCTGCTGCTCTTAAAGCCTGGCTGCTGCTGTGAAAGCCTGGCTGCTGCTCTTAAAGCATGGCTGCTGCTGTTAAAGCCTGGCTAATGTGAAAGCTTGTCTGCTATTAAAACCTGGCTGCTGCTGTTTAAGCCTTTGCTTCTATGATAGCCTGGTTGCTGTTAAAGCCTGGCTGCTGCTTTTTAAGCCTGGCTGCTGTTAAAGCCTGGCTGCTACTTCTAAAGCCTGGCTGCTGTTAAATCCTGGCTGCTGTTAAAGCCTGGCTGTTGCTGTTAAAGCCGGGCTGCTACTCTTAAAGCCTGGCTGCTGTTAAAGATTGGGTGCTGCTGTCAAAGCCTGGCTGCTGCTGTTAAATTCTGGCTGCTACTCTTAAAGCCTGGCTGCTGTTAAAGCCTGGCTGCTGCATTTACAGCCTCGCTGCTGCTGTGAAAGCCTGGCTGCTGCTGTGAAAACCTGGCTGCTGCTCTTAAAGCATGGCTGCTGCTGTTAAAGCTTGGCTAATGTGAAAGCCTGTCTGCTGTTAAAACCTGGCTGCTGCTGTTTAAGCCTTTGCTTCTGTGATAGCCTGGCTGCTGTTAAAGCCTGGCTGCTGCTTTTAAAGCCTGGCTGCTGTTAAAGCCTGGCTGCTACTCTTAAAGCCTGGCTGCTGTTAAAGCCTGGCTGTTGCTGTTTAAGCCTGGCTGCTGCTGTGAACGCCTGGCTGCTGCTGTGAAAGCCTGGCTGCTGCTGTTAAAGCCTGGCTGCTGCTGTTAAACCCTTTCTGCTGCTGTGAAAGCCTGGCTGCTGCTGTTAAAGCATGGCTGCTGCTGTTAAAGCCTGGCTAATGTGAAAGCCTGTCTGCTTTTAAAACCTTGCTGCTGCTGTTTAAGCCTTTGCTTCTATGATAGCCTGGTTGCTGTTAAAGCCTGGCTGCTGCTTTTAAAGCCTGGCTTCTGTTAAAACCTGGCTGCTACTTTTAAAGCCTGGCTGCTGTTAAATCTTGGCTGCTGTCAAAGCCTGGCTGCTGTTGTTAAAATCTGGCTGCTACTCTTAAAGCCTGGCTGCTGTTAAAGCCTGGCTGCTGCTGTGAAAGCCTGTCATCTGCTGTTAAAGCCTGGCTGCTTCTGTTAAAGCCTGGCTACAGTTAAAGCCTGGATGCTGCATTTACAGCCTCGCTGCTGCTGTGAAAGCCTGTCTGCTGCTGTTAAAGCCTGGCTGCTGTGAAAGCCTGGCTGCTGTAAAAGTCTGGCTGCTGTTAAAGCCTGGCTGCTGCTGTTAAAGCCTGGCTAATGTGAAAGCCTGGCTGCTGTTAAAACCTGGCTGCTGCATTTAAAGCCTGGCTGCTGCTGTGAAAGCCTGTCATATGCTGTTAAAGCCTGGCTGCTTCTGTTAAAGCCTGGCTAATGTGAAAGCCTGGCTGCTGTTAAAACCTGGCTGCTACATTTAAAGCCTGGCTGCTGCTGTGAAAGCCTGTCATATGCTGTTAAAGCCTGGCTGCTGCTGTGAAAGCCTGGCTGCTGCTGTGAAAGCCTGGCTGCTGCTGTGAAAGCCTGGCTGCTGCTGTGAAAGCCTGGCTGCTGCTGTTAAAGCCTGGCTGCTGCTGTTAAAGCCGGGTTACTGTTAACTCCTGGCTGCTGCATTTAAAGCCTCGCTGCTGCTGTGAAAGCCTGTCTATTGCTGTTAAAGCCTGGCTGCTGCTGTGAAAGCCTGGCTGCTGCTGTTAAACCCTTTCTACTGCTGTGAAAGCCTGTCTGCTGCTCTTAAAGCCTGGCTGCTGCTCTTAAAGCATGGCTGCTGCTGTTAAAGCCTGGCTAATGTGAAAGCCTGTCTGCTGTTAAAACCTGGCTGCTGCTGTTAAAGCCTGGCTGCTACTGTGAAAGCCTGTCATCTGCTGTTAAAGCCTGGCTGCTTCTGTTAAAGCCTGTCTACTGTTGAAGTCTGGATGCTGCATTTACAGCCTCGCTGCTGCTGTGAAAGCCTGACTGCTGCTGTTAAAGCCTGGCTGTTGCTGTGAAAGCCTGGCTGCTGCTGTGAAAGCCTGGCTGCTGCTGTTAAAGCCTGGCTGCTTCTGTTAAAGCCTGGCTGCTGCTGTTAAAGCCTGGCTTCTGCTGTGAAAGCCTGTCTGCTGCTGTTAAAGCCTGGCTGCTGCTGTTAAAGCCTGGCTATTATGAAAGCCTGTCTGCTGTTAAACCCTTTCTGCTGCTGTGAAAGCCTGTCTGCTGCTCTTAAAGCATGGCTGCTGCTGTTAAAGCCTGGCTAATATGAAAGCCTGTCTGCTGTTAAAACCTGGCTGCTGCTGTTTAAGCCTTTGCTTCTGTGATAGCCTGGTTGCTGTTAAAGCCTGGTTGCTGCTTTTAAAGCCTGGCTGCTGTTAAAGCCTGGCTGCTACTCTTAAAGCCTTGCTGCTGTTAAATCCTGGCTGCTGTTAAAGCTTGGCTGTTGCTGTTAAAGCCGGGCTGCTACTCTTAAAGCCTGGCTGCTGTTAAAGCCTGGCTGCTGTTAAAGCCTGGCTGCTACTGTGAAAGCCTGTCATCTGCTGTTAAAGCCTGGCTGCTTCTGTTAAAGCCTGGCTACTGTTGAAGTCTGGATGCTGCATTTACAGCCTCGCTGCTGCTGTGAAAGCCTGTCTGCTGCTGTTAAAGCCTGGCTGTTGCTGTGAAAGCCTGGCTGCTGCTGTGAAAGCCTGACTGCTGCTGTTAAAGCCTGGCTGCTTCTGTTAAAGCCTGGCTGCTGCTGTTAAAGCCTGGCTTCTTCTGTGAAAGCCTGTCTGCTGCTGTTAAAGCCTGGCTGCTTCTGTTAAAGCATGGCTGCTGCTGTTAAAGCCTGGCTATTATGAAAGCCTGTCTGCTGTTAAAACCTGGCTGCTGCTGTTTAAGCCTTTGCTTCTGTGATAGCCTGGCTGCTGTTAAAGCCTGGCTTCTGCTTTTAAAGCCTGGCTGCTGTTAAAGCCTGGCTGCTGCTGTTAAAGCCTGTTTACTGTTAAAGCCTGGCTTCTGCTGTTAAAGCATGGCTTCAGTGAAAGCCTGGCTGCTTTTAAAGCCTGGCTGCTGTGAAAGCCTGGCTGCTGTGAAAGCCTGGATGCTGCTGTTAAAGCCTGGCTGCTGCTGTGAAAATCTGGCTGTTGCTGTTAAAGCCTGGCTGCGGTGAAAGCCTGGCTACGGTGAAAGCCTGGCTGCGGTGAAAGCCTGGCTGCTGCATTTATTACCTGGCTTCTGCTGTTTAAGCCTTTGCTTCTGTGATAGCCTGGCTGCTGTTAAAGCCTGGCTGCTGCTTTTAAAGCCTGGCTGCTGTTAAAGCCTGGCTGCTGCATTTAAAGCCTGGCTGCTGTTAAAGCCTGGCTGCTACTCTTAAAGCCTGGCTGTTGCTGTTAAAGCCTGGCTGCTGCTGTGAAAGCCTGGCCCGCTGCTGTGAAAGCCTGGCTGCTGCTGTTAAAGCCTGGCTGCTGCTGTTAAACCCTTTCTGCTGCTGTGAAAGCCTGTCTGCTGCTCTTAAAGCCTGGCTGCTGCTGTGAAAGCCTGTCTGCTGCTCTTAAAGCATGGCTTCTGCTGTTAAAGCCTGGCTAATGTGAAAGCTTGTCTGCTATTAAAACCTGGCTGCTGCTGTTTAAGCCTTTGCTTCTATGATAGCCTGGTTGCTGTTAAAGCCTGGCTGCTGCTTTTTAAGCCTGGCTGCTGTTAAAGCCTGGCTGCTACTCTTAAAGCCTTGCTGCTGTTAAATCTTGGCTGCTGTTAAAGCTTGGCTGTTGCTGTTAAAGCCGGGCTGCTACTCTTAAAGCCTGGCTGCTGTTAAAGCCTGGCTGCTACTGTGAAAGCCTGTCATCTGCTTTTAAAGCCTGGCTGCTTCTGTTAAAGCCTGGCTACTGTTGAAGTCTGGATGCTGCATTTACAGCCTCGCTGCTGCTGTGAAAGCCTGGCTGCTGCTGTGAAAGCCTGGCTGTTGCTGTGAAAGCCTGGCTGCTGCTGTGAAAGCCTGGCTGCTGCTGTTAAAGCCTGGCTGCTTCTGTTAAAGCCTGGCTGCTGCTGTTAAAGCCTGGCTTCTGCTGTGAAAGCCTGTCTGCTGCTGTTAAAGCCTGGCTGCTTCTGTTAAAGCATGGCTGCTGCTGTTAAAGCCTGGCTATTATGAAAGCCTGTCTGCTGTTAAAACCTGGCTGCTGCTGTTTAAGCCTTTGCTTCTGTGATAGCCTGGCTGCTGTTAAAGCCTGGCTGCTGCTTTTAAAGCCTGGCTGCTGTTAAAGCCTGGCTGCTGCTGTTAAAGCCTGTTTACTGTTAAAGCCTGGCTTCTGCTGTTAAAGCATGGCTTCAGTGAAAGCCTGGCTGCTTTTAAAGCCTGGCTGCTGTGAAAGCCTGGATGCTGCTGTTAAAGCCTGGCTGCTGCTGTGAAAATCTGGCTGTTGCTGTTAAAGCCTGGCTGCGGTGAAAGCCTGGCTACGGTGAAAGCCTGGCTGCGGTGAAAGCCTGGCTGCTGCATTTAAAACCTGGCTTCTGCTGATTAAGCCTTTGCTTCTGTGATAGCCTGGCTGCTGTTAAAGCCTGGCTGCTAATCTTAAAGCCTGGCTGCTGTTAAAGCCTGGCTGTTGCTGTTAAAGCCTGGCTGCTGCTGTGAAAGCCTGGCCCGCTGCTGTGAAAGCCTGGATGCTGCTGTCAAAGCCTGGCTGCTGCTGTTAAACCCTTTCTGCTGCTGTGAAAGCCTGTCTGCTGCTCTTAAAGCCTGGCTGCTGCTGTGAAAGCCTGTCTGCTGCTCTTAAAGCCTGGCTGCTGCTGTGAAAGCCTGGCTGCTGCTCTTAAAGCATGGCTGCTGTTGTTAAAGCCTGGCTAATGTGAAAGCTTGTCTGCTATTAAACCCTGGCTGCTGCTGTTTAAGCCTTTGCTTCTATGATAGCCTGGTTGCTGTTAAAGCCTGGCTGCTGCTTTTTAAGCCTGGCTGCTGTTAAAGCCTGGCTGCTACTTCTAAAGCCTGGCTGCTGTTAAATCCTGGCTGCTGTTAAAGCCTGGCTGTTGCTGTTAAAGCCGGGCTGCTACTCTTAAAGCCTGGCTGCTGTTAAAGATTGGGTGCTGCTGTCAAAGCCTGGCTGCTGCTGTTAAATTCTGGCTGCTACTCTTAAAGCCTGGCTGCTGTTAAAGCCTGGCTGCTGCTGTGAAAACCTGGCTGCTGCTCTTAAAGCATGGCTGCTGCTGTTAAAGCTTGGCTAATGTGAAAGCCTGTCTGCTGTTAAAACCTGGCTGCTGCTGTTTAAGCCTTTGCTTCTGTGATAGCCTGGCTGCTGTTAAAGCCTGGCTGCTGCTTTTAAAGCCTGGCTGCTGTTAAAGCCTGGCTGCTACTCTTAAAGCCTGGCTGCTGTTAAAGCCTGGCTGTTGCTGTTTTAGCCTGGCTGCTGCTGTGAACGCCTGGCTGCTGCTGTGAAAGCCTGGCTGCTGCTGTTAAAGCCTGGCTGCTGCTGTTAAACCCTTTCTGCTGCTGTGAAAGCCTGTCTGCTGCTCTTAAAGCCTGGCTGCTGCTGTGAAAGCCTGGCTGCTGCTCTTAAAGCATGGCTGCTGCTGTTAAAGCCTGGCTAATATGAAAGCCTGTCTGCTTTTAAAACCTTGCTGCTGCTGTTTAAGCCTTTGCTTCTATGATAGCCTGGTTGCTGTTAAAGCCTGGCTGCTGCTTTTAAAGCCTGGCTTCTGTTAAAACCTGGCTGCTACTTTTAAAGCCTGGCTGCTGTTAAATCTTGGCTGCTGTCAAAGCCTGGCTGCTGTTGTTAAAATCTGGCTGCTACTCTTAAAGCCTGGCTGCTGTTAAAGCCTGGCTGCTGCTGTGAAAGCCTGTCATCTGCTGTTAAAGCCTGGCTGCTTCTGTTAAAGCCTGGCTACTGTTAAAGCCTGGATGCTGCATTTACAGCCTGTCTGCTGCTGTGAAAGCCTGTCTGCTGCTGTTAAAGCCTGGCTGCTTCTGTTAAAGCCTGGCTACATTTAAAGCCTGGATGCTGCATTTACAGCCTCGCTGCTGCTGTGAAAGCCTGTCTGCTGCTGTTAAAGCCTGGCTGCTGTGAAAGCCTGGCTGCTGTAAAAGTCTGGCTGCTGTTAAAACCTGGCTGCTGCTGTTAAAGCCTGGCTAATGTGAAAGCCTGGCTGCTGTTAAAACCTGGCTGCTGCATTTAAAGCCTGGCTGATGCTGTGAAAGCCTGTCATATGCTGTTAAAGCCTGGCTGCTTCTGTTAAAGCCTGGCTAATGTGAAAGCCTGGCTGCTGTTAAAACCTGGCTGCTGCATTTAAAGCCTGGCTGCTGCTGTGAAAGCCTGTCATATGCTGTTAAAGCCTGGCTGCTGCTGTGAAAGCCTGGCTGCTGCTGTGAAAGCCTGGCTGCTGCTGTGAAAGCCTGGCTGCTGCTGTGAAAGCCTGGCTGCTGCTGTGAAAGCCTGGCTGCTGCTGTTAAAGCCGGGTTACTGTTAACTCCTGGCTGCTGCATTTAAAGCCTCGCTGCTGCTGTGAAAGCCTGTCTATTGCTGTTAAAGCCTGGCTGCTGCTGTGAAAGCCTGGCTGCTGCTGTTAAACCCTTTCTGCTGCTGTGAAAGCCTGTCTGCTGCTCTTAAAGCCTGGCTGCTGCTCTTAAAGCATGGCTGCTGCTGTTAAAGCCTGGCTAATGTGAAAGCCTGTCTGCTGTTAAAACCTGGCTGCTGCTGTTTAAGCCTTTGCTTCTGTGATAGCCTGGTTGCTGTTAATGCCTGGCTGCTGCTTTTAAAGCCTGGCTGCTGTTAAAGCCTGGCTGCTACTCTTAAAGCCTTGCTGCTGTTAAATCCTGGCTGCTGTTAAAGCTTGGCTGTTGCTGTTAAAGCCGGGCTGCTACTCTTAAAGCCTGGCTGCTGTTAAAGCCTGGCTGCTGTTAAAGCCTTGCTGCTGCTGTGAAAGCCTGTCATCTGCTGTTAAAGCCTGGCTGCTGCTGTTAAAGCCTGGCTTCTGCTGTGAAAGCCTGTCTGCGGCTGTTAAAGCCTGGCTATTATGAAAGCCTGTCTGCTGTTAAAACCTGGCTGCTGCTGTTTAAGCCTTTGCTTCTGTGATAGCCTGGCTGCTGTTAAAGCCTGGCTGCTGCTTTTACAGCCTGGCTGCTGTTAAAGCCTGGCTGCTCCTGTTAAAGCCTGTTTACTGTTAAAGCCTGGCTTCTGCTGTTAAAGCATGGCTTCAGTGAAAGCCTGGCTGCTTTTAAAGCCTGGCTGCTGTGAAAGCCTGGATGCTGCTGTTAAAGCCAGGCTGCTGCTGTTAAAGCCTGGCTGCTGCTGTGAAAATCTGGCTGTTGATGTTAAAGCCTGGCTGCAGTGAAAGCCTGGCTACGGTGAAAGCCTGGCTGCGGTGAAAGCCTGGCTGCTGCATTTAAAACCTGGCTTCTGCTGTTTAAGCCTTTGCTTCTGTGATAGCCTGGCTGCTGTTAAAGCCTGGCTGCTGCTTTTAAAGCCTGGCTGCTGTTAAAGCCTGGCTGCTGCATTTAAAGCCTGGCTGCTGTTAAAGCCTGGCTGCTACTCTTAAAGCCTGGCTGCTGTTAAAGCCTGGCTGTTGCTGTTAAAGCCTGGCTGCTGCTGTGAAAGCCTGGCTGCTGCTGTGAAAGCCTGGCTGCTGCTGTTAAAGCCTGGCTGCTGCTGTTAAAGCCTGGCTGCTGCTGTTAAACCCTTTCTGCTGCTGTGAAAGCCTGTCTGCTGCTCTTAAAGCCTGGCTGCTGCTGTGAAAGCCTGTCTGCTGCTCTTAAAGCCTGGCTGCTGCTGTGAAAGCCTGGCTGCTGCTCTTAAAGCATGGCTGCTGCTGTTAAAGCCTGGCTAATGTGAAAGCCTGTCTGCTGTTAAAACCTGGCTGCTGCTGTTTAAGCCTTTGCTTCTATGATAGCCTGGTTGCTGTTAAAGCCTGGCTGCTGCTTTTAAAGCCTGGCTGCTGTTAAAGCCTGGCTGCTACTTTTAAAGCCTGGCTGCTGTTAAATCCTGGCTGCCGTTAAAGCCTGGCTGTTGCTGTTAAAGCCGGGCTGCTACTCTTAAAGCCTGGCTGCTGTTAAAGATTGGGTGCTGCTGTCAAAGCCTGGCTGCTGCTGTTAAATTCTGGCTGCTACTCTTAAAGCCTGGCTGCTGCATTTACAGCCTCGCTGCTGCTGTGAAAGCCTGGCTGCTGCTGTGAAAACCTGGCTGCTGCTCTTAAAGCATGGCTGCTGCTGTTAAAGCCTGGCTAATGTGAAAGCCTGTCTGCTGTTAAAACCTGGCTGCTGCTGTTTAAGCCTTTGCTTCTGTGATAGCCTGGCTGCTGTTAAAGCCTGGCTGCTGCTTTTAAAGCCTGGCTGCTGTTAAAGCCTGGCTGTTGCTGTTTTAGCCTGGCTGCTGCTGTGAACGCCTGGCTGCTGCTGTGAAAGCCTGGCTGCTGCTGTTAAAGCCTGGCTGCTGCTGTTAAAGCCGGGTTACTGTTAACTCCTGGCTGCTGCATTTAAAGCCTCGCTGCTGCTGTGAAAGCCTGTCTATTGCTGTTAAAGCCTGGCTGCTGCTGTGAAAGCCTGGCTGCTGCTGTTAAACCCTTTCTGCTGCTGTGAAAGCCTGTCTGCTGCTCTTAAAGCCTGGCTGCTGCTCTTAAAGCATGGCTGCTGCTGTTAAAGCCTGGCTAATGTGAAAGCCTGTCTGCTGTTAAAACCTGGCTGCTGCTGTTTAAGCCTTTGCTTCTGTGATAGCCTGGTTGCTGTTAATGCCTGGCTGCTGCTTTTAAAGCCTGGCTGCTGTTAAAGCCTGGCTGCTACTCTTAAAGCCTTGCTGCTGTTAAATCCTGGCTGCTGTTAAAGCTTGGCTGTTGCTGTTAAAGCCGGGCTGCTACTCTTAAAGCCTGGCTGCTGTTAAAGCCTGGCTGCTGTTAAAGCCTTGCTGCTGCTGTGAAAGCCTGTCATCTGCTGTTAAAGCCTGGCTGCTGCTGTTAAAGCCTGGCTTCTGCTGTGAAAGCCTGTCTGCGGCTGTTAAAGCCTGGCTATTATGAAAGCCTGTCTGCTGTTAAAACCTGGCTGCTGCTGTTTAAGCCTTTGCTTCTGTGATAGCCTGGCTGCTGTTAAAGCCTGGCTGCTGCTTTTACAGCCTGGCTGCTGTTAAAGCCTGGCTGCTCCTGTTAAAGCCTGTTTACTGTTAAAGCCTGGCTTCTGCTGTTAAAGCATGGCTTCAGTGAAAGCCTGGCTGCTTTTAAAGCCTGGCTGCTGTGAAAGCCTGGATGCTGCTGTTAAAGCCAGGCTGCTGCTGTTAAAGCCTGGCTGCTGCTGTGAAAATCTGGCTGTTGATGTTAAAGCCTGGCTGCAGTGAAAGCCTGGCTACGGTGAAAGCCTGGCTGCGGTGAAAGCCTGGCTGCTGCATTTAAAACCTGGCTTCTGCTGTTTAAGCCTTTGCTTCTGTGATAGCCTGGCTGCTGTTAAAGCCTGGCTGCTGCTTTTAAAGCCTGGCTGCTGTTAAAGCCTGGCTGCTGCATTTAAAGCCTGGCTGCTGTTAAAGCCTGGCTGCTACTCTTAAAGCCTGGCTGCTGTTAAAGCCTGGCTGTTGCTGTTAAAGCCTGGCTGCTGCTGTGAAAGCCTGGCTGCTGCTGTGAAAGCCTGGCTGCTGCTGTTAAAGCCTGGCTGCTGCTGTTAAAGCCTGGCTGCTGCTGTTAAACCCTTTCTGCTGCTGTGAAAGCCTGTCTGCTGCTCTTAAAGCCTGGCTGCTGCTGTGAAAGCCTGTCTGCTGCTCTTAAAGCCTGGCTGCTGCTGTGAAAGCCTGGCTGCTGCTCTTAAAGCATGGCTGCTGCTGTTAAAGCCTGGCTAATGTGAAAGCCTGTCTGCTGTTAAAACCTGGCTGCTGCTGTTTAAGCCTTTGCTTCTATGATAGCCTGGTTGCTGTTAAAGCCTGGCTGCTGCTTTTAAAGCCTGGCTGCTGTTAAAGCCTGGCTGCTACTTTTAAAGCCTGGCTGCTGTTAAATCCTGGCTGCCGTTAAAGCCTGGCTGTTGCTGTTAAAGCCGGGCTGCTACTCTTAAAGCCTGGCTGCTGTTAAAGATTGGGTGCTGCTGTCAAAGCCTGGCTGCTGCTGTTAAATTCTGGCAGCTACTCTTAAAGCCTGGCTGCTGCATTTACAGCCTCGCTGCTGCTGTGAAAGCCTGGCTGCTGCTGTGAAAACCTGGCTGCTGCTCTTAAAGCATGGCTGCTGCTGTTAAAGCCTGGCTAATGTGAAAGCCTGTCTGCTGTTAAAACCTGGCTGCTGCTGTTTAAGCCTTTGCTTCTGTGATAGCCTGGCTGCTGTTAAAGCCTGGCTGCTGCTTTTAAAGCCTGGCTGCTGTTAAAGCCTGGCTGTTGCTGTTTTAGCCTGGCTGCTGCTGTGAACGCCTGGCTGCTGCTGTGAAAGCCTGGCTGCTGCTGTTAAAGCCTGGCTGCTGCTGTTAAAGCCGGGTTACTGTTAACTCCTGGCTGCTGCATTTAAAGCCTCGCTGCTGCTGTGAAAGCCTGTCTATTGCTGTTAAAGCCTGGCTGCTGCTGTGAAAGCCTGGCTGCTGCTGTTAAACCCTTTCTGCTGCTGTGAAAGCCTGTCTGCTGCTCTTAAAGCCTGGCTGCTGCTCTTAAAGCATGGCTGCTGCTGTTAAAGCCTGGCTAATGTGAAAGCCTGTCTGCTGTTAAAACCTGGCTGCTGCTGTTTAAGCCTTTGCTTCTGTGATAGCCTGGTTGCTGTTAATGCCTGGCTGCTGCTTTTAAAGCCTGGCTGCTGTTAAAGCCTGGCTGCTACTCTTAAAGCCTTGCTGCTGTTAAATCCTGGCTGCTGTTAAAGCTTGGCTGTTGCTGTTAAAGCCGGGCTGCTACTCTTAAAGCCTGGCTGCTGTTAAAGCCTGGCTGCTGTTAAAGCCTTGCTGCTGCTGTGAAAGCCTGTCATCTGCTGTGAAAGCCTGTCTGCGGCTGTTAAAGCCTGGCTATTATGAAAGCCTGTCTGCTGTTAAAACCTGGCTGCTGCTGTTTAAGCCTTTGCTTCTGTGATAGCCTGGCTGCTGTTAAAGCCTGGCTGCTGCTTTTACAGCCTGGCTGCTGTTAAAGCCTGGCTGCTCCTGTTAAAGCCTGTTTACTGTTAAAGCCTGGCTTCTGCTGTTAAAGCATGGCTTCAGTGAAAGCCTGGCTGCTTTTAAAGCCTGGCTGCTGTGAAAGCCTGGATGCTGCTGTTAAAGCCAGGCTGCTGCTGTTAAAGCCTGGCTGCTGCTGTGAAAATCTGGCTGTTGATGTTAAAGCCTGGCTGCAGTGAAAGCCTGGCTACGGTGAAAGCCTGGCTGCGGTGAAAGCCTGGCTGCTGCATTTAAAACCTGGCTTCTGCTGTTTAAGCCTTTGCTTCTGTGATAGCCTGGCTGCTGTTAAAGCCTGGCTGCTGCTTTTAAAGCCTGGCTGCTGTTAAAGCCTGGCTGCTGCATTTAAAGCCTGGCTGCTGTTAAAGCCTGGCTGCTACTCTTAAAGCCTGGCTGCTGTTAAAGCCTGGCTGTTGCTGTTAAAGCCTGGCTGCTGCTGTGAAAGCCTGGCTGCTGCTGTGAAAGCCTGGCTGCTGCTGTTAAAGCCTGGCTGCTGCTGTTAAAGCCTGGCTGCTGCTGTTAAACCCTTTCTGCTGCTGTGAAAGCCTGTCTGCTGCTCTTAAAGCCTGGCTGCTGCTGTGAAAGCCTGTCTGCTGCTCTTAAAGCCTGGCTGCTGCTGTGAAAGCCTGGCTGCTGCTCTTAAAGCATGGCTGCTGCTGTTAAAGCCTGGCTAATGTGAAAGCCTGTCTGCTGTTAAAACCTGGCTGCTGCTGTTTAAGCCTTTGCTTCTATGATAGCCTGGTTGCTGTTAAAGCCTGGCTGCTGCTTTTAAAGCCTGGCTGCTGTTAAAGCCTGGCTGCTACTTTTAAAGCCTGGCTGCTGTTAAATCCTGGCTGCCGTTAAAGCCTGGCTGTTGCTGTTAAAGCCGGGCTGCTACTCTTAAAGCCTGGCTGCTGTTAAAGATTGGGTGCTGCTGTCAAAGCCTGGCTGCTGCTGTTAAATTCTGGCTGCTACTCTTAAAGCCTGGCTGCTGCATTTACAGCCTCGCTGCTGCTGTGAAAGCCTGGCTGCTGCTGTGAAAACCTGGCTGCTGCTCTTAAAGCATGGCTGCTGCTGTTAAAGCCTGGCTAATGTGAAAGCCTGTCTGCTGTTAAAACCTGGCTGCTGCTGTTTAAGCCTTTGCTTCTGTGATAGCCTGGCTGCTGTTAAAGCCTGGCTGCTGCTTTTAAAGCCTGGCTGCTGTTAAAGCCTGGCTGTTGCTGTTTTAGCCTGGCTGCTGCTGTGAACGCCTGGCTGCTGCTGTGAAAGCCTGGCTGCTGCTGTTAAAGCCTGGCTGCTGCTGTTAAACCCTTTCTGCTGCTGTGAAAGCCTGTCTGCTGCTCTTAAAGCTTGGCTGCTTCTGTTAAAGCCTGGCTACTGTTAAAGCCTGGCTGCTGCTGTGAAAGCCTGGCTGCTGCTGTTAAAGCCTGGCTGCTGCTGTTAAAGCCTGGCTGCTTCTGTTAAAGCCGGGTTACTGTTAACTCCTGGCTGCTGCATTTAAAGCCTCGCTGCTGCTGTGAAAGCCTGTCTATTGCTGTTAAAGCCTGGCTGCTGCTGTGAAAGCCTGGCTGCTGCTGTTAAACCCTTTCTGCTGCTGTGAAAGCCTGTCTGCTGCTCTTAAAGCCTGGCTGCTGCTCTTAAAGCATGGCTGCTGCTGTTAAAGCCTGGCTAATGTGAAAGCCTGTCTGCTGTTAAAACCTGGCTGTTGCTGTTTAAGCCTTTGCTTCTGTGATAGCCTGGTTGCTGTTAAAGCCTGGCTGCTGCTGTTAAAGCCTGGCTGCTACTCTTAAAGCCTGGCTGCTGTTAAAGCCTGGCTGCTGTTAAAACCTGGCTGCTGCTGTTTAAGCCTTTGCTTCTGTGATAGCCTGGCTGTTGTTAAAGCCTGGCTGCTGCTTTAAAAGCCTGGCTGCTGTTAAAGCCTGGCTGCTACTCTTAAAGCCTGGCTGCTGTTAAAGCCTGGCTGTTGCTGTTAAAGCCGGGCTGTTGCTGTTAAAGCCGGGCTGCTACTCTTAAAGCCTGGCTGCTGTTAAAGACTGGGTGCTGCTGTCAAAGCCTGGCTGCTGTTGTTAAAATCTGGCTGCTACTCTTAAAGCCTGGCTGCTGCTGTGAAAGCTTGTCATCTGCTGTTAAAGCCTGGCTGCTTCTGTTAAAGCCTGGCTACTGTAAAGCCTGGATGCTGCATTTACAGCCTCGCTGCTGCTGTGAAAGCCTGTCTGCTGCTGTTAAAGCCTGGCTGCTGTTAAAGCCTGGCTGCTGCTGTTAAAGCCTGGCTAATGTGAAAGCCTGGCTGCTGCTGTTAAAGCCTGGCTGCTGCATTTAAAGCCTGGCTGCTGCTGTGAAAGCCTGTCATATGCTGTTAAAGCCTGGCTGCTTCTGTTAAAGCCTGGCTACTGTTAAAGCCTGGCTGCTGCTGTGAAAGCCTGGCAGCTGCTGTTAAAGCCTGGCTGCTGCTGTGAAAGCCTGGCTGCTGCTGTGAAAGCCTGGCTGCTGCTGTGAAAGCCTGGCTGCTGCTGTGAAAGCCTGGCTGCTGCTGTGAAAGCCTGGCTGCTGCTGTGAAAGCCTGGCTGCTGCTGTTAAAGCCTGGCTGCTGCTGTTAAAGCCTGGCTGCTTCTGTTAAAGCCGGGTTACTGTTAACTCCTGGCTGCTGCATTTAAAGCCTCGCTGCTGCTGTGAAAGCCTGTCTATTGCTGTTAAAGCCTGGCTGCTGCTGTGAAAGCCTGGCTGCTGCTGTTAAACCCTTTCTGCTGCTGTGAAAGCCTGTCTGCTGCTCTTAAAGCCTCGCTGCTGCTCTTAAAGCATGGCTGCTGCTGTTAAGGCCTGGCTAATGTGAAAGCCTGTCTGATGTTAAAACCTGGCTGCTGCTGTTTAAGCCTTTGCTTCTGTGATAGTCTGGTTGCTGTTAAAGCCTGGCTGCTGCTTTTAAAGCCTGGCTGCTGTTAAAGCCTTGCTGCTACTCTTAAAGCCTTGCTGCTGTTAAATCCTGGCTGCTGTTAAAGCTTGGCTGTTGCTGTTAAAGCCGGGCTGCTACTCTTAAAGCCTTGCTGCTGTTAAAGCCTGGCTGCTGTTAAAGCTTGGCTGTTGCTGTGAAAGCCGGGCTGCTACTCTTAAAGCCTGGCTGCTGTTAAAGCCTGGCTGCTGCTGTGAAAGCCTGTCATCTGCTGTTAAAGCCTGGCTGCTTCTGTTAAAGCCTGGCTACTGTTGAAGTCTGGATGCTGCATTTACAGCCTCGCTGCTGCTGTGAAAGCCTGTCTGCTGCTGTTAAAGCCTGGCTATTATGAAAGCCTGTCTGCTGTTAAAACCTGGCTGCTGCTGTTTAAGCCTTTGCTTTTGTGATAGCCTGGCTGCTGTTAAAGCCTGGCTGCTGTTAAAGCCTGGCTGCTGCTGTGAAAGCCTGGCTGCTGCTGTGAAAGCCTGGCTGCTGCTGTGAAAGCCTGGCTGCTGCTGTGAAAGCCTGGCTGCTGCTGTTAAAGCCTGGCTGCTGCTGTTAAAGCCTGGCTGCTTCTGTTAAAGCCGGGTTACTGTTAACTCCTGGCTGCTGCATTTAAAGCCTCGCTGCTGCTGTGAAAGCCTGTCTATTGCTGTTAAAGCCTGGCTGCTGCTGTGAAAGCCTGGCTGCTGCTGTTAAACCCTTTCTGCTGCTGTGAAAGCCTGTCTGCTGCTCTTAAAGCCTGGCTGCTGCTCTTAAAGCATGGCTGCTGCTGTTAAAGCCTGGCTAATGTGAAAGCCTGTCTGCTGTTAAAACCTGGCTGCTGCTGTTTAAGCCTTTGCTTCTGTGATAGCCTGGTTGCTGTTAATGCCTGGCTGCTGCTTTTAAAGCCTGGCTGCTGTTAAAGCCTGGCTGCTACTCTTAAAGCCTTGCTGCTGTTAAATCCTGGCTGCTGTTAAAGCTTGGCTGTTGCTGTTAAAGCCGGGCTGCTACTCTTAAAGCCTGGCTGCTGTTAAAGCCTGGCTGCTGTTAAAGCCTTGCTGCTGCTGTGAAAGCCTGTCATCTGCTGTGAAAGCCTGTCTGCGGCTGTTAAAGCCTGGCTATTATGAAAGCCTGTCTGCTGTTAAAACCTGGCTGCTGCTGTTTAAGCCTTTGCTTCTGTGATAGCCTGGCTGCTGTTAAAGCCTGGCTGCTGCTTTTACAGCCTGGCTGCTGTTAAAGCCTGGCTGCTCCTGTTAAAGCCTGTTTACTGTTAAAGCCTGGCTTCTGCTGTTAAAGCATGGCTTCAGTGAAAGCCTGGCTGCTTTTAAAGCCTGGCTGCTGTGAAAGCCTGGATGCTGCTGTTAAAGCCAGGCTGCTGCTGTTAAAGCCTGGCTGCTGCTGTGAAAATCTGGCTTTTGCTGTTAAAGCCTGGCTGCAGTGAAAGCCTGGCTACGGTGAAAGCCTGGCTGCGGTGAAAGCCTGGCTGCTGCATTTAAAACCTGGCTTCTGCTGTTTAAGCCTTTGCTTCTGTGATAGCCTGGCTGCTGTTAAAGCCTGGCTGCTGCTTTTAAAGCCTGGCTGCTGTTAAAGCCTGGCTGCTGTTAAAGCCTGGCTGCTGCATTTAAAGCCTGGCTGCTGTTAAAGCCTGGCTGCTACTCTTAAAGCCTGGCTGCTGTTAAAGCCTGGCTGTTGCTGTTAAAGCCTGGCTGCTGCTGTGAAAGCCTGGCTGCTGCTGTGAAAGCCTGGCTGCTGCTGTTAAAGCCTGGCTGCTGCTGTTAAAGCCTGGCTGCTGCTGTTAAACCCTTTCTGCTGCTGTGAAAGCCTGTCTGCTGCTCTTAAAGCCTGGCTGCTGCTGTGAAAGCCTGTCTGCTGCTCTTAAAGCCTGGCTGCTGCTGTGAAAGCCTGGCTGCTGCTCTTAAAGCATGGCTGCTGCTGTTAAAGCCTGGCTAATGTGAAAGCCTGTCTGCTGTTAAAACCTGGCTGCTGCTGTTTAAGCCTTTGCTTCTATGATAGCCTGGTTGCTGTTAAAGCCTGGCTGCTGCTTTTAAAGCCTGGCTGCTGTTAAAGCCTGGCTGCTACTTTTAAAGCCTGGCTGCTGTTAAATCCTGGCTGCCGTTAAAGCCTGGCTGTTGCTGTTAAAGCCGGGCTGCTACTCTTAAAGCCTGGCTGCTGTTAAAGATTGGGTGCTGCTGTCAAAGCCTGGCTGCTGCTGTTAAATTCTGGCTGCTACTCTTAAAGCCTGGCTGCTGTTAAAGCCTGGCTGCTGCATTTACAGCCTCGCTGCTGCTGTGAAAGCCTGGCTGCTGCTGTGAAAACCTGGCTGCTGCTCTTAAAGCATGGCTGCTGCTGTTAAAGCCTGGCTAATGTGAAAGCCTGTCTGCTGTTAAAACCTGGCTGCTGCTGTTTAAGCCTTTGCTTCTGTGATAGCCTGGCTGCTGTTAAAGCCTGGCTGCTGCTTTTAAAGCCTGGCTGCTGTTAAAGCCTGGCTGTTGCTGTTTTAGCCTGGCTGCTGCTGTGAACGCCTGGCTGCTGCTGTGAAAGCCTGGCTGCTGCTGTTAAAGCCTGGCTGCTGCTGTTAAACCCTTTCTGCTGCTGTGAAAGCCTGTCTGCTGCTCTTAAAGCTTGGCTGCTTCTGTTAAAGCCTGGCTACTGTTAAAGCCTGGCTGCTGCTGTGAAAGCCTGGCTGCTGCTCTTAAAGCATGGCTGCTGCTGTTAAAGCCTGGCTAATGTGAAAGCCTGTCTGCTGTTAAAACCTGGCTGCTGCTGTTTAAGCCTTTGCTTCTATGATAGCCTGGTTGCTGTTAAAGCCTGGCTGCTGCTTTTAAAGCCTGGCTGCTGTTAAAGCCTGGCTGCTACTTTTAAAGCCTGGCTGCTGTTAAATCCTGGCTGCCGTTAAAGCCTGGCTGTTGCTGTTAAAGCCGGGCTGCTACTCTTAAAGCCTGGCTGCTGTTAAAGATTGGGTGCTGCTGTCAAAGCCTGGCTGCTGCTGTTAAATTCTGGCTGCTACTCTTAAAGCCTGGCTGCTGTTAAAGCCTGGCTGCTGCATTTACAGCCTCGCTGCTGCTGTGAAAGCCTGGCTGCTGCTGTGAAAACCTGGCTGCTGCTCTTAAAGCATGGCTGCTGCTGTTAAAGCCTGGCTAATGTGAAAGCCTGTCTGCTGTTAAAACCTGGCTGCTGCTGTTTAAGCCTTTGCTTCTGTGATAGCCTGGCTGCTGTTAAAGCCTGGCTGCTGCTTTTAAAGCCTGGCTGCTGTTAAAGCCTGGCTGTTGCTGTTTTAGCCTGGCTGCTGCTGTGAACGCCTGGCTGCTGCTGTGAAAGCCTGGCTGCTGCTGTTAAAGCCTGGCTGCTGCTGTTAAACCCTTTCTGCTGCTGTGAAAGCCTGTCTGCTGCTCTTAAAGCTTGGCTGCTTCTGTTAAAGCCTGGCTACTGTTAAAGCCTGGCTGCTGCTGTGAAAGCCTGGCTGCTGCTGTTAAAGCCTGGCTGCTGCTGTTAAAGCCTGGCTGCTTCTGTTAAAGCCGGGTTACTGTTAACTCCTGGCTGCTGCATTTAAAGCCTCGCTGCTGCTGTGAAAGCCTGTCTATTGCTGTTAAAGCCTGGCTGCTGCTGTGAAAGCCTGGCTGCTGCTGTTAAACCCTTTCTGCTGCTGTGAAAGCCTGTCTGCTGCTCTTAAAGCCTGGCTGCTGCTCTTAAAGCATGGCTGCTGCTGTTAAAGCCTGGCTAATGTGAAAGCCTGTCTGCTGTTAAAACCTGGCTGTTGCTGTTTAAGCCTTTGCTTCTGTGATAGCCTGGTTGCTGTTAAAGCCTGGCTGCTGCTGTTAAAGCCTGGCTGCTACTCTTAAAGCCTGGCTGCTGTTAAAGCCTGGCTGCTGTTAAAGCCTGGCTGCTGTTAAAACCTGGCTGCTGCTGTTTAAGCCTTTGCTTCTGTGATAGCCTGGCTGTTGTTAAAGCCTGGCTGCTGCTTTAAAAGCCTGGCTGCTGTTAAAGCCTGGCTGCTACTCTTAAATCCTGGCTGCTGTTAAAGCCTGGCTGTTGCTGTTAAAGCCGGGCTGTTGCTGTTAAAGCCGGGCTGCTACTCTTAAAGCCTGGCTGCTGTTAAAGACTGGGTGCTGCTGTCAAAGCCTGGCTGCTGTTGTTAAAATCTGGCTGCTACTCTTAAAGCCTGGCTGCTGCTGTGAAAGCTTGTCATCTGCTGTTAAAGCCTGGCTGCTTCTGTTAAAGCCTGGCTACTGTAAAGCCTGGATGCTGCATTTACAGCCTCGCTGCTGCTGTGAAAGCCTGTCTGCTGCTGTTAAAGCCTGGCTGCTGTTAAAGCCTGGCTGCTGCTGTTAAAGCCTGGCTAATGTGAAAGCCTGGCTGCTGCTGTTAAAGCCTGGCTGCTGCATTTAAAGCCTGGCTGCTGCTGTGAAAGCCTGTCATATGCTGTTAAAGCCTGGCTGCTTCTGTTAAAGCCTGGCTACTGTTAAAGCCTGGCTGCTGCTGTGAAAGCCTGGCAGCTGCTGTTAAAGCCTGGCTGCTGCTGTTAAACCCTTTCTGCTGCTGTGAAAGCCTGTCTGCTGCTCTTAAAGCCTCGCTGCTGCTCTTAAAGCATGGCTGCTGCTGTTAAGGCCTGGCTAATGTGAAAGCCTGTCTGATGTTAAAACCTGGCTGCTGCTGTTTAAGCCTTTGCTTCTGTGATAGCCTGGTTGCTGTTAAAGCCTGGCTGCTGCTTTTAAAGCCTGGCTGCTGTTAAAGCCTGGCTGCTACTCTTAAAGCCTTGCTGCTGTTAAATCCTGGCTGCTGTTAAAGCTTGGCTGTTGCTGTTAAAGCCGGGCTGCTACTCTTAAAGCCTTGCTGCTGTTAAAGCCTGGCTGCTGTTAAAGCTTGGCTGTTGCTGTTAAAGCCGGGCTGCTACTCTTAAAGCCTGGCTGCTGTTAAAGCCTGGCTGCTGCTGTGAAAGCCTGTCATCTGCTGTTAAAGCCTGGCTGCTTCTGTTAAAGCCTGGCTAATGTTGAAGTCTGGATGCTGCATTTACAGCCTCGCTGCTGCTGTGAAAGCCTGTCTGCTGCTGTTAAAGCCTGGCTATTATGAAAGCCTGTCTGCTGTTAAAACCTGGCTGCTGCTGTTTAAGCCTTTGCTTTTGTGATAGCCTGGCTGCTGTTAAAGCCTGGCTGCTGTTAAAGCCTGGCTGCTGCTGTGAAAGCCTGGCTGCTGCTGTGAAAGCCTGGCTGCTGCTGTGAAAGCCTGGCTGCTGCTGTTAAAGCCTGGCTGCTGCTGTGAAAGCCTGGCTGCTGCTGTTAAAGCCTGGCTGCTGCTGTTAAAGCCTGGCTGCTTCTGTTAAAGCCGGGTTACTGTTAACTCCTGGCTGCTGCATTTAAAGCCTGGCTGCTGCTGTGAAAGCCTGTCTATTGCTGTTAAAGCCTGGCTGCTGCTGTGAAAGCCTGGCTGCTGCTGTTAAACCCTTTCTGCTGCTGTGAAAGCCTGTCTGCTGCTCTTAAAGCCTGGCTGCTGCTCTTAAAGCATGGCTGCTGCTGTTAAAGCCTGGCTAATGTGAAAGCCTGTCTGCTGTTAAAACCTGGCTGCTGCTGTTTAAGCCTTTGCTTCTGTGATAGCCTGGTTGCTGTTAATGCCTGGCTGCTGCTTTTAAAGCCTGGCTGCTGTTAAAGCCTGGCTGCTACTCTTAAAGCCTTGCTGCTGTTAAATCCTGGCTGCTGTTAAAGCTTGGCTGTTGCTGTTAAAGCCGGGCTGCTACTCTTAAAGCCTGGCTGCTGTTAAAGCCTGGCTGCTGTTAAAGCCTTGCTGCTGCTGTGAAAGCCTGTCATCTGCTGTTAAAGCCTGGCTGCTGCTGTTAAAGCCTGGCTTCTGCTGTGAAAGCCTGTCTGCGGCTGTTAAAGCCTGGCTATTATGAAAGCCTGTCTGCTGTTAAAACCTGGCTGCTGCTGTTTAAGCCTTTGCTTCTGTGATAGCCTGGCTGCTGTTAAAGCCTGGCTGCTGCTTTTACAGCCTGGCTGCTGTTAAAGCCTGGCTGCTCCTGTTAAAGCCTGTTTACTGTTAAAGCCTGGCTTCTGCTGTTAAAGCATGGCTTCAGTGAAAGCCTGGCTGCTTTTAAAGCCTGGCTGCTGTGAAAGCCTGGATGCTGCTGTTAAAGCCAGGCTGCTGCTGTTAAAGCCTGGCTGCTGCTGTGAAAATCTGGCTGTTGATGTTAAAGCCTGGCTGCAGTGAAAGCCTGGCTACGGTGAAAGCCTGGCTGCGGTGAAAGCCTGGCTGCTGCATTTAAAACCTGGCTTCTGCTGTTTAAGCCTTTGCTTCTGTGATAGCCTGGCTGCTGTTAAAGCCTGGCTGCTGCTTTTAAAGCCTGGCTGCTGTTAAAGCCTGGCTGCTGCATTTAAAGCCTGGCTGCTGCATTTAAAGCCTGGCTGCTGTTAAAGCCTGGCTGCTACTCTTAAAGCCTGGCTGCTGTTAAAGCCTGGCTGTTGCTGTTAAAGCCTGGCTGCTGCTGTGAAAGCCTGGCTGCTGCTGTGAAAGCCTGGCTGCTGCTGTTAAAGCCTGGCTGCTGCTGTTAAAGCCTGGCTGCTGCTGTTAAACCCTTTCTGCTGCTGTGAAAGCCTGTCTGCTGCTCTTAAAGCCTGGCTGCTGCTGTGAAAGCCTGTCTGCTGCTCTTAAAGCCTGGCTGCTGCTGTGAAAGCCTGGCTGCTGCTCTTAAAGCATGGCTGCTGCTGTTAAAGCCTGGCTGTTGCTGTTAAAGCCTGGCTGCTGCTGTGAAAGCCTGGCTGCTGCTGTGAAAGCCTGGCTGCTGCTGTTAAAGCCTGGCTGCTGCTGTTAAAGCCTGGCTGCTGCTGTTAAACCCTTTCTGCTGCTGTGAAAGCCTGTCTGCTGCTCTTAAAGCCTGGCTGCTGCTGTGAAAGCCTGTCTGCTGCTCTTAAAGCCTGGCTGCTGCTGTGAAAGCCTGGCTGCTGCTCTTAAAGCATGGCTGCTGCTGTTAAAGCCTGGCTAATGTGAAAGCCTGTCTGCTGTTAAAACCTGGCTGCTGCTGTTTAAGCCTTTGCTTCTATGATAGCCTGGTTGCTGTTAAAGCCTGGCTGCTGCTTTTAAAGCCTGGCTGCTGTTAAAGCCTGGCTGCTACTTTTAAAGCCTGGCTGCTGTTAAATCCTGGCTGCCGTTAAAGCCTGGCTGTTGCTGTTAAAGCCGGGCTGCTACTCTTAAAGCCTGGCTGCTGTTAAAGATTGGGTGCTGCTGTCAAAGCCTGGCTGCTGCTGTTAAATTCTGGCTGCTACTCTTAAAGCCTGGCTGCTGTTAAAGCCTGGCTGCTGCATTTACAGCCTCGCTGCTGCTGTGAAAGCCTGGCTGCTGCTGTGAAAACCTGGCTGCTGCTCTTAAAGCATGGCTGCTGCTGTTAAAGCCTGGCTAATGTGAAAGCCTGTCTGCTGTTAAAACCTGGCTGCTGCTGTTTAAGCCTTTGCTTCTGTGATAGCCTGGCTGCTGTTAAAGCCTGGCTGCTGCTTTTAAAGCCTGGCTGCTGTTAAAGCCTGGCTGTTGCTGTTTTAGCCTGGCTGCTGCTGTGAACGCCTGGCTGCTGCTGTGAAAGCCTGGCTGCTGCTGTTAAAGCCTGGCTGCTGCTGTTAAACCCTTTCTGCTGCTGTGAAAGCCTGTCTGCTGCTCTTAAAGCTTGGCTGCTTCTGTTAAAGCCTGGCTACTGTTAAAGCCTGGCTGCTGCTGTGAAAGCCTGGCTGCTGCTCTTAAAGCATGGCTGCTGCTGTTAAAGCCTGGCTAATGTGAAAGCCTGTCTGTTGTTAAAACCTGGCTGCTGCTGTTTAAGCCTTTGCTTCTATGATAGCCTGGTTGCTGTTAAAGCCTGGCTGCTGCTTTTAAAGCCTGGCTGCTGTTAAAGCCTGGCTGCTACTTTTAAAGCCTGGCTGCTGTTAAATCCTGGCTGCCGTTAAAGCCTGGCTGTTGCTGTTAAAGCCGGGCTGCTACTCTTAAAGCCTGGCTGCTGTTAAAGATTGGGTGCTGCTGTCAAAGCCTGGCTGCTGCTGTTAAATTCTGGCTGCTACTCTTAAAGCCTGGCTGCTGTTAAAGCCTGGCTGCTGCATTTACAGCCTCGCTGCTGCTGTGAAAGCCTGGCTGCTGCTGTGAAAACCTGGCTGCTGCTCTTAAAGCATGGCTGCTGCTGTTAAAGCCTGGCTAATGTGAAAGCCTGTCTGCTGTTAAAACCTGGCTGCTGCTGTTTAAGCCTTTGCTTCTGTGATAGCCTGGCTGCTGTTAAAGCCTGGCTGCTGCTTTTAAAGCCTGGCTGCTGTTAAAGCCTGGCTGTTGCTGTTTTAGCCTGGCTGCTGCTGTGAACGCCTGGCTGCTGCTGTGAAAGCCTGGCTGCTGCTGTTAAAGCCTGGCTGCTGCTGTTAAACCCTTTCTGCTGCTGTGAAAGCCTGTCTGCTGCTCTTAAAGCTTGGCTGCTTCTGTTAAAGCCTGGCTACTGTTAAAGCCTGGCTGCTGCTGTGAAAGCCTGGCTGCTGCTGTTAAAGCCTGGCTGCTGCTGTTAAAGCCTGGCTGCTTCTGTTAAAGCCGGGTTACTGTTAACTCCTGGCTGCTGCATTTAAAGCCTCGCTGCTGCTGTGAAAGCCTGTCTATTGCTGTTAAAGCCTGGCTGCTGCTGTGAAAGCCTGGCTGCTGCTGTTAAACCCTTTCTGCTGCTGTGAAAGCCTGTCTGCTGCTCTTAAAGCCTGGCTGCTGCTCTTAAAGCATGGCTGCTGCTGTTAAAGCCTGGCTAATGTGAAAGCCTGTCTGCTGTTAAAACCTGGCTGTTGCTGTTTAAGCCTTTGCTTCTGTGATAGCCTGGTTGCTGTTAAAGCCTGGCTGCTGCTGTTAAAGCCTGGCTGCTACTCTTAAAGCCTGGCTGCTGTTAAAGCCTGGCTGCTGTTAAAACCTGGCTGCTGCTGTTTAAGCCTTTGCTTCTGTGATAGCCTGGCTGTTGTTAAAGCCTGGCTGCTGCTTTAAAAGCCTGGCTGCTGTTAAAGCCTGGCTGCTATTCTTAAAGCCTGGCTGCTGTTAAAGCCTGGCTGTTGCTGTTAAAGCCGGGCTGTTGCTGTTAAAGCCGGGCTGCTACTCTTAAAGCCTGGCTGCTGTTAAAGACTGGGTGCTGCTGTCAAAGCCTGGCTGCTGTTGTTAAAATCTGGCTGCTACTCTTAAAGCCTGGCTGCTGCTGTGAAAGCTTGTCATCTGCTGTTAAAGCCTGGCTGCTTCTGTTAAAGCCTGGCTACTGTAAAGCCTGGATGCTGCATTTACAGCCTCGCTGCTGCTGTGAAAGCCTGTCTGCTGCTGTTAAAGCCTGGCTGCTGTTAAAGCCTGGCTGCTGCTGTTAAAGCCTGGCTAATGTGAAAGCCTGGCTGCTGCTGTTAAAGCCTGGTTGCTGCATTTAAAGCCTGGCTGCTGCTGTGAAAGCCTGTCATATGCTGTTAAAGCCTGGCTGCTTCTGTTAAAGCCTGGCTACTGTTAAAGCCTGGCTGCTGCTGTGAAAGCCTGGCAGCTGCTGTTAAAGCCTGGCTGCTGCTGTTAAACCCTTTCTGCTGCTGTGAAAGCCTGTCTGCTGCTCTTAAAGCCTCGCTGCTGCTCTTAAAGCATGGCTGCTGCTGTTAAGGCCTGGCTAATGTGAAAGCCTGTCTGATGTTAAAACCTGGCTACTGCTGTTTAAGCCTTTGCTTCTGTGAAAGCCTGGTTGCTGTTAAAGCCTGGCTGCTGCTTTTAAAGCCTGGCTGCTGTTAAAGCCTTGCTGCTACTCTTAAAGCCTTGCTGCTGTTAAATCCTGGCTGCTGTTAAAGCTTGGCTGTTGCTGTTAAAGCCGGGCTGCTACTCTTAAAGCCTTGCTGCTGTTAAAGCCTGGCTGCTGTTAAAGCTTGGCTGTTGCTGTTAAAGCCGGGCTGCTACTCTTAAAGCCTGGCTGCTGTTAAAGCCTGGCTGCTGCTGTGAAAGCCTGTCATCTGCTGTTAAAGCCTGGCTGCTTCTGTTAAAGCCTGGCTACTGTTGAAGTCTGGATGCTGCATTTACAGCCTCGCTGCTGCTGTGAAAGCCTGTCTGCTGCTGTTAAAGCCTGGCTATTATGAAAGCCTGTCTGCTGTTAAAACCTGGCTGCTGCTGTTTAAGCCTTTGCTTTTGTGATAGCCTGGCTGCTGTTAAAGCCTGGCTGCTGTTAAAGCCTGGCTGCTGCTGTGAAAGCCTGGCTGCTGCTGTGAAAGCCTGGCTGCTGCTGTGAAAGCCTGGCTGCTGCTGTTAAAGCCTGGCTGCTGCTGTGAAAGCCTGGCTGCTGCTGTTAAAGCCTGGCTGCTGCTGTTAAAGCCTGGCTGCTTCTGTTAAAGCCGGGTTACTGTTAACTCCTGGCTGCTGCATTTAAAGCCTGGCTGCTGCTGTGAAAGCCTGTCTATTGCTGTTAAAGCCTGGCTGCTGCTGTGAAAGCCTGGCTGCTGCTGTTAAACCCTTTCTGCTGCTGTGAAAGCCTGTCTGCTGCTCTTAAAGCCTGGCTGCTGCTCTTAAAGCATGGCTGCTGCTGTTAAAGCCTGGCTAATGTGAAAGCCTGTCTGCTGTTAAAACCTGGCTGCTGCTGTTTAAGCCTTTGCTTCTGTGATAGCCTGCAGCAGCAGCCAGGCATTAACAGCAATGCCTGGCTGCTGCTTTTAAAGCCTGGCTGCTGTTAAAGCCTGGCTGCTACTCTTAAAACCTTGCTGCTGTTAAATCCTGGCTGCTGTTAAAGCTTGGCTGTTGCTGTTAAAGCCGGGCTGCTACTCTTAAAGCCTGGCTGCTGTTAAAGCCTGGCTGCTGTTAAAGCCTTGCTGCTGCTGTGAAAGCCTGTCATCTGCTGTTAAAGCCTGGCTGCTGCTGTTAAAGCCTGGCTTCTGCTGTGAAAGCCTGTCTGCGGCTGTTAAAGCCTGGCTATTATGAAAGCCTGTCTGCTGTTAAAACCTGGCTGCTGCTGTTTAAGCCTTTGCTTCTGTGATAGCCTGGCTGCTGTTAAAGCCTGGCTGCTGCTTTTACAGCCTGGCTGCTGTTAAAGCCTGGCTGCTCCTGTTAAAGCCTGTTTACTGTTAAAGCCTGGCTTCTGCTGTTAAAGCATGGCTTCAGTGAAAGCCTGGCTGCTTTTAAAGCCTGGCTGCTGTGAAAGCCTGGATGCTGCTGTTAAAGCCAGGCTGCTGCTGTTAAAGCCTGGCTGCTGCTGTGAAAATCTGGCTGTTGATGTTAAAGCCTGGCTGCAGTGAAAGCCTGGCTACGGTGAAAGCCTGGCTGCGGTGAAAGCCTGGCTGCTGCATTTAAAACCTGGCTTCTGCTGTTTAAGCCTTTGCTTCTGTGATAGCCTGGCTGCTGTTAAAGCCTGGCTGCTGCTTTTAAAGCCTGGCTGCTGTTAAAGCCTGGCTGCTGCATTTAAAGCCTGGCTGCTGTTAAAGCCTGGCTGCTACTCTTAAAGCCTGGCGGCTGTTAAAGCCTGGCTGTTGCTGTTAAAGCCTGGCTGCTGCTGTGAAAGCCTGGCTGCTGCTGTGAAAGCCTGGCTGCTGCTGTTAAAGCCTGGCTGCTGCTGTTAAAGCCTGGCTGCTGCTGTTAAACCCTTTCTGCTGCTGTGAAAGCCTGTCTGCTGCTCTTAAAGCCTGGCTGCTGCTGTGAAAGCCTGTCTGCTGCTCTTAAAGCCTGGCTGCTGCTGTGAAAGCCTGGCTGCTGCTCTTAAAGCATGGCTGCTGCTGTTAAAGCCTGGCTAATGTGAAAGCCTGTCTGCTGTTAAAACCTGGCTGCTGCTGTTTAAGCCTTTGCTTCTATGATAGCCTGGTTGCTGTTAAAGCCTGGCTGCTGCTTTTAAAGCCTGGCTGCTGTTAAAGCCTGGCTGCTACTTTTAAAGCCTGGCTGCTGTTAAATCCTGGCTGCCGTTAAAGCCTGGCTGTTGCTGTTAAAGCCGGGCTGCTACTCTTAAAGCCTGGCTGCTGTTAAAGATTGGGTGCTGCTGTCAAAGCCTGGCTCCTGCTGTTAAATTCTGGCTGCTACTCTTAAAGCCTGGCTGCTGTTAAAGCCTGGCTGCTGCATTTACAGCCTCGCTGCTGCTGTGAAAGCCTGGCTGCTGCTGTGAAAACCTGGCTGCTGCTCTTAAAGCATGGCTGCTGCTGTTAAAGCCTGGCTAATGTGAAAGCCTGTCTGCTGTTAAAACCTGGCTGCTGCTGTTTAAGCCTTTGCTTCTGTGATAGCCTGGCTGCTGTTAAAGCCTGGCTGCTGCTTTTAAAGCCTGGCTGCTGTTAAAGCCTGGCTGTTGCTGTTTTAGCCTGGCTGCTGCTGTGAACGCCTGGCTGCTGCTGTGAAAGCCTGGCTGCTGCTGTTAAAGCCTGGCTGCTGCTGTTAAACCCTTTCTGCTGCTGTGAAAGCCTGTCTGCTGCTCTTAAAGCTTGGCTGCTTCTGTTAAAGCCTGGCTACTGTTAAAGCCTGGCTGCTGCTGTGAAAGCCTGGCTGCTGCTGTTAAAGCCTGGCTGCTGCTGTTAAAGCCTGGCTGCTTCTGTTAAAGCCGGGTTACTGTTAACTCCTGGCTGCTGCATTTAAAGCCTCGCTGCTGCTGTGAAAGCCTGTCTATTGCTGTTAAAGCCTGGCTGCTGCTGTGAAAGCCTGGCTGCTGCTGTTAAACCCTTTCTGCTGCTGTGAAAGCCTGTCTGCTGCTCTTAAAGCCTGGCTGCTGCTCTTAAAGCATGGCTGCTGCTGTTAAAGCCTGGCTAATGTGAAAGCCTGTCTGCTGTTAAAACCTGGCTGTTGCTGTTTAAGCCTTTGCTTCTGTGATAGCCTGGTTGCTGTTAAAGCCTGGCTGCTGCTGTTAAAGCCTGGCTGCTACTCTTAAAGCCTGGCTGCTGTTAAAGCCTGGCTGCTGTTAAAACCTGGCTGCTGCTGTTTAAGCCTTTGCTTCTGTGATAGCCTGGCTGTTGTTAAAGCCTGGCTGCTGCTTTAAAAGCCTGGCTGCTGTTAAAGCCTGGCTGCTACTCTTAAAGCCTGGCTGCTGTTAAAGCCTGGCTGTTGCTGTTAAAGCCGGGCTGTTGCTGTTAAAGCCGGGCTGATACTCTTAAAGCCTGGCTGCTGTTAAAGACTGGGTGCTGCTGTCAAAGCCTGGCTGCTGTTGTTAAAATCTGGCTGCTACTCTTAAAGCCTGGCTGCTGCTGTGAAAGCTTGTCATCTGCTGTTAAAGCCTGGCTGCTTCTGTTAAAGCTTGGCTACTGTAAATTCTGGATGCTGCATTTACAGCCTCGCTGCTGCTGTGAAAGCCTGTCTGCTGCTGTTAAAGCCTGGCTGCTGTTAAAGCCTGGCTGCTGCTGTTAAAGCCTGGCTAATGTGAAAGCCTGGCTGCTGCTGTTAAAGCCTGGCTGCTGCATTTAAAGCCTGGCTGCTGCTGTGAAAGCCTGTCATATGCTGTTAAAGCCTGGCTGCTTCTGTTAAAGCCTGGCTACTGTTAAAGCCTGGCTGCTGCTGTGAAAGCCTGGCAGCTGCTGTTAAAGCCTGGCTGCTGCTGTGAAAGCCTGGCTGCTGCTGTGAAAGCCTGGCTGCTGCTGTGAAAGCCTGGCTGCTGCTGTGAAAGCCTGGCTGCTGCTGTGAAAGCCTGGCTGCTGCTGTGAAAGCCTGGCTGCTGCTGTGAAAGCCTGGCTGCTGCTGTTAAAGCCTGGCTGCTGCTGTTAAAGCCTGGCTGCTTCTGTTAAAGCCGGGTTACTGTTAACTCCTGGCTGCTGCATTTAAAGCCTCGCTGCTGCTGTGAAAGCCTGTCTATTGCTGTTAAAGCCTGGCTGCTGCTGTGAAAGCCTGGCTGCTGCTGTTAAACCCTTTCTGCTGCTTTGAAAGCCTGTCTGCTGCTCTTAAAGCCTCGCTGCTGCTCTTAAAGCATGGCTGCTGCTGTTAAGGCCTGGCTAATGTGAAAGCCTGTCTGATGTTAAAACCTGGCTGCTGCTGTTTAAGCCTTTGCTTCTGTGATAGCCTGGTTGCTGTTAAAGCCTGGCTGCTGCTTTTAAAGCCTGGCTGCTGTTAAAGCCTTGCTGCTACTCTTAAAGCCTTGCTGCTGTTAAATCCTGGCTGCTGTTAAAGCTTGGCTGTTGCTGTTAAAGCCGGGCTGCTACTCTTAAAGCCTTGCTGCTGTTAAAGCCTGGCTGCTGTTAAAGCTTGGCTGTTGCTGTTAAAGCCGGGCTGCTACTCTTAAAGCCTGGCTGCTGTTAAAGCCTGGCTGCTGCTGTGAAAGCCTGTCATCTGCTGTTAAAGCCTGGCTGCTTCTGTTAAAGCCTGGCTACTGTTGAAGTCTGGATGCTGCATTTACAGCCTCGCTGCTGCTGTGAAAGCCTGTCTGCTGCTGTTAAAGCCTGGCTATTATGAAAGCCTGTCTGCTGTTAAAACCTGGCTGCTGCTGTTTAAGCCTTTGCTTTTGTGATAGCCTGGCTGCTGTTAAAGCCTGGCTGCTGTTAAAGCCTGGCTGCTGCTGTGAAAGCCTGGCTGCTGCTGTGAAAGCCTGGCTGCTGCTGTGAAAGCCTGGCTGCTGCTGTGAAAGCCTGGCTGCTGCTGTTAAAGCCTGGCTGCTGCTGTTAAAGCCTGGCTGCTTCTGTTAAAGCCGGGTTACTGTTAACTCCTGGCTGCTGCATTTAAAGCCTCGCTGCTGCTGTGAAAGCCTGTCTATTGCTGTTAAAGCCTGGCTGCTGCTGTGAAAGCCTGGCTGCTGCTGTTAAACCCTTTCTGCTGCTGTGAAAGCCTGTCTGCTGCTCTTAAAGCCTGGCTGCTGCTCTTAAAGCATGGCTGCTGCTGTTAAAGCCTGGCTAATGTGAAAGCCTGTCTGCTGTTAAAACCTGGCTGCTGCTGTTTAAGCCTTTGCTTCTGTGATAGCCTGGTTGCTGTTAATGCCTGGCTGCTGCTTTTAAAGCCTGGCTGCTGTTAAAGCCTGGCTGCTACTCTTAAAGCCTTGCTGCTGTTAAATCCTGGCTGCTGTTAAAGCTTGGCTGTTGCTGTTAAAGCCGGGCTGCTACTCTTAAAGCCTGGCTGCTGTTAAAGCCTGGCTGCTGTTAAAGCCTTGCTGCTGCTGTGAAAGCCTGTCATCTGCTGTGAAAGCCTGTCTGCGGCTGTTAAAGCCTGGCTATTATGAAAGCCTGTCTGCTGTTAAAACCTGGCTGCTGCTGTTTAAGCCTTTGCTTCTGTGATAGCCTGGCTGCTGTTAAAGCCTGGCTGCTGCTTTTACAGCCTGGCTGCTGTTAAAGCCTGGCTGCTCCTGTTAAAGCCTGTTTACTGTTAAAGCCTGGCTTCTGCTGTTAAAGCATGGCTTCAGTGAAAGCCTGGCTGCTTTTAAAGCCTGGCTGCTGTGAAAGCCTGGATGCTGCTGTTAAAGCCAGGCTGCTGCTGTTAAAGCCTGGCTGCTGCTGTGAAAATCTGGCTTTTGCTGTTAAAGCCTGGCTGCAGTGAAAGCCTGGCTACGGTGAAAGCCTGGCTGCGGTGAAAGCCTGGCTGCTGCATTTAAAACCTGGCTTCTGCTGTTTAAGCCTTTGCTTCTGTGATAGCCTGGCTGCTGTTAAAGCCTGGCTGCTGCTTTTAAAGCCTGGCTGCTGTTAAAGCCTGGCTGCTGCATTTAAAGCCTGGCTGCTGTTAAAGCCTGGCTGCTACTCTTAAAGCCTGGCTGCTGTTAAAGCCTGGCTGTTGCTGTTAAAGCCTGGCTGCTGCTGTGAAAGCCTGGCTGCTACTGTGAAAGCCTGGCTGCTGCTGTTAAAGCCTGGCTGCTGCTGTGAAAATCTGGCTTTTGCTGTTAAAGCCTGGCTACTGCTGTTAAACCCTTTCTGCTGCTGTGAAAGCCTGTCTGCTGCTCTTAAAGCCTGGCTGCTGCTGTGAAAGCCTGTCTGCTGCTCTTAAAGCCTGGCTGCTGCTGTGAAAGCCTGGCTGCTGCTCTTAAAGCATGGCTGCTGCTGTTAAAGCCTGGCTAATGTGAAAGCCTGTCTGCTGTTAAAACCTGGCTGCTGCTGTTTAAGCCTTTGCTTCTATGATAGCCTGGTTGCTGTTAAAGCCTGGCTGCTGCTTTTAAAGCCTGGCTGCTGTTAAAGCCTGGCTGCTACTTTTAAAGCCTGGCTGCTGTTAAATCCTGGCTGCCGTTAAAGCCTGGCTGTTGCTGTTAAAGCCGGGCTGCTACTCTTAAAGCCTGGCTGCTGTTAAAGATTGGGTGCTGCTGTCAAAGCCTGGCTGCTGCTGTTAAATTCTGGCTGCTTCTCTTAAAGCCTGGCTGCTGTTAAAGCCTGGCTGCTGCATTTACAGCCTCGCTGCTGCTGTGAAAGCCTGGCTGCTGCTGTGAAAACCTGGCTGCTGCTCTTAAAGCATGGCTGCTGCTGTTAAAACCTGGCTAATGTGAAAGCCTGTCTGCTGTTAAAACCTGGCTGCTGCTGTTTAAGCCTTTGCTTCTGTGATAGCCTGGCTGCTGTTAAAGCCTGGCTGCTGCTTTTAAAGCCTGGCTGCTGTTAAAGCCTGGCTGTTGCTGTTTTAGCCTGGCTGCTGCTGTGAACGCCTGGCTGCTGCTGTGAAAGCCTGGCTGCTGCTGTTAAAGCCTGGCTACTGCTGTTAAACCCTTTCTGCTGCTGTGAAAGCCTGTCTGCTGCTCTTAAAGCTTGGCTGCTTCTGTTAAAGCCTGGCTACTGTTAAAGCCTGGCTGCTGCTGTGAAAGCCTGGCTGCTGCTGTTAAAGCCTGGCTGCTGCTGTTAAAGCCTGGCTGCTTCTGTTAAAGCCGGGTTACTGTTAACTCCTGGCTGCTGCATTTAAAGCCTCGCTGCTGCTGTGAAAGCCTGTCTATTGCTGTTAAAGCCTGGCTGCTGCTGTGAAAGCCTGGCTGCTGCTGTTAAATCCTTTCTGCTGCTGTGAAAGCCTGTCTGCTGCTCTTAAAGCCTGGCTGCTGCTCTTAAAGCATGGCTGCTGCTGTTAAAGCCTGGCTAATGTGAAAGCCTGTCTGCTGTTAAAACCTGGCTGTTGCTGTTTAAGCCTTTGCTTCTGTGATAGCCTGGTTGCTGTTAAAGCCTGGCTGCTGCTGTTAAAGCCTGGCTGCTACTCTTAAAGCCTGGCTGCTGTTAAAGCCTGGCTGCTGTTAAAACCTGGCTGCTGCTGTTTAAGCCTTTGCTTCTGTGATAGCCTGGCTGTTGTTAAAGCCTGGCTGCTGCTTTAAAAGCCTGGCTGCTGTTAAAGCCTGGCTGCTACTCTTAAAGCCTGGCTGCTGTTAAAGCCTGGCTGTTGCTGTTAAAGCCGGGCTGTTGCTGTTAAAGCCGGGCTGCTACTCTTAAAGCCTGGCTGCTGTTAAAGACTGGGTGCTGCTGTCAAAGCCTGGCTGCTGTTGTTAAAATCTGGCTGCTACTCTTAAAGCCTGGCTGCTGCTGTGAAAGCTTGTCATCTGCTGTTAAAGCCTGGCTGCTTCTGTTAAAGCCTGGCTACTGTAAAGCCTGGATGCTGCATTTACAGCCTCGCTGCTGCTGTGAAAGCCTGTCTGCTGCTGTTAAAGCCTGGCTGCTGTTAAAGCCTGGCTGCTGCTGTTAAAGCCTGGCTAATGTGAAAGCCTGGCTGCTGCTGTTAAAGCCTGGCTGCTGCATTTAAAGCCTGGCTGCTGCTGTGAAAGCCTGTCATATGCTGTTAAAGCCTGGCTGCTTCTGTTAAAGCCTGGCTACTGTTAAAGCCTGGCTGCTGCTGTGAAAGCCTGGCAGCTGCTGTTAAAGCCTGGCTGCTGCTGTGAAAGCCTGGCTGCTGCTGTGAAAGCCTGGCTGCTGCTGTGAAAGCCTGGCTGCTGCTGTGAAAGCCTGGCTGCTGCTGTGAAAGCCTGGCTGCTGCTGTTAAAGCCTGGCTGCTGCTGTTAAAGCCTGGCTGCTTCTGTTAAAGCCGGGTTACTGTTAACTCCTGGCTGCTGCATTTAAAGCCTCGCTGCTGCTGTGAAAGCCTGTCTATTGCTGTTAAAGCCTGGCTGCTGCTGTGAAAGCCTGGCTGCTGCTGTTAAACCCTTTCTGCTGCTGTGAAAGCCTGTCTGCTGCTCTTAAAGCCTCGCTGCTGCTCTTAAAGCATGGCTGCTGCTGTTAAGGCCTGGCTAATGTGAAAGCCTGTCTGATGTTAAAACCTGGCTGCTGCTGTTTAAGCCTTTGCTTCTGTGATAGCCTGGTTGCTGTTAAAGCCTGGCTGCTGCTTTTAAAGCCTGGCTGCTGTTAAAGCCTTGCTGCTACTCTTAAAGCCTTGCTGCTGTTAAATCCTGGCTGCTGTTAAAGCTTGGCTGTTGCTGTTAAAGCCGGGCTGCTACTCTTAAAGCCTTGCTGCTGTTAAAGCCTGGCTGCTGTTAAAGCTTGGCTGTTGCTGTTAAAGCCGGGCTGCTACTCTTAAAGCCTGGCTGCTGTTAAAGCCTGGCTGCTGCTGTGAAAGCCTGTCATCTGCTGTTAAAGCCTGGCTGCTTCTGTTAAAGCCTGGCTACTGTTGAAGTCTGGATGCTGCATTTACAGCCTCGCTGCTGCTGTGAAAGCCTGTCTGCTGCTGTTAAAGCCTGGCTATTATGAAAGCCTGTCTGCTGTTAAAACCTGGCTGCTGCTGTTTAAGCCTTTGCTTTTGTGATAGCCTGGCTGCTGTTAAAGCCTGGCTGCTGTTAAAGCCTGTTTACTGTTAAAGCCTGGCTTCTGCTGTTAAAGCATGGCTTCAGTGAAAGCCTGGCTGCTTTTAAAGCCTGGCTGCTGTGAAAGCCTGGATGCTGCTGTTAAAGCCAGGCTGCTGCTGTTAAAGCCTGGCTGCTGCTGTGAAAATCTGGCTGTTGCTGTTAAAGCCTGGCTGCGGTGAAAGCCTGGCTACGGTGAAAGCCTGGCTGCGGTGAAAGCCTGGCTGCTGCATTTAAAACCTGGCTTCTGCTGTTTAAGCCTTTGCTTCTGTGATAGCCTGGCTGCTGTTAAAGCCTGGCTGCTGCTTTTAAAGCCTGGCTGCTGTTAAAGCCTGGCTGCTGCATTTAAAGCCTGGCTGCTGTTAAAGCCTGGCTGCTACTCTTAAAGCCTGGTTGCTGTTAAAGCCTGGCTGTTGCTGTTAAAGCCTGGCTGCTGCTGTTAAAGCCTGGCTGCTGCTGTTAAACCCTTTCTGCTGCTGTGAAAGCCTGTCTGCTGCTCTTAAAGCCTGGCTGCTGCTGTGAAAGCCTGTCTGCTGCTCTTAAAGCCTGGCTGCTGCTGTTAAAGCCTGGCTAATGTGAAAGCCTGTCTGCTGTTAAAACCTGGCTGCTGCTGTTTAAGCCTTTGCTTCTATGATAGCCTGGTTGCTGTTAAAGCCTGGCTGCTGCTTTTAAAGCCTGGCTGCTGTTAAATCCTGGCTGCTACTTTTAAAGCCTGGCTGCTGTTAAATCTTGGCTGCTGTTAAAGCCTGGCTGTTGCTGTTAAACCCGGGCTGCTACTCTTAAAGCCTGGCTGCTGTTAAAGACTGGGTGCTGCTGTCAAAGCCTGGCTGCTGCTGTTAAAGTCTGGCTGCTACTCTTAAAGCCTGGCTGCTGTTAAAGCCTGGCTGCTGCATTTACAGCCTCGCTGCTGCTGTGAAAGCCTGGCTGCTGCTGTGAAAACCTGGCTGCTGCTCTTAAAGCATGGCTGCTGCTGTTAAAGCTTGGCCAATGTGAAAGCCTGTCTGCTGTTAAAACCTGGCTGCTGCTGTTTAAGCCTTTGCTTCTGTGATAGCCTGGCTGCTGTTAAAGCCTGGCTGCTGCTTTAAAAGCCTGGCTGCTGTTAAAGCCTGGCTGCTACTCTTAAAGCCTCGCTGCTGTTAAAGCCTGGCTGTTGCTGTTAAAGCCGGGCTGTTGCTGTTAAAGCCGGGCTGCTACTCTTAAAGCCTGGCTGCTGTTAAAGACTGGGTGCTGCTGTCAAATCCTGGCTGCTGTTGTTAAAATCTGGCTGCTACTCTTAAAGCCTAGCTGCTGTTAAAGCCTGGCTGCTGCTGTGAAAGCCTGTCATCTGCTGTTAAAGCCTGGCTGCTTCTGTTAAAGCCTGGCTACTGTTAAAGCCTGGATGCTGCATTTACAGCCTCGCTGCTGCTGTGAAAGCCTGTCTGCTGCTGTTAAAGCCTGGCTGCTGTGAAAGCCTGGCTGCTGTAAAAGTCTGGCTGCTGTTAAAGCCTGGCTGCTGCTGTTAAAGCCTGGCTAATGTGAAAGCCTGGCTGCTGTTAAAACCTGGCTGCTGCATTTAAAGCCTGGCTGCTGCTGTGAAAGCCTGTCATATGCTGTTAAAGCCTGGCTGCTTCTGTTAAAGCCTGGCTACTGTTAAAGCCTGGCTGCTGCTGTGAAAGCCTGGCAGCTGCTGTTAAAGCCTGGCTGCTGCTGTGAAAGCCTGGCTGCTGCTGTGAAAGCCTGGCTGCTGCTGTGAAAGCCGGGCTGCTGCTGTTAAAGCCTTGCTGCTGCTGTTAAAGCCTGGCTGCTTCTGTTAAAGCCGGGTTACTGTTAACTCCTGGCTGCTGCATTTAAAGCCTCGCTGCTGCTGTGAAAGCCTGTCTATTGCTGTTAAAGCCTGGCTGCTGCTGTTAAAGCCGGGCTGCTACTCTTAAAGCCTGGCTGCTGTTAAAGACTGGGTGCTGCTGTCAAAGCCTGGCTGCTGTTGTTAAAATCTGGCTGCTACTCTTAAAGCCTGGCTGCTGTTAAAGCCTGGCTGCTGCTGTGAAAGCCTGTCATCTGCTGTTAAAGCCTGGCTGCTTCTGTTAAAGCCTGGCTACTGTTAAAGCCTGGATGCTGCATTTACAGCCTCGCTGCTGCTGTGAAAGCCTGTCTGCTGCTGTTAAAGCCTGGCTGCTGTGAAAGCCTGGCTGCTGTAAAAGTCTGGCTGCTGTTAAAGCCTGGCTGCTGCTGTTAAAGCCTGGCTAATGTGAAAGCCTGGCTGCTGTTAAAACCTGGCTGCTGCATTTAAAGCCTGGCTGCTGCTGTGAAAGCCTGTCATATGCTGTTAAAGCCTGGCTGCTTCTGTTAAAGCCTGGCTTGTGTTAAAGCCTGGCTGCTGCTGTGAAAGCCTGGCAGCTGCTGTTAAAGCCTGGCTGCTGCTGTGAAAGCCTGGCTGCTGCTGTGAAAGCCTGGCTGCTGCTGTGAAAGCCTGGCTGCTGCTGTGAAAGCCTGGCTGCTGCTGTGAAAGCCTGGCTGCTGTTGTTAAAGCCTTGCTGCTGCTGTTAAAGCCTGGCTGCTTCTGTTAAAGCCGGGTTACTGTTAACTCCTGGCTGCTGCATTTAAAGCCTCGCTGCTGCTGTGAAAGCCTGTCTATTGCTGTTAAAGCCTGGCTGCTGCTGTGAAAGCCTGGCTGCTGCTGTTAAACCCTTTCTGCTGCTGTGAAAGCCTGTCTGCTGCTCTTAAAGCCTGGCTGCTGCTCTTAAAGCATGGCTGCTGCTGTTAAAGCCTGGCTAATGTGAAAGCCTGTCTGCTGTT
The DNA here is from genome assembly GCF_027942865.1 of Odontesthes bonariensis. Classification (NCBI taxonomy): domain Eukaryota; kingdom Metazoa; phylum Chordata; class Actinopteri; order Atheriniformes; family Atherinopsidae; genus Odontesthes; species Odontesthes bonariensis. The sequence goes on along the minus strand of NC_134519.1, from coordinate 32,394,488 downwards.
AAAACCTGGCTGCTGCTGTTTAAGCCATTGCTTCTGTGATAGCCTGGTTGCTGTTAAAGCCTGGCTGCTGCTTTTAAAGCCTGGCTGCTGTTAAAGCCTGGCTGCTACTCTTAAAGCCTTGCTGCTGTTAAATCCTGGCTGCTGTTAAAGCTTGGCTGTTGCTGTTAAAGCCGGGCTGCTACTCTTAAAGCCTGGCTGCTGTTAAAGACTGGGTGCTACTGTCAAAGCCTGGCTGCTGTTGTTAAAATCTGGCTGCTACTCTTAAAGCCTGGCTGCTGTTAAAGCCTGGCTGCTGCTGTGAAAGCCTGTCATCTGCTGTTAAAGCCTGGCTGCTTCTGTTAAAGCCTGGCTACTGTTAAAGCCTGGATGCTGCTGTTAAAGCCTGGCTGCTGCTGTGAAAGCCTGGCTGCTGCTGTGAAAGCCTGGCTGCTGCTGTGAAAGCCTGGCTGCTGCTGTGAAAGCCTGGCTGCTGCTGTTAAAGCCTTGCTGCTGCTGTTAAAGCCTGGCTGCTTCTGTTAAAGCCGGGTTACTGTTAACTCCTGGCTGCTGCATTTAAAGCCTCGCTGCTGCTGTGAAAGCCTGTCTATTGCTGTTAAAGCCTGGCTGCTGCTGTGAAAGCCTGGCTGCTGCTGTTAAACCCTTTCTGCTGCTGTGAAAGCCTGTCTGCTGCTCTTAAAGCCTGGCTGCTGCTCTTAAAGCATGGCTGCTGCTGTTAAAGCCTGGCTAATGTGAAAGCCTGTCTGCTGTTAAAACCTGGCTGCTGCTGTTTAAGCCATTGCTTCTGTGATAGCCTGGTTGCTGTTAAAGCCTGGCTGCTGCTTTTAAAGCCTGGCTGCTGTTAAAGCCTGGCTGCTACTCTTAAAGCCTTGCTGCTGTTAAATCCTGGCTGCTGTTAAAGCTTGGCTGTTGCTGTTAAAGCCGGGCTGCTACTCTTAAAGCCTGGCTGCTGTTAAAGACTGGGTGCTGCTGTCAAAGCCTGGCTGCTGCTGTTAAAGTCTGGCTACTACTCTTAAAGCCTGGCTGCTGTTAAAGCCTGGCTGCTGCATTTACAGCCTCGCTGCTGCTGTGAAAGCCTGGCTGCTGCTGTTAAAACCTGGCTGCTGCTCTTAAAGCATGGCTGCTGCTGTTGAAGCTTGGCCAATGTGAAAGCCTGTCTGCTGTTAAAACCTGGCTGCTGCTGTTTAAGCCTTTGCTTCTGTGAAAGCCTGGCTGCTGTTAAAGCCTGGCTGCTGCTTTAAAAGCCTGGCTGCTGTTAAAGCCTGGCTGCTACTCTTAAAGCCTGGCTGCTGTTAAAGCCTGGCTGTTGCTGTTAAAGCCGGGCTGTTGCTGTTAAAGCCGGGCTGCTACTCTTAAAGCCTGGCTGCTGTTAAAGACTGGGTGCTGCTGTCAAAGCCTGGCTGCTGTTGTTAAAATCTGGCTGCTACTCTTAAAGCCTGGCTGCTGTTAAAGCCTGGCTGCTGCTGTGAAAGCCTGTCATCTGCTGTTAAAGCCTGGCTGCTTCTGTTAAAGCCTGGCTACTGTTAAAGCCTGGATGCTGCATTTAAAGCCTCGCTGCTGCTGTGAAAGCCTGTCTGCTGCTGTTAAAGCCTGGCTGCTGTGAAAGCCTGGCTGCTGTAAAAGTCTGGCTGCTGTTAAAGCCTGGCTGCTGCTGTTAAAGCCTGGCTAATGTGAAAGCCTGGCTGCTGTTAAAACCTGGCTGCTGCATTTAAAGCCTGGCTGCTGCTGTGAAAGCCTGTCATATGCTGTTAAAGCCTGGCTGCTTCTGTTAAAGCCTGGCTTCTGTTAAAGCCTGGCTGCTGCTGTGAAAGCCTGGCAGCTGCTGTTAAAGCCTGGCTGCTGCTGTGAAAGCCTGGCTGCTGCTGTGAAAGCCTGGCTGCTGCTGTGAAAGCCTGGCTGCTGCTGTGAAAGCCTGGCTGCTGCTGTGAAAGCCTGGCTGCTGTTGTTAAAGCCTTGCTGCTGCTGTTAAAGCCTGGCTGCTGCTGTTAAAGCCGGGTTACTGTTAACTCCTGGCTGCTGCATTTAAAGCCTCGCTGCTGCTGTGAAAGCCTGTCTATTGCTGTTAAAGCCTGGCTGCTGCTGTGAAAGCCTGGCTGCTGCTGTTAAACCCTTTCTGCTGCTGTGAAAGCCTGTCTGCTGCTCTTAAAGCCTGGCTGCTGCTCTTAAAGCATGGCTGCTGCTGTTAAAGCCTGGCTAATGTGAAAGCCTGTCTGCTGTTAAAACCTGGATGCTGCTGTTTAAGCCATTGCTTCTGTGATAGCCTGGTTGCTGTTAAAGCCTGGCTGCTGCTTTTAAAGCCTGGCTGCTGTTAAAGCCTGGCTGCTACTCTTAAAGCCTTGCTGCTGTTAAATCCTGGCTGCTGTTAAAGCTTGGCTGTTGCTGTTAAAGCCGGGCTGCTACTCTTAAAGCCTGGCTGCTGTTAAAGACTGGGTGCTGCTGTCAAAGCCTGGCTGCTGCTGTTAAAGTCTGGCTGCTACTCTTAAAGCCTGGCTGCTGTTAAAGCCTGGCTGCTGCATTTACAGCCTCGCTGCTGCTGTGAAAGCCTGGCTGCTGCTGTTAAAACCTGGCTGCTGCTCTTAAAGCATGGCTGCTGCTGTTAAAGCTTGGCCAATGTGAAAGCCTGTCTGCTGTTAAAACCTGGCTGCTGCTGTTTAAGCCTTTGCTTCTGTGATAGCCTGGCTGCTGTTAAAGCCTGGCTGCTGCTTTAAAAGCCTGGCTGCTGTTAAAGCCTGGCTGCTACTCTCAAAGCCTGGCTGCTGTTAAAGCCTGGCTGTTGCTGTTAAAGCCGGGCTGTTGCTGTTAAAGCCGGGCTGCTACTCTTAAAGCCTGGCTGCTGTTAAAGACTGGGTGCTGCTGTCAAAGCCTGGCTGCTTTTGTTAAAATCTGGCTGCTACTCTTAAAGCCTGGCTGCTGTTAAAGCCTGGCTGCTGCTGTGAAAGCCTGTCATCTGCTGTTAAAGCCTGGCTGCTTCTGTTAAAGCCTGGCTACTGTTAAAGCCTGGATGCTGCTGTTAAAGCCTGGCTGCTGCTGTGAAAGCCTGGCTGCTGCTGTGAAAGCCTGGCTGCTGCTGTGAAAGCCTGGCTGCTGCTGTGAAAGCCTGGCTGCTGCTGTTAAAGCCTTGCTGCTGCTGTTAAAGCCTGGCTGCTTCTGTTAAAGCCGGGTTACTGTTAACTCCTGGCTGCTGCATTTAAAGCCTCGCTGCTGCTGTGAAAGCCTGTCTATTGCTGTTAAAGCCTGGCTGCTGCTGTGAAAGCCTGGCTGCTGCTGTTAAACCCTTTCTGCTGCTGTGAAAGCCTGTCTGCTGCTCTTAAAGCCTGGCTGCTGCTCTTAAAGCATGGCTGCTGCTGTTAAAGCCTGGCTAATGTGAAAGCCTGTCTGCTGTTAAAACCTGGCTGCTGCTGTTTGAGACATTGCTTCTGTGATAGCCTGGTTGCTGTTAAAGCCTGGCTGCTGCTTTTAAAGCCTGGCTGCTGTTAAAGCCTGGCTGCTACTCTTAAAGCCTTGCTGCTGTTAAATCCTGGCTGCTGTTAAAGCTTGGCTGTTGCTGTTAAAGCCGGGCTGCTACTCTTAAAGCCTGGCTGCTGTTAAAGACTGGGTGCTGCTGTCAAAGCCTGGCTGCTGCTGTGAAAGCCTGGCTGCTGCTGTTAAACCCTTTCTGCTGCTGTGAAAGCCTGGCTGCTGCTGTTAAAACCATGGCTGCTGCTCTTAAAGCATGGCTGCTGCTGTTAAAGCTTGGCCAATGTGAAAGCCTGTCTGCTGTTAAAACCTGGCTGCTGCTGTTTAAGCCTTTGCTTCTGTGATAGCCTGGCTGCTGTTAAAGCCTGGCTGCTGCTTTAAAAGCCTGGCTGCTGTTAAAGCCTGGCTGCTACTCTTAAAGCCTTGCTGCTGTTAAATCCTGGCTGCTGTTAAAGCTTGGCTGTTGCTGTTAAAGCCGGGCTGCTACTCTTAAAGCCTTGCTGCTGTTAAAGCCTGGCTGCTGTTAAAGCTTGGCTGTTGCTGTTAAAGCCGGGCTGCTACTCTTAAAGCCTGGCTGCTGTTAAAGCCTGGCTGCTGCTGTGAAAGCCTGTCATCTGCTGTTAAAGCCTGGCTGCTTCTGTTAAAGCCTGGCTACTGTTGAAGTCTGGATGCTGCATTTACAGCCTCGCTGCTGCTGTGAAAGCCTGTCTGCTGCTGTTAAAGCCTGGCTATTATGAAAGCCTGTCTGCTGTTAAAACCTGGCTGCTGCTGTTTAAGCCTTTGCTTTTGTGATAGCCTGGCTGCTGTTAAAGCCTGGCTGCTGTTAAAGCCTGGCTGCTGCTGTGAAAGCCTGGCTGCTGCTGTGAAAGCCTGGCTGCTGCTGTGAAAGCCTGGCTGCTGCTGTTAAAGCCTGGCTGCTGCTGTGAAAGCCTGGCTGCTGCTGTTAAAGCCTGGCTGCTGCTGTTAAAGCCTGGCTGCTTCTGTTAAAGCCGGGTTACTGTTAACTCCTGGCTGCTGCATTTAAAGCCTGGCTGCTGCTGTGAAAGCCTGTCTATTGCTGTTAAAGCCTGGCTGCTGCTGTGAAAGCCTGGCTGCTGCTGTTAAACCCTTTCTGCTGCTGTGAAAGCCTGTCTGCTGCTCTTAAAGCCTGGCTGCTGCTGTTAAAGCCTGGCTGCTGCTGTTAAAGCCTGGCTGCTTCTGTTAAAGCCGGGTTACTGTTAACTCCTGGCTGCTGCATTTAAAGCCTGGCTGCTGCTGTGAAAGCCTGTCTATTGCTGTTAAAGCCTGGCTGCTGCTGTGAAAGCCTGGCTGCTGCTGTTAAACCCTTTCTGCTGCTGTGAAAGCCTGTCTGCTGCTCTTAAAGCCTGGCTGCTGCTCTTAAAGCATGGCTGCTGCTGTTAAAGCCTGGCTAATGTGAAAGCCTGTCTGCTGTTAAAACCTGGCTGCTGCTGTTTAAGCCTTTGCTTCTGTGATAGCCTGGTTGCTGTTAATGCCTGGCTGCTGCTTTTAAAGCCTGGCTGCTGTTAAAGCCTGGCTGCTACTCTTAAAGCCTTGCTGCTGTTAAATCCTGGCTGCTGTTAAAGCTTGGCTGTTGCTGTTAAAGCCGGGCTGCTACTCTTAAAGCCTGGCTGCTGTTAAAGCCTGGCTGCTGTTAAAGCCTTGCTGCTGCTGTGAAAGCCTGTCATCTGCTGTTAAAGCCTGGCTGCTGCTGTTAAAGCCTGGCTTCTGCTGTGAAAGCCTGTCTGCGGCTGTTAAAGCCTGGCTATTATGAAAGCCTGTCTGCTGTTAAAACCTGGCTGCTGCTGTTTAAGCCTTTGCTTCTGTGATAGCCTGGCTGCTGTTAAAGCCTGGCTGCTGCTTTTACAGCCTGGCTGCTGTTAAAGCCTGGCTGCTCCTGTTAAAGCCTGTTTACTGTTAAAGCCTGGCTTCTGCTGTTAAAGCATGGCTTCAGTGAAAGCCTGACTGCTTTTAAAGCCTGGCTGCTACTCTTAAAGCCTTGCTGCTGTTAAATCCTGGCTGCTGTTAAAGCTTGGCTGTTGCTGTTAAAGCCGGGCTGCTACTCTTAAAGCCTGGCTGCTGTTAAAGACTGGGTGCTGCTGTCAAAGCCTGGCTGCTGCTGTTAAAGTCTGGCTGCTACTCTTAAAGCCTGGCTGCTGTTAAAGCCTGGCTGCTGCATTTACAGCCTCGCTGCTGCTGTGAAAGCCTGGCTGCTGCTGTTAAAACCTGGCTGCTGCTCTTAAAGCATGGCTGCTGCTGTTAAAGCTTGGCCAATGTGAAAGCCTGTCTGCTGTTAAAACCTGGCTGCTGCTGTTTAAGCCTTTGCTTCTGTGATAGCCTGGCTGCTGTTAAAGCCTGGCTGCTGCTTTAAAAGCCTGGCTGCTGTTAAAGCCTGGCTGCTACTCTCAAAGCCTGGCTGCTGTTAAAGCCTGGCTGTTGCTGTTAAAGCCGGGCTGTTGCTGTTAAAGCCGGGCTGCTACTCTTAAAGCCTGGCTGCTGTTAAAGACTGGGTGCTGCTGTCAAAGCCTGGCTGCTTTTGTTAAAATCTGGCTGCTACTCTTAAAGCCTGGCTGCTGTTAAAGCCTGGCTGCTGCTGTGAAAGCCTGTCATCTGCTGTTAAAGCCTGGCTGCTTCTGTTAAAGCCTGGCTACTGTTAAAGCCTGGATGCTGCTGTTAAAGCCTGGCTGCTGCTGTGAAAGCCTGGCTGCTGCTGTGAAAGCCTGGCTGCTGCTGTGAAAGCCTGGCTGCTGCTGTGAAAGCCTGGCTGCTGCTGTTAAAGCCTTGCTGCTGCTGTTAAAGCCTGGCTGCTTCTGTTAAAGCCGGGTTACTGTTAACTCCTGGCTGCTGCATTTAAAGCCTCGCTGCTGCTGTGAAAGCCCGTCTATTGCTGTTAAAGCCTGGCTGCTGCTGTGAAAGCCTGGCTGCTGCTGTTAAACCCTTTCTGCTGCTGTGAAAGCCTGTCTGCTGCTCTTAAAGCCTGGCTGCTGCTCTTAAAGCATGGCTGCTGCTGTTAAAGCCTGGCTAATGTGAAAGCCTGTCTGCTGTTAAAACCTGGCTGCTGCTGTTTAAGCCATTGCTTCTGTGATAGCCTGGTTGCTGTTAAAGCCTGGCTGCTGCTTTTAAAGCCTGGCTGCTGTTAAAGCCTGGCTGCTACTCTTAAAGCCTTGCTGCTGTTAAATCCTGGCTGCTGTTAAAGCTTGGCTGTTGCTGTTAAAGCCGGGCTGCTACTCTTAAAGCCTGGCTGCTGTTAAAGACTGGGTGCTGCTGTCAAAGCCTGGCTGCTGCTGTGAAAGCCTGGCTGCTGCTGTTAAACCCTTTCTGCTGCTGTGAAAGCCTGGCTGCTGCTGTTAAAACCTGGCTGCTGCTCTTAAAGCATGGCTGCTGCTGTTAAAGCTTGGCCAATGTGAAAGCCTGTCTGCTGTTAAAACCTGGCTGCTGCTGTTTAAGCCTTTGCTTCTGTGATAGCCTGGCTGCTGTTAAAGCCTGGCTGCTGCTTTAAAAGCCTGGCTGCTGTTAAAGCCTGGCTGCTACTCTTAAAGCCTTGCTGCTGTTAAATCCTGGCTGCTGTTAAAGCTTGGCTGTTGCTGTTAAAGCCGGGCTGCTACTCTTAAAGCCTTGCTGCTGTTAAAGCCTGGCTGCTGTTAAAGCTTGGCTGTTGCTGTTAAAGCCGGGCTGCTACTCTTAAAGCCTGGCTGCTGTTAAAGCCTGGCTGCTGCTGTGAAAGCCTGTCATCTGCTGTTAAAGCCTGGCTGCTTCTGTTAAAGCCTGGCTACTGTTGAAGTCTGGATGCTGCATTTACAGCCTCGCTGCTGCTGTGAAAGCCTGTCTGCTGCTGTTAAAGCCTGGCTATTATGAAAGCCTGTCTGCTGTTAAAACCTGGCTGCTGCTGTTTAAGCCTTTGCTTTTGTGATAGCCTGGCTGCTGTTAAAGCCTGGCTGCTGTTAAAGCCTGGCTGCTGCTGTGAAAGCCTGGCTGCTGCTGTGAAAGCCTGGCTGCTGCTGTGAAAGCCTGGCTGCTGCTGTTAAAGCCTGGCTGCTGCTGTGAAAGCCTGGCTGCTGCTGTTAAAGCCTGGCTGCTGCTGTTAAAGCCTGGCTGCTTCTGTTAAAGCCGGGTTACTGTTAACTCCTGGCTGCTGCATTTAAAGCCTGGCTGCTGCTGTGAAAGCCTGTCTATTGCTGTTAAAGCCTGGCTGCTGCTGTGAAAGCCTGGCTGCTGCTGTTAAACCCTTTCTGCTGCTGTGAAAGCCTGTCTGCTGCTCTTAAAGCCTGGCTGCTGCTGTTAAAGCCTGGCTGCTGCTGTTAAAGCCTGGCTGCTTCTGTTAAAGCCGGGTTACTGTTAACTCCTGGCTGCTGCATTTAAAGCCTGGCTGCTGCTGTGAAAGCCTGTCTATTGCTGTTAAAGCCTGGCTGCTGCTGTGAAAGCCTGGCTGCTGCTGTTAAACCCTTTCTGCTGCTGTGAAAGCCTGTCTGCTGCTCTTAAAGCCTGGCTGCTGCTCTTAAAGCATGGCTGCTGCTGTTAAAGCCTGGCTAATGTGAAAGCCTGTCTGCTGTTAAAACCTGGCTGCTGCTGTTTAAGCCTTTGCTTCTGTGATAGCCTGGTTGCTGTTAATGCCTGGCTGCTGCTTTTAAAGCCTGGCTGCTGTTAAAGCCTGGCTGCTACTCTTAAAGCCTTGCTGCTGTTAAATCCTGGCTGCTGTTAAAGCTTGGCTGTTGCTGTTAAAGCCGGGCTGCTACTCTTAAAGCCTGGCTGCTGTTAAAGCCTGGCTGCTGTTAAAGCCTTGCTGCTGCTGTGAAAGCCTGTCATCTGCTGTTAAAGCCTGGCTGCTGCTGTTAAAGCCTGGCTTCTGCTGTGAAAGCCTGTCTGCGGCTGTTAAAGCCTGGCTATTATGAAAGCCTGTCTGCTGTTAAAACCTGGCTGCTGCTGTTTAAGCCTTTGCTTCTGTGATAGCCTGGCTGCTGTTAAAGCCTGGCTGCTGCTTTTACAGCCTGGCTGCTGTTAAAGCCTGGCTGCTCCTGTTAAAGCCTGTTTACTGTTAAAGCCTGGCTTCTGCTGTTAAAGCATGGCTTCAGTGAAAGCCTGGCTGCTTTTAAAGCCTGGCTGCTGTGAAAGCCTGGATGCTGCTGTTAAAGCCAGGCTGCTGCTGTTAAAGCCTGGCTGCTGCTGTGAAAATCTGGCTGTTGATGTTAAAGCCTGGCTGCAGTGAAAGCCTGGCTACGGTGAAAGCCTGGCTGCGGTGAAAGCCTGGCTGCTGCATTTAAAACCTGGCTTCTGCTGTTTAAGCCTTTGCTTCTGTGATAGCCTGGCTGCTGTTAAAGCCTGGCTGCTGCTTTTAAAGCCTGGCTGCTGTTAAAGCCTGGCTGCTGCATTTAAAGCCTGGCTGCTGTTAAAGCCTGGCTGCTACTCTTAAAGCCTGGCTGCTGTTAAAGCCTGGCTGTTGCTGTTAATGCCTGGCTGCTGCTGTGAAAGCCTGGCTGCTACTGTGAAAGCCTGGCTGCTGCTGTTAAAGCCTGGCTGCTGCTGTTAAAGCCTGGCTGCTGCTGTTAAACCCTTTCTGCTGCTGTGAAAGCCTGTCTGCTGCTCTTAAAGCCTGGCTGCTGCTGTGAAAGCCTGTCTGCTGCTCTTAAAGCCTGGCTGCTGCTGTGAAAGCCTGGCTGCTGCTCTTAAAGCATGGCTGCTGCTGTTAAAGCCTGGCTAATGTGAAAGCCTGTCTGCTGTTAAAACCTGGCTGCTGCTGTTTAAGCCTTTGCTTCTATGATAGCCTGGTTGCTGTTAAAGCCTGGCTGCTGCTTTTAAAGCCTGGCTGCTGTTAAAGCCTGGCTGCTACTTTTAAAGCCTGGCTTCTGTTAAATCCTGGCTGCCGTTAAAGCCTGGCTGTTGCTGTTAAAGCCGGGCTGCTACTCTTAAAGCCTGGCTGCTGTTAAAGATTGGGTGCTGCTGTCAAAGCCTGGCTGCTGCTGTGAAAGCCTGGCTGCTGCTGTGAAAGCCTGGCTGCTGCTGTGAAAGCCTGGCTGCTGCTGTGAAAGCCTGGCTGCTGTTGTTAAAGCCTTGCTGCTGCTGTTAAAGCCTGGCTGCTGCTGTTAAAGCCGGGTTACTGTTAACTCCTGGCTGCTGCATTTAAAGCCTCGCTGCTGCTGTGAAAGCCTGTCTATTGCTGTTAAAGCCTGGCTGCTGCTGTGAAAGCCTGGCTGCTGCTGTTAAACCCTTTCTGCTGCTGTGAAAGCCTGTCTGCTGCTCTTAAAGCCTGGCTGCTGCTCTTAAAGCATGGCTGCTGCTGTTAAAGCCTGGCTAATGTGAAAGCCTGTCTGCTGTTAAAACCTGGATGCTGCTGTTTAAGCCATTGCTTCTGTGATAGCCTGGTTGCTGTTAAAGCCTGGCTGCTGCTTTTAAAGCCTGGCTGCTGTTAAAGCCTGGCTGCTACTCTTAAAGCCTTGCTGCTGTTAAATCCTGGCTGCTGTTAAAGCTTGGCTGTTGCTGTTAAAGCCGGGCTGCTACTCTTAAAGCCTGGCTGCTGTTAAAGACTGGGTGCTGCTGTCAAAGCCTGGCTGCTGCTGTTAAAGTCTGGCTGCTACTCTTAAAGCCTGGCTGCTGTTAAAGCCTGGCTGCTGCATTTACAGCCTCGCTGCTGCTGTGAAAGCCTGGCTGCTGCTGTTAAAACCTGGCTGCTGCTCTTAAAGCATGGCTGCTGCTGTTAAAGCTTGGCCAATGTGAAAGCCTGTCTGCTGTTAAAACCTGGCTGCTGCTGTTTAAGCCTTTGCTTCTGTGATAGCCTGGCTGCTGTTAAAGCCTGGCTGCTGCTTTAAAAGCCTGGCTGCTGTTAAAGCCTGGCTGCTACTCTCAAAGCCTGGCTGCTGTTAAAGCCTGGCTGTTGCTGTTAAAGCCGGGCTGTTGCTGTTAAAGCCGGGCTGCTACTCTTAAAGCCTGGCTGCTGTTAAAGACTGGGTGCTGCTGTCAAAGCCTGGCTGCTTTTGTTAAAATCTGGCTGCTACTCTTAAAGCCTGGCTGCTGTTAAAGCCTGGCTGCTGCTGTGAAAGCCTGTCATCTGCTGTTAAAGCCTGGCTGCTTCTGTTAAAGCCTGGCTACTGTTAAAGCCTGGATGCTGCTGTTAAAGCCTGGCTGCTGCTGTGAAAGCCTGGCTGCTGCTGTGAAAGCCTGGCTGCTGCTGTGAAAGCCTGGCTGCTGCTGTGAAAGCCTGGCTGCTGCTGTTAAAGCCTTGCTGCTGCTGTTAAAGCCTGGCTGCTTCTGTTAAAGCCGGGTTACTGTTAACTCCTGGCTGCTGCATTTAAAGCCTCGCTGCTGCTGTGAAAGCCTGTCTATTGCTGTTAAAGCCTGGCTGCTGCTGTGAAAGCCTGGCTGCTGCTGTTAAACCCTTTCTGCTGCTGTGAAAGCCTGTCTGCTGCTCTTAAAGCCTGGCTGCTGCTCTTAAAGCATGGCTGCTGCTGTTAAAGCCTGGCTAATGTGAAAGCCTGTCTGCTGTTAAAACCTGGCTGCTGCTGTTTGAGACATTGCTTCTGTGATAGCCTGGTTGCTGTTAAAGCCTGGCTGCTGCTTTTAAAGCCTGGCTGCTGTTAAAGCCTGGCTGCTACTCTTAAAGCCTTGCTGCTGTTAAATCCTGGCTGCTGTTAAAGCTTGGCTGTTGCTGTTAAAGCCGGGCTGCTACTCTTAAAGCCTGGCTGCTGTTAAAGACTGGGTGCTGCTGTCAAAGCCTGGCTGCTGCTGTGAAAGCCTGGCTGCTGCTGTTAAACCCTTTCTGCTGCTGTGAAAGCCTGGCTGCTGCTGTTAAAACCATGGCTGCTGCTCTTAAAGCATGGCTGCTGCTGTTAAAGCTTGGCCAATGTGAAAGCCTGTCTGCTGTTAAAACCTGGCTGCTGCTGTTTAAGCCTTTGCTTCTGTGATAGCCTGGCTGCTGTTAAAGCCTGGCTGCTGCTTTAAAAGCCTGGCTGCTGTTAAAGCCTGGCTGCTACTCTTAAAGCCTTGCTGCTGTTAAATCCTGGCTGCTGTTAAAGCTTGGCTGTTGCTGTTAAAGCCGGGCTGCTACTCTTAAAGCCTTGCTGCTGTTAAAGCCTGGCTGCTGTTAAAGCTTGGCTGTTGCTGTTAAAGCCGGGCTGCTACTCTTAAAGCCTGGCTGCTGTTAAAGCCTGGCTGCTGCTGTGAAAGCCTGTCATCTGCTGTTAAAGCCTGGCTGCTTCTGTTAAAGCCTGGCTACTGTTGAAGTCTGGATGCTGCATTTACAGCCTCGCTGCTGCTGTGAAAGCCTGTCTGCTGCTGTTAAAGCCTGGCTATTATGAAAGCCTGTCTGCTGTTAAAACCTGGCTGCTGCTGTTTAAGCCTTTGCTTTTGTGATAGCCTGGCTGCTGTTAAAGCCTGGCTGCTGTTAAAGCCTGGCTGCTGCTGTGAAAGCCTGGCTGCTGCTGTGAAAGCCTGGCTGCTGCTGTGAAAGCCTGGCTGCTGCTGTTAAAGCCTGGCTGCTGCTGTGAAAGCCTGGCTGCTGCTGTTAAAGCCTGGCTGCTGCTGTTAAAGCCTGGCTGCTTCTGTTAAAGCCGGGTTACTGTTAACTCCTGGCTGCTGCATTTAAAGCCTGGCTGCTGCTGTGAAAGCCTGTCTATTGCTGTTAAAGCCTGGCTGCTGCTGTGAAAGCCTGGCTGCTGCTGTTAAACCCTTTCTGCTGCTGTGAAAGCCTGTCTGCTGCTCTTAAAGCCTGGCTGCTGCTGTTAAAGCCTGGCTGCTGCTGTTAAAGCCTGGCTGCTTCTGTTAAAGCCGGGTTACTGTTAACTCCTGGCTGCTGCATTTAAAGCCTGGCTGCTGCTGTGAAAGCCTGTCTATTGCTGTTAAAGCCTGGCTGCTGCTGTGAAAGCCTGGCTGCTGCTGTTAAACCCTTTCTGCTGCTGTGAAAGCCTGTCTGCTGCTCTTAAAGCCTGGCTGCTGCTCTTAAAGCATGGCTGCTGCTGTTAAAGCCTGGCTAATGTGAAAGCCTGTCTGCTGTTAAAACCTGGCTGCTGCTGTTTAAGCCTTTGCTTCTGTGATAGCCTGGTTGCTGTTAATGCCTGGCTGCTGCTTTTAAAGCCTGGCTGCTGTTAAAGCCTGGCTGCTACTCTTAAAGCCTTGCTGCTGTTAAATCCTGGCTGCTGTTAAAGCTTGGCTGTTGCTGTTAAAGCCGGGCTGCTACTCTTAAAGCCTGGCTGCTGTTAAAGCCTGGCTGCTGTTAAAGCCTTGCTGCTGCTGTGAAAGCCTGTCATCTGCTGTTAAAGCCTGGCTGCTGCTGTTAAAGCCTGGCTTCTGCTGTGAAAGCCTGTCTGCGGCTGTTAAAGCCTGGCTATTATGAAAGCCTGTCTGCTGTTAAAACCTGGCTGCTGCTGTTTAAGCCTTTGCTTCTGTGATAGCCTGGCTGCTGTTAAAGCCTGGCTGCTGCTTTTACAGCCTGGCTGCTGTTAAAGCCTGGCTGCTCCTGTTAAAGCCTGTTTACTGTTAAAGCCTGGCTTCTGCTGTTAAAGCATGGCTTCAGTGAAAGCCTGACTGCTTTTAAAGCCTGGCTGCTACTCTTAAAGCCTTGCTGCTGTTAAATCCTGGCTGCTGTTAAAGCTTGGCTGTTGCTGTTAAAGCCGGGCTGCTACTCTTAAAGCCTGGCTGCTGTTAAAGACTGGGTGCTGCTGTCAAAGCCTGGCTGCTGCTGTTAAAGTCTGGCTGCTACTCTTAAAGCCTGGCTGCTGTTAAAGCCTGGCTGCTGCATTTACAGCCTCGCTGCTGCTGTGAAAGCCTGGCTGCTGCTGTTAAAACCTGGCTGCTGCTCTTAAAGCATGGCTGCTGCTGTTAAAGCTTGGCCAATGTGAAAGCCTGTCTGCTGTTAAAACCTGGCTGCTGCTGTTTAAGCCTTTGCTTCTGTGATAGCCTGGCTGCTGTTAAAGCCTGGCTGCTGCTTTAAAAGCCTGGCTGCTGTTAAAGCCTGGCTGCTACTCTCAAAGCCTGGCTGCTGTTAAAGCCTGGCTGTTGCTGTTAAAGCCGGGCTGTTGCTGTTAAAGCCGGGCTGCTACTCTTAAAGCCTGGCTGCTGTTAAAGACTGGGTGCTGCTGTCAAAGCCTGGCTGCTTTTGTTAAAATCTGGCTGCTACTCTTAAAGCCTGGCTGCTGTTAAAGCCTGGCTGCTGCTGTGAAAGCCTGTCATCTGCTGTTAAAGCCTGGCTGCTTCTGTTAAAGCCTGGCTACTGTTAAAGCCTGGATGCTGCTGTTAAAGCCTGGCTGCTGCTGTGAAAGCCTGGCTGCTGCTGTGAAAGCCTGGCTGCTGCTGTGAAAGCCTGGCTGCTGCTGTGAAAGCCTGGCTGCTGCTGTTAAAGCCTTGCTGCTGCTGTTAAAGCCTGGCTGCTTCTGTTAAAGCCGGGTTACTGTTAACTCCTGGCTGCTGCATTTAAAGCCTCGCTGCTGCTGTGAAAGCCTGTCTATTGCTGTTAAAGCCTGGCTGCTGCTGTGAAAGCCTGGCTGCTGCTGTTAAACCCTTTCTGCTGCTGTGAAAGCCTGTCTGCTGCTCTTAAAGCCTGGCTGCTGCTCTTAAAGCATGGCTGCTGCTGTTAAAGCCTGGCTAATGTGAAAGCCTGTCTGCTGTTAAAACCTGGCTGCTGCTGTTTAAGCCATTGCTTCTGTGATAGCCTGGTTGCTGTTAAAGCCTGGCTGCTGCTTTTAAAGCCTGGCTGCTGTTAAAGCCTGGCTGCTACTCTTAAAGCCTTGCTGCTGTTAAATCCTGGCTGCTGTTAAAGCTTGGCTGTTGCTGTTAAAGCCGGGCTGCTACTCTTAAAGCCTGGCTGCTGTTAAAGACTGGGTGCTGCTGTCAAAGCCTGGCTGCTGCTGTGAAAGCCTGGCTGCTGCTGTTAAACCCTTTCTGCTGCTGTGAAAGCCTGGCTGCTGCTGTTAAAACCTGGCTGCTGCTCTTAAAGCATGGCTGCTGCTGTTAAAGCTTGGCCAATGTGAAAGCCTGTCTGCTGTTAAAACCTGGCTGCTGCTGTTTAAGCCTTTGCTTCTGTGATAGCCTGGCTGCTGTTAAAGCCTGGCTGCTGCTTTAAAAGCCTGGCTGCTGTTAAAGCCTGGCTGCTACTCTTAAAGCCTTGCTGCTGTTAAATCCTGGCTGCTGTTAAAGCTTGGCTGTTGCTGTTAAAGCCGGGCTGCTACTCTTAAAGCCTTGCTGCTGTTAAAGCCTGGCTGCTGTTAAAGCTTGGCTGTTGCTGTTAAAGCCGGGCTGCTACTCTTAAAGCCTGGCTGCTGTTAAAGCCTGGCTGCTGCTGTGAAAGCCTGTCATCTGCTGTTAAAGCCTGGCTGCTTCTGTTAAAGCCTGGCTACTGTTGAAGTCTGGATGCTGCATTTACAGCCTCGCTGCTGCTGTGAAAGCCTGTCTGCTGCTGTTAAAGCCTGGCTATTATGAAAGCCTGTCTGCTGTTAAAACCTGGCTGCTGCTGTTTAAGCCTTTGCTTTTGTGATAGCCTGGCTGCTGTTAAAGCCTGGCTGCTGTTAAAGCCTGGCTGCTGCTGTGAAAGCCTGGCTGCTGCTGTGAAAGCCTGGCTGCTGCTGTGAAAGCCTGGCTGCTGCTGTTAAAGCCTGGCTGCTGCTGTGAAAGCCTGGCTGCTGCTGTTAAAGCCTGGCTGCTGCTGTTAAAGCCTGGCTGCTTCTGTTAAAGCCGGGTTACTGTTAACTCCTGGCTGCTGCATTTAAAGCCTGGCTGCTGCTGTGAAAGCCTGTCTATTGCTGTTAAAGCCTGGCTGCTGCTGTGAAAGCCTGGCTGCTGCTGTTAAACCCTTTCTGCTGCTGTGAAAGCCTGTCTGCTGCTCTTAAAGCCTGGCTGCTGCTGTTAAAGCCTGGCTGCTGCTGTTAAAGCCTGGCTGCTTCTGTTAAAGCCGGGTTACTGTTAACTCCTGGCTGCTGCATTTAAAGCCTGGCTGCTGCTGTGAAAGCCTGTCTATTGCTGTTAAAGCCTGGCTGCTGCTGTGAAAGCCTGGCTGCTGCTGTTAAACCCTTTCTGCTGCTGTGAAAGCCTGTCTGCTGCTCTTAAAGCCTGGCTGCTGCTCTTAAAGCATGGCTGCTGCTGTTAAAGCCTGGCTAATGTGAAAGCCTGTCTGCTGTTAAAACCTGGCTGCTGCTGTTTAAGCCTTTGCTTCTGTGATAGCCTGGTTGCTGTTAATGCCTGGCTGCTGCTTTTAAAGCCTGGCTGCTGTTAAAGCCTGGCTGCTACTCTTAAAGCCTTGCTGCTGTTAAATCCTGGCTGCTGTTAAAGCTTGGCTGTTGCTGTTAAAGCCGGGCTGCTACTCTTAAAGCCTGGCTGCTGTTAAAGCCTGGCTGCTGTTAAAGCCTTGCTGCTGCTGTGAAAGCCTGTCATCTGCTGTTAAAGCCTGGCTGCTGCTGTTAAAGCCTGGCTTCTGCTGTGAAAGCCTGTCTGCGGCTGTTAAAGCCTGGCTATTATGAAAGCCTGTCTGCTGTTAAAACCTGGCTGCTGCTGTTTAAGCCTTTGCTTCTGTGATAGCCTGGCTGCTGTTAAAGCCTGGCTGCTGCTTTTACAGCCTGGCTGCTGTTAAAGCCTGGCTGCTCCTGTTAAAGCCTGTTTACTGTTAAAGCCTGGCTTCTGCTGTTAAAGCATGGCTTCAGTGAAAGCCTGGCTGCTTTTAAAGCCTGGCTGCTGTGAAAGCCTGGATGCTGCTGTTAAAGCCAGGCTGCTGCTGTTAAAGCCTGGCTGCTGCTGTGAAAATCTGGCTGTTGATGTTAAAGCCTGGCTGCAGTGAAAGCCTGGCTACGGTGAAAGCCTGGCTGCGGTGAAAGCCTGGCTGCTGCATTTAAAACCTGGCTTCTGCTGTTTAAGCCTTTGCTTCTGTGATAGCCTGGCTGCTGTTAAAGCCTGGCTGCTGCTTTTAAAGCCTGGCTGCTGTTAAAGCCTGGCTGCTGCATTTAAAGCCTGGCTGCTGTTAAAGCCTGGCTGCTACTCTTAAAGCCTGGCTGCTGTTAAAGCCTGGCTGTTGCTGTTAATGCCTGGCTGCTGCTGTGAAAGCCTGGCTGCTACTGTGAAAGCCTGGCTGCTGCTGTTAAAGCCTGGCTGCTGCTGTTAAAGCCTGGCTGCTGCTGTTAAACCCTTTCTGCTGCTGTGAAAGCCTGTCTGCTGCTCTTAAAGCCTGGCTGCTGCTGTGAAAGCCTGTCTGCTGCTCTTAAAGCCTGGCTGCTGCTGTGAAAGCCTGGCTGCTGCTCTTAAAGCATGGCTGCTGCTGTTAAAGCCTGGCTAATGTGAAAGCCTGTCTGCTGTTAAAACCTGGCTGCTGCTGTTTAAGCCTTTGCTTCTATGATAGCCTGGTTGCTGTTAAAGCCTGGCTGCTGCTTTTAAAGCCTGGCTGCTGTTAAAGCCTGGCTGCTACTTTTAAAGCCTGGCTTCTGTTAAATCCTGGCTGCCGTTAAAGCCTGGCTGTTGCTGTTAAAGCCGGGCTGCTACTCTTAAAGCCTGGCTGCTGTTAAAGATTGGGTGCTGCTGTCAAAGCCTGGCTGCTGCTGTTAAATTCTGGCTGCTTCTCTTAAAGCCTGGCTGCTGTTAAAGCCTGGCTGCTGCATTTACAGCCTCGCTGCTGCTGTGAAAGCCTGGCTGCTGCTGTGAAAACCTGGCTGCTGCTCTTAAAGCATGGCTGCTGCTGTTAAAACCTGGCTAATGTGAAAGCCTGTCTGCTGTTAAAACCTGGCTTCTGCTGTTTAAGCCTTTGCTTCTGTGATAGCCTGGCTGCTGTTAAAGCCTGGCTGCTGCTTTTAAAGCCTGGCTGCTGTTAAAGCCTGGCTGTTGCTGTTTTAGCCTGGCTGCTGCTGTGAACGCCTGGCTGCTGCTGTGAAAGCCTGGCTGCTGCTGTGAAAGCCTGTCTGCTGCTGTTAAAGCTTGGCTGCTTCTGTTAAAGCCTGGCTACTGTTAAAGCCTGGCTGCTGCTGTGAAAGCCTGGCTGCTGCTGTTAAAGCCTGGCTGCTGCTGTTAAAGCCTGGCTGCTTCTGTTAAAGCCGGGTTACTGTTAACTCCTGGCTGCTGCATTTAAAGCCTCGCTGCTGCTGTGAAAGCCTGTCTATTGCTGTTAAAGCCTGGCTGCTGCTGTGAAAGCCTGGCTGCTGCTGTTAAACCCTTTCTGCTGCTGTGAAAGCCTGTCTGCTGCTCTTAAAGCCTGGCTGCTGCTCTTAAAGCATGGCTGCTGCTGTTAAAGCCTGGCTAATGTGAAAGCCTGTCTGCTGTTAAAACCTGGCTGTTGCTGTTTAAGCCTTTGCTTCTGTGATAGCCTGGTTGCTGTTAAAGCCTGGCTGCTGCTGTTAAAGCCTGGCTGCTACTCTTAAAGCCTGGCTGCTGTTAAAGCCTGGCTGCTGTTAAAACCTGGCTGCTGCTGTTTAAGCCTTTGCTTCTGTGATAGCCTGGCTGTTGTTAAAGCCTGGCTGCTGCTTTAAAAGCCTGGCTGCTGTTAAAGCCTGGCTGCTACTCTTAAAGCCTGGCTGCTGTTAAAGCCTGGCTGTTGCTGTTAAAGCCGGGCTGTTGCTGTTAAAGCCGGGCTGCTACTCTTAAAGCCTGGCTGCTGTTAAAGACTGGGTGCTGCTGTCAAAGCCTGGCTGCTGTTGTTAAAATCTGGCTGCTACTCTTAAAGCCTGGCTGCTGCTGTGAAAGCTTGTCATCTGCTGTTAAAGCCTGGCTGCTTCTGTTAAAGCCTGGCTACTGTAAAGCCTGGATGCTGCATTTACAGCCTCGCTGCTGCTGTGAAAGCCTGTCTGCTGCTGTTAAAGCCTGGCTGCTGTTAAAGCCTGGCTGCTGCTGTTAAAGCCTGGCTAATGTGAAAGCCTGGCTGCTGCTGTTAAAGCCTGGCTGCTGCATTTAAAGCCTGGCTGCTGCTGTGAAAGCCTGTCATATGCTGTTAAAGCCTGGCTGCTTCTGTTAAAGCCTGGCTACTGTTAAAGCCTGGCTGCTGCTGTGAAAGCCTGGCAGCTGCTGTTAAAGCCTGGCTGCTGCTGTGAAAGCCTGGCTGCTGCTGTGAAAGCCTGGCTGCTGCTGTGAAAGCCTGGCTGCTGCTGTGAAAGCCTGGCTGCTGCTGTGAAAGCCTGGCTGCTGCTGTTAAAGCCTGGCTGCTGCTGTTAAAGCCTGGCTGCTTCTGTTAAAGCCGGGTTACTGTTAACTCCTGGCTGCTGCATTTAAAGCCTCGCTGCTGCTGTGAAAGCCTGTCTATTGCTGTTAAAGCCTGGCTGCTGCTGTGAAAGCCTGGCTGCTGCTGTTAAACCCTTTCTGCTGCTGTGAAAGCCTGTCTGCTGCTCTTAAAGCCTCGCTGCTGCTCTTAAAGCATGGCTGCTGCTGTTAAGGCCTGGCTAATGTGAAAGCCTGTCTGATGTTAAAACCTGGCTGCTGCTGTTTAAGCCTTTGCTTCTGTGATAGCCTGGTTGCTGTTAAAGCCTGGCTGCTGCTTTTAAAGCCTGGCTGCTGTTAAAGCCTTGCTGCTACTCTTAAAGCCTTGCTGCTGTTAAATCCTGGCTGCTGTTAAAGCTTGGCTGTTGCTGTTAAAGCCGGGCTGCTACTCTTAAAGCCTTGCTGCTGTTAAAGCCTGGCTGCTGTTAAAGCTTGGCTGTTGCTGTTAAAGCCGGGCTGCTACTCTTAAAGCCTGGCTGCTGTTAAAGCCTGGCTGCTGCTGTGAAAGCCTGTCATCTGCTGTTAAAGCCTGGCTGCTTCTGTTAAAGCCTGGCTACTGTTGAAGTCTGGATGCTGCATTTACAGCCTCGCTGCTGCTGTGAAAGCCTGTCTGCTGCTGTTAAAGCCTGGCTATTATGAAAGCCTGTCTGCTGTTAAAACCTGGCTGCTGCTGTTTAAGCCTTTGCTTTTGTGATAGCCTGGCTGCTGTTAAAGCCTGGCTGCTGTTAAAGCCTGGCTGCTGCTGTTAAAGCCTGTTTACTGTTAAAGCCTGGCTTCTGCTGTTAAAGCATGGCTTCAGTGAAAGCCTGGCTGCTTTTAAAGCCTGGCTGCTGTGAAAGCCTGGATGCTGCTGTTAAAGCCAGGCTGCTGCTGTTAAAGCCTGGCTGCTGCTGTGAAAATCTGGCTGTTGCTGTTAAAGCCTGGCTGCGGTGAAAGCCTGGCTACGGTGAAAGCCTGGCTGCGGTGAAAGCCTGGCTGCTGCATTTAAAACCTGGCTTCTGCTGTTTAAGCCTTTGCTTCTGTGATAGCCTGGCTGCTGTTAAAGCCTGGCTGCTGCTTTTAAAGCCTGGCTGCTGTTAAAGCCTGGCTGCTGCATTTAAAGCCTGGCTGCTGTTAAAGCCTGGCTGCTGCTGTTAAAGCCTGGCTGCTGCTGTTAAACCCTTTCTGCTGCTGTGAAAGCCTGTCTGCTGCTCTTAAAGCCTGGCTGCTGCTGTGAAAGCCTGTCTGCTGCTCTTAAAGCCTGGCTGCTGCTGTTAAAGCCTGGCTAATGTGAAAGCCTGTCTGCTGTTAAAACCTGGCTGCTGCTGTTTAAGCCTTTGCTTCTATGATAGCCTGGTTGCTGTTAAAGCCTGGCTGCTGCTTTTAAAGCCTGGCTGCTGTTAAATCCTGGCTGCTACTTTTAAAGCCTGGCTGCTGTTAAATCTTGGCTGCTGTTAAAGCCTGGCTGTTGCTGTTAAACCCGGGCTGCTACTCTTAAAGCCTGGCTGCTGTTAAAGACTGGGTGCTGCTGTCAAAGCCTGGCTGCTGCTGTTAAAGTCTGGCTGCTACTCTTAAAGCCTGGCTGCTGTTAAAGCCTGGCTGCTGCATTTACAGCCTCGCTGCTGCTGTGAAAGCCTGGCTGCTGCTGTGAAAACCTGGCTGCTGCTCTTAAAGCATGGCTGCTGCTGTTAAAGCTTGGCCAATGTGAAAGCCTGTCTGCTGTTAAAACCTGGCTGCTGCTGTTTAAGCCTTTGCTTCTGTGATAGCCTGGCTGCTGTTAAAGCCTGGCTGCTGCTTTAAAAGCCTGGCTGCTGTTAAAGCCTGGCTGCTACTCTTAAAGCCTGGCTGCTGTTAAAGCCTGGCTGTTGCTGTTAAAGCCGGGCTGTTGCTGTTAAAGCCGGGCTGCTACTCTTAAAGCCTGGCTGCTGTTAAAGACTGGGTGCTGCTGTCAAATCCTGGCTGCTGTTGTTAAAATCTGGCTGCTACTCTTAAAGCCTAGCTGCTGTTAAAGCCTGGCTGCTGCTGTGAAAGCCTGTCATCTGCTGTTAAAGCCTGGCTGCTTCTGTTAAAGCCTGGCTACTGTTAAAGCCTGGATGCTGCATTTACAGCCTCGCTGCTGCTGTGAAAGCCTGTCTGCTGCTGTTAAAGCCTGGCTGCTGTGAAAGCCTGGCTGCTGTAAAAGTCTGGCTGCTGTTAAAGCCTGGCTGCTGCTGTTAAAGCCTGGCTAATGTGAAAGCCTGGCTGCTGTTAAAACCTGGCTGCTGCATTTAAAGCCTGGCTGCTGCTGTGAAAGCCTGTCATATGCTGTTAAAGCCTGGCTGCTTCTGTTAAAGCCTGGCTACTGTTAAAGCCTGGTTGCTGCTGTGAAAGCCTGGCAGCTGCTGTGAAAGCCTGGCTGCTGCTGTGAAAGCCTGGCTGCTGCTGTGAAAGCCTGGCTGCTGCTGTGAAAGCCTGGCTGCTGCTGTGAAAGCCGGGCTGCTGCTGTTAAAGCCTTGCTGCTGCTGTTAAAGCCTGGCTGCTTCTGTTAAAGCCGGGTTACTGTTAACTCCTGGCTGCTGCATTTAAAGCCTCGCTGCTGCTGTGAAAGCCTGTCTATTGCTGTTAAAGCCTGGCTGCTGCTGTTAAAGCCGGGCTGCTACTCTTAAAGCCTGGCTGCTGTTAAAGACTGGGTGCTGCTGTCAAAGCCTGGCTGCTGTTGTTAAAATCTGGCTGCTACTCTTAAAGCCTGGCTGCTGTTAAAGCCTGGCTGCTGCTGTGAAAGCCTGTCATCTGCTGTTAAAGCCTGGCTGCTTCTGTTAAAGCCTGGCTACTGTTAAAGCCTGGATGCTGCATTTACAGCCTCGCTGCTGCTGTGAAAGCCTGTCTGCTGCTGTTAAAGCCTGGCTGCTGTGAAAGCCTGGCTGCTGTAAAAGTCTGGCTGCTGTTAAAGCCTGGCTGCTGCTGTTAAAGCCTGGCTAATGTGAAAGCCTGGCTGCTGTTAAAACCTGGCTGCTGCATTTAAAGCCTGGCTGCTGCTGTGAAAGCCTGTCATATGCTGTTAAAGCCTGGCTGCTTCTGTTAAAGCCTGGCTTGTGTTAAAGCCTGGCTGCTGCTGTGAAAGCCTGGCAGCTGCTGTTAAAGCCTGGCTGCTGCTGTGAAAGCCTGGCTGCTGCTGTGAAAGCCTGGCTGCTGCTGTGAAAGCCTGGCTGCTGCTGTGAAAGCCTGGCTGCTGCTGTGAAAGCCTGGCTGCTGTTGTTAAAGCCTTGCTGCTGCTGTTAAAGCCTGGCTGCTTCTGTTAAAGCCGGGTTACTGTTAACTCCTGGCTGCTGCATTTAAAGCCTCGCTGCTGCTGTGAAAGCCTGTCTATTGCTGTTAAAGCCTGGCTGCTGCTGTGAAAGCCTGGCTGCTGCTGTTAAACCCTTTCTGCTGCTGTGAAAGCCTGTCTGCTGCTCTTAAAGCCTGGCTGCTGCTCTTAAAGCATGGCTGCTGCTGTTAAAGCCTGGCTAATGTGAAAGCCTGTCTGCTGTTAAAACCTGGCTGCTGCTGTTTAAGCCATTGCTTCTGTGATAGCCTGGTTGCTGTTAAAGCCTGGCTGCTGCTTTTAAAGCCTGGCTGCTGTTAAAGCCTGGCTGCTACTCTTAAAGCCTTGCTGCTGTTAAATCCTGGCTGCTGTTAAAGCTTGGCTGTTGCTGTTAAAGCCGGGCTGCTACTCTTAAAGCCTGGCTGCTGTTAAAGACTGGGTGCTACTGTCAAAGCCTGGCTGCTGTTGTTAAAATCTGGCTGCTACTCTTAAAGCCTGGCTGCTGTTAAAGCCTGGCTGCTGCATTTACAGCCTCGCTGCTGCTGTGAAAGCCTGGCTGCTGCTGTTAAAACCTGGCTGCTGCTCTTAAAGCATGGCTGCTGCTGTTGAAGCTTGGCCAATGTGAAAGCCTGTCTGCTGTTAAAACCTGGCTGCTGCTGTTTAAGCCTTTGCTTCTGTGAAAGCCTGGCTGCTGTTAAAGCCTGGCTGCTGCTTTAAAAGCCTGGCTGCTGTTAAAGCCTGGCTGCTACTCTTAAAGCCTGGCTGCTGTTAAAGCCTGGCTGTTGCTGTTAAAGCCGGGCTGTTGCTGTTAAAGCCGGGCTGCTACTCTTAAAGCCTGGCTGCTGTTAAAGACTGGGTGCTGCTGTCAAAGCCTGGCTGCTGTTGTTAAAATCTGGCTGCTACTCTTAAAGCCTGGCTGCTGTTAAAGCCTGGCTGCTGCTGTGAAAGCCTGTCATCTGCTGTTAAAGCCTGGCTGCTTCTGTTAAAGCCTGGCTACTGTTAAAGCCTGGATGCTGCATTTACAGCCTCGCTGCTGCTGTGAAAGCCTGTCTGCTGCTGTTAAAGCCTGGCTGCTGTGAAAGCCTGGCTGCTGTAAAAGTCTGGCTGCTGTTAAAGCCTGGCTGCTGCTGTTAAAGCCTGGCTAATGTGAAAGCCTGGCTGCTGTTAAAACCTGGCTGCTGCATTTAAAGCCTGGCTGCTGCTGTGAAAGCCTGTCATATGCTGTTAAAGCCTGGCTGCTTCTGTTAAAGCCTGGCTTCTGTTAAAGCCTGGCTGCTGCTGTGAAAGCCTGGAAGCTGCTGTTAAAGCCTGGCTGCTGTTGTTAAAATCTGGCTGCTACTCTTAAAGCCTAGCTGCTGTTAAAGCCTGGCTGCTGCTGTGAAAGCCTGTCATCTGCTGTTAAAGCCTGGCTGCTTCTGTTAAAGCCTGGCTACTGTTAAAGCCTGGATGCTGCATTTACAGCCTCGCTGCTGCTGTGAAAGCCTGTCTGCTGCTGTTAAAGCCTGGCTGCTGTGAAAGCCTGGCTGCTGTAAAAGTCTGGCTGCTGTTAAAGCCTGGCTGCTGCTGTTAAAGCCTGGCTAATGTGAAAGCCTGGCTGCTGTTAAAACCTGGCTGCTGCATTTAAAGCCTGGCTGCTGCTGTGAAAGCCTGTCATATGCTGTTAAAGCCTGGCTGCTTCTGTTAAAGCCTGGCTACTGTTAAAGCCTGGCTGCTGCTGTGAAAGCCTGGCAGCTGCTGTTAAAGCCTGGCTGCTGCTGTGAAAGCCTGGCTGCTGCTGTGAAAGCCTGGCTGCTGCTGTGAAAGCCTGGCTGCTGCTGTGAAAGCCGGGCTGCTGCTGTTAAAGCCTTGCTGCTGCTGTTAAAGCCTGGCTGCTTCTGTTAAAGCCGGGTTACTGTTAACTCCTGGCTGCTGCATTTAAAGCCTCGCTGCTGCTGTGAAAGCCTGTCTATTGCTGTTAAAGCCTGGCTGCTGCTGTTAAAGCCGGGCTGCTACTCTTAAAGCCTGGCTGCTGTTAAAGACTGGGTGCTGCTGTCAAAGCCTGGCTGCTGTTGTTAAAATCTGGCTGCTACTCTTAAAGCCTGGCTGCTGTTAAAGCCTGGCTGCTGCTGTGAAAGCCTGTCATCTGCTGTTAAAGCCTGGCTGCTTCTGTTAAAGCCTGGCTACTGTTAAAGCCTGGATGCTGCATTTACAGCCTCGCTGCTGCTGTGAAAGCCTGTCTGCTGCTGTTAAAGCCTGGCTGCTGTGAAAGCCTGGCTGCTGTAAAAGTCTGGCTGCTGTTAAAGCCTGGCTGCTGCTGTTAAAGCCTGGCTAATGTGAAAGCCTGGCTGCTGTTAAAACCTGGCTGCTGCATTTAAAGCCTGGCTGCTGCTGTGAAAGCCTGTCATATGCTGTTAAAGCCTGGCTGCTTCTGTTAAAGCCTGGCTTGTGTTAAAGCCTGGCTGCTGCTGTGAAAGCCTGGCAGCTGCTGTTAAAGCCTGGCTGCTGCTGTGAAAGCCTGGCTGCTGCTGTGAAAGCCTGGCTGCTGCTGTGAAAGCCTGGCTGCTGCTGTGAAAGCCTGGCTGCTGCTGTGAAAGCCTGGCTGCTGTTGTTAAAGCCTTGCTGCTGCTGTTAAAGCCTGGCTGCTTCTGTTAAAGCCGGGTTACTGTTAACTCCTGGCTGCTGCATTTAAAGCCTCGCTGCTGCTGTGAAAGCCTGTCTATTGCTGTTAAAGCCTGGCTGCTGCTGTGAAAGCCTGGCTGCTGCTGTTAAACCCTTTCTGCTGCTGTGAAAGCCTGTCTGCTGCTCTTAAAGCCTGGCTGCTGCTCTTAAAGCATGGCTGCTGCTGTTAAAGCCTGGCTAATGTGAAAGCCTGTCTGCTGTTAAAACCTGGCTGCTGCTGTTTAAGCCATTGCTTCTGTGATAGCCTGGTTGCTGTTAAAGCCTGGCTGCTGCTTTTAAAGCCTGGCTGCTGTTAAAGCCTGGCTGCTACTCTTAAAGCCTTGCTGCTGTTAAATCCTGGCTGCTGTTAAAGCTTGGCTGTTGCTGTTAAAGCCGGGCTGCTACTCTTAAAGCCTGGCTGCTGTTAAAGACTGGGTGCTACTGTCAAAGCCTGGCTGCTGTTGTTAAAATCTGGCTGCTACTCTTAAAGCCTGGCTGCTGTTAAAGCCTGGCTGCTGCATTTACAGCCTCGCTGCTGCTGTGAAAGCCTGGCTGCTGCTGTTAAAACCTGGCTGCTGCTCTTAAAGCATGGCTGCTGCTGTTGAAGCTTGGCCAATGTGAAAGCCTGTCTGCTGTTAAAACCTGGCTGCTGCTGTTTAAGCCTTTGCTTCTGTGAAAGCCTGGCTGCTGTTAAAGCCTGGCTGCTGCTTTAAAAGCCTGGCTGCTGTTAAAGCCTGGCTGCTACTCTTAAAGCCTGGCTGCTGTTAAAGCCTGGCTGTTGCTGTTAAAGCCGGGCTGTTGCTGTTAAAGCCGGGCTGCTACTCTTAAAGCCTGGCTGCTGTTAAAGACTGGGTGCTGCTGTCAAAGCCTGGCTGCTGTTGTTAAAATCTGGCTGCTACTCTTAAAGCCTGGCTGCTGTTAAAGCCTGGCTGCTGCTGTGAAAGCCTGTCATCTGCTGTTAAAGCCTGGCTGCTTCTGTTAAAGCCTGGCTACTGTTAAAGCCTGGATGCTGCATTTACAGCCTCGCTGCTGCTGTGAAAGCCTGTCTGCTGCTGTTAAAGCCTGGCTGCTGTGAAAGCCTGGCTGCTGTAAAAGTCTGGCTGCTGTTAAAGCCTGGCTGCTGCTGTTAAAGCCTGGCTAATGTGAAAGCCTGGCTGCTGTTAAAACCTGGCTGCTGCATTTAAAGCCTGGCTGCTGCTGTGAAAGCCTGTCATATGCTGTTAAAGCCTGGCTGCTTCTGTTAAAGCCTGGCTTCTGTTAAAGCCTGGCTGCTGCTGTGAAAGCCTGGCAGCTGCTGTTAAAGCCTGGCTGCTGCTGTGAAAGCCTGGCTGCTGCTGTGAAAGCCTGGCTGCTGCTGTGAAAGCCTGGCTGCTGCTGTGAAAGCCTGGCTGCTGCTGTGAAAGCCTGGCTGCTGTTGTTAAAGCCTTGCTGCTGCTGTTAAAGCCTGGCTGCTGCTGTTAAAGCCGGGTTACTGTTAACTCCTGGCTGCTGCATTTAAAGCCTCGCTGCTGCTGTGAAAGCCTGTCTATTGCTGTTAAAGCCTGGCTGCTGCTGTGAAAGCCTGGCTGCTGCTGTTAAACCCTTTCTGCTGCTGTGAAAGCCTGTCTGCTGCTCTTAAAGCCTGGCTGCTGCTCTTAAAGCATGGCTGCTGCTGTTAAAGCCTGGCTAATGTGAAAGCCTGTCTGCTGTTAAAACCTGGATGCTGCTGTTTAAGCCATTGCTTCTGTGATAGCCTGGTTGCTGTTAAAGCCTGGCTGCTGCTTTTAAAGCCTGGCTGCTGTTAAAGCCTGGCTGCTACTCTTAAAGCCTTGCTGCTGTTAAATCCTGGCTGCTGTTAAAGCTTGGCTGTTGCTGTTAAAGCCGGGCTGCTACTCTTAAAGCCTGGCTGCTGTTAAAGACTGGGTGCTGCTGTCAAAGCCTGGCTGCTGCTGTTAAAGTCTGGCTGCTACTCTTAAAGCCTGGCTGCTGTTAAAGCCTGGCTGCTGCATTTACAGCCTCGCTGCTGCTGTGAAAGCCTGGCTGCTGCTGTTAAAACCTGGCTGCTGCTCTTAAAGCATGGCTGCTGCTGTTAAAGCTTGGCCAATGTGAAAGCCTGTCTGCTGTTAAAACCTGGCTGCTGCTGTTTAAGCCTTTGCTTCTGTGATAGCCTGGCTGCTGTTAAAGCCTGGCTGCTGCTTTAAAAGCCTGGCTGCTGTTAAAGCCTGGCTGCTACTCTCAAAGCCTGGCTGCTGTTAAAGCCTGGCTGTTGCTGTTAAAGCCGGGCTGTTGCTGTTAAAGCCGGGCTGCTACTCTTAAAGCCTGGCTGCTGTTAAAGACTGGGTGCTGCTGTCAAAGCCTGGCTGCTTTTGTTAAAATCTGGCTGCTACTCTTAAAGCCTGGCTGCTGTTAAAGCCTGGCTGCTGCTGTGAAAGCCTGTCATCTGCTGTTAAAGCCTGGCTGCTTCTGTTAAAGCCTGGCTACTGTTAAAGCCTGGATGCTGCTGTTAAAGCCTGGCTGCTGCTGTGAAAGCCTGGCTGCTGCTGTGAAAGCCTGGCTGCTGCTGTGAAAGCCTGGCTGCTGCTGTGAAAGCCTGGCTGCTGCTGTTAAAGCCTTGCTGCTGCTGTTAAAGCCTGGCTGCTTCTGTTAAAGCCGGGTTACTGTTAACTCCTGGCTGCTGCATTTAAAGCCTCGCTGCTGCTGTGAAAGCCTGTCTATTGCTGTTAAAGCCTGGCTGCTGCTGTGAAAGCCTGGCTGCTGCTGTTAAACCCTTTCTGCTGCTGTGAAAGCCTGTCTGCTGCTCTTAAAGCCTGGCTGCTGCTCTTAAAGCATGGCTGCTGCTGTTAAAGCCTGGCTAATGTGAAAGCCTGTCTGCTGTTAAAACCTGGCTGCTGCTGTTTAAGCCATTGCTTCTGTGATAGCCTGGTTGCTGTTAAAGCCTGGCTGCTGCTTTTAAAGCCTGGCTGCTGTTAAAGCCTGGCTGCTACTCTTAAAGCCTTGCTGCTGTTAAATCCTGGCTGCTGTTAAAGCTTGGCTGTTGCTGTTAAAGCCGGGCTGCTACTCTTAAAGCCTGGCTGCTGTTAAAGACTGGGTGCTGCTGTCAAAGCCTGGCTGCTGCTGTTAAAGCCTGGCTGCTGCATTTACAGCCTCGCTGCTGCTGTGAAAGCCTGGCTGCTGCTGTTAAAACCTGGCTGCTGCTCTTAAAGCATGGCTGCTGCTGTTAAAGCTTGGCCAATGTGAAAGCCTGTCTGCTGTTAAAACCTGGCTGCTGCTGTTTAAGCCTTTGCTTCTGTGATAGCCTGGCTGCTGTTAAAGCCTGGCTGCTGCTTTAAAAGCCTGGCTGCTGTTAAAGCCTGGCTGCTACTCTTAAAGCCTGGCTGCTGTTAAAGCCTGGCTGTTGCTGTTAAAGCCGGGCTGCTACTCTTAAAGCCTGGCTGCTGTTAAAGACTGGGTGCTGCTGTCAAAGCCTGGCTGCTGTTGTTAAAATCTGGCTGCTACTCTTAAAGCCTGGCTGCTGTTAAAGCCTGGCTGCTGCTGTGAAAGCCTGTCATCTGCTGTTAAAGCCTGGCTGCTTCTGTTAAAGCCTGGCTACTGTTAAAGCCTGGATGCTGCATTTACAGCCTCGCTGCTGCTGTGAAAGCCTGTCTGCTGCTGTTAAAGCCTGGCTGCTGTGAAAGCCTGGCTGCTGTAAAAGTCTGGCTGCTGTTAAAGCCTGGCTAATGTGAAAGCCTGGCTGCTGTTAAAACCTGGCTGCTGCATTTAAAGCCTGGCTGCTGCTGTGAAAGCCTGTCATATGCTGTTAAAGCCTGGCTGCTTCTGTTGAAGCCTGGCTACTGTTAAAGCCTGGCTGCTGCTGTGAAAGCCTGGCAGCTGCTGTTAAAGCCTGGCTGCTGCTGTGAAAGCCTGGCTGCTGCTGTGAAAGCCTGGCTGCTGCTGTGAAAGCCTGGCTGCTGCTGTTAAAGCCTTGCTGCTGCTGTTAAAGCCTGGCTGCTTCTGTTAAAGCCGGGTTACTGTTAACTCCTGGCTGCTGCATTTAAAGCCTCGCTGCTGCTGTGAAAGCCTGTCTATTGCTGTTAAAGCCTGGCTGCTGCTGTGAAAGCCTGGCTGCTGCTGTTAAACCCTTTCTGCTGCTGTGAAAGCCTGTCTGCTGCTCTTAAAGCCTGGCTGCTGCTCTTAAAGCATGGCTGCTGCTGTTAAAGCCTGGCTAATGTGAAAGCCTGTCTGCTGTTAAAACCTGGCTGCTGCTGTTTAAGCCTTTGCTTCTGTGATAGCCTGGTTGCTGTTAAAGCCTGGCTGCTGCTTTTAAAGCCTGGCTGCTGTTAAAGTCTGGCTGCTACTCTTAAAGCCTTGCTGCTGCTGTTAAAGCCTGGCTTCTGCTGTGAAAGCCTGTCTGCTGCTCTTAAAGCCTGGCTGCTTCTGTTAAAGCATGGCTTCTGCTGTTAAAGCCTGGCTATTATGAAAGCCTGGCTGCTGTTAAAGCCTGGCTGCTACTCTTAAAGCCTGGCTGCTGTTAAAGCCTGGCTGTTGCTGTTAAAGCCGGGCTGTTGCTGTGAAAGCCTGGCTGCTGCTGTGAAAGCCTGGCTGCTGCTGTTAAAGCCTGGCTGCTTCTGTTAAAGCCTGGCTGCTGCTGTTAAAGCCTGGCTTCTGCTGTGAAAGCCTGTCTGCTGCTGTTAAAGCCTGGCTGCTTCTGTTAAAGCATGGCTGCTGCTGTTAAAGCCTGGCTATTATGAAAGCCTGTCTGCTGTTAAAACCTGGCTGCTGCTGTTTAAGCCTTTGCTTCTGTGATAGCCTGGCTGCTGTTAAAGCCTGGCTGCTGCTTTTAAAGCCTGGCTGCTGTTAAAGCCTGGCTGCTGCTGTTAAAGCCTGTTTACTGTTAAAGCCTGGCTTCTGCTGTTAAAGCATGGCTTCAGTGAAAGCCTGGCTGCTTTTAAAGCCTGGCTGCTGTGAAAGCCTGGATGCTGCTGTTAAAGCCTGGCTGCTGCTGTGAAAATCTGGCTGTTGCTCTTAAAGCCTGGCTGCGGTGAAAGCCTGGCTACGGTGAAAGCCTGGCTGCGGTGAAAGCCTGGCTGCTGCATTTAAAACCTGGCTTCTGCTGTTTAAGCCTTTGCTTCTGTGATAGCCTGGCTGCTGTTAAAGCCTGGCTGCTGCTTTTAAAGCTTGGCTGCTGTTAAAGCCTGGCTGCTGCATTTAAAGCCTGGCTGCTGTTAAAGCCTGGCTGCTGCTTTAAAAGCCTGGCTGCTGTTAAAGCCTGGCTGCTACTCTTAAAGCCTGGCTGCTGTTAAAGCCTGGCTGTTGCTGTTAAAGCCGGGCTGTTGCTGTTAAAGCCGGGCTGCTACTCTTAAAGCCTGGCTGCTGTTAAAGACTGGGTGCTGCTGTCAAAGCCTGGCTGCTGTTGTTAAAATCTGGCTGCTACTCTTAAAGCCTGGCTGCTGTTAAAGCCTGGCTGCTGCTGTGAAAGCCTGTCATCTGCTATTAAAGCCTGGCTGCTTCTGTTAAAGCCTGGCTACTGTTAAAGCCTGGATGCTGCATTTACAGCCTCGCTGCTGCTGTGAAAGCCTGTCTGCTGCTGTTAAAGCCTGGCTGCTGTGAAAGCCTGGCTGCTGTAAAAGTCTGGCTGCTGTTAAAGCCTGGCTAATGTGAAAGCCTGGCTGCTGTTAAAACCTGGCTGCTGCATTTAAAGCCTGGCTGCTGCTGTGAAAGCCTGTCATACGCTGTTAAAGCCTGGCTGCTTCTGTTAAAGCCTGGCTACTGTTAAAGCCTGGCTGCTGCTGTGAAAGCCTGGCAGCTGCTGTTAAAGCCTGGCTGCTGCTGTGAAAGCCTGGCTGCTGCTGTGAAAGCCTGGCTGCTGCTGTGAAAGCCTGGCTGCTGCTATTAAAGCCTTGCTGATGCTGTTAAAGCCTGGCTGCTTCTGTTAAAGCCGGGTTACTGTTAACTCCTGGCTGCTGCATTTAAAGCCTCGCTGCTGCTGTGAAAGCCTGTCTATTGCTGTTAAAGCCTGGCTGCTGCTGTGAAAGCCTGGCTGCTGCTGTTAAACCCTTTCTGCTGCTGTGAAAGACTGTCTGCTGCTCTTAAAGCCTGGCTGCTGCTCTTAAAGCATGGCTGCTGCTGTTAAAGCCTGGCTAATGTGAAAGCCTGTCTGCTGTTAAAACCTGGCTGCTGCTGTTTAAGCCTTTGCTTCTGTGATAGCCTGGTTGCTGTTAAAGCCTGGCTGCTGCTTTTAAAGCCTGGCTGCTGTTAAAGCCTGGCTGCTACTCTTAAAGCCTTGCTGCTGTTAAATCCTGGCTGCTGTTAAAGCTTGGCTGTTGCTGTTAAAGCCGGGCTGCTACTCTTAAAGCCTGGCTGCTGTTAAAGACTGGGTGCTGCTGTCAAAGCCTGGCTGCTGCTGTTAAAGTCTGGCTGCTACTCTTAAAGCCTGGCTGCTGTTAAAGCCTGGCTGCTGCATTTACAGCCTCGCTGCTGCTGTGAAAGCCTGGCTGCTGCTGTTAAAACCTGGCTGCTGCTCTTAAAGCATGGCTGCTGCTGTTAAAGCTTGGCCAATGTGAAAGCCTGTCTGCTGTTAAAACCTGGCTGCTGCTGTTTAAGCCTTTGCTTCTGTGATAGCCTGGCTGCTGTTAAAGCCTGGCTGCTGCTTTAAAAGCCTGGCTGCTGTTAAAGCCTGGCTGCTACTCTCAAAGCCTGGCTGCTGTTAAAGCCTGGCTGTTGCTGTTAAAGCCGGGCTGTTGCTGTTAAAGCCGGGCTGCTACTCTTAAAGCCTGGCTGCTGTTAAAGACTGGGTGCTGCTGTCAAAGCCTGGCTGCTTTTGTTAAAATCTGGCTGCTACTCTTAAAGCCTGGCTGCTGTTAAAGCCTGGCTGCTGCTGTGAAAGCCTGTCATCTGCTGTTAAAGCCTGGCTGCTTCTGTTAAAGCCTGGCTACTGTTAAAGCCTGGATGCTGCTGTTAAAGCCTGGCTGCTGCTGTGAAAGCCTGGCTGCTGCTGTGAAAGCCTGGCTGCTGCTGTGAAAGCCTGGCTGCTGCTGTGAAAGCCTGGCTGCTGCTGTTAAAGCCTTGCTGCTGCTGTTAAAGCCTGGCTGCTTCTGTTAAAGCCGGGTTACTGTTAACTCCTGGCTGCTGCATTTAAAGCCTCGCTGCTGCTGTGAAAGCCTGTCTATTGCTGTTAAAGCCTGGCTGCTGCTGTGAAAGCCTGGCTGCTGCTGTTAAACCCTTTCTGCTGCTGTGAAAGCCTGTCTGCTGCTCTTAAAGCCTGGCTGCTGCTCTTAAAGCATGGCTGCTGCTGTTAAAGCCTGGCTAATGTGAAAGCCTGTCTGCTGTTAAAACCTGGCTGCTGCTGTTTAAGCCATTGCTTCTGTGATAGCCTGGTTGCTGTTAAAGCCTGGCTGCTGCTTTTAAAGCCTGGCTGCTGTTAAAGCCTGGCTGCTACTCTTAAAGCCTTGCTGCTGTTAAATCCTGGCTGCTGTTAAAGCTTGGCTGTTGCTGTTAAAGCCGGGCTGCTACTCTTAAAGCCTGGCTGCTGTTAAAGACTGGGTGCTGCTGTCAAAGCCTGGCTGCTGCTGTTAAAGCCTGGCTGCTGCATTTACAGCCTCGCTGCTGCTGTGAAAGCCTGGCTGCTGCTGTTAAAACCTGGCTGCTGCTCTTAAAGCATGGCTGCTGCTGTTAAAGCTTGGCCAATGTGAAAGCCTGTCTGCTGTTAAAACCTGGCTGCTGCTGTTTAAGCCTTTGCTTCTGTGATAGCCTGGCTGCTGTTAAAGCCTGGCTGCTGCTTTAAAAGCCTGGCTGCTGTTAAAGCCTGGCTGCTACTCTTAAAGCCTGGCTGCTGTTAAAGCCTGGCTGTTGCTGTTAAAGCCGGGCTGCTACTCTTAAAGCCTGGCTGCTGTTAAAGACTGGGTGCTGCTGTCAAAGCCTGGCTGCTGTTGTTAAAATCTGGCTGCTACTCTTAAAGCCTGGCTGCTGTTAAAGCCTGGCTGCTGCTGTGAAAGCCTGTCATCTGCTGTTAAAGCCTGGCTGCTTCTGTTAAAGCCTGGCTACTGTTAAAGCCTGGATGCTGCATTTACAGCCTCGCTGCTGCTGTGAAAGCCTGTCTGCTGCTGTTAAAGCCTGGCTGCTGTGAAAGCCTGGCTGCTGTAAAAGTCTGGCTGCTGTTAAAGCCTGGCTAATGTGAAAGCCTGGCTGCTGTTAAAACCTGGCTGCTGCATTTAAAGCCTGGCTGCTGCTGTGAAAGCCTGTCATATGCTGTTAAAGCCTGGCTGCTTCTGTTGAAGCCTGGCTACTGTTAAAGCCTGGCTGCTGCTGTGAAAGCCTGGCAGCTGCTGTTAAAGCCTGGCTGCTGCTGTGAAAGCCTGGCTGCTGCTGTGAAAGCCTGGCTGCTGCTGTGAAAGCCTGGCTGCTGCTGTTAAAGCCTTGCTGCTGCTGTTAAAGCCTGGCTGCTTCTGTTAAAGCCGGGTTACTGTTAACTCCTGGCTGCTGCATTTAAAGCCTCGCTGCTGCTGTGAAAGCCTGTCTATTGCTGTTAAAGCCTGGCTGCTGCTGTGAAAGCCTGGCTGCTGCTGTTAAACCCTTTCTGCTGCTGTGAAAGCCTGTCTGCTGCTCTTAAAGCCTGGCTGCTGCTCTTAAAGCATGGCTGCTGCTGTTAAAGCCTGGCTAATGTGAAAGCCTGTCTGCTGTTAAAACCTGGCTGCTGCTGTTTAAGCCTTTGCTTCTGTGATAGCCTGGTTGCTGTTAAAGCCTGGCTGCTGCTTTTAAAGCCTGGCTGCTGTTAAAGTCTGGCTGCTACTCTTAAAGCCTTGCTGCTGCTGTTAAAGCCTGGCTTCTGCTGTGAAAGCCTGTCTGCTGCTCTTAAAGCCTGGCTGCTTCTGTTAAAGCATGGCTTCTGCTGTTAAAGCCTGGCTATTATGAAAGCCTGGCTGCTGTTAAAGCCTGGCTGCTACTCTTAAAGCCTGGCTGCTGTTAAAGCCTGGCTGTTGCTGTTAAAGCCGGGCTGTTGCTGTGAAAGCCTGGCTGCTGCTGTGAAAGCCTGGCTGCTGCTGTTAAAGCCTGGCTGCTTCTGTTAAAGCCTGGCTGCTGCTGTTAAAGCCTGGCTTCTGCTGTGAAAGCCTGTCTGCTGCTGTTAAAGCCTGGCTGCTTCTGTTAAAGCATGGCTGCTGCTGTTAAAGCCTGGCTATTATGAAAGCCTGTCTGCTGTTAAAACCTGGCTGCTGCTGTTTAAGCCTTTGCTTCTGTGATAGCCTGGCTGCTGTTAAAGCCTGGCTGCTGCTTTTAAAGCCTGGCTGCTGTTAAAGCCTGGCTGCTGCTGTTAAAGCCTGTTTACTGTTAAAGCCTGGCTTCTGCTGTTAAAGCATGGCTTCAGTGAAAGCCTGGCTGCTTTTAAAGCCTGGCTGCTGTGAAAGCCTGGATGCTGCTGTTAAAGCCTGGCTGCTGCTGTGAAAATCTGGCTGTTGCTCTTAAAGCCTGGCTGCGGTGAAAGCCTGGCTACGGTGAAAGCCTGGCTGCGGTGAAAGCCTGGCTGCTGCATTTAAAACCTGGCTTCTGCTGTTTAAGCCTTTGCTTCTGTGATAGCCTGGCTGCTGTTAAAGCCTGGCTGCTGCTTTTAAAGCTTGGCTGCTGTTAAAGCCTGGCTGCTGCATTTAAAGCCTGGCTGCTGTTAAAGCCTGGCTGCTGCTTTAAAAGCCTGGCTGCTGTTAAAGCCTGGCTGCTACTCTTAAAGCCTGGCTGCTGTTAAAGCCTGGCTGTTGCTGTTAAAGCCGGGCTGTTGCTGTTAAAGCCGGGCTGCTACTCTTAAAGCCTGGCTGCTGTTAAAGACTGGGTGCTGCTGTCAAAGCCTGGCTGCTGTTGTTAAAATCTGGCTGCTACTCTTAAAGCCTGGCTGCTGTTAAAGCCTGGCTGCTGCTGTGAAAGCCTGTCATCTGCTATTAAAGCCTGGCTGCTTCTGTTAAAGCCTGGCTACTGTTAAAGCCTGGATGCTGCATTTACAGCCTCGCTGCTGCTGTGAAAGCCTGTCTGCTGCTGTTAAAGCCTGGCTGCTGTGAAAGCCTGGCTGCTGTAAAAGTCTGGCTGCTGTTAAAGCCTGGCTAATGTGAAAGCCTGGCTGCTGTTAAAACCTGGCTGCTGCATTTAAAGCCTGGCTGCTGCTGTGAAAGCCTGTCATACGCTGTTAAAGCCTGGCTGCTTCTGTTAAAGCCTGGCTACTGTTAAAGCCTGGCTGCTGCTGTGAAAGCCTGGCAGCTGCTGTTAAAGCCTGGCTGCTGCTGTGAAAGCCTGGCTGCTGCTGTGAAAGCCTGGCTGCTGCTGTGAAAGCCTGGCTGCTGCTATTAAAGCCTTGCTGATGCTGTTAAAGCCTGGCTGCTTCTGTTAAAGCCGGGTTACTGTTAACTCCTGGCTGCTGCATTTAAAGCCTCGCTGCTGCTGTGAAAGCCTGTCTATTGCTGTTAAAGCCTGGCTGCTGCTGTGAAAGCCTGGCTGCTGCTGTTAAACCCTTTCTGCTGCTGTGAAAGACTGTCTGCTGCTCTTAAAGCCTGGCTGCTGCTCTTAAAGCATGGCTGCTGCTGTTAAAGCCTGGCTAATGTGAAAGCCTGTCTGCTGTTAAAACCTGGCTGCTGCTGTTTAAGCCTTTGCTTCTGTGATAGCCTGGTTGCTGTTAAAGCCTGGCTGCTGCTTTTAAAGCCTGGCTGCTGTTAAAGCCTGGCTGCTACTCTTAAAGCCTTGCTGCTGTTAAATCCTGGCTGCTGTTAAAGCTTGGCTGTTGCTGTTAAAGCCGGGCTGCTACTCTTAAAGCCTGGCTGCTGTTAAAGCCTGGCTGCTGTTAAAGCCTGGCTGCTACTGGGAAAGCCTGTCATCTGCTGTTAAAGCCTGGCTGCTTCTGTTAAAGCCTGGCTACTGTTGAAGTCTGGATGCTGCATTTACAGCCTCGCTGCTGCTGTGAAAGCCTGTCTGCTGCTGTTAAAGCCTGGCTGTTGCTGTGAAAGCCTGGCTGTTGCTGTGAAAGCCTGGCTGCTGCTGTTAAAGCCTGGCTGCTTCTGTTAAAGCCTGGCTGCTGCTGTTAAAGCCTGGCTTCTGCTGTGAAAGCCTGTCTGCTGCTGTTAAAGCCTGGCTGCTACTCTTAAAGCCTTGCTGCTGTTAAATCCTGGCTGCTGATAAAGCTTGGCTGTTGCTGTTAAAGCCGGGCTGCTACTCTTAAAGCCTGGCTGCTGTTAAAGACTGGGTGCTGCTGTCAAAGCCTGGCTGCTGCTGTTAAAGTCTGGCTGCTACTCTTAAAGCCTGGCTGCTGTTAAAGCCTGGCTGCTGCATTTACAGCCTCGCTGCTGCTGTGAAAGCCTGGCTGCTGCTGTTAAAACCTGGCTGCTGCTCTTAAAGCATGGCTGCTGCTGTTAAAGCTTGGCCAATGTGAAAGCCTGTCTGCTGTTAAAACCTGGCTGCTGCTGTTTAAGCCTTTGCTTCTGTGATAGCCTGGCTGCTGTTAAAGCCTGGCTGCTGCTTTAAAAGCCTGGCTGCTGTTAAAGCCTGGCTGCTACTCTCAAAGCCTGGCTGCTGTTAAAGCCTGGCTGTTGCTGTTAAAGCCGGGCTGTTGCTGTTAAAGCCGGGCTGCTACTCTTAAAGCCTGGCTGCTGTTAAAGACTGGGTGCTGCTGTCAAAGCCTGGCTGCTTTTGTTAAAATCTGGCTGCTACTCTTAAAGCCTGGCTGCTGTTAAAGCCTGGCTGCTGCTGTGAAAGCCTGTCATCTGCTGTTAAAGCCTGGCTGCTTCTGTTAAAGCCTGGCTACTGTTAAAGCCTGGATGCTGCTGTTAAAGCCTGGCTGCTGCTGTGAAAGCCTGGCTGCTGCTGTGAAAGCCTGGCTGCTGCTGTGAAAGCCTGGCTGCTGCTGTGAAAGCCTGGCTGCTGCTGTTAAAGCCTTGCTGCTGCTGTTAAAGCCTGGCTGCTTCTGTTAAAGCCGGGTTACTGTTAACTCCTGGCTGCTGCATTTAAAGCCTCGCTGCTGCTGTGAAAGCCTGTCTATTGCTGTTAAAGCCTGGCTGCTGCTGTGAAAGCCTGGCTGCTGCTGTTAAACCCTTTCTGCTGCTGTGAAAGCCTGTCTGCTGCTCTTAAAGCCTGGCTGCTGCTCTTAAAGCATGGCTGCTGCTGTTAAAGCCTGGCTAATGTGAAAGCCTGTCTGCTGTTAAAACCTGGCTGCTGCTGTTTAAGCCATTGCTTCTGTGATAGCCTGGTTGCTGTTAAAGCCTGGCTGCTGCTTTTAAAGCCTGGCTGCTGTTAAAGCCTGGCTGCTACTCTTAAAGCCTTGCTGCTGTTAAATCCTGGCTGCTGTTAAAGCTTGGCTGTTGCTGTTAAAGCCGGGCTGCTACTCTTAAAGCCTGGCTGCTGTTAAAGACTGGGTGCTGCTGTCAAAGCCTGGCTGCTGCTGTTAAAGCCTGGCTGCTGCATTTACAGCCTCGCTGCTGCTGTGAAAGCCTGGCTGCTGCTGTTAAAACCTGGCTGCTGCTCTTAAAGCATGGCTGCTGCTGTTAAAGCTTGGCCAATGTGAAAGCCTGTCTGCTGTTAAAACCTGGCTGCTGCTGTTTAAGCCTTTGCTTCTGTGATAGCCTGGCTGCTGTTAAAGCCTGGCTGCTGCTTTAAAAGCCTGGCTGCTGTTAAAGCCTGGCTGCTACTCTTAAAGCCTGGCTGCTGTTAAAGCCTGGCTGTTGCTGTTAAAGCCGGGCTGTTGCTGTTAAAGCCGGGCTGCTACTCTTAAAGCCTGGCTGCTGTTAAAGACTGGGTGCTGCTGTCAAAGCCTGGCTGCTGTTGTTAAAATCTGGCTGCTACTCTTAAAGCCTGGCTGCTGTTAAAGCCTGGCTGCTGCTGTGAAAGCCTGTCATCTGCTGTTAAAGCCTGGCTGCTTCTGTTAAAGCCTGGCTACTGTTAAAGCCTGGATGCTGCATTTACAGCCTCGCTGCTGCTGTGAAAGCCTGTCTGCTGCTGTTAAAGCCTGGCTGCTGTGAAAGCCTGGCTGCTGTAAAAGTCTGGCTGCTGTTAAAGCCTGGCTAATGTGAAAGCCTGGCTGCTGTTAAAACCTGGCTGCTGCATTTAAAGCCTGGCTGCTGCTGTGAAAGCCTGTCATATGCTGTTAAAGCCTGGCTGCTTCTGTTGAAGCCTGGCTACTGTTAAAGCCTGGCTGCTGCTGTGAAAGCCTGGCAGCTGCTGTTAAAGCCTGGCTGCTGCTGTGAAAGCCTGGCTGCTGCTGTGAAAGCCTGGCTGCTGCTGTGAAAGCCTGGCTGCTGCTGTTAAAGCCTTGCTGCTACTGTTAAAGCCTGGCTGCTTCTGTTAAAGCCGGGTTACTGTTAACTCCTGGCTGCTGCATTTAAAGCCTCGCTGCTGCTGTGAAAGCCTGTCTATTGCTGTTAAAGCCTGGCTGCTGCTGTGAAAGCCTGGCTGCTGCTGTTAAACCCTTTCTGCTGCTGTGAAAGCCTGTCTGCTGCTCTTAAAGCCTGGCTGCTGCTCTTAAAGCATGGCTGCTGCTGTTAAAGCCTGGCTAATGTGAAAGCCTGTCTGCTGTTAAAACCTGGCTGCTGCTGTTTAAGCCTTTGCTTCTGTGATAGCCTGGTTGCTGTTAAAGCCTGGCTGCTGCTTTTAAAGCCTGGCTGCTGTTAAAGTCTGGCTGCTACTCTTAAAGCCTTGCTGCTGCTGTTAAAGCCTGGCTTCTGCTGTGAAAGCCTGTCTGCTGCTCTTAAAGCCTGGCTGCTTCTGTTAAAGCATGGCTTCTGCTGTTAAAGCCTGGCTATTATGAAAGCCTGGCTGCTGTTAAAGCCTGGCTGCTACTCTTAAAGCCTGGCTGCTGTTAAAGCCTGGCTGTTGCTGTTAAAGCCGGGCTGTTGCTGTGAAAGCCTGGCTGCTGCTGTGAAAGCCTGGCTGCTGCT
Source organism: Odontesthes bonariensis (assembly GCF_027942865.1). Classification (NCBI taxonomy): domain Eukaryota; kingdom Metazoa; phylum Chordata; class Actinopteri; order Atheriniformes; family Atherinopsidae; genus Odontesthes; species Odontesthes bonariensis. The sequence goes on along the minus strand of NC_134519.1, from coordinate 32,356,151 downwards.
GTTAAAGCCTGGCTGCTTCTGTTAAAGCCTGGCTGCTGCTGTTAAAGCCTGGCTTCTGCTGTGAAAGCCTGTCTGCTGCTGTTAAAGCCTGGCTGCTTCTGTTAAAGCATGGCTGCTGCTGTTAAAGCCTGGCTATTATGAAAGCCTGTCTGCTGTTAAAACCTGGCTGCTGCTGTTTAAGCCTTTGCTTCTGTGATAGCCTGGCTGCTGTTAAAGCCTGGCTGCTGCTTTTAAAGCCTGGCTGCTGTTAAAGCCTGGCTGCTGCTGTTAAAGCCTGTTTACTGTTAAAGCCTGGCTTCTGCTGTTAAAGCATGGCTTCAGTGAAAGCCTGGCTGCTTTTAAAGCCTGGCTGCTGTGAAAGCCTGGATGCTGCTGTTAAAGCCTGGCTGCTGCTGTGAAAATCTGGCTGTTGCTCTTAAAGCCTGGCTGCGGTGAAAGCCTGGCTACGGTGAAAGCCTGGCTGCGGTGAAAGCCTGGCTGCTGCATTTAAAACCTGGCTTCTGCTGTTTAAGCCTTTGCTTCTGTGATAGCCTGGCTGCTGTTAAAGCCTGGCTGCTGCTTTTAAAGCTTGGCTGCTGTTAAAGCCTGGCTGCTGCATTTAAAGCCTGGCTGCTGTTAAAGCCTGGCTGCTGCTTTAAAAGCCTGGCTGCTGTTAAAGCCTGGCTGCTACTCTTAAAGCCTGGCTGCTGTTAAAGCCTGGCTGTTGCTGTTAAAGCCGGGCTGTTGCTGTTAAAGCCGGGCTGCTACTCTTAAAGCCTGGCTGCTGTTAAAGACTGGGTGCTGCTGTCAAAGCCTGGCTGCTGTTGTTAAAATCTGGCTGCTACTCTTAAAGCCTGGCTGCTGTTAAAGCCTGGCTGCTGCTGTGAAAGCCTGTCATCTGCTATTAAAGCCTGGCTGCTTCTGTTAAAGCCTGGCTACTGTTAAAGCCTGGATGCTGCATTTACAGCCTCGCTGCTGCTGTGAAAGCCTGTCTGCTGCTGTTAAAGCCTGGCTGCTGTGAAAGCCTGGCTGCTGTAAAAGTCTGGCTGCTGTTAAAGCCTGGCTAATGTGAAAGCCTGGCTGCTGTTAAAACCTGGCTGCTGCATTTAAAGCCTGGCTGCTGCTGTGAAAGCCTGTCATACGCTGTTAAAGCCTGGCTGCTTCTGTTAAAGCCTGGCTACTGTTAAAGCCTGGCTGCTGCTGTGAAAGCCTGGCAGCTGCTGTTAAAGCCTGGCTGCTGCTGTGAAAGCCTGGCTGCTGCTGTGAAAGCCTGGCTGCTGCTGTGAAAGCCTGGCTGCTGCTATTAAAGCCTTGCTGATGCTGTTAAAGCCTGGCTGCTTCTGTTAAAGCCGGGTTACTGTTAACTCCTGGCTGCTGCATTTAAAGCCTCGCTGCTGCTGTGAAAGCCTGTCTATTGCTGTTAAAGCCTGGCTGCTGCTGTGAAAGCCTGGCTGCTGCTGTTAAACCCTTTCTGCTGCTGTGAAAGACTGTCTGCTGCTCTTAAAGCCTGGCTGCTGCTCTTAAAGCATGGCTGCTGCTGTTAAAGCCTGGCTAATGTGAAAGCCTGTCTGCTGTTAAAACCTGGCTGCTGCTGTTTAAGCCTTTGCTTCTGTGATAGCCTGGTTGCTGTTAAAGCCTGGCTGCTGCTTTTAAAGCCTGGCTGCTGTTAAAGCCTGGCTGCTACTCTTAAAGCCTTGCTGCTGTTAAATCCTGGCTGCTGTTAAAGCTTGGCTGTTGCTGTTAAAGCCGGGCTGCTACTCTTAAAGCCTGGCTGCTGTTAAAGCCTGGCTGCTGTTAAAGCCTGGCTGCTACTGTGAAAGCCTGTCATCTGCTGTTAAAGCCTGGCTGCTTCTGTTAAAGCCTGGCTACTGTTGAAGTCTGGATGCTGCATTTACAGCCTCGCTGCTGCTGTGAAAGCCTGTCTGCTGCTGTTAAAGCCTGGCTGTTGCTGTGAAAGCCTGGCTGTTGCTGTGAAAGCCTGGCTGCTGCTGTTAAAGCCTGGCTGCTTCTGTTAAAGCCTGGCTGCTGCTGTTAAAGCCTGGCTTCTGCTGTGAAAGCCTGTCTGCTGCTGTTAAAGCCTGGCTGCTTCTGTTAAAGCATGGCTGCTGCTGTTAAAGCCTGGCTATTATGAAAGCCTGTCTGCTGTTAAACCCTTTCTGCTGCTGTGAAAGCCTGTCTGCTGCTCTTAAAGCCTGGCTGCTGCTCTTAAAGCATGGCTGCTGCTGTTAAAGCCTGGCTAATGTGAAAGCCTGTCTGCTGTTAAAACCTGGCTGCTGCTGTTTAAGCCTTTGCTTCTGTGATAGCCTGGTTGCTGTTAAAGCCTGGTTGCTGCTTTTAAAGCCTGGCTGCTGTTAAAGCCTGGCTGCTACTCTTAAAGCCTTGCTGCTGTTAAATCCTGGCTGCTGTTAAAGCTTGGCTGTTGCTGTTAAAGCCGGGCTGCTACTCTTAAAGCCTGGCTGCTGTTAAAGCCTGGCTGCTGTTAAAGCCTGGCTGCTACTGTGAAAGCCTGTCATCTGCTGTTAAAGCCTGGCTGCTTCTGTTAAAGCCTGGCTACTGTTGAAGTCTGGATGCTGCATTTACAGCCTCGCTGCTGCTGTGAAAGCTTGTCTGCTGCTGTTAAAGCCTGGCTGTTGCTGTGAAAGCCTGGCTGCTGCTGTGAAAGCCTGGCTGCTGCTGTTAAAGCCTGGCTGCTTCTGTTAAAGCCTGGCTGCTGCTGTTAAAGCCTGGCTTCTGCTGTGAAAGCCTGTCTGCTGCTGTTAAAGCCTGGCTGCTTCTGTTAAAGCATGGCTGCTGCTGTTAAAGCCTGGCTATTATGAAAGCCTGTCTGCTGTTAAAACCTGGCTGCTGCTGTTTAAGCCTTTGCTTCTGTGATAGCCTGGCTGCTGTTAAAGCCTGGCTGCTGCTTTTAAAGCCTGGCTGCTGTTAAAGCCTGGCTGCTGCTGTTAAAGCCTGTTTACTGTTAAAGCCTGTTTTCTGCTGTTAAAGCATGGCTTCAGTGAAAGCCTGGCTGCTTTTAAAGCCTGGCTGCTGTGAAAGCATGGATGCTGCTGTTAAAGCCTGGCTGCTGCTGTGAAAATCTGGCTGTTGCTGTTAAAGCCTGGCTGCGGTGAAAGCCTGGCTACGGTGAAAGCCTGGCTGCGGTGAAAGCCTGGCTGCTGCATTTAAAACCTGGCTTCTGCTGTTTAAGCCTTTGCTTCTGTTATAGCCTGGCTGCTGTTAAAGCCTGGCTGCTGCTTTTAAAGCCTGGCTGCTGTTAAAGCCTGGCTGCTGCATTTAAAGCCTGGCTGCTGTTAAAGCCTGGCTGCTACTCTTAAAGCCTGGCTGCTGTTAAAGCCTGGCTGTTGCTGTTAAAGCCTGGCTTCTGCTGTGAAAGCCTGGCCCGCTGCTGTGAAAGCCTGGCTGCTGCTGTTAAAGCCTGGCTGCTGCTGTTAAACCCTTTCTGCTGCTGTGAAAGCCTGTCTGCTGCTCTTAAAGCCTGGCTGCTGCTGTGAAAGCCTGTCTGCTGCTCTTAAAGCCTGGCTGCTGCTGTGAAAGCCTGGCTAATGCTCTTAAAGCATGGCTGCTGCTGTTAAAGCCTGGCTAATGTGAAAGCTTGTCTGCTATTAAAACCTGGCTGCTGCTGTTTAAGCCTTTGCTTCTATGATAGCCTGGTTGCTGTTAAAGCCTGGCTGCTGCTTTTTAAGCCTGGCTGCTGTTAAAGCCTGGCTGCTACTCTTAAAGCCTTGCTGCTGTTAAATCCTGGCTGCTGTTAAAGCTTGGCTGTTGCTGTTAAAGCCGGGCTGCTACTCTTAAAGCCTGGCTGCTGTTAAAGCCTGGCTGCTGTTAAAGCCTGGCTGCTACTGTGAAAGCCTGTCATCTGCTTTTAAAGCCTGGCTGCTTCTGTTAAAGCCTGGCTACTGTTGAAGTCTGGATGCTGCATTTACAGCCTCGCTGCTGCTGTGAAAGCCTGTCTGCTGCTGTTAAAGCCTGGCTGTTGCTGTGAAAGCCTGGCTGCTGCTGTGAAAGCCTGGCTGCTGCTGTTAAAGCCTGGCTGCTTCTGTTAAAGCCTGGCTGCTGCTGTTAAAGCCTGGCTTCTGCTGTGAAAGCCTGTCTGCTGCTGTTAAAGCCTGGCTGCTCTGTTAAAGCATGGCTGCTGCTGTTAAAGCCTGGCTATTATGAAAGCCTGTCTGCTGTTAAAACCTGGCTGCTGCTGTTTAAGCCTTTGCTTCTGTGATAGCCTGGCTGCTGTTAAAGCCTGGCTGCTGCTTTTAAAGCCTGGCTGCTGTTAAAGCCTGGCTGCTGCTGTTAAAGCCTGTTTACTGTTAAAGCCTGGCTTCTGCTGTTAAAGCATGGCTTCAGTGAAAGCCTGGCTGCTTTTAAAGCCTGGCTGCTGTGAAAGACTGGATGCTGCTGTTAAAGCCTGGCTGCTGCTGTGAAAATCTGGCTGTTGCTGTTAAAGCCTGGCTGCGGTGAAAGCCTGGCTACGGTGAAAGCCTGGCTGCGGTGAAAGCCTGGCTGCTGCATTTAAAACCTGGCTTCTGCTGTTTAAGCCTTTGCTTCTGTGATAGCCTGGCTGCTGTTAAAGCCTGGCTGCTGCTTTTAAAGCCTGGCTGCTGTTAAAGCCTGGCTGCTGCTTTAAAAGCCTGGCTGCTGTTAAAGCCTGGCTGCTGTTAAAGCCTGGCTGCTGCTTTAAAAGCCTGGCTGCTGCTTTAAAAGCCTGGCTGCTGTTAAAGCCTGGCTGCTACTCTTAAAGCCTGGCTGCTGTTAAAGCCTGGCTGTTGCTGTTAAAGCCGGGCTGTTGCTGTTAAAGCCGGGCTGCTACTCTTAAAGCCTGGCTGCTGTTAAAGACTGGGTGCTGCTGTCAAAGCCTGGCTGCTGTTGTTAAAATCTGGCTGCTACTCTTAAAGCCTGGCTGCTGTTAAAGCCTGGCTGCTGCTGTGAAAGCCTGTCATCTGCTGTTAAAGCCTGGCTGCTTCTGTTAAAGCCTGGCTACTGTTAAAGCCTGGATGCTGCATTTACAGCCTCGCTGCTGCTGTGAAAGCCTGTCTGCTGCTGTTAAAGCCTGGCTGCTGTGAAAGCCTGGCTGCTGTAAAAGTCTGGCTGCTGTTAAAGCCTGGCTAATGTGAAAGCCTGGCTGCTGTTAAAACCTGGCTGCTGCATTTAAAGCCTGGCTGCTGCTGTGAAAGCCTGTCATATGCTGTTAAAGCCTGGCTGCTTCTGTTAAAGCCTGGCTACTGTTAAAGCCTGGCTGCTGCTGTGAAAGCCTGGCAGCTGCTGTTAAAGCCTGGCTGCTGCTGTGAAAGCCTGGCTGCTGCTGTGAAAGCCTGGCTGCTGCTGTGAAAGCCTGGCTGCTGCTGTTAAAGCCTTGCTGCTGCTGTTAAAGCCTGGCTGCTACTGTTAAAGCCGGGTTACTGTTAACTCCTGGCTGCTGCATTTAAAGCCTCGCTGCTGCTGTGAAAGCCTGGCTGCTGTTGTTAAACCCTTTCTGCTGCTGTGAAAGCCTGTCTGCTGCTCTTAAAGCCTGGCTGCTGCTCTTAAAGCATGGCTGCTGCTGTTAAAGCCTGGCTAATGTGAAAGCCTGTCTGCTGTTAAAACCTGGCTGCAGCTGTTTAAGCCTTTGCTTCTGTGATAGCCTGGTTGCTGTTAAAGCCTGGCTGCTGCTTTTAAAGCCTGGCTGCTGTTAAAGCCTGGCTGCTACTCTTAAAGCCTTGCTGCTGTTAAATCCTGGCTGCTGTTAAAGCTTGGCTGTTGCTGTTAAAGCCGGGCTGCTACTCTTAAAGTCTGGCTGCTGTTAAAGCCTGGCTGCTGTTAAAGCCTGGCTGCTACTGTGAAAGCCTGTCATCTGCTGTTAAAGCCTGGCTGCTTCTGTTAAAGCCTGGCTACTGTTGAAGTCTGGATGCTGCATTTACAGCCTCGCTGCTGCTGTGAAAGCCTGTCTGCTGCTGTTAAAGCCTGGCTGTTGCTGTGAAAGCCTGGCTGCTGCTCTTAAAGCATGGCTGCTGCTGTTAAAGCCTGGCTAATGTGAAAGCCTGTCTGCTTTTAAAACCTTGCTGCTGCTGTTTAAGCCTTTGCTTCTATGATAGCCTGGTTGCTGTTAAAGCCTGGCTGCTGCTTTTAAAGCCTGGCTTCTGTTAAAACCTGGCTGCTACTTTTAAAGCCTGGCTGCTGTTAAATCTTGGCTGCTGTTAAAGCCTGGCTGCTGCTGTGAAAGCCTGTCATCTGCTGTTAAAGCCTGGCTGCTTCTGTTAAAGCCTGGCTACAGTTAAAGCCTGGATGCTGCATTTACAGCCTCGCTGCTGCTGTGAAAGCCTGTCTGCTGCTGTTAAAGCCTGGCTGCTGTGAAAGCCTGGCTGCTGTAAAAGTCTGGCTGCTGTTAAAGCCTGGCTGCTGCTGTTAAAGCCTGGCTAATGTGAAAGCCTGGCTGCTGTTAAATCCTGGCTGCTGCATTTAAAGCCTGGCTGCTGCTGTGAAAGCCTGTCATATGCTGTTAAAGCCTGGCTGCTTCTGTTAAAGCCTGGCTAATGTGAAAGCCTGGCTGCTGTTAAAACCTGGCTGCTGCATTTAAAGCCTGGCTGCTGCTGTGAAAGCCTGTCATATGCTGTTAAAGCCTGGCTGCTGCTGTGAAAGCCTGGCTGCTGCTGTGAAAGCCTGGCTGCTGCTGTGAAAGCCTGGCTGCTGCTGTGAAAGCCTGGCTGCTGCTGTTAAAGCCTTGCTGCTTCTGTTAAAGCCGGGTTACTGTTAACTCCTGGCTGCTGCATTTAAAGCCTCGCTGCTGCTGTGAAAGCCTGTCTATTGCTGTTAAAGCCTGGCTGCTGCTGTGAAAGCCTGGCTGCTGCTGTTAAACCCTTTCTACTGCTGTGAAAGCCTGTCTGCTGCTCTTAAAGCCTGGCTGCTGCTCTTAAAGCATGGCTGCTGCTGTTAAAGCCTGGCTAATGTGAAAGCCTGTCTGCTGTTAAAACCTGGCTGCTGCTGTTAAAGCCTGGCTGCTACTGTGAAAGCCTGTCATCTGCTGTTAAAGCCTGGCTGCTTCTGTTAAAGCCTGTCTACTGTTGAAGTCTGGATGCTGCATTTACAGCCTCGCTGCTGCTGTGAAAGCCTGTCTGCTGCTGTTAAAGCCTGGCTGTTGCTGTGAAAGCCTGGCTGCTGCTGTGAAAGCCTGGCTGCTGCTGTTAAAGCCTGGCTGCTTCTGTTAAAGCCTGGCTGCTGCTGTTAAAGCCTGGCTTCTGCTGTGAAAGCCTGTCTGCTGCTGTTAAAGCCTGGCTGCTGCTGTTAAAGCCTGGCTATTATGAAAGCCTGTCTGCTGTTAAACCCTTTCTGCTGCTGTGAAAGCCTGTCTGCTGCTCTTAAAGCCTGGCTGCTGCTCTTAAAGCATGGCTGCTGCTGTTAAAGCCTGGCTAATGTGAAAGCCTGTCTGCTGTTAAAACCTGGCTGCTGCTGTTTAAGCCTTTGCTTTTGTGATAGCCTGGTTGCTGTTAAAGCCTGGTTGCTGCTTTTAAAGCCTGGCTGCTATTAAAGCCTGGCTGCTACTCTTAAAGCCTTGCTGCTGTTAAATCCTGGCTGCTGTTAAAGCTTGGCTGTTGCTGTTAAAGCCGGGCTGCTACTCTTAAAGCCTGGCTGCTGTTAAAGCCTGGCTGCTGTTAAAGCCTGGCTGCTACTGTGAAAGCCTGTCATCTGCTGTTAAAGCCTGGCTGCTTCTGTTAAAACCTGGCTACTGTTGAAGTCTGGATGCTGCATTTACAGCCTCGCTGCTGCTGTGAAAGCCTGTCTGCTGCTGTTAAAGCCTGGCTGTTGCTGTGAAAGCCTGGCTGCTGCTGTGAAAGCCTGGCTGCTGCTGTTAAAGCCTGGCTGCTTCTGTTAAAGCCTGGCTGCTGCTGTTAAAGCCTGGCTTCTGCTGTGAAAGCCTGTCTGCTGCTGTTAAAGCCTGGCTGCTTCTGTTAAAGCATGGCTGCTGCTGTTAAAGCCTGGCTATTATGAAAGCCTGTCTGCTGTTAAAGCCTGGCTATTATGAAAGCCTGTCTGCTGTTAAAACCTGGCTGCTGCTGTTTAAGCCTTTGCTTCTGTGATAGCCTGGCTGCTGTTAAAGCCTGGCTGCTGCTTTTAAAGCCTGGCTGCTGTTAAAGCCTGGCTGCTGCTGTTAAAGCCTGTTTACTGTTAAAGCCTGGCTTCTGCTGTTAAAGCATGGCTTCAGTGAAAGCCTGGCTGCTTTTAAAGCCTGGCTGCTGTGAAAGCCTGGATGCTGCTGTTAAAGCCTGGCTGCTGCTGTGAAAATCTGGCTGTTGCTGTTAAAGCCTGGCTGCGGTGAAAGCCTGGCTACGGTGAAAGCCTGGCTGCGGTGAAAGCCTGGCTGCTGCATTTAAAACCTGGCTTCTGCTGATTAAGCCTTTGCTTCTGTGATAGCCTGGCTGCTGTTAAAGCCTGGCTGCTGCTTTTAAAGCCTGGCTGCTGTTAAATCCTGGCTCCTGCATTTAAAGCCTGGCTGCTGTTAAAGCCTGGCTGCTACTCTTAAAGCCTGGCTGCTGTTAAAGCCTGGCTGTTGCTGTTAAAGCCTGGCTGCTGCTGTGAAAGCCTGGCCCGCTTCTGTGAAAGCCTGGCTGCTGCTGTCAAAGCCTGGCTGCTGCTGTTAAACCCTTTCTGCTGCTGTGAAAGCCTGTCTGCTGCTCTTAAAGCCTGGCTGCTGCTGTGAAAGCCTGTCTGCTGCTCTTAAAGCCTGGCTGCTGCTGTGAAAGCCTGGCTGCTGCTCTTAAAGCATGGCTGCTGCTGTTAAAGCCTGGCTAATGTGAAAGCTTGTCTGCTATTAAAACCTGGCTGCTGCTGTTTAAGCCTTTGCTTCTATGATAGCCTGGTTGCTGTTAAAGCCTGGCTGCTGCTTTTTAAGCCTGGCTGCTGTTAAAGCCTGGCTGCTACTTCTAAAGCCTGGCTGCTGTTAAATCCTGGCTGCTGTTAAAGCCTGGCTGTTGCTGTTAAAGCCGGGCTGCTACTCTTAAAGCCTGGCTGCTGTTAAAGATTGGGTGCTGCTGTCAAAGCCTGGCTGCTGCTGTTAAATTCTGGCTGCTACTCTTAAAGCCTGGCTGCTGTTAAAGCCTGGCTGCTGCATTTACAGCCTCGCTGCTGCTGTGAAAGCCTGGCTGCTGCTGTGAAAACCTGGCTGCTGCTCTTAAAGCATGGCTGCTGCTGTTAAAGCTTGGCTAATGTGAAAGCCTGTCTGCTGTTAAAACCTGGCTGCTGCTGTTTAAGCCTTTGCTTCTGTGATAGCCTGGCTGCTGTTAAAGCCTGGCTGCTGCTTTTAAAGCCTGGCTGCTGTTAAAGCCTGGCTGCTACTCTTAAAGCCTGGCTGCTGTTAAAGCCTGGCTGTTGCTGTTTTAGCCTGGCTGCTGCTGTGAACGCCTGGCTGCTGCTGTGAAAGCCTGGCTGCTGCTGTTAAAGCCTGGCTGCTGCTGTTAAACCCTTTCTGCTGCTGTGAAAGCCTGGCTGCTGCTCTTAAAGCATGGCTGCTGCTGTTAAAGCCTGGCTAATGTGAAAGCCTGTCTGCTTTTAAAACCTTGCTGCTGCTGTTTAAGCCTTTGCTTCTATGATAGCCTGGTTGCTGTTAAAGCCTGGCTGCTGCTTTTAAAGCCTGGCTTCTGTTAAAACCTGGCTGCTACTTTTAAAGCCTGGCTGCTGTTAAATCCTGGCTGCTGTCAAAGCCTGGCTGCTGTTGTTAAAATCTGGCTGCTACTCTTAAAGCCTGGCTGCTGTTAAAGCCTGGCTGCTGCTGTGAAAGCCTGTCATCTGCTGTTAAAGCCTGGCTGCTTCTGTTAAAGCCTGGCTACAGTTAAAGCCTGGATGCTGCATTTACAGCCTCGCTGCTGCTGTGAAAGCCTGTCTGCTGCTGTTAAAGCCTGGCTGCTGTGAAAGCCTGGCTGCTGTAAAAGTCTGGCTGCTGTTAAAGCCTGGCTGCTGCTGTTAAAGCCTGGCTAATGTGAAAGCCTGGCTGCTGTTAAAACCTGGCTGCTGCATTTAAAGCCTGGCTGCTGCTGTGAAAGCCTGTCATATGCTGTTAAAGCCTGGCTGCTTCTGTTAAAGCCTGGCTAATGTGAAAGCCTGGCTGCTGTTAAAACCTGGCTGCTACATTTAAAGCCTGGCTGCTGCTGTGAAAGCCTGTCATATGCTGTTAAAGCCTGGCTGCTGCTGTGAAAGCCTGGCTGCTGCTGTGAAAGCCTGGCTGCTGCTGTGAAAGCCTGGCTGCTGCTGTGAAAGCCTGGCTGCTGCTGTTAAAGCCTGGCTGCTGCTGTTAAAGCCTGGCTGCTTCTGTTAAAGCCGGGTTACTGTTAACTCCTGGCTGCTGCATTTAAAGCCTCGCTGCTGCTGTGAAAGCCTGTCTATTGCTGTTAAAGCCTGGCTGCTGCTGTGAAAGCCTGGCTGCTGCTGTTAAACCCTTTCTACTGCTGTGAAAGCCTGTCTGCTGCTCTTAAAGCCTGGCTGCTGCTCTTAAAGCATGGCTGCTGCTGTTAAAGCCTGGCTAATGTGAAAGCCTGTCTGCTGTTAAAACCTGGCTGCTGCTGTTAAAGCCTGGCTGCTACTGTGAAAGCCTGTCATCTGCTGTTAAAGCCTGGCTGCTTCTGTTAAAGCCTGTCTACTGTTGAAGTCTGGATGCTGCATTTACAGCCTCGCTGCTGCTGTGAAAGCCTGTCTGCTGCTGTTAAAGCCTGGCTGTTGCTGTGAAAGTCTGGCTGCTGCTGTGAAAGCCTGGCTGCTGCTGTTAAAGCCTGGCTGCTTCTGTTAAAGCCTGGCTGCTGCTGTTAAAGCCTGGCTTCTGCTGTGAAAGCCTGTCTGCTGCTGTTAAAGCCTGGCTGCTGCTGTTAAAGCCTGGCTATTATGAAAGCCTGTCTGCTGTTAAACCCTTTCTGCTGCTGTGAAAGCCTGTCTGCTGCTCTTAAAGCATGGCTGCTGCTGTTAAAGCCTGGCTAATATGAAAGCCTGTCTGCTGTTAAAACCTGGCTGCTGCTGTTTAAGCCTTTGCTTCTGTGATAGCCTGGTTGCTGTTAAAGCCTGGTTGCTGCTTTTAAAGCCTGGCTGCTGTTAAAGCCTGGCTGCTACTCTTAAAGCCTTGCTGCTGTTAAATCCTGGCTGCTGTTAAAGCTTGGCTGTTGCTGTTAAAGCCGGGCTGCTACTCTTAAAGCCTGGCTGCTGTTAAAGCCTGGCTGCTGTTAAAGCCTGGCTGCTACTGTGAAAGCCTGTCATCTGCTGTTAAAGCCTGGCTGCTTCTGTTAAAGCCTGGCTACTGTTGAAGTCTGGATGCTGCATTTACAGCCTCGCTGCTGCTGTGAAAGCCTGTCTGCTGCTGTTAAAGCCTGGCTGTTGCTGTGAAAGCCTGGCTGCTGCTGTGAAAGCCTGGCTGCTGCTGTTAAAGCCTGGCTGCTTCTGTTAAAGCCTGGCTGCTGCTGTTAAAGCCTGGCTTCTGCTGTGAAAGCCTGTCTGCTGCTGTTAAAGCCTGGCTGCTTCTGTTAAAGCATGGCTGCTGCTGTTAAAGCCTGGCTATTATGAAAGCCTGTCTGCTGTTAAAACCTGGCTGCTGCTGTTTAAGCCTTTGCTTCTGTGATAGCCTGGCTGCTGTTAAAGCCTGGCTGCTGCTTTTAAAGCCTGGCTGCTGTTAAAGCCTGGCTGCTGCTGTTAAAGCCTGTTTACTGTTAAAGCCTGGCTTCTGCTGTTAAAGCATGGCTTCAGTGAAAGCCTGGCTGCTTTTAAAGCCTGGCTGCTGTGAAAGCCTGGATGCTGCTGTTAAAGCCTGGCTGCTGCTGTGAAAATCTGGCTGTTGCTGTTAAAGCCTGGCTGCGGTGAAAGCCTGGCTACGGTGAAAGCCTGGCTGCTGTGAAAGCCTGGCTGCTGCATTTAAAACCTGGCTTCTGCTGTTTAAGCCTTTGCTTCTGTGATAGCCTGGCTGCTGTTAAAGCTTGGCTGCTGCTTTTAAAGCCTGGCTAATGTTAAAGCCTGGCTGCTGCATTTAAAGCCTGGCTGCTGTTAAAGCCTGGCTGCTACTCTTAAAGCCTGGCTGCTGTTAAAGCCTGGCTGTTGCTGTTAAAGCCTGGCTGCTGCTGTGAAAGCCTGGCCCGCTGCTGTGAAAGCCTGGCTGCTGCTGTTAAAGCCTGGCTGCTGCTGTTAAACCCTTTCTGCTGCTGTGAAAGCCTGTCTGCTGCTCTTAAAGCCTGGCTGCTGCTGTGAAAGCCTGTCTGCTGCTCTTAAAGCCTGGCTGCTGCTGTGAAAGCCTGGCTGCTGCTCTTAAAGCATGGCTTCTGCTGTTAAAGCCTGGCTAATGTGAAAGCTTGTCTGCTATTAAAACCTGGCTGCTGCTGTTTAAGCCTTTGCTTCTATGATAGCCTGGTTGCTGTTAAAGCCTGGCTGCTGCTTTTTAAGCCTGGCTGCTGTTAAAGCCTGGCTGCTACTCTTAAAGCCTTGCTTCTGTTAAATCCTGGCTGCTGTTAAAGCTTGGCTGTTGCTGTTAAAGCCGGGCTGCTACTCTTAAAGCCTGGCTGCTGTTAAAGCCTGGCTGCTGTTAAAGCCTGGCTGCTACTGTGAAAGCCTGTCATCTGCTTTTAAAGCCTGGCTGCTTCTGTTAAAGCCTGGCTACTGTTGAAGTCTGGATGCTGCATTTACAGCCTCGCTGCTGCTGTGAAAGCCTGTCTGCTGCTGTTAAAGCCTGGCTGTTGCTGTGAAAGCCTGGCTGCTGCTGTGAAAGCCTGGCTGCTGCTGTTAAAGCCTGGCTGCTTCTGTTAAAGCCTGGCTGCTGCTGTTAAAGCCTGGCTTCTGCTGTGAAAGCCTGTCTGCTGCTGTTAAAGCCTGGCTGCTTCTGTTAAAGCATGGCTGCTGCTGTTAAAGCCTGGCTATTATGAAAGCCTGTCTGCTGTTAAAACCTGGCTGCTGCTGTTTAAGCCTTTGCTTCTGTGATAGCCTGGCTGCTGTTAAAGCCTGGCTGCTGCTTTTAAAGCCTGGCTGCTGTTAAAGCCTGGCTGCTGCTGTTAAAGCCTGTTTACTGTTAAAGCCTGGCTTCTGCTGTTAAAGCATGGCTTCAGTGAAAGCCTGGCTGCTTTTAAAGCCTGGCTGCTGTGAAAGCCTGGATGCTGCTGTTAAAGCCTGGCTGCTGCTGTGAAAATCTGGCTGTTGCTGTTAAAGCCTGGCTGCGGTGAAAGCCTGGCTACGGTGAAAGCCTGGCTGCTGTGAAAGCCTGTCTGCTGCTGTTAAAGCCTGGCTGCTTCTGTTAAAGCATGGCTGCTGCTGTTAAAGCCTGGCTATTATGAAAGCCTGTCTGCTGTTAAAACCTGGCTGCTGCTGTTTAAGCCTTTGCTTCTGTGATAGCCTGGCTGCTGTTAAAGCCTGGCTGTTGCTGTTAAAGCCTGGCTGCTGTTAAAGCCTGGCTGCTGCTTTTAAAGCCTGGCTGCTGTTAAAGCCTGGCTGCTGCATTTAAAGCCTGGCTGCTGTTAAAGCCTGGCTGCTAATCTTAAAGCCTGGCTGCTGTTAAAGCCTGGCTGTTGCTGTTAAAGCCTGGCTGCTGCTGTGAAAGCCTGGCCCGCTGCTGTGAAAGCCTGGCTGCTGCTGTCAAAGCCTGGCTGCTGCTGTTAAACCCTTTCTGCTGCTGTGAAAGCCTGTCTGCTGCTCTTAAAGCCTGGCTGCTGCTGTGAAAGCCTGTCTGCTGCTCTTAAAGCCTGGCTGCTGCTGTTAAAGCCTGGCTAATGTGAAAGCCTGGCTGCTGTTAAAACCTGGCTGCTGCATTTAAAGCCTGGCTGCTGCTGTGAAAGCCTGTCATATGCTGTTAAAGCCTGGCTGCTGCTGTGAAAGCCTGGCTGCTGCTGTGAAAGCCTGGCTGCTGCTGTGAAAGCCTGGCTGCTGCTGTGAAAGCCTGGCTGCTGCTGTTAAAGCCTGGCTGCTGCTGTTAAAGCCTGGCTGCTTCTGTTAAAGCCGGGTTACTGTTAACTCCTGGCTGCTGCATTTAAAGCCTCGCTGCTGCTGTGAAAGCCTGTCTATTGCTGTTAAAGCCTGGCTGCTGCTGTGAAAGCCTGGCTGCTGCTGTTAAACCCTTTCTGCTGCTGTGAAAGCCTGTCTGCTGCTCTTAAAGCCTGGCTGCTGCTCTTAAAGCATGGCTGCTGCTGTTAAAGCCTGGCTAATGTGAAAGCCTGTCTGCTGTTAAAACCTGGCTGCTGCTGTTTAAGCCTTTGCTTCTGTGATAGCCTGGTTGCTGTTAATGCCTGGCTGCTGCTGTTAAAGCCTTGCTGCTGCTGTGAAAGCCTGTCATCTGCTGTTAAAGCCTGGCTGCTGCTGTTAAAGCCTGGCTTCTGCTGTGAAAGCCTGTCTGCGGCTGTTAAAGCCTGGCTATTATGAAAGCCTGTCTGCTGTTAAAACCTGGCTGCTGCTGTTTAAGCCTTTGCTTCTGTGATAGCCTGGCTGCTGTTAAAGCCTGGCTGCTGCTTTTACAGCCTGGCTGCTGTTAAAGCCTGGCTGCTCCTGTTAAAGCCTGTTTACTGTTAAAGCCTGGCTTCTGCTGTTAAAGCATGGCTTCAGTGAAAGCCTGGCTGCTTTTAAAGCCTGGCTGCTGTGAAAGCCTGGATGCTGCTGTTAAAGCCAGGCTGCTGCTGTTTAAGCCTGGCTGCTGCTGTGAAAATCTGGCTGTTGCTGTTAAAGCCTGGCTGCAGTGAAAGCCTGGCTACGGTGAAAGCCTGGCTGCGGTGAAAGCCTGGCTGCTGCATTTAAAACCTGGCTTCTGCTGTTTAAGCCTATGCTTCTGTGATAGCCTGGCTGCTGTTAAAGCCTGGCTGCTGCTTTTAAAGCCTGGCTGCTGTTAAAGCCTGGCTGCTACTCTTAAAGCCTGGCTGCTGTTAAAGCCTGGCTGTTGCTGTTAAAGCCTGGCTGCTGCTGTGAAAGCCTGGCTGCTGCTGTGAAAGCCTGGCTGCTGCTGTTAAAGCCTGGCTGCTGCTGTTAAAGCCTGGCTGCTGCTCTTAAACCCTTTCTGCTGCTGTGAAAGCCTGTCTGCTGCTCTTAAAGCCTGGCTGCTGCTGTGAAAGCCTGTCTGCTGCTCTTAAAGCCTGGCTGCTGCTGTGAAAGCCTGGCTGCTGCTCTTAAAGCATGGCTGCTGCTGTTAAAGCCTGGCTAATGTGAAAGCCTGTCTGCTGTTAAAACCTGGCTGCTGCTGTTTAAGCCTTTGCTTCTATGATAGCCTGGTTGCTGTTAAAGCCTGGCTGCTGCTTTTAAAGCCTGGCTGCTGTTAAAGCCTGGCTGCTACTTTTAAAGCCTGGCTGCTGTTAAATCCTGGCTGCCGTTAAAGCCTGGCTGTTGCTGTTAAAGCCGGGCTGCTACTCTTAAAGCCTGGCTGCTGTTAAAGATTGGGTGCTGCTGTCAAAGCCTGGCTGCTGCTGTTAAATTCTGGCTGCTACTCTTAAAGCCTGGCTGCTGTTAAAGCCTGGCTGCTGCATTTACAGCCTCGCTGCTGCTGTGAAAGCCTGGCTGCTGCTGTGAAAACCTGGCTGCTGCTCTTAAAGCATGGCTGCTGCTGTTAAAGCTTGGCTAATGTGAAAGCCTGTCTGCTGTTAAAACCTGGCTGCTGCTGTTTAAGCCTTTGCTTCTGTGATAGCCTGGCTGCTGTTAAAGCCTGGCTGCTGCTTTTAAAGCCTGGCTGCTGTTAAAGCCTGGCTGTTGCTGTTTTAGCCTGGCTGCTGCTGTGAACGCCTGGCTGCTGCTGTGAAAGCCTGGCTGCTGCTGTTAAAGCCTGGCTGCTTCTGTTAAAGCCGGGTTACTGTTAACTCCTGGCTGCTGCATTTAAAGCCTCGCTGCTGCTGTGAAAGCCTGTCTATTGCTGTTAAAGCCTGGCTGCTGCTGTGAAAGCCTGGCTGCTGCTGTTAAACCCTTTCTGCTGCTGTGAAAGCCTGTCTGCTGCTCTTAAAGCCTGGCTGCTGCTCTTAAAGCATGGCTGCTGCTGTTAAAGCCTGGCTAATGTGAAAGCCTGTCTGCTGTTAAAACCTGGCTGTTGCTGTTTAAGCCTTTGCTTCTGTGATAGCCTGGTTGCTGTTAAAGTCTGGCTGCTGCTGTTAAAGCCTGGCTGCTGCTTTTAAAGCCTGGCTGCTGTTAAAGCCTGGCTGCTACTCTTAAAGCCTGGCTGCTGTTAAAGCCTGGCTGCTGTTAAAACCTGGCTGCTGCTGTTTAAGCCTTTGCTTCTGTGATAGCCTGGCTGTTGTTAAAGCCTGGCTGCTGCTTTAAAAGCCTGGCTGCTGTTAAAGCCTGGCTGCTACTCTTAAAGCCTGGCTGCTGTTAAAGCCTGGCTGTTGCTGTTAAAGCCGGGCTGTTGCTGTTAAAGCCGGGCTGCTACTCTTAAAGCCTGGCTGCTGTTAAAGACTGGGTGCTGCTGTCAAAGCCTGGCTGCTGTTGTTAAAATCTGGCTGCTACTCTTAAAGCCTGGCTGCTGCTGTGAAAGCTTGTCATCTGCTGTTAAAGCCTGGCTGCTTCTGTTAAAGCCTGGCTACTGTAAAGCCTGGATGCTGCATTTACAGCCTCGCTGCTGCTGTGAAAGCCTGTCTGCTGCTGTTAAAGCCTGGCTGCTGTTAAAGCCTGGCTGCTGCTGTGAAAGCCTGGCTGCTGCTGTTAAAGCCTGGCTGCTGCATTTAAAGCCTGGCTGCTGCTGTGAAAGCCTGTCATATGCTGTTAAAGCCTGGCTGCTTCTGTTAAAGCCTGGCTACTGTTAAAGCCTGGCTGCTGCTGTGAAAGCCTGGCAGCTGCTGTTAAAGCCTGGCTGCTGCTGTGAAAGCCTGGCTGCTGCTGTTAAAGCCTGGCTGCTACTCTTAAAGCCTGGCTGCTGTTAAAGCCTGGCTGTTGCTGTTAAAGCCTGGCTGCTGCTGTGAAAGCCTGGCTGCTGCTGTGAAAGCCTGGCTGCTGCTGTGAAAGCCTGGCTGCTGCTGTTAAAGCCTGGCTGCTTCTGTTAAAGCCGGGTTACTGTTAACTCCTGGCTGCTGCATTTAAAGCCTCGCTGCTGCTGTGAAAGCCTGTCTATTGCTGTTAAAGCCTGGCTGCTGCTGTGAAAGCCTGGCTGCTGCTGTTAAACCCTTTCTGCTGCTGTGAAAGCCTGTCTGCTGCTCTTAAAGCCTCGCTGCTGCTCTTAAAGCATGGCTGCTGCTGTTAAGGCCTGGCTAATGTGAAAGCCTGTCTGATGTTAAAACCTGGCTGCTGCTGTTTAAGCCTTTGCTTCTGTGATAGCCTGGTTGCTGTTAAAGCCTGGCTGCTGCTTTTAAAGCCTGGCTGCTGTTAAAGCCTTGCTGCTACTCTTAAAGCCTTGCTGCTGTTAAATCCTGGCTGCTGTTAAAGCTTGGCTGTTGCTGTTAAAGCCGGGCTGCTACTCTTAAAGCCTTGCTGCTGTTAAAGCCTGGCTGCTGTTAAAGCTTGGCTGTTGCTGTTAAAGCCGGGCTGCTACTCTTAAAGCCTGGCTGCTGTTAAAGCCTGGCTGCTGCTGTGAAAGCCTGTCATCTGCTGTTAAAGCCTGGCTGCTTCTGTTAAAGCCTGGCTACTGTTGAAGTCTGGATGCTGCATTTACAGCCTCGCTGCTGCTGTGAAAGCCTGTCTGCTGCTGTTAAAGCCTGGCTGTTGCTGTGAAAGCCTGGCTGCTGCTGTGAAAGCCTGGCTGCTGCTGTGAAAGCCTGGCTGCTGCTGTTAAAGCCTGGCTGCTTCTGTTAAAGCCTGGCTGCTGCTGTTAAAGCCTGGCTTCTGCTGTGAAAGCCTGTCTGCTGCTGTTAAAGCCTGGCTGCTTCTGTTAAAGCATGGCTGCTGCTGTTAAAGCCTGGCTATTATGAAAGCCTGTCTGCTGTTAAAACCTGGCTGCTGCTGTTTAAGCCTTTGCTTTTGTGATAGCCTGGCTGCTGTTAAAGCCTGGCTGCTGTTAAAGCCTGGCTGCTGCTGTTAAAGCCTGTTTACTGTTAAAGCCTGGCTTCTGCTGTTAAAGCATGGCTTCAGTGAAAGCCTGGCTGCTTTTAAAGCCTGGCTGCTGTGAAAGCCTGGATGCTGCTGTTAAAGCCAGGCTGCTGCTGGTAAAGCCTGGCTGCTGCTGTGAAAATCTGGCTGTTGCTGTTAAAGCCTGGCTGCGGTGAAAGCCTGGCTACGGTGAAAGCCTGGCTGCGGTGAAAGCCTGGCTGCTGCATTTAAAACCTGGCTTCTGCTGTTTAAGCCTTTGCTTCTGTGATAGCCTGGCTGCTGTTAAAGCCTGGCTGCTGCTTTTAAAGCCTGGCTGCTGTTAAAGCCTGGCTGCTGCATTTAAAGCCTGGCTGCTGTTAAAGCCTGGCTGCTACTCTTAAAGCCTGGCTGCTGTTAAAGCCTGGCTGTTGCTGTTAAAGCCTGGCTGCTGCTGTGAAAGCCTGGCTGCTGCTGTTAAAGCCTGGCTGCTGCTGTTAAAGCCTGGCTGCTGCTGTTAAACCCTTTCTGCTGCTGTGAAAGCCTGTCTGCTGCTCTTAAAGCCTGGCTGCTGCTGTGAAAGCCTGGCTGCTGCTCTTAAAGCATGGCTGCTGCTGTTAAAGCCTGGCTAATGTGAAAGCCTGTCTGCTGTTAAAACCTGGCTGCTGCTGTTTAAGCCTTTGCTTCTATGATAGCCTGGTTGCTGTTAAAGCCTGGCTGCTACTTATAAAGCCTGGCTGCTGTTAAAGCCTGGCTGCTACTTTTAAAGCCTGGCTGCTGTTAAATCTTTGCTGCTGTTAAAGCCTGGCTGTTGCTGTTAAACCCGGGCTGCTACTCTCAAAGCCTGGCTGCTGTTAAAGACTGGGTGCTGCTGTCAAAGCCTGGCTGCTGCTGTTAAAGTCTGGCTGCTACTCTTAAAGCCTGGCTGCTGTTAAAGCCTGGCTGCTGCATTTACAGCCTCGCTGCTGCTGTGAAAGCCTGGCTGCTGCTGTGAAAACCTGGCTGCTGCTCTTAAAGCATGGCTGCTGCTGTTAAAGCTTGGCCAATGTGAAAGCCTGTCTGCTGTTAAAACCTGGCTGCTGCTGTTTAAGCCTTTGCTTCTGTGATAGCCTGGCTGCTGTTAAAGCCTGGCTGCTGCTTTTAAAGCCTGGCTGCTGTTAAAGCCTGGCTGCTACTCTTAAAGCCTGGCTGCTGTAAAAGCCTGGCTGTTGCTGTTAAAGCCGGGCTGTTGCTGTTAAAGCCGGGCTCTTACTCTTAAAGCCTGGCTGCTGTTAAAGACTGGGTGCTGCTGTCAAAGCCTGGCTGCTGTTGTTAAAATCTGGCTGCTACTCTTAAAGCCTGGCTGCTGTTAAAGCCTGGCTGCTGCTGTGAAAGCCTGTCATCTGCTGTTAAAGCCTGGCTGCTTCTGTTAAAGCCTGGCTACTGTTAAAGCCTGGATGCTGCATTTACAGCCTCGCTGCTGCTGTGAAAGCCTGTCTGCTGCTGTTAAAGCCTGGCTGCTGTGAAAGCCTGGCTGCTGTAAAAGTCTGGCTGCTGTTAAAGCCTGGCTGCTGCTGTTAAAGCCTGGCTAATGTGAAAGCCTGGCTGCTGTTAAAACCTGGCTGCTGCATTTAAAGCCTGGCTGCTGCTGTGAAAGCCTGTCATATGCTGTTAAAGCCTGGCTGCTTCTGTTAAAGCCTGGCTACTGTTAAAGCCTGGCTGCTGCTGTGAAAGCCTGGCAGCTGCTGTTAAAGCCTGGCTGCTGCTGTGAAAGCCTGGCTGCTGCTGTGAAAGCCTGGCTGCTGCTGTGAAAGCCTGGCTGCTGCTGTGAAAGCCTGGCTGCTGCTGTTAAAGCCTGGCTGCTGCTGTTAAAGCCTGGCTGCTTCTGTTAAAGCCGGGTTACTGTTAACTCCTGGCTGCTGCATTTAAAGCCTCGCTGCTGCTGTGAAAGCCTGTCTATTGCTGTTAAAGCCTGGCTGCTGCTGTGAAAGCCTGGCTGCTGCTGTTAAACCCTTTCTGCTGCTGTTAAAGCCTGGCTGCTGCTTTTAAAGCCTGGCTGCTGTTAAAGCCTGGCTGCTACTCTTAAAGCCTGGCTGCTGTTAAAGCCTTGCTGTTGCTGTTTTAGCCTGGCTGCTGCTGTGAACGCCTGTGTAGCGTTACCGGGTATTTATATACGTATTAAATATAAGGATTTATGAGATGTTCTTACAGTCTCAAATAAACCTTACCTCGAATTCAGGGCACCACCTACCTAGGTTTTGACTTAATTTAAGTCACAGTCAGGCAGGAAAACTGTTCGAAATCTTACGATCCTGGTATGTTAAATTAATCCTTCAATTAATATTCAATTAATAATCAATTAATAATCAGTCTCATATCTCGCTACTTTCGTGAAGTTCTCGTTTGGTTGGACAGACATTACGTAAAGAAAGCATACGACACAATCTGTGATTATAACATATATATATATAGATATATGAACTGTTTATTACAATGATATGATCTTAGACATGAACCTTTAAACAAACAGGAGATGCATGGAATATGGGTGATTATATAAAACACTTAGTGAATATAAAATAAAATATGGGAATGGAGAGTTACTGGATTTATTCAAATAGTTTGGGTTGGCTGACTATTTGAATCTAAATACTGACATTTCGGATTAATTTATCATTCTGTGAAAGCCTCGAGACATCCATCAAACCCACTTTAAGGTGAAAACGGGTCGGTCTTACTGTGCTGAAGTTCTGTTTAATCGGTTCGGAACACAGCAGCGGTCACGCGGGTCCGAGGGGATTTCTCTTCCGCTCTCTGGGCCTTCCTGGCTGTGGTGGCTGACTTTAGCGGACTTCTCAGTTGCTTCTTTGATGAAGTGAACTTAAGTTCACAGAAGATTAATAAAAGGTTGCTTGGAGTTGGCTTTCTTGGTAGGAAAAGGTGATGATGGCGTGAAACAGCGGAGGTTAGGACGTGCGACGTAGAAGGACGTGGATGGCGAGGGACGAACAAAAACACGTAAAACGTGCATCTTCAGAGTATTTCAATCTGTTTCTTTGTTCGGGTCTTTCTTTCTCGTCTCCGGGGTCTCACTGGGTTCTGGAGGGTCTCCTCCGGTCGTCCGCTGCATCGTTATCCACACGTCCTTCCGTTCTCTCCTGAGATTATGGGAAAACTCCCAAACTCTGGTGAGCTCTTCTCTTCTGCTTAAACCATCTCCAAAACTCTCTGAGCAGCTGTTCTCTGCTCAAATCTCCTTCTGAAACTCTGGGTTGGAACCCTTCTGGAACAAGAGGCAAGAAGCAAGAGAGCAGACGCCTGAAGCGAGCCAGCAAACGAGAGAACTAGAGAGAGTGTGTTTTCCGCGGGTTCCGGGTTTTGACTCTCGGAGGCGGGGCTTACACTACTTTTTCAGCCAATGACATGCTTGAACTGTGTGCATGTCTGTGTAAGGTGATCTGTGCTATATGGGGATTTCTGGATTTAGACAAAGAAAACTCTTATTTCTCCATTACTCCCATCTCATAGAACATTTGTCTCGGTGATTCTGAAAACACCACATCTTGTTAAGATATGCAGATTAAAGATATAACATAGACTTGTAATATAAAGACATCAAAATAACACACATGATAAAGACAATTATGACTTTCAAAATTCAGATGAATATCTATGAAATCGTGACATATGAATAGTGAACCACACAATGCTAATTTTCTGTGTTAACAATGGGGACACCAAACAAATACCAAATAGATACCGAAGGGACATCGTTAGAAGTTAATAGCTGCATATATCTTGCCCATTTTACTGAGTCCTCTGGGATTTAAATGTTCAACTAATCAACACTGCAGACCACTAGGGGGCAATGTGGTTCCATCAGGCAGGTTGGGCATTTTCCAACAAGTTTGTTTCTTCGTCAATATTTAAGCCAGAATCGTACAAATTGTCTCTATATGCGTCTTGTGATCAAGCTGGAAACCTGAAAGAAATTGTACACGGTTATCAAACACATTTAATATAGTTTTAAGATTCGACTAAAAGTGAGTCTTATGAAGTCTTCTCAGTTCGTGTGTAGCCATCTGGTCGGTTTGCTGGTGAAAAGGGGTGTTAAAGTGTCAACTTTCGAGTTATGGTCTAGATAAGATAGTAAGTGTCCCACTTTTCCAAGAGTGAGTTCTTTGTTCGTTAGAGTCTATCCCAATTTATATTGCAAGTGTCTGTTGCTTATTTTTTTTTCACTCCCAAAAAGCTTTTAAGAAGGTAGAAGGTGAACGTAAATTAGGCAGTTTCTGTCTCTTTTTCCTTTGTGGAAAGAAAATGAAGATCTGGTTTATATCCACATACGTAAACATCCCCCACAGGAATGTTGGTTTTGTCAAAGTTTGAAAAACTCTTAATCCACACGGCACTGTGACTGCTACACCTGGCTGCTGCTGTGAAAGCCTGGCTGCTGCTGTTAAAGCCTGTCTGCTGCTATTAAAGCCTGGCTGCTTCTGTTAAAGCCTGGCTACTGTTAAAGCCTGGCTGCTGCATTTAAAGCCTCGCTGCTGCTGTGAAAGCCTGTCTGCTGCTGTTAAAGCCTGGCTGCTTCTGTTAAAGCATGGCTGCTGCTGTTAAAGCCTGGCTAATGTGAAAGCCTGTCTGCTGTTAAAACCTGGCTGCTGCTGTTTAAGCCTTTGCTTCTGTGATAGCCTGGCTGCTGTTAAAGCCTGGCTGCTACTCTTAAAGCCTGGCTGCTGCTGTTAAAGCCTGTTTACTGTTAAAGCCTGGCTTCTGCTGTTAAAGCATGGCTTCAGTGAAAGCCTGGCTGCTTTTAAAGCCTGGCTGCTGTGAAAGCCTGGATGCTGCTGTTAAAGCCAGGCTGCTGCTGTTAAAGCCTGGCTGCTGCTGTGAAAATCTGGCTGTTGCTGTTAAAGCCTGGCTGCGGTGAAAGCCTGGCTACGGTGAAAGCCTGGCTGCGGTGAAAGCCTGGCTGTTTCATTTAAAACCTGGCTTCTGCTGTTTAAGCCTTTGCTTCTGTGATAGCCTGGCTGCTGTTAAAGCCTGGCTGCTGCTTTTAAAGCCTGGCTGCTGTTAAAGCCTGGCTGCTGCATTTAAAGCCTGGCTGCTGTTAAATCCTGGCTGCTACTCTTAAAGCCTGGCTAATGTTAAAGCCTGGCTGCTGCTGTTAAAGCCTGGCTGCTAATGTGAAAGCCTGGCTGCTGCTGTGAAAGCCTGGCTGCTGCTGTTAAAGCCTGGCTGCTGCTGTTAAACCCTTTCTGCTGCTGTGAAAGCCTGTCTGCTGCTCTTAAAGCCTGGCTGCTGCTGTGAAAGCCTGTGTGCTGCTCTTAAAGCCTGGCTGCTGTTAAAGATTGGGTGCTGCATTTACAGCCTCGCTGCTAATGTGAAAGCCTGTCTGCTGCTGTTAAAGCCTGGCTGTTGCTGTGAAAGCCTGACTGCTGCTGTGAAAGCCTTGCTGCTGCTGTTAAAGCCTGGCTGCTGCTGTTAAAGCCTGACTGCTGCTGTGAAAGCCTTGCTGCTGCTGTTAAAGCCTGGCTGCTGCTGTTAAAGCCTGGCTGCTGCTATTAAAGCCTGGCTGCTTCTGTTAAAGCCTGGCTACTGTTAAAGCCTGGCTGCTGCATTTAAAGCCTCGCTGCTGCTGTGAAAGCCTGTCTGCTGCTGTTAAAGCCTGGCTGCTTATGTTAAAGCATGGCTGCTGCTGTTAAAGCCTGGCTAATGTGAAAGCCTGTCTGCTGTTAAAACCTGGCTGCTGCTGTTTAAGCCTTTGCTTCTGTGATAGCCTGGCTGCTGTTAAAGCCTGGCTGCTACTCTTAAAGCCTGGCTGCTGCTGTTAAAGCCTGTTTACTGTTAAAGCCTGGCTTCTGCTGTTAAAGCATGGCTTCAGTGAAAGCCTGGCTGCTTTTAAAGCCTGGCTGCTGTGAAAGCCTGGATGCTGCTGTTAAAGCCAGGCTGCTGCTGTTAAAGCCTGGCTGCTGCTGTGAAAATCTGGCTGTTGCTGTTAAAGCCTGGCTGCGGTGAAAGCCTGGCTACGGTTAAAGCCTGGCTGCGGTGAAAGCCTGGCTGTTTCATTTAAAACCTGGCTTCTGCTGTTTAAGCCTTTGCTTCTGTGATAGCCTGGCTGCTGTTAAAGCCTGGCTGCTGCTTTTAAAGCCTGGCTGCTGTTAAAGCCTGGCTGCTGCATTTAAAGCCTGGCTGCTGTTAAATCCTGGCTGCTACTCTTAAAGCCTGGCTAATGTTAAAGCCTGGCTGCTGCTGTTAAAGCCTGGCTGCTAATGTGAAAGCCTGGCTGCTGCTGTGAAAGCCTGGCTGCTGCTGTTAAAGCCTGGCTGCTGCTGTTAAACCCTTTCTGCTGCTGTGAAAGCCTGTCTGCTGCTCTTAAAGCCTGGCTGCTGCTGTGAAAGCCTGTGTGCTGCTCTTAAAGCCTGGCTGCTGTTAAAGATTGGGTGCTGCTGTCAAAGCCTGGCTGCTGCTGTTAAATTCTGGCTGCTACTTTTAAAGCCTGGCTGCTGTTAAAGCCTGGCTGCTGCATTTACAGCCTCGCTGCTGCTGTGAAAGCCTGGCTGCTGCTGTGAAAACCTGGCTGCTGCTCTTAAAGCATGGCTGCTGCTGTTAAAGCTTGGCTGATGTGAAAGAATGGCTGCTGCGGTTAAAGCTTGGCTAATGTGAAAGCCTGTCTGCTGTTAAAACCTGGCTGCTGCTGTTTAAGCCTTTGCTTCTGTGATAGCCTGGCTGCTGTTAAAGCCTGGCTGCTGCTTTTAAAGCCTGGCTGCTCTTAAAGCCTGGCTGCTACTCTTAAAGCCTGGCTGCTGTTAAAGCCTGGCTGTTGCTGTTTTAGCCTGGCTGCTGCTGTGAAAGCCTGGCTGCTGCTGTGAAAGCCTGGCTGCTGCTGTTAAACCCTTTCTGCTGCTGTGAAAGCCTGTCTGCTGCTCTTAAAGCCTGGCTGCTGCTGTGAAAGCCTGGCTGCTTCTCTTAAAGCATGGCTGCTGCTGTTAAAGCCTGGCTAATGTGAAAGACTGTCTGCTGTTAAAACCTGGCTGCTGCTGTTTAAGCCTTTGCTTCTATGATATCCTGGTTGCTGTTAAAGCCTGGCTGCTGCTTTTAAAGCCTGGCTGCTGTTAAAGCCTGGCTGCTACATTTAAAGCCTGGCTGCTGTTAAATCTTGGCTGCTGTTAAAGCCTGGCTGTTGCTGTTAAACCCGGGCTGCTACTCTTAAAGCCTGGCTGCTGTTAAAGACTGGGTGCTGCTGTTAAAGTCTGGCTGCTACTCTTAAAGCCTGGCTGCTGTTAAAGCCTGGCTGCTGCATTTACAGCCTCGCTGCTGCTGTGAAAGCCTGGCTGCTGCTGTGAAAACCTGGCTGCTGCTCTTAAAGCCTGGCTGCTTCTGTTAAAGCCTGGCTACTGTTAAAGCCTGGCTGCTTCTGTTAAAGCCTGGCTACTGTTAAAGCCTGGCTGCTGCATTTAAAGCCTCGCTGCTGCTGTGAAAGCCTGGCTGCTGCTGTGAAAACCTGGCTGCTGCTCTTAAAGCATGGCTGCTGCTGTTAAAGCTTGGCCAATGTGAAAGCCTGTCTGCTGTTAGAACCTGGCTGCTGCTGTTTAAGCCTTTGCTTCTGTGATAGCCTGGCTGCTGTTAAAGCCTGGCTGCTGCTTTTAAAGCCTGGCTGCTGTTAAAGCCTGGCTGCTACTCTTAAAGCCTGGCTGCTGTTAAAGCCTGGCTGTTGCTGTTAAAGCCGGGCTGTTGCTGTTAAAGCCGGGCTGC
The DNA here is from genome assembly GCF_027942865.1 of Odontesthes bonariensis. NCBI lineage: Eukaryota > Metazoa > Chordata > Actinopteri > Atheriniformes > Atherinopsidae > Odontesthes > Odontesthes bonariensis. The sequence continues at coordinate 32,330,564 of NC_134519.1, read as the reverse complement.
TACTCTTAAAGCCTGGCTGCTGTTAAAGACTGGGTGCTGCTGTCAAAGCCTGGCTGCTGTTGTTAAAATCTGGCTGCTACTCTTAAAGCCTGGCTGCTGTTAAAGCCTGGCTGCTGCTGTGAAAGCCTGTCATCTGCTGTTAAAGCCTGGCTGCTTCTGTTAAAGCCTGGCTACTGTTAAAGCCTGGCTGCTTCTGTTAAAGCCTGGCTACTGTTAAAGCCTGGATGCTGCATTTACAGCCTCGCTGCTGCTGTGAAAGCCTGTCTGCTGCTTTTAAAGCCTGGCTGTTGCTGTGAAAGCCTGACTGCTGCTGTGAAAGCCTTGCTGCTGCTGTTAAAGCCTGGCTGCTGCTGTTAAAGCCTGGCTGCTGCTATTAAAACCTGGCTGCTTCTGTTAAAGCCTGGCTACTGTTAAAGCCTGGCTGCTGCATTTAAAGCCTCGCTGCTGCTGTGAAAGCCTGTCTGCTGCTGTTAAAGCCTGGCTTCTGCTGTTAAAGCCTGGCTGCTGCTGTGAAAGCCTGGCTGCTTCTGTTAAAGCATGGCTGCTGATGTTAAAGCCTGGCTACTGTTAAAGCCTGGTTGCTGCATTTAAAGCCTCGCTGCTGCTGCTGTGAAAGACTGGCTGCTGCTGTTAAAGCCTCGCTGCGGTGAAAGCCTGGCTGCTGTTAAAGCCTTGCTGCTTCCTTTAAAGCCTTTCCACTGTTAAAGCCTGGCTACTGCATTTAAAGCCTGGCTGCTGCTTTTAATGCCTGGCTGCTGTTAAAGCCTGGCTGCTACTTTTAAAGCCTGGCTGCTGTTAAATCCTGGCTGCTGTTAAAGCCTGGCTGTTGCTGTTAAACCCGGGCTGCTACTCTTAAAGTCTGGCTGCTGTTAAAGACTGGGTGCTGCTGTCAAAGCCTGGCTGCTGCTGTTAAAGTCTGGCTGCTACTCTTAAAGCCTGGCTGCTGTTAAAGCCTGGCTGCTGCATTTACAGCCTCGCTGCTGCTGTGAAATCCTGGCTGCTGCTGTGAAAACCTGGCTGCTGCTCTTAAAGCATGGCTGCTGCTGTTAAAGCTTGGCTAATGTGAAAGCCTGTCTGCTGTTAAAACCTGGCTGCTGCTGTTTAAGCCTTTGCTTCTGTGATAGCCTGGCTGCTGTTAAAGCCTGGCTGCTGCTTTTAAAGCCTGGCTGCTGTTAAAGCCTGGCTGCTACTCTTAAAGCCTGGCTGCTGTTAAAGCCTGGCTGTTGCTGTTAAAGCCGGGCTGTTGCTGTTAAAGCCGGGCTGTTGCTGTTAAAGCCGGGCTGCTACTCTTAAAGCCTGGCTGCTTTTAAAGACTGGGTGCTGCTGTCAAAGCCTGGCTGCTGTTGTTAAAATCTGGCTTCTACTCTTAAAGCCTGGCTGCTGTTAAAGCCTGGCTGCTGCTGTGAAAGCCTGTCATCTGCTGTTAAAGCCTGGCTGCTTCTGTTAAAGCCTGGCTACTGTTAAAGCCTGGATGCTGCATTTACAGCCTCGCTGCTGCTGTAAAAGCCTGTCTGCTGCTGTTAAAGCCTGGCTGTTGTTGTGAAAGCCTGACTGCTGCTGTGAAAGCCTTGCTGCTGCTGTTAAAGCCTGGCTGCTGCTGTTAAAGACTGGCTGCTGCTATTAAAACCTGGCTGCTGCTGTTAAAGCCTGGCTACTGTTAAAGCCTGGCTGCTGCATTTAAAGCCTCGCTGCTGCTGTGAAAGCCTGTCTGCTGCTGTTAAAGCCTGGCTGCTTCTGTTAAAGCATGGCTGCTGCTGTTAAAGCCTGGCTGCTGCTGTTTAAGCCTTTGCTTCTGTGATAGCCTGGCTGCTGTTAAAGCCTGGCTGCTGTTAAAGCCTGGCTGCTGCTGTTAAAGCCTGTTTACTGTTAAAGCCTGGCTTCTGCTGTTAAAGCATGGCTTCAGTGAAAGCCTGGCTGCTTTTAAAGCCTGGCTGCTGTGAAAGCCTGGATGCTGCTGTTAAAGCCAGGCTGCTGCTGTTAAAGCCTGGCTGCTGCTTTTAAAGCCTGGCTGCTGTTAAAGCCTGGCTGCTGCATTTAAAGCCTGGCTGCTGTTAAATCCTGGCTGCTACTCTTAAAGCCTGGCTGCTGTTAAAGCCTGGCTGTTGCTGTTAAAGCCTGGCTGCTGCTGTGAAAGCCTGGCTGATGCTGTGAAAGCCTGTCTGCTGCTCTTAAAGCCTGGCTGCTGCTGTGAAAGCCTGTCTGCTGCTCTTAAAGCCTGGCTGCTGTTAAATCTTGGCTGCTGTTAAAGCCTGGCTGTTGCTGTTAAACCCGGGCTGCTACTCTTAAAGCCTGGCTGCTGTTAAAGCCTGGCTGCTGTTAAAGCCTGGATGCTACTGTGAAAGCCTGTCATCTGCTGTTAAAGCCTGGCTGCTTCTGTTAAAGCCTGGCTACTGTTGAAGTCTGGATGCTGCATTTACAGCCTCGCTGCTGCTGTGAAAGCCTGTCTGCTGCTGTTAAAGCCTGGCTGTTGCTGTGAAAGCCTGGCTGCTGCTGTGAAAGCCTTGCTGCTGCTGTAAAAGCCTGGCTGCTTCTGTTAAAGCCTGGCTGCTGCTGTTAAAGCCTGGCTTCTGCTGTAAAAGCCTGTCTGCTGCTGTTAAAGCCTGGCTGCTTCTGTTAAAGCATGGCTGCTGCTGTTAAAGCCTGGCTATTATGAAAGCCTGTCTGCTGTTAAACCCTTTCTGCTGCTGTGAAAGCCTGTCTGCTGCTCTTAAAGCCTGGCTGCTGCTCTTAAGGCATGGCTGCTGCTGTTAAAGCCTGGCCAATGTGAAAGCCTGTCTGCTGTTAAAACCTGGCTGCTGCTGTTTAAGCCTTTGCTTCTGTGATAGCCTGGTTGCTGTTAAAGCCTGGCTGCTGCTTTTAAAGCCTGGCTGCTTTTAAAGCCTGGCTGCTGTTAAAGCCTGGCTGCTACTCTTAAAGCCTTGCTGCTGTTAAATCCTGGCTGCTGTTAAAGCTTGGCTGTTGCTGTCAAAGCCGGGCTGCTACTCTTAAAGCCTGGCTGCTGTTAAAGCCTGGCTGCTGTTAAAGCCTGGCTGCTCATGTGAAAGCCTGTCATCTGCTGTTAAAGCCTGGCTGCTTCTGTTAAAGCCTGGCTACTGTTGAAGTCTGGATGCTGCATTTACAGCCTCGCTGCTGCTGTGAAAGCCTGTCTGCTGCTGTTAAAGCCTGGCTGTTGCTGTGAAAGCCTGGCTGCTGCTGTGAAAGCCTGGCTGCTGCTGTTAAAGCCTGGCTGCTTCTGTTAAAGCCTGGCTGCTGTTAAAGCATGGCTGTTGCTGTTAAACCCGGGCTGCTACTCTTAAAGCCCAGCTGCTGTTAAAGACTGGGTGCTGCTGTCAAAGCCTGGCTGCTGCTGTTAAAGTCTGGCTGCTACTCTTAAAGCCTGGCTGCTGTTAAAGCCTGGCTGCTGCATTTACAGCCTCGCTGCTGCTGTGAAAGCCTGGCTGCTGCTGTGAAAACCTGGCTGCTGCTCTTAAAGCATGGCTGCTGCTGTTAAAGCTTGGCTAATGTGAAAGCCTGTCTGCTGTTAAAACCTGGCTGCTGCTGTTTAAGCCTTTGCTTCTGTGATAGCCTGGCTGCTGTTAAAGCCTGGCTGCTGCTTTTAAAGCCTGGCTGCTGTTAAAGCCTGGCTGCTACTCTTAAAGCCTGGCTGCTGTTAAAGCCTGGCTGTTGCTGTTAAAGCCGGGCTGTTGCTGTTAAAGCCGGGCTGCTACTCTTAAAGCCTGGCTGCTGTTAAAGACTGGGTGCTGCTGTCAAAGCCTGGCTGCTGTTTTTAAAATCTGGCTGCTACTCTTAAAGCCTGGCTGCTGTTAAAGCCTGGCTGCTGCTGTGAAAGCCTGTCATCTGCTGTTAAAGCCTGGCTGCTTCTGTTAAAGCCTGACTACTGTTAAAGCCTGGATGCTGCATTTACAGCCTCGCTGCTGCTGTGAAAGCCTGTCTGCTGCTGTTAAAGCCTGGCTGTTGCTGTGAAAGCCTGACTGCTGCTGTGAAAGCCTTGCTGCTGCTGTTAAAGCCTGGCTGCTGCTGTTAAAGACTGGCTGCTGCTATTAAAGCCTGGCTGCTTCTGTTAAAGCCTGGCTACTGTTAAAGCCTGGCTGCTGCATTTAAAGCCTCGCTGCTGCTGTGAAAGCCTGTCTGCTGCTGTTAAAGCCTGGCTGCTTCTGTTAAAGCATGGCTGCTGCTGTTAAAGCCTGGCTGCTGCTGTTTAAGCCTTTGCTTCTGTGATAGCCTGGCTGCTGTTAAAGCCTGGCTGCTGCTGTTAAAGCCTGTTTACTGTTAAAGCCTGGCTTCTGCTGTTAAAGCATGGCTTCAGTGAAAGCCTGGCTGCTTTTAAAGCCTGGCTGCTGTGAAAGCCTGGATGCTGCTGTTAAAGCCAGGCTGCTGCTGTTAAAGCCTGGCTGCTGCTGTGAAAATCTGGCTGTTGCTGTTAAAGCCTGGCTGCGGTGAAAGCCTGGCTACGGTGAAAGCCTGGCTGCGGTGAAAGCCTGGCTGCTGCATTTAAAACCTGGCTTCTGCTGTTTAAGCCTTTGCTTCTGTGATAGCCTGTCTGCTGTTAAAGCCTGGCTGCTGCTTTTAAAGCCTGGCTGCTGCATTTAAAGCCTGGCTGCTGTTAAAGCCTGGCTGCTACTCTTAAAGCCTGGCTGCTGTTAAAGCCTGGCTGTTGCTGTTAAAGCCTGGCTGCTGCTGTGAAAGCCTGGCTGCTGCTGTGAAAGCCTGGCTGCTGCTGTTAAAGCCTGGCTGCTGCTGTTAAACCCTTTCTGCTGCTGTGAAAGCCTGTCTGCTGCTCTTAAAGCCTGGCTGCTGCTGTGAAAGCCTGTCTGCTGCTCTTAAAGCCTGGCTGCTGCTGTGAAAGCCTGGCTGCTGCTCTTAAAGCACGGCTGCTGCTGTTAAAGCCTGGCTAATGTGAAAGCCTGTCTGCTGTTAAAACCTGGCTGCTGCTGTTTAAGCCTTTGCTTCTATGATAGCCTGGTTGCTGTTAAAGCCTGGCTGCTGCTTTTAAAGCCTGGCTGCTGTTAAAGCTTGGCTGCTGTTAAAGCCTGGCTGTTGCTGTTAAAGCCGGGCTGCTACTCTTAAAGCCTGGCTGCTGTTAAAGATTGGGTGCTGCTGTCAAAGCCTGGCTGCTGCTGTTAAATTCTGGCTGCTACTCTTAAAGCCTGGCTGCTGTTAAAGCCTGGCTGCTGCATTTACAGCCTCGCTGCTGCTGTGAAAGCCTGGCTGCTGCTGTGAAAACCTGGCTGCTGCTCTTAAAGCATGGCTGCTGCTGTTAAAGCTTGGCTAATGTGAAAGCCTGTCTGCTGTTAAAACCTGGCTGCTGCTGTTTAAGCCTTTGCTTCTGTGATAGCCTGGCTGCTGTTAAAGCCTTGCTGCTGCTTTTAAAGCCTGGCTGCTCTTAAAGCCTGGCTGCTACTCTTAAAGCCTGGCTGCTGTTAAAGCCTGGCTGTTGCTGTTTTAGCCTGGCTGCTGCTGTGAACGCCTGGTTGCTGCTGTGAAAGCCTGGCTGCTGCTGTTAAAGCCTGGTTGCTGCTGTTAAACCCTTTCTGCTGCTGTGAAAGCCTGTCTGCTGCTCTTAAAGCCTGGCTGCTGCTGTGAAAGCCTGGCTGCTGCTCTTAAAGCATGGCTGCTGCTGTTAAAGCCTGGCTAATGTGAAAGCCTGTCTGCTTTTAAAACCTGGCTGCTGCTGTTTAAGCCTTTGCTTCTATGATAGCCTAGTTGCTGTTAAAGCCTGGCTGCTGCTTTTAAAGCCTGGCTTCTGTTAAAACCTGGCTGCTACTTTTAAAGCCTGGCTGCTGTTAAATCTTGGCTGCTGTTAAAGCCTGGCTGTTGCTGTTAAACCCGGGCTGCTACTCTTAAAGCCTGGCTGCTGTTAAAGACTGGGTGCTGCTGTCAAAGCCTGGCTGCTGCTGTTAAAGTCTGGCTGCTACTGTTAAAGCCTGGCTGCTGTTAAAGCCTGGCTGCTGCATTTACAGCCTCGCTGCTGCTGTGAAAGCCTGGCTGCTGCTGTGAAAACCTGGCTGCTGCTCTTAAAGCATGGCTGCTGCTGTTAAAGCTTGGCCAATGTGAAAGCCTGTGTGCTGTTAAAACCTGGCTGCTGCTGTTTAAGCCTTTGCTTCTGTGATAGCCTGGCTGCTGTTAAAGCCTGGCTGCTGCTTTTAAAGCCTGGCTGCTGTTAAAGCCTGGCTGCTACTCTTAAAGCCTGGCTGCTGTTAAAGCCTGGCTGTTGCTGTTAAAGCCGGGCTGTTGCTGTTAAAGCCTTGCTGCTACTCTTAAAGCCTGGCTGCTGTTAAAGACTGGGTGCTGCTGTCAAAGCCTGGCTGCTGTTGTTAAAATCTGGCTGCTACTCTTAAAGCCTGGCTACTGTTAAAGCCTGGCTGCTGCTGTGAAAGCCTGTCATCTGCTGTTAAAGCCTGGCTGCTTCTGTTAAAGCCTGGCTACTGTTAAAGCCTGGATGCTGCATTTACAGCCTCGCTGCTGCTGTGAAAGCCTGTCTGCTGCTGTTAAAGCCTGGCTGTTGCTGTGAAAGCCTGACTGCTGCTGTGAAAGCCTTGCTGCTGCTGTTAAAGCCTGGCTGCTGCTGTTAAAGCCTGGCTGCTGCTATTAAAGCTTGGCTGCTTCTGTTAAAGCCTGGCTACTGTTAAAGCCTGGCTGCTGCATTTAAAGCCTCGCTGCTGCTGTGAAAGCCTGTCTGCTGCTGTTAAAGCCTGGCTGCTTCTGTTAAAGCATGGCTGCTGCTGTTAAAGCCTGGCTAATGTGAAAGCCTGTCTGCTGTTAAAACCTGGCTGCTGCTGTTTAAGCCTTTGCTTCTGTGATAGCCTGGCTGCTGTTAAAGCCTGGCTGCTACTCTTAAAGCCTGGCTGCTGCTGTTAAAGCCTGTTTACTGTTAAAGCCTGGCTTCTGCTGTTAAAGCATGGCTTCAGTGAAAGCCTGGCTGCTTTTAAAGCCTGGCTGCTGTGAAAGCCTGGATGCTGCTGTTAAAGCCAGGCTGCTGCTGTTAAAGCCTGGCTGCTGCTGTGAAAATCTGGCTGTTGCTGTTAAAGCCTGGCTGCGGTGAAAGCCTGGCTACGGTGAAAGCCTGGCTGCGGTGAAAGCCTGGCTGCTGCTTTTAAAGCCTGGCTGCTGTTAAAGCCTGGCTGCTGCATTTAAAGCCTGGCTGCTGTTAAATCCTGGCTGCTACTCTTAAAGCCTGGCTGCTGTTAAAGCCTGGCTGTTGCTGTTAAAGCCTGGCTGCTGCTGTGAAAGCCTGGCTGCTGCTGTGAAAGCCTGGCTGCTGCTGTTAAAGCCTGGCTGCTGCTGTTAAACCCTTTCTGCTGCTGTGAAAGCCTGTCTGCTGCTCTTAAAGCCTGGCTGCTGCTGTGAAAGCCTGTGTGCTGCTCTTAAAGCCTGGCTGCTGCTGTGAAAGCCTGGCTGCTGCTCTTAAAGCATGGCTGCTGTTGTTAAAGCCTGGCTAATGTGAAAGCCTGTCTGCTGTTAAAACCTGGCTGCTGCTGTTTAAGCCTTTGCTTCTATGATAGCCTGGTTGCTGTTAAAGCCTGGCTGCTGCTTTTAAAGCCTGGCTGCTGTTAAAGCTTGGCTGCTGTTAAAGCCTGGCTGTTGCTGTTAAAGCCGGGCTGCTACTCTTAAAGCCTGGCTGCTGTTAAAGATTGGGTGCTGCTGTCAAAGCCTGGCTGCTGCTGTTAAATTCTGGCTGCTACTCTTAAAGCCTGGCTGCTGTTAAAGCCTGGCTGCTGCATTTACAGCCTCGCTGCTGCTGTGAAAGCCTGGCTGCTGCTGTGAAAACCTGGCTGCTGCTCTTAAAGCCTGGCTGCTGCTTTTAAAGCCTGGCTGCTGTTAAAGCCTGGCTGCTACTCTTAAAGCCTGGCTGCTACTCTTAAAGCCTGGCTGCTGTTAAAGCCTGGCTGTTGCTGTTAAAGCCGGGATGTTGCTGTTAAAGCCGGGCTGCTACTCTTAAAGCCTGGCTGCTGTTAAAGACTGGGTGCTACTGTCAAAGCCTGGCTGCTGTTGTTAAAATCTGGCTGCTACTCTTAAAGCCTGGCTGCTGTTAAAGCCTGGCTGCTGCTGTGAAAGCCTGTCATCTGCTGTTAAAGCCTGGCTGCTTCTGTTAAAGCCTGGCTACTGTTAAAGCCTGGATGCTGCATTTACAGCCTCGCTGCTGCTGTGAAAGCCTGTCTGCTGCTGTTAAAGCCTGACTGCTGCTGTGAAAGCCTTGCTGCTGCTGTTAAAGCCTGGCTGCTGCTGTTAAAGCCTGGCTGCTGCTATTAAAACCTGGCTGCTTCTGTTAAAGCCTGGCTACTGTTAAAGCCTGGCTGCTGCATTTAAAGCCTCGCTGCTGCTGTGAAAGCCTGTCTGCTGCTGTTAAAGCCTGGCTTCTGCTGTTAAAGCCTGGCTGCTGCTGTGAAAGCCTGGCTGCTTCTGTTAAAGCATGGCTGCTGATGTTAAAGCCTGGCTACTGTTAAAGCCTGGTTGCTGCATTTAAAGCCTCGCTGCTGCTGTGAAAGACTGGCTGCGGTGAAAGCCTGGCTGCTGTTAAAGCCTTGCTGCTTCCTTTAAAGCCTTTCCACTGTTAAAGCCTGGCTACTGCATTTAAAGCCTGGCTGCTGCTTTTAAAGCCTGGCTGCTGTTAAAGCCTGGCTGCTACTTTTAAAGCCTGGCTGCTGTTAAATCCTGGCTGCTGTTAAAGCCTGGCTGTTGCTTTTAAACCCGGGCTGCTACTCTTAAAGCCTGGCTGCTGTTAAAGACTAGGTGCTGCTGTCAAAGCCTGGCTGCTGCTGTTAAAGTCTGGCTGCTACTCTTAAAGCCTGGCTGCTGTTAAAGCCTGGCTGCTGCATTTACAGCCTCGCTGCTGCTGTGAAAGCCTGGCTGCTGCTGTGAAAACCTGGCTGCTGCTCTTAAAGCATGGCTGCTGCTGTTAAAGCTTGGCTAATGTGAAAGCCTGTCTGCTGTTAAAACCTGGCTGCTGCTGTTTAAGCCTTTGCTTCTGTGATAGCCTGGCTGCTGTTAAAGCCTGGCTGCTGCTTTTAAAGCCTGGCTGCTGTTAAAGCCTGGCTGCTACTCTTAAAGCCTGGCTGTTGCTGTTAAAGCCGGGCTGTTGCTGTTAAAGCCGGGCTGCTACTCTTAAAGCCTGGCTGCTGTTAAAGACTGGGTGCTGCTGTCAAAGCCTGGCTGCTGTTGTTAAAATCTGGCTGCTACTCTTAAAGCCTGGCTGCTGTTAAAGCCTGGCTGCTGCTGTGAAAGCCTGTCATCTGCTGTTAAAGCCTGGCTGCTTCTGTTAAAGCCTGGCTACTGTTAAAGCCTGGATGCTGCATTTACAGCCTCGCTGCTGCTGTGAAAGCCTGTCTGCTGCTGTTAAAGCCTGGCTGTTGCTGTGAAAGCCTGACTGCTGCTGTGAAAGCCTTGCTGCTGCTGTTAAAGCCTGGCTGCTGCTGTTAAAGACTGGCTGCTGCTATTAAAGCTTGGCTGCTTCTGTTAAAGCCTGGCTACTGTTAAAGCCTGGCTGCTGCATTTAAAGCCTCGCTGCTGCTGTGAAAGCCTGTCTGCTGCTGTTAAAGCCTGGCTGCTTCTGTTAAAGCATGGCTGCTGCTGTTAAAGCCTGGCTAATGTGAAAGCCTGTCTGCTGTTAAAACTTGGCTGCTGCTGTTTAAGTCTTTGCTTCTGTGATAGCCTGGCTGCTGTTAAAGCCTGGCTGCTTTTAAAGCCTGGCTGCTGCTGTTAAAGCCTGTTTACTGTTAAAGCCTGGCTTCTGCTGTTAAAGCATGGCTTCAGTGAAAGCCTGGCTGCGGTGAAAGTCTGGCTGCTTCATTTAAAACCTGGCTTCTGCTGTTTAAGCCTTTGCTTCTGTGATAGCCTGGCTGCTGTTAAAGCCTGGCTGCTGCTTTTAAAGCCTGGCTGCTGTTAAAGCCTGGCTGCTGCATTTAAAGCCTGGCTGCTGTTAAATCCTGGCTGCTACTCTTAAAGCCTGGCTGCTGTTAAAGCCTGGCTGTTGCTGTTAAAGCCTGGCTGCTGCTGTGAAAGCCTGGCTGCTGCTGTGAAAGCCTGGCTGCTGCTGTTAAAGCCTGGCTGCTGCTGTTAAACCCTTTCTGCTGCTGTGAAAGCCTGTCTGCTGCTCTTAAAGCCTGGCTGCTGCTGTGAAAGCCTGTCTGCTGCTCTTAAAGCCTGGCTGCTGTTAAAGATTGGGTGCTGCTGTCAAAGCCTGGCTGCTGCTGCTGTGAAAGCCTGGCTGCTGCTCTTAAAGCATGGCTGCTGCTGTTAAAGCCTGGCTAATGTGAAAGCCTGTCTGCTGTTAAAACCTGGCTGCTGCTGTTTAAGCCTTTGCTTCTATGATAGCCTGGTTGCTGTTAAAGCCTGGCTGCTGCTTTTAAAGCCTGGCTGCTGTTAAAGCCTGGCTGCTACTTTTAAAGCCTGGCTGCTGTTAAATCTTGGCTGCTGTTAAAGCCTGGCTGTTGCTGTTAAACCCGGGCTGCTACTCTTAAAGCCTGGCTGCTGTTAAAGACTGGGTGCTGCTGTCAAAGCCTGGCTGCTGCTGTTAAAGTCTGGCAGCTACTCTTAAAGCCTGGATGCTGTTAAAGCCTGGCTGCTGCATTTACAGCCTCGCTGCTGCTGTGAAAGCCTGTCTGCTGCTGTTAAAGCCTGGCTGTTGCTGTGAAAGCCTCGCTGCTGCTGTGAAAGCCTGGCTGCTGCTGTTAAAGCCTGGCTGCTTCTGTTAAAGCCTGGCTGCTGCTGTTAAAGCCTGGCTTCTGCTGTGAAAGCCTGTCTGCTGCTGTTAAAGCCTGGCTGCTTCTGTTAAAGCATGGCTGCTGCTGTTAAAGCCTGGCTATTATGAAAGCCTGTCTGCTGTTAAATCCTTTCTGCTGCTGTGAAAGCCTGTCTGCTGCTCTTAAAGCCTGGCTGCTGCACTTAAAGCATGGCTGCTGCTGTTAAAGCCTGGCTAATGTGAAAGCCTGTCTGCTGTTAAAACCTGGCTGCTGCTGTTTAAGCCTTTGCTTCTATGATAGCCTGGTTGCTGTTAAAGCCTGGCTGCTGCTTTTAAAGCCTGGCTGCTGTTAAAGCCTGGCTGCTACTTCTAAAGCCTGGCTGCTGTTAAATCCTGGCTGCTGTTAAAGCCTGGCTGTTGCTGTTAAAGCCGGGCTGCTACTCTTAAAGCCTGGCTGCTGTTAAAGATTGGGTGCTGTTGTCAAAGCCTGGCTGCTGCTGTTAAATTCTGGCTGCTACTCTTAAAGCCTGGCTGCTGTTAAAGCCTGGCTGCTGCATTTACAGCCTCGGTGCTGCTGTGAAAGCCTGTCTGCTGCTGTGAAAACCTGGCTGTTGCTGTGAAAGCCTGACTGCTGCTGTGAAAGCCTTGCTGCTGCTGTTAAAGCCTGGCTGCTGCTGTTAAAGCCTGGCTGCTGCTATTAAAACCTGGCTGCTTCTGTTAAAGCCTGGCTACTGTTAAAGCCTGGCTGCTGCATTTAAAGCCTCGCTGCTGCTGTGAAAGCCTGTCTGCTGCTGTTAAAGCCTGGCTGCTGCTGTTAAAGCCTGGCTGCTGCTATTAAAGCCTGGCTGCTTCTGTTAAAGCCTGGCTACTGTTAAAGCCTGGCTGCTGCATTTAAAGCCTCGCTGCTGCTGTGAAAGCCTGTCTGCTGCTGTTAAAGCCTGGCTGCTTCTGTTAAAGCATGGCTGCTGCTGTTAAAGCCTGGCTGCTGCTGTTTAAGCCTTTGCTTCTGTGATAGCCTGGCTGCTGTTAAAGCCTGGCTGCTGCTGTTAAAGCCTGTTTACTGTTAAAGCCTGGCTTCTGCTGTTAAAGCATGGCTTCAGTGAAAGCCTGGCTGCTTTTAAAGCCTGGCTGCTGTGAAAGCCTGGATGCTGCTGTTAAAGCCAGGCTGCTGCTGTTAAAGCCTGGCTGCTGCTGTGAAAATCTGGCTGTTGCTGTTAAAGCCTGGCTGCGGTGAAAGCCTGGCTACGGTGAAAGCCTGGCTGCGGTGAAAGCCTGGCTGCTGCATTTAAAACCTGGCTTCTGCTGTTTAAGCCTTTGCTTCTGTGATAGCCTGTCTGCTGTTAAAGCCTGGCTGCTGCTTTTAAAGCCTGGCTGCTGCATTTAAAGCCTGGCTGCTGTTAAAGCCTGGCTGCTACTCTTAAAGCCTGGCTGCTGTTAAAGCCTGGCTGTTGCTGTTAAAGCCTGGCTGCTGCTGTGAAAGCCTGGCTGCTGCTGTGAAAGCCTGGCTGCTGCTGTTAAAGCCTGGCTGCTGCTGTTAAACCCTTTCTGCTGCTGTGAAAGCCTGTCTGCTGCTCTTAAAGCCTGGCTGCTGCTGTGAAAGCCTGTCTGCTGCTCTTAAAGCCTGGCTGCTGCTGTGAAAGCCTGGCTGCTGCTCTTAAAGCACGGCTGCTGCTGTTAAAGCCTGGCTAATGTGAAAGCCTGTCTGCTGTTAAAACCTGGCTGCTGCTGTTTAAGCCTTTGCTTCTATGATAGCCTGGTTGCTGTTAAAGCCTGGCTGCTGCTTTTAAAGCCTGGCTGCTGTTAAAGCTTGGCTGCTGTTAAAGCCTGGCTGTTGCTGTTAAAGCCGGGCTGCTACTCTTAAAGCCTGGCTGCTGTTAAAGATTGGGTGCTGCTGTCAAAGCCTGGCTGCTGCTGTTAAATTCTGGCTGCTACTCTTAAAGCCTGGCTGCTGTTAAAGCCTGGCTGCTGCATTTACAGCCTCGCTGCTGCTGTGAAAGCCTGGCTGCTGCTGTGAAAACCTGGCTGCTGCTCTTAAAGCATGGCTGCTGCTGTTAAAGCTTGGCTAATGTGAAAGCCTGTCTGCTGTTAAAACCTGGCTGCTGCTGTTTAAGCCTTTGCTTCTGTGATAGCCTGGCTGCTGTTAAAGCCTTGCTGCTGCTTTTAAAGCCTGGCTGCTCTTAAAGCCTGGCTGCTACTCTTAAAGCCTGGCTGCTGTTAAAGCCTGGCTGTTGCTGTTTTAGCCTGGCTGCTGCTGTGAACGCCTGGTTGCTGCTGTGAAAGCCTGGCTGCTGCTGTTAAAGCCTGGTTGCTGCTGTTAAACCCTTTCTGCTGCTGTGAAAGCCTGTCTGCTGCTCTTAAAGCCTGGCTGCTGCTGTGAAAGCCTGGCTGCTGCTCTTAAAGCATGGCTGCTGCTGTTAAAGCCTGGCTAATGTGAAAGCCTGTCTGCTTTTAAAACCTGGCTGCTGCTGTTTAAGCCTTTGCTTCTATGATAGCCTAGTTGCTGTTAAAGCCTGGCTGCTGCTTTTAAAGCCTGGCTTCTGTTAAAACCTGGCTGCTACTTTTAAAGCCTGGCTGCTGTTAAATCTTGGCTGCTGTTAAAGCCTGGCTGTTGCTGTTAAACCCGGGCTGCTACTCTTAAAGCCTGGCTGCTGTTAAAGACTGGGTGCTGCTGTCAAAGCCTGGCTGCTGCTGTTAAAGTCTGGCTGCTACTGTTAAAGCCTGGCTGCTGTTAAAGCCTGGCTGCTGCATTTACAGCCTCGCTGCTGCTGTGAAAGCCTGGCTGCTGCTGTGAAAACCTGGCTGCTGCTCTTAAAGCATGGCTGCTGCTGTTAAAGCTTGGCCAATGTGAAAGCCTGTGTGCTGTTAAAACCTGGCTGCTGCTGTTTAAGCCTTTGCTTCTGTGATAGCCTGGCTGCTGTTAAAGCCTGGCTGCTGCTTTTAAAGCCTGGCTGCTGTTAAAGCCTGGCTGCTACTCTTAAAGCCTGGCTGCTGTTAAAGCCTGGCTGTTGCTGTTAAAGCCGGGCTGTTGCTGTTAAAGCCTTGCTGCTACTCTTAAAGCCTGGCTGCTGTTAAAGACTGGGTGCTGCTGTCAAAGCCTGGCTGCTGTTGTTAAAATCTGGCTGCTACTCTTAAAGCCTGGCTACTGTTAAAGCCTGGCTGCTGCTGTGAAAGCCTGTCATCTGCTGTTAAAGCCTGGCTGCTTCTGTTAAAGCCTGGCTACTGTTAAAGCCTGGATGCTGCATTTACAGCCTCGCTGCTGCTGTGAAAGCCTGTCTGCTGCTGTTAAAGCCTGGCTGTTGCTGTGAAAGCCTGACTGCTGCTGTGAAAGCCTTGCTGCTGCTGTTAAAGCCTGGCTGCTGCTGTTAAAGCCTGGCTGCTGCTATTAAAGCTTGGCTGCTTCTGTTAAAGCCTGGCTACTGTTAAAGCCTGGCTGCTGCATTTAAAGCCTCGCTGCTGCTGTGAAAGCCTGTCTGCTGCTGTTAAAGCCTGGCTGCTTCTGTTAAAGCATGGCTGCTGCTGTTAAAGCCTGGCTAATGTGAAAGCCTGTCTGCTGTTAAAACCTGGCTGCTGCTGTTTAAGCCTTTGCTTCTGTGATAGCCTGGCTGCTGTTAAAGCCTGGCTGCTACTCTTAAAGCCTGGCTGCTGCTGTTAAAGCCTGTTTACTGTTAAAGCCTGGCTTCTGCTGTTAAAGCATGGCTTCAGTGAAAGCCTGGCTGCTTTTAAAGCCTGGCTGCTGTGAAAGCCTGGATGCTGCTGTTAAAGCCAGGCTGCTGCTGTTAAAGCCTGGCTGCTGCTGTGAAAATCTGGCTGTTGCTGTTAAAGCCTGGCTGCGGTGAAAGCCTGGCTACGGTGAAAGCCTGGCTGCGGTGAAAGCCTGGCTGCTGCTTTTAAAGCCTGGCTGCTGTTAAAGCCTGGCTGCTGCATTTAAAGCCTGGCTGCTGTTAAATCCTGGCTGCTACTCTTAAAGCCTGGCTGCTGTTAAAGCCTGGCTGTTGCTGTTAAAGCCTGGCTGCTGCTGTGAAAGCCTGGCTGCTGCTGTGAAAGCCTGGCTGCTGCTGTTAAAGCCTGGCTGCTGCTGTTAAACCCTTTCTGCTGCTGTGAAAGCCTGTCTGCTGCTCTTAAAGCCTGGCTGCTGCTGTGAAAGCCTGTGTGCTGCTCTTAAAGCCTGGCTGCTGCTGTGAAAGCCTGGCTGCTGCTCTTAAAGCATGGCTGCTGTTGTTAAAGCCTGGCTAATGTGAAAGCCTGTCTGCTGTTAAAACCTGGCTGCTGCTGTTTAAGCCTTTGCTTCTATGATAGCCTGGTTGCTGTTAAAGCCTGGCTGCTGCTTTTAAAGCCTGGCTGCTGTTAAAGCTTGGCTGCTGTTAAAGCCTGGCTGTTGCTGTTAAAGCCGGGCTGCTACTCTTAAAGCCTGGCTGCTGTTAAAGATTGGGTGCTGCTGTCAAAGCCTGGCTGCTGCTGTTAAATTCTGGCTGCTACTCTTAAAGCCTGGCTGCTGTTAAAGCCTGGCTGCTGCATTTACAGCCTCGCTGCTGCTGTGAAAGCCTGGCTGCTGCTGTGAAAACCTGGCTGCTGCTCTTAAAGCCTGGCTGCTGCTTTTAAAGCCTGGCTGCTGTTATAGCCTGGCTGCTACTCTTAAAGCCTGGCTGCTACTCTTAAAGCCTGGCTGCTGTTAAAGCCTGGCTGTTGCTGTTAAAGCCGGGATGTTGCTGTTAAAGCCGGGCTGCTACTCTTAAAGCCTGGCTGCTGTTAAAGACTGGGTGCTACTGTCAAAGCCTGGCTGCTGTTGTTAAAATCTGGCTGCTACTCTTAAAGCCTGGCTGCTGTTAAAGCCTGGCTGCTGCTGTGAAAGCCTGTCATCTGCTGTTAAAGCCTGGCTGCTTCTGTTAAAGCCTGGCTACTGTTAAAGCCTGGATGCTGCATTTACAGCCTCGCTGCTGCTGTGAAAGCCTGTCTGCTGCTGTTAAAGCCTGACTGCTGCTGTGAAAGCCTTGCTGCTGCTGTTAAAGCCTGGCTGCTGCTGTTAAAGCCTGGCTGCTGCTATTAAAACCTGGCTGCTTCTGTTAAAGCCTGGCTACTGTTAAAGCCTGGCTGCTGCATTTAAAGCCTCGCTGCTGCTGTGAAAGCCTGTCTGCTGCTGTTAAAGCCTGGCTTCTGCTGTTAAAGCCTGGCTGCTGCTGTGAAAGCCTGGCTGCTTCTGTTAAAGCATGGCTGCTGATGTTAAAGCCTGGCTACTGTTAAAGCCTGGTTGCTGCATTTAAAGCCTCGCTGCTGCTGTGAAAGACTGGCTGCGGTGAAAGCCTGGCTGCTGTTAAAGCCTTGCTGCTTCCTTTAAAGCCTTTCCACTGTTAAAGCCTGGCTACTGCATTTAAAGCCTGGCTGCTGCTTTTAAAGCCTGGCTGCTGTTAAAGCCTGGCTGCTACTTTTAAAGCCTGGCTGCTGTTAAATCCTGGCTGCTGTTAAAGCCTGGCTGTTGCTTTTAAACCCGGGCTGCTACTCTTAAAGCCTGGCTGCTGTTAAAGACTAGGTGCTGCTGTCAAAGCCTGGCTGCTGCTGTTAAAGTCTGGCTGCTACTCTTAAAGCCTGGCTGCTGTTAAAGCCTGGCTGCTGCATTTACAGCCTCGCTGCTGCTGTGAAAGCCTGGCTGCTGCTGTGAAAACCTGGCTGCTGCTCTTAAAGCATGGCTGCTGCTGTTAAAGCTTGGCTAATGTGAAAGCCTGTCTGCTGTTAAAACCTGGCTGCTGCTGTTTAAGCCTTTGCTTCTGTGATAGCCTGGCTGCTGTTAAAGCCTGGCTGCTGCTTTTAAAGCCTGGCTGCTGTTAAAGCCTGGCTGCTACTCTTAAAGCCTGGCTGTTGCTGTTAAAGCCGGGCTGTTGCTGTTAAAGCCGGGCTGCTACTCTTAAAGCCTGGCTGCTGTTAAAGACTGGGTGCTGCTGTCAAAGCCTGGCTGCTGTTGTTAAAATCTGGCTGCTACTCTTAAAGCCTGGCTGCTGTTAAAGCCTGGCTGCTGCTGTGAAAGCCTGTCATCTGCTGTTAAAGCCTGGCTGCTTCTGTTAAAGCCTGGCTACTGTTAAAGCCTGGATGCTGCATTTACAGCCTCGCTGCTGCTGTGAAAGCCTGTCTGCTGCTGTTAAAGCCTGGCTGTTGCTGTGAAAGCCTGACTGCTGCTGTGAAAGCCTTGCTGCTGCTGTTAAAGCCTGGCTGCTGCTGTTAAAGACTGGCTGCTGCTATTAAAGCTTGGCTGCTTCTGTTAAAGCCTGGCTACTGTTAAAGCCTGGCTGCTGCATTTAAAGCCTCGCTGCTGCTGTGAAAGCCTGTCTGCTGCTGTTAAAGCCTGGCTGCTTCTGTTAAAGCATGGCTGCTGCTGTTAAAGCCTGGCTAATGTGAAAGCCTGTCTGCTGTTAAAACTTGGCTGCTGCTGTTTAAGTCTTTGCTTCTGTGATAGCCTGGCTGCTGTTAAAGCCTGGCTGCTTTTAAAGCCTGGCTGCTGCTGTTAAAGCCTGTTTACTGTTAAAGCCTGGCTTCTGCTGTTAAAGCATGGCTTCAGTGAAAGCCTGGCTGCGGTGAAAGTCTGGCTGCTTCATTTAAAACCTGGCTTCTGCTGTTTAAGCCTTTGCTTCTGTGATAGCCTGGCTGCTGTTAAAGCCTGGCTGCTGCTTTTAAAGCCTGGCTGCTGTTAAAGCCTGGCTGCTGCATTTAAAGCCTGGCTGCTGTTAAATCCTGGCTGCTACTCTTAAAGCCTGGCTGCTGTTAAAGCCTGGCTGTTGCTGTTAAAGCCTGGCTGCTGCTGTGAAAGCCTGGCTGCTGCTGTGAAAGCCTGGCTGCTGCTGTTAAAGCCTGGCTGCTGCTGTTAAACCCTTTCTGCTGCTGTGAAAGCCTGTCTGCTGCTCTTAAAGCCTGGCTGCTGCTGTGAAAGCCTGTCTGCTGCTCTTAAAGCCTGGCTGCTGTTAAAGATTGGGTGCTGCTGTCAAAGCCTGGCTGCTGCTGCTGTGAAAGCCTGGCTGCTGCTCTTAAAGCATGGCTGCTGCTGTTAAAGCCTGGCTAATGTGAAAGCCTGTCTGCTGTTAAAACCTGGCTGCTGCTGTTTAAGCCTTTGCTTCTATGATAGCCTGGTTGCTGTTAAAGCCTGGCTGCTGCTTTTAAAGCCTGGCTGCTGTTAAAGCCTGGCTGCTACTTTTAAAGCCTGGCTGCTGTTAAATCTTGGCTGCTGTTAAAGCCTGGCTGTTGCTGTTAAACCCGGGCTGCTACTCTTAAAGCCTGGCTGCTGTTAAAGACTGGGTGCTGCTGTCAAAGCCTGGCTGCTGCTGTTAAAGTCTGGCAGCTACTCTTAAAGCCTGGATGCTGTTAAAGCCTGGCTGCTGCATTTACAGCCTCGCTGCTGCTGTGAAAGCCTGTCTGCTGCTGTTAAAGCCTGGCTGTTGCTGTGAAAGCCTCGCTGCTGCTGTGAAAGCCTGGCTGCTGCTGTTAAAGCCTGGCTGCTTCTGTTAAAGCCTGGCTGCTGCTGTTAAAGCCTGGCTTCTGCTGTGAAAGCCTGTCTGCTGCTGTTAAAGCCTGGCTGCTTCTGTTAAAGCATGGCTGCTGCTGTTAAAGCCTGGCTATTATGAAAGCCTGTCTGCTGTTAAATCCTTTCTGCTGCTGTGAAAGCCTGTCTGCTGCTCTTAAAGCCTGGCTGCTGCACTTAAAGCATGGCTGCTGCTGTTAAAGCCTGGCTAATGTGAAAGCCTGTCTGCTGTTAAAACCTGGCTGCTGCTGTTTAAGCCTTTGCTTCTATGATAGCCTGGTTGCTGTTAAAGCCTGGCTGCTGCTTTTAAAGCCTGGCTGCTGTTAAAGCCTGGCTGCTACTTCTAAAGCCTGGCTGCTGTTAAATCCTGGCTGCTGTTAAAGCCTGGCTGTTGCTGTTAAAGCCGGGCTGCTACTCTTAAAGCCTGGCTGCTGTTAAAGATTGGGTGCTGTTGTCAAAGCCTGGCTGCTGCTGTTAAATTCTGGCTGCTACTCTTAAAGCCTGGCTGCTGTTAAAGCCTGGCTGCTGCATTTACAGCCTCGGTGCTGCTGTGAAAGCCTGTCTGCTGCTGTGAAAACCTGGCTGTTGCTGTGAAAGCCTGACTGCTGCTGTGAAAGCCTTGCTGCTGCTGTTAAAGCCTGGCTGCTGCTGTTAAAGCCTGGCTGCTGCTATTAAAACCTGGCTGCTTCTGTTAAAGCCTGGCTACTGTTAAAGCCTGGCTGCTGCATTTAAAGCCTCGCTGCTGCTGTGAAAGCCTGTCTGCTGCTGTTAAAGCCTGGCTTCTGCTGTTAAAGCCTGGCTGCTGCTGTGAAAGCCTGGCTGCTTCTGTTAAAGCATGGCTGCTGATGTTAAAGCCTGGCTACTGTTAAAGCCTGGTTGCTGCATTTAAAGCCTCGCTGCTGCTGTGAAAGACTGGCTGCTGCTGTTAAAGCCTGGCTGCTGCTGTTAAAGCCTCGCTGCGGTGAAAGCCTGGCTGCTGTTAAAGCCTTGCTGCTTCCTTTAAAGCCTTTCCACTGTTAAAGCCTGGCTACTGCATTTAAAGCCTGGCTGCTGCTTTTAAAGCCTGGCTGCTGTTAAAGCCTGGCTGCTACTTTTAAAGCCTGGCTGCTGTTAAATCCTGGCTGCTGTTAAAGCCTGGCTGTTGCTGTTAAACCCGGGCTGCTACTCTTAAAGCCTGGCTGCTGTTAAAGACTGGGTGCTGCTGTCAAAGCCTGGCTGCTGCTGTTAAAGTCTGGCTGCTACTCTTAAAGCCTGGCTGCTGTTAAAGCCTGGCTGCTGCATTTACAGCCTCGCTGCTGCTGTGAAAGCCTGGCTGCTGCTGTGAAAACCTGGCTGCTGCTCTTAAAGCATGGCTGCTGCTGTTAAAGCTTGGCTAATGTGAAAGCCTGTCTGCTGTTAAAACCTGGCTGCTGCTGTTTAAGCCTTTGCTTCTGTGATAGCCTGGCTGCTGTTAAAGCCTGGCTGCTGCTTTTAAAGCCTGGCTGCTGTTAAAGCCTGGCTGCTACTCTTAAAGCCTGGCTGCTGTTAAAGCCTGTCTGTTGCTGTTAAAGCCTGGCTGTTGCTGTTAAAGCCGGGCTGTTGCTGTTAAAGCCGGGCTGCTACTCTTAAAGCCTGGCTGCTGTTAAAGACTGGGTGCTGCTGTCAAAGCCTGGCTGCTGTTGTTAAAATCTGGCTGCTACTCTTAAAGCCTGGCTGCTGTTAAAGCCTGGCTGCTGCTGTGAAAGCCTGTCATCTGCTGTTAAAGCCTGGCTGCTTCTGTTAAAGCCTGGCTACTGTTAAAGCCTGGATGCTGCATTTACAGCCTCGCTGCTGCTGTAAAAGCCTGTCTGCTGCTGTTAAAGCCTGGCTGTTGCTGTGAAAGCCTGACTGCTGCTGTGAAAGCCTTGCTGCTGCTGTTAAAGCCTGGCTGCTGCTGTTAAAGACTGGCTGCTGCTATTAAAACCTGGCTGCTTCTGTTAAAGCCTGGCTACTGTTAAAGCCTGGCTGCTGCATTTAAAGCCTCGCTGCTGCTGTGAAAGCCTGTCTGCTGCTGTTAAAGCCTGGCTGCTGCTGTTTAAGCCTTTGCTTCTGTGATAGCCTGGCTGCTGTTAAAGCCTGGCTGCTGTTAAAGCCTGGCTGCTGCTGTTAAAGCCTGTTTACTGTTAAAGCCTGGCTTCTGCTGTTAAAGCATGGCTTCAGTGAAAGCCTGGCTGCTTTTAAAGCCTGGCTGCTGTGAAAGCCTGGATGCTGCTGTTAAAGCCAGGCTGCTGCTGTTAAAGCCTGGCTGCTGCTGTGAAAATCTGGCTGTTGCTGTTAAAGCCTGGCTGCGGTGAAAGCCTGGCTACGGTGAAAGCCTGGCTGCGGTGAAAGCCTGGCTGCTTCATTTAAAACCTGGCTTCTGCTGTTTAAGCCTTTGCTTCTGTGATAGCCTGGCTGCTGTTAAAGCCTGGCTGCTGCTTTTAAAGCCTGGCTGCTGTTAAAGCCTGGCTGCTGCATTTAAAGCCTGGCTGCTGTTAAATCCTGGCTGCTACTCTTAAAGCCTGGCTGCTGTTAAAGCCTGGCTGTTGCTGTTAAAGCCTGGCTGCTGCTGTGAAAGCCTGGCTGATGCTGTGAAAGCCTGGCTGCTGCTGTTAAACCCTTTCTGCTGCTGTGAAAGCCTGTCTGCTGCTCTTAAAGCCTGGCTGCTGCTGTGAAAGCCTGTCTGCTGCTCTTAAAGCCTGGCTACTGTTAAAGATTGGGTGCTGCTGTCAAAGCCTGACTGCTGCTGCTGTGAAAGCCTGGCTGCTGCTCTTAAAGCATGGCTGCTGCTGTTAAAGCCTGGCTAATGTGAAAGCCTGTCTGCTGTTAAAACCTGGCTGCTGCTGTTTAAGCCTTTGCTTCTATGATAGCCTGGTTGCTGTTAAAGCCTGGCTGCTGCTTTTAAAGCCTGGCTGCTGTTAAAGCCTGGCTGCTACTTTTAAAGCCTGGCTGCTGTTAAATCTTGGCTGCTGTTAAAGCCTGGCTGTTGCTGTTAAACCCGGGCTCCTACTCTTAAAGCCTGGCTGCTGTTAAAGCCTGTCTGCTGTTAAAGCCTGGCTGCTACTGTGAAAGCCTGTCATCTGCTGTTAAAGCCTGGCTGCTTCTGTTAAAGCCTGGCTACTGTTGAAGTCTGGATGCTGCATTTACAGCCTCGCTGCTGCTGTGAAAGCCTGTCTGCTGCTGTTAAAGCCTGGCTTCTGCTGTGAAAGCCTGTCTGCTGCTGTTAAAGCCTGGCTGCTTCTGTTAAAGCATGGCTGCTGCTGTTAAAGCCTGGCTATTATGAAAGCCTGTCTGCTGTTAAATCCTTTCTGCTGCTGTGAAAGCCTGTCTGCTGCTCTTAAAGCCTGGCTGCTGCACTTAAAGCATGGCTGCTGCTGTTAAAGCCTGGCTAATGTGAAAGCCTGTCTGCTGTTAAAACCTGGCTGCTGCTGTTTAAGCCTTTGCTTCTATGATAGCCTGGTTGCTGTTAAAGCCTGGCTGCTGCTTTTAAAGCCTGGCTGCTGTTAAAGCCTGGCTGCTACTTCTAAAGCCTGGCTGCTGTTAAATCCTGGCTGCTGTTAAAGCCTGGCTGTTGCTGTTAAAGCCGGGCTGCTACTCTTAAAGCCTGGCTGCTGTTAAAGATTGGGTGCTGTTGTCAAAGCCTGGCTGCTGCTGTTAAATTCTGGCTGCTACTCTTAAAGCCTGGCTGCTGTTAAAGCCTGGCTGCTGCATTTACAGCCTCGGTGCTGCTGTGAAAGCCTGTCTGCTGCTGTGAAAACCTGGCTGTTGCTGTGAAAGCCTGACTGCTGCTGTGAAAGCCTTGCTGCTGCTGTTAAAGCCTGGCTGCTGCTGTTAAAGCCTGGCTGCTGCTATTAAAACCTGGCTGCTTCTGTTAAAGCCTGGCTACTGTTAAAGCCTGGCTGCTGCATTTAAAGCCTCGCTGCTGCTGTGAAAGCCTGTCTGCTGCTGTTAAAGCCTGGCTTCTGCTGTTAAAGCCTGGCTGCTGCTGTGAAAGCCTGGCTGCTTCTGTTAAAGCATGGCTGCTGATGTTAAAGCCTGGCTACTGTTAAAGCCTGGTTGCTGCATTTAAAGCCTCGCTGCTGCTGTGAAAGACTGGCTGCTGCTGTTAAAGCCTGGCTGCTGCTGTTAAAGCCTCGCTGCGGTGAAAGCCTGGCTGCTGTTAAAGCCTTGCTGCTTCCTTTAAAGCCTTTCCACTGTTAAAGCCTGGCTACTGCATTTAAAGCCTGGCTGCTGCTTTTAAAGCCTGGCTGCTGTTAAAGCCTGGCTGCTACTTTTAAAGCCTGGCTGCTGTTAAATCCTGGCTGCTGTTAAAGCCTGGCTGTTGCTGTTAAACCCGGGCTGCTACTCTTAAAGCCTGGCTGCTGTTAAAGACTGGGTGCTGCTGTCAAAGCCTGGCTGCTGCTGTTAAAGTCTGGCTGCTACTCTTAAAGCCTGGCTGCTGTTAAAGCCTGGCTGCTGCATTTACAGCCTCGCTGCTGCTGTGAAAGCCTGGCTGCTGCTGTGAAAACCTGGCTGCTGCTCTTAAAGCATGGCTGCTGCTGTTAAAGCTTGGCTAATGTGAAAGCCTGTCTGCTGTTAAAACCTGGCTGCTGCTGTTTAAGCCTTTGCTTCTGTGATAGCCTGGCTGCTGTTAAAGCCTGGCTGCTGCTTTTAAAGCCTGGCTGCTGTTAAAGCCTGGCTGCTACTCTTAAAGCCTGGCTGCTGTTAAAGCCTGTCTGTTGCTGTTAAAGCCTGGCTGTTGCTGTTAAAGCCGGGCTGTTGCTGTTAAAGCCGGGCTGCTACTCTTAAAGCCTGGCTGCTGTTAAAGACTGGGTGCTGCTGTCAAAGCCTGGCTGCTGTTGTTAAAATCTGGCTGCTACTCTTAAAGCCTGGCTGCTGTTAAAGCCTGGCTGCTGCTGTGAAAGCCTGTCATCTGCTGTTAAAGCCTGGCTGCTTCTGTTAAAGCCTGGCTACTGTTAAAGCCTGGATGCTGCATTTACAGCCTCGCTGCTGCTGTAAAAGCCTGTCTGCTGCTGTTAAAGCCTGGCTGTTGCTGTGAAAGCCTGACTGCTGCTGTGAAAGCCTTGCTGCTGCTGTTAAAGCCTGGCTGCTGCTGTTAAAGACTGGCTGCTGCTATTAAAACCTGGCTGCTTCTGTTAAAGCCTGGCTACTGTTAAAGCCTGGCTGCTGCATTTAAAGCCTCGCTGCTGCTGTGAAAGCCTGTCTGCTGCTGTTAAAGCCTGGCTGCTGCTGTTTAAGCCTTTGCTTCTGTGATAGCCTGGCTGCTGTTAAAGCCTGGCTGCTGTTAAAGCCTGGCTGCTGCTGTTAAAGCCTGTTTACTGTTAAAGCCTGGCTTCTGCTGTTAAAGCATGGCTTCAGTGAAAGCCTGGCTGCTTTTAAAGCCTGGCTGCTGTGAAAGCCTGGATGCTGCTGTTAAAGCCAGGCTGCTGCTGTTAAAGCCTGGCTGCTGCTGTGAAAATCTGGCTGTTGCTGTTAAAGCCTGGCTGCGGTGAAAGCCTGGCTACGGTGAAAGCCTGGCTGCGGTGAAAGCCTGGCTGCTTCATTTAAAACCTGGCTTCTGCTGTTTAAGCCTTTGCTTCTGTGATAGCCTGGCTGCTGTTAAAGCCTGGCTGCTGCTTTTAAAGCCTGGCTGCTGTTAAAGCCTGGCTGCTGCATTTAAAGCCTGGCTGCTGTTAAATCCTGGCTGCTACTCTTAAAGCCTGGCTGCTGTTAAAGCCTGGCTGTTGCTGTTAAAGCCTGGCTGCTGCTGTGAAAGCCTGGCTGATGCTGTGAAAGCCTGGCTGCTGCTGTTAAACCCTTTCTGCTGCTGTGAAAGCCTGTCTGCTGCTCTTAAAGCCTGGCTGCTGCTGTGAAAGCCTGTCTGCTGCTCTTAAAGCCTGGCTACTGTTAAAGATTGGGTGCTGCTGTCAAAGCCTGACTGCTGCTGCTGTGAAAGCCTGGCTGCTGCTCTTAAAGCATGGCTGCTGCTGTTAAAGCCTGGCTAATGTGAAAGCCTGTCTGCTGTTAAAACCTGGCTGCTGCTGTTTAAGCCTTTGCTTCTATGATAGCCTGGTTGCTGTTAAAGCCTGGCTGCTGCTTTTAAAGCCTGGCTGCTGTTAAAGCCTGGCTGCTACTTTTAAAGCCTGGCTGCTGTTAAATCTTGGCTGCTGTTAAAGCCTGGCTGTTGCTGTTAAACCCGGGCTCCTACTCTTAAAGCCTGGCTGCTGTTAAAGCCTGTCTGCTGTTAAAGCCTGGCTGCTACTGTGAAAGCCTGTCATCTGCTGTTAAAGCCTGGCTGCTTCTGTTAAAGCCTGGCTACTGTTGAAGTCTGGATGCTGCATTTACAGCCTCGCTGCTGCTGTGAAAGCCTGTCTGCTGCTGTTAAAGCCTGGCTGTTGCTGTGAAAGCCTGGCTGCTGCTGTGAAAGCCTTGCTGCTGCTGTTAAAGCCTGGCTGCTTCTGTTAAAGCCTGGCTGCTGCTGTTAAAGCCTGGCTTCTGCTGTGAAAGCCTGTCTGCTGCTGTTAAAGCCTGGCTGCTTCTGTTAAAGCATGGCTGCTGCTGTTAAAGCCTGGCTATTATGAAAGCCTGTCTGCTGTTAAACCCTTTCTGCTGCTGTGAAAGCCTGTCTGCTGCTCTTAAAGCCTGGCTGCTGCTCTTAAAGCATGGCTGCTGCTGTTAAAGCCTGGCCAATGTGAAAGCCTGTCTGCTGTTAAAACCTGGCTGCTGCTGTTTAAGCCTTTGCTTCTGTGATAGCCTGGTTGCTGTTAAAGCCTGGCTGCTGCTTTTAAAGCCTGGCTGCTGTTAAAGCCTGGCTGCTACTCTTAAAGCCTTGCTGCTGTTAAATCCTGGCTGCTGTTAAAGCTTGGCTGTTGCTGTCAAAGCCGGGCTGCTACTCTTAAAGCCTGGCTGCTGTTAAAGCCTGGCTGCTGTTAAAGCCTGGCTGCTCATGTGAAAGCCTGTCATCTGCTGTTAAAGCCTGGCTGCTTCTGTTAAAGCCTGGCTACTGTTGAAGTCTGGATGCTGCATTTACAGCCTCGCTGCTGCTGTGAAAGCCTGTCTGCTGCTGTTAAAACCTGGCTGTTGCTGTGAAAGCCTGGCTGCTGCTGTGAAAGCCTGGCTGCTGCTGTTAAAGCCTGGCTGCTTCTGTTAAAGCCTGGCTGCTGCTGTTAAAGCCTGGCTTCTGCTGTGAAAGCCTGTCTGCTGCTGTTAAAGCCTGGCTGCTTCTGTTAAAGCATGGCTGCTGCTGTTAAAGCCTGGCTATTATGAAAGCCTGTCTGCTGTTAAAACCTGGCTGCTGCTGTTTAAGCCTTTGCTTCTGTGATAGCCTGGCTGCTGTTAAAGCCTGGCTGCTGCTTTTAAAGCCTGGCTGCTGTTAAAGCCTGGCTGCTGCTGTTAAAGCCTGTTTACTGTTAAAGCCTGGCTTCTGCTGTTAAAGCATGGCTTCAGTGAAAGCCTGGCTGCTTTTAAAGCCTGGCTGCTGTGAAAGCCTGGATGCTGCTGTTAAAGCCAGGCTGCTGCTGTTAAAGCCTGGCTGCTGCTGTGAAAATCTGGCTGTTGCTGTTAAAGCCTGGCTGCGGTGAAAGCCTGGCTACGGTGAAAGCCTGGCTGCGGTGAAAGTCTGGCTGCTTCATTTAAAACCTGGCTTCTGCTGTTTAAGCCTTTGCTTCTGTGATAGCCTGGCTGCTGTTAAAGCATGGCTGCTGCTTTTAAAGCCTGGCTGCTGTTAAATCCTGGCTGCTACTCTTAAAGCCTGGCTGCTGTTAAAGCCTGGCTGTTGCTGTTAAAGCCTGGCTGCTGCTGTGAAAGCCTGGCTGCTGCTGTGAAAGCCTGGCTGCTGCTGTTAAAGCCTGGCTGCTGCTGTTAAACCCTTTCTGCTGCTGTGAAAGCCTGTCTGCTGCTCTTAAAGCCTGGCTGCTGCTGTGAAAGCCTGTCTGCTGCTCTTAAAGCCTGGCTGCTGTTAAAGATTGGGTGCTGCTGTCAAAGCCTGGCTGCTGCTGCTGTGAAAGCCTGGCTGCTGCTCTTAAAGCATGGCTGCTGCTGTTAAAGCCTGGCTAATGTGAAAGCCTGTCTGCTGTTAAAACCTGGCTGCTGCTGTTTAAGCCTTTGCTTCTATGATAGCCTGGTTGCTGTTAAAGCCTGGCTGCTGCTTTTAAAGCCTGGCTGCTGTTAAAGCCTGGCTGCTACTTTTAAAGCCTGGCTGCTGTTAAATCTTGGCTGCTGTTAAAGCCTGGCTGTTGCTGTTAAAGTCTGGCAGCTACTCTTAAAGCCTGGCTGCTGTTAAAGCCTGGCTGCTGCATTTACAGCCTCGCTGCTGCTGTGAAAGCCTGTCTGCTGCTGTTAAAGCCTGGCTGTTGCTGTGAAAGCCTCGCTGCTGCTGTGAAAGCCTGGCTGCTGCTGTTAAAGCCTGGCTGCTTCTGTTAAAGCCTGGCTGCTGCTGTTAAAGCCTGGCTTCTGCTGTGAAAGCCTGTCTGCTGCTGTTAAAGCCTGGCTGCTTCTGTTAAAGCATGGCTGCTGCTGTTAAAGCCTGGCTATTATGAAAGCCTGTGTGCTGTTAAATCCTTTCTGCTGCTGTGAAAGCCTGTCTGCTGCTCTTAAAGCCTGGCTGCTGCTCTTAAAGCATGGCTGCTGCTGTTAAAGCCTGGCCAATGTGAAAGCCTGTCTGCTGTTAAAACCTGGCTGCTGCTGTTTAAGCCTTTGCTTCTGTGATAGCCTGGTTGCTGTTAAAGCCTGGCTGCTGCTTTTAAAGCCTGGCTGCTGTTAAAGCCTGGCTGCTACTCTTAAAGCCTTGCTGCTGTTAAATCCTGGCTGCTGTTAAAGCTTGGCTGTTGCTGTCAAAGCCGGGCTGCTACTCTTAAAGCCTGGCTGCTGTTAAAGCCTGGCTGCTGTTAAAGCCTGGCTGCTCATGTGAAAGCCTGTCATCTGCTGTTAAAGCCTGGCTGCTTCTGTTAAAGCCTGGCTACTGTTGAAGTCTGGATGCTGCATTTACAGCCTCGCTGCTGCTGTGAAAGCCTGTCTGCTGCTGTTAAAGCCTGGCTGTTGCTGTGAAAGCCTGGCTGCTGCTGTGAAAGCCTGGCTGCTGCTGTTAAAGCCTGGCTGCTGCTGTTAAAGCCTGGCTTCTGCTGTGAAAGCCTGTCTGCTGCTGTTAAAGCCTGGCTGCTTCTGTTAAAGCATGGCTGCTGCTGTTAAAGCCTGGCTATTATGAAAGCCTGTCTGCTGTTAAAACCTGGCTGCTGCTGTTTAAGCCTTTGCTTCTGTGATAGCCTGGCTGCTGTTAAAGCCTGGCTGCTGCTTTTAAAGCCTGGCTGCTGTTAAAGCCTGGCTGCTGCTGTTAAAGCCTGTTTACTGTTAAAGCCTGGCTTCTGCTGTTAAAGCATGGCTTCAGTGAAAGCCTGGCTGCTTTTAAAGCCTGGCTGCTGTGAAAGCCTGGATGCTGCTGTTAAAGCCTGGCTGCTGCTGTGAAAATCTGGCTGTTGCTGTTAAAGCCTGGCTGCGGTGAAAGCCTGGCTACGGTGAAAGCCTGGCTGCGGTGAAAGCCTGGCTGCTGCATTTAAAACCTGGCTTCTGCTGTTTAAGCCTTTGCTTCTGTGATAGCCTGTCTGCTGTTAAAGCCTGGCTGCTGCTTTTAAAGCCTGGCTGCTGCATTTAAAGCCTGGCTGCTGTTAAAGCCTGGCTGCTACTCTTAAAGCCTGGCTGCTGTTAAAGCCTGGCTGTTGCTGTTAAAGCCTGGCTGCTGCTTTGAAAGCCTGGCTGCTGCTGTGAAAGCCTGGCTGCTGCTGTTAAAGCCTGGCTGCTGCTGTTAAATCCTTTCTGCTGCTGTGAAAGCCTGTCTGCTGCTGTTAAAGCCTGGCTGCTTCTGTTAAAGCATGGCTGCTGCTGTTAAAGCCTGGCTAATGTGAAAGCCTGTCTGCTGTTAAAACTTGGCTGCTGCTGTTTAAGCCTTTGCTTCTGTGATAGCCTGGCTGCTGTTAAAGCCTGGCTGCTTTTAAAGCCTGGCTGCTGCTATTAAAGCCTGTTTACTGTTAAAGCCTGGCTTCTGCTGTTAAAGCATGGCTTCAGTGAAAGCCTGGCTGCTTTTAAAGCCTGGCTGCTGTGAAAGCCTGGATGCTGCTGTTAAAGCCAGGCTGCTGCTGTTAAAGCCTGGCTGCTGCTGTGAAAATCTGGCTGTTGCTGTTAAAGCCTGGCTGCGGTGAAAGCCTGGCTACGGTGAAACCCTGGCTGCGGTTAAAGCCTGGCTGCTTCATTTAAAACCTGGCTTCTGCTGTTTAAGCCTTTGCTTCTGTGATAGCCTGGCTGCTGTTAAAGCCTGGCTGCTGCTTTTAAAGCCTGGCTGCTGTTAAAGCCTGGCTGCTGCATTTAAAGCCTGGCTGCTGTTAAATCCTGGCTGCTACTCTTAAAGCCTGGCTGCTGTTAAAGCCTGGCTGTTGCTGTTAAAGCCTGGCTGCTGCTGTGAAAGCCTGGCTGCTGCTGTGAAAGCCTGGCTATTATGAAAGCCTGTCTGCTGTTAAATCCTTTCTGCTGCTGTGAAAGCCTGTCTGCTGCTCTTAAAGCCTGGCTGCTGCTCTTAAAGCATGGCTGCTGCTGTTAAAGCCTGGCTAATGTGAAAGCCTGTCTGCTGTTAAAACCTGGCTGCTGCTGTTTAAGCCTTTGCTTCTATGATAGCCTGGTTGCTGTTAAAGCCTGGCTGCTGCTTTTAAAGCCTGGCTGCTGTTAAAGCCTGGCTGCTACTTCTAAAGCCTGGCTGCTTTTAAATCCTGGCTGCTGTTAAAGCCTGGCTGTTGCTGTTAAAGCCGGGCTGCTACTCTTAAAGCCTGGCTGCTGTTAAAGATTGGGTGCTGTTGTCAAAGCCTGGCTGCTGCTGTTAAATTCTGGCTGCTACTCTTAAAGCCTGGCTGCTGTTAAAGCCTGGCTGCTGCATTTACAGCCTCGGTGCTGCTGTGAAAGCCTGTCTGCTGCTGTGAAAACGTGGCTGTTGCTGTGAAAGCCTGACTGCTGCTGTGAAAGCCTTGCTGCTGCTGTTAAAGCCTGGCTGCTGCTGTTAAAGCCTGGCTGCTGCTATTAAAACCTGGCTGCTTCTGTTAAAGCCTGGCTACTGTTAAAGCCTGGCTGCTGCATTTAAAGCCTCGCTGCTGCTGTGAAAGCCTGTCTGCTGCTGTTAAAGCCTGGCTTCTGCTGTTAAAGCCTGGCTGCTGCTGTGAAAGCCTGGCTGCTTCTGTTAAAGCATGGCTGCTGATGTTAAAGCCTGGCTACTGTTAAAGCCTGGTTGCTGCATTTAAAGCCTCGCTGCTGCTGTGAAAGACTGGCTGCTGCTGTTAAAGCCTGGCTGCTGCTGTTAAAGCCTCGCTGCGTTGAAAGCCTGGCTGCTGTTAAAGCCTTGCTGCTTCCTTTAAAGCCTTTCCACTGTTAAAGCCTGGCTACTGCATTTAAAGCCTGGCTGCTGCTTTTAAAGCCTGGCTGCTGTTAAAGCCTGGCTGCTACTTTTAAAGCCTGGCTGCTGTTAAATCCTGGCTGCTGTTAAAGCCTGGCTGTTGCTGTTAAACCCGGGCTGCTACTCTTAAAGCCTGGCTGCTGTTAAAGACTGGGTGCTGCTGTCAAAGCCTGGCTGCTGCTGTTAAAGTCTGGCTGCTACTCTTAAAGCCTGGCTGCTGTTAAAGCCTGGCTGCTGCATTTACAGCCTCGCTGCTGCTGTGAAAGCCTGGCTGCTGCTGTGAAAACCTGGCTGCTGCTCTTAAAGCATGGCTGCTGCTGTTAAAGCTTGGCTAATGTGAAAGCCTGTCTGCTGTTAAAACCTGGCTGCTGCTGTTTAAGCCTTTGCTTCTGTGATAGCCTGGCTGCTGTTAAAGCCTGGCTGCTGCTTTTAAAGCCTGGCTGCTGTTAAAGCCTGGCTGCTACTCTTAAAGCCTGGCTGCTGTTAAAGCCTGGCTGTTGCTGTTAAAGCCGGGCTGTTGCTGTTAAAGCCGGGCTGCTACTCTTAAAGCCTGGCTGCTGTTAAAGACTGGGTGCTGCTGTCAAAGCCTGGCTGCTGTTGTTAAAATCTGGCTGCTACTCTTAAAGCCTGGCTGCTGTTAAAGCCTGGCTGCTGCTGTGAAAGCCTGTCATCTGCTGTTAAAGCCTGGCTGCTTCTGTTAAAGCCTGGCTACTGTTAAAGCCTGGATGCTGCATTTACAGCCTCGCTGCTTCTGTGAAAGTCTGTCTGCTGCTGTTAAAGCCTGGCTGCTGTTAAAGCCTGGCTGCTGTTAAAGCCTGGCTGCTACTCTTAAAGCCTGGCTGCTGTTAAAGACTGGCTGCTGCTATTAAAACCTGGCTGCTTCTGTTAAAGCCTGGCTACTGTTAAAGCCTGGCTGCTGCATTTAAAGCCTGGCTGCTGCTGTGAAAGCCTGTCTGCTGCTGTTAAAGCCTGGCTGCTTCTGTTAAAGCATGGCTGCTGCTGTTAAAGCCTGGCTGCTACTTTTAAAGCCTGGCTGCTGTTAAATCTTGGCTGCTGTTAAAGCCTGGCTGTTGCTGTTAAACCCGGGCTCCTACTCTTAAAGCCTGGCTGCTGTTAAAGCCTGTCTGCTGTTAAAGCCTGGCTGCTACTGTGAAAGCCTGTCATCTGCTGTTAAAGCCTGGCTGCTTCTGTTAAAGCCTGGCTACTGTTGAAGTCTGGATGCTGCATTTACAGCCTCGCTGCTGCTGTGAAAGCCTGTCTGCTGCTGTTAAAGCCTGGCTGTTGCTGTGAAAGCCTGGCTGCTGCTGTGAAAGCCTTGCTGCTGCTGTTAAAGCCTGGCTGCTTCTGTTAAAGCCTGGCTGCTGCTGTTAAAGCCTGGCTTCTGCTGTGAAAGCCTGTCTGCTGCTGTTAAAGCCTGGCTGCTTCTGTTAAAGCATGGCTGCTGCTGTTAAAGCCTGGCTATTATGAAAGCCTGTCTGCTGTTAAACCCTTTCTGCTGCTGTGAAAGCCTGTCTGCTGCTCTTAAAGCCTGGCTGCTGCTCTTAAAGCATGGCTGCTGCTGTTAAAGCCTGGCCAATGTGAAAGCCTGTCTGCTGTTAAAACCTGGCTGCTGCTGTTTAAGCCTTTGCTTCTGTGATAGCCTGGTTGCTGTTAAAGCCTGGCTGCTGCTTTTAAAGCCTGGCTGCTGTTAAAGCCTGGCTGCTACTCTTAAAGCCTTGCTGCTGTTAAATCCTGGCTGCTGTTAAAGCTTGGCTGTTGCTGTCAAAGCCGGGCTGCTACTCTTAAAGCCTGGCTGCTGTTAAAGCCTGGCTGCTGTTAAAGCCTGGCTGCTCATGTGAAAGCCTGTCATCTGCTGTTAAAGCCTGGCTGCTTCTGTTAAAGCCTGGCTACTGTTGAAGTCTGGATGCTGCATTTACAGCCTCGCTGCTGCTGTGAAAGCCTGTCTGCTGCTGTTAAAGCCTGGCTGTTGCTGTGAAAGCCTGGCTGCTGCTGTGAAAGCCTGGCTGCTGCTGTTAAAGCCTGGCTGCTTCTGTTAAAGCCTGGCTGCTGCTGTTAAAGCCTGGCTTCTGCTGTGAAAGCCTGTCTGCTGCTGTTAAAGCCTGGCTGCTTCTGTTAAAGCATGGCTGCTGCTGTTAAAGCCTGGCTATTATGAAAGCCTGTCTGCTGTTAAAACCTGGCTGCTGCTGTTTAAGCCTTTGCTTCTGTGATAGCCTGGCTGCTGTTAAAGCCTGGCTGCTGCTTTTAAAGCCTGGCTGCTGTTAAAGCCTGGCTGCTGCTGTTAAAGCCTGTTTACTGTTAAAGCCTGGCTTCTGCTGTTAAAGCATGGCTTCAGTGAAAGCCTGGCTGCTTTTAAAGCCTGGCTGCTGTGAAAGCCTGGATGCTGCTGTTAAAGCCAGGCTGCTGCTGTTAAAGCCTGGCTGCTGCTGTGAAAATCTGGCTGTTGCTGTTGAAGCCTGGCTGCGGTGAAAGCCTGGCTACGGTGAAAGCCTGGCTGCGGTGAAAGTCTGGCTGCTTCATTTAAAACCTGGCTTCTGCTGTTTAAGCCTTTGCTTCTGTGATAGCCTGGCTGCTGTTAAAGCCTGGCTGCTGCTTTTAAAGCCTGGCTGCTGTTAAAGCCTGGCTGCTGCATTTAAAGCCTGGCTGCTGTTAAATCCTGGCTGCTACTCTTAAAGCCTGGCTGCTGTTAAAGCCTGGCTGTTGCTGTTAAAGCCTGGCTGCTGCTGTGAAAGCCTGGCTGCTGCTGTGAAAGCCTGGCTGCTGCTCTTAAAGCCTGGCTGCTGTTAAAGATTGGGTGCTGCTGTCAAAGCCTGGCTGCTGCTGCTGTGAAAGCCTGGCTGCTGCTGCTGTGAAAGCCTGGCTGCTGCTCTTAAAGCATGGCTGCTGCTGTTAAAGCCTGGCTAATGTGAAAGCCTGTCTGCTGTTAAAACCTGGCTGCTGCTGTTTAAGCCTTTGCTTCTATGATAGCCTGGTTGCTGTTAAAGCCTGGCTGCTGCTTTTAAAGCCTGGCTGCTGTTAAAGCCTGGCTGCTACTTTTAAAGCCTGGCTGCTGTTAAATCTTGGCTGCTGTTAAAGCCTGGCTGTTGCTGTTAAAGTCTGGCAGCTACTCTTAAAGCCTGGCTGCTGTTAAAGCCTGGCTGCTGCATTTACAGCCTCGCTGCTGCTGTGAAAGCCTGTCTGCTGCTGTTAAAGCCTGGCTGTTGCTGTGAAAGCCTCGCTGCTGCTGTGAAAGCCTGGCTGCTGCTGTTAAAGCCTGGCTGCTTCTGTTAAAGCCTGGCTGCTGCTGTTAAAGCCTGGCTTCTGCTGTGAAAGCCTGTCTGCTGCTGTTAAAGCCTGGCTGCTTCTGTTAAAGCATGGCTGCTGCTGTTAAAGCCTGGCTATTATGAAAGCCTGTCTGCTGTTAAATCCTTTCTGCTGCTGTTAAAGCCTGTCTGCTGCTCTTAAAGCCTGGCTGCTGCTCTTAAAGCATGGCTGCTGCTGTTAAAGCCTGGCCAATGTGAAAGCCTGTCTGCTGTTAAAACCTGGCTGCTGCTGTTTAAGCCTTTGCTTCTGTGATAGCCTGGTTGCTGTTAAAGCCTGGCTGCTGCTTTTAAAGCCTGGCTGCTGTTAAAGCCTGGCTGCTACTCTTAAAGCCTTGCTGCTGTTAAATCCTGGCTGCTGTTAAAGCTTGGCTGTTGCTGTCAAAGCCGGGCTGCTACTCTTAAAGCCTGGCTGCTGTTAAAGCCTGGCTGCTGTTAAAGCCTGGCTGCTCATGTGAAAGCCTGTCATCTGCTGTTAAAGCCTGGCTGCTTCTGTTAAAGCCTGG
Organism: Odontesthes bonariensis; assembly: GCF_027942865.1. NCBI lineage: Eukaryota > Metazoa > Chordata > Actinopteri > Atheriniformes > Atherinopsidae > Odontesthes > Odontesthes bonariensis. The sequence goes on along the minus strand of NC_134519.1, from coordinate 32,297,185 downwards.
CTACTGTTGAAGTCTGGATGCTGCATTTACAGCCTCGCTGCTGCTGTGAAAGCCTGTCTGCTGCTGTTAAAGCCTGGCTGTTGCTGTGAAAGCGTGGCTGCTGCTGTGAAAGCCTGGCTGCTGCTGTTAAAGCCTGGCTGCTTCTGTTAAAGCCTGGCTGCTGCTGTTAAAGCCTGGCTTCTGCTGTGAAAGCCTGTCTGCTGCTGTTAAAGCCTGGCTGCTTCTGTTAAAGCATGGCTGCTGCTGTTAAAGCCTGGCTATTATGAAAGCCTGTCTGCTGTTAAAACCTGGCTGCTGCTGTTTAAGCCTTTGCTTCTGTGATAGCCTGGCTGCTGTTAAAGCCTGGCTGCTGCTGTTAAAGCCTGTTTACTGTTAAAGCCTGGCTTCTGCTGTTAAAGCATGGCTTCAGTGAAAGCCTGGCTGCTTTTAAAGCCTGGCTGCTGTGAAAGCCTGGATGCTGCTGTTAAAGCCTGGCTGCTGCTGTGAAAATCTGGCTGTTGCTGTTAAAGCCTGGCTGCGGTGAAAGCCTGGCTGCGGTGAAAGCCTGGCTGCTGCATTTAAAACCTGGCTTCTGCTGTTTAAGCCTTTGCTTCTGTGATAGCCTGTCTGCTGTTAAAGCCTGGCTACTGCTTTTAAAGCCTGGCTGCTGCATTTAAAGCCTGGCTGCTGTTAAAGCCTGGCTGCTACTCTTAAAGCCTGGCTGCTGTTAAAGCCTGGCTGTTGCTGTTAAAGCCTGGCTGCTGCTGTGAAAGCCTGGCTGCTGCTGTGAAAGCCTGGTGCTGCTGTTAAAGCCTGGCTGCTGCTGTTAAATCCTTTCTGCTGCTGTGAAAGCCTGTCTGCTGCTGTTAAAGCCTGGCTGCTTCTGTTAAAGCATGGCTGCTGCTGTTAAAGCCTGGCTAATGTGAAAGCCTGTCTGCTGTTAAAACTTGGCTGCTGCTGTTTAAGCCTTTGCTTCTGTGATAGCCTGGCTGCTGTTAAAGCCTGGCTGCTTTTAAAGCCTGGCTGCTGCTATTAAAGCCTGGCTGCTGCTTTTAAAGCCTGGCTGCTGTTAAAGCCTGGCTGCTACTCTTAAAGCCTGGCTGCTGTTAAAGCCTGGCTGTTGCTGTTAAAGCCTGGCTGTTGCTGTTAAAGCCGGGCTGTTGCTGTTAAAGCCGGGCTGCTACTCTTAAAGCCTGGCTGCTGTTAAAGACTGGGTGCTGCTGTCAAAGCCTGGCTGCTGTTGTTAAAATCTGGCTGCTACTCTTAAAGCCTGGCTGCTGTTAAAGCCTGGCTGCTGCTGTGAAAGCCTGTCATCTGCTGTTAAAGCCTGGCTGCTTCTGTTAAAGCCTGGCTACTGTTAAAGCCTGGATGCTGCATTTACAGCCTCGCTGCTGCTGTAAAAGCCTGTCTGCTGCTGTTAAAGCCTGGCTGTTGCTGTGAAAGCCTGACTGCTGCTGTGAAAGCCTTGCTGCTGCTGTTAAAGCCTGGCTGCTGCTGTTAAAGACTGGCTGCTGCTATTAAAACCTGGCTGCTTCTGTTAAAGCCTGGCTACTGTTAAAGCCTGGCTGCTGCATTTAAAGCCTCGCTGCTGCTGTGAAAGCCTGTCTGCTGCTGTTAAAGCCTGGCTGCTTCTGTTAAAGCATGGCTGCTGCTGTTAAAGCCTGGCTGCTGCTGTTTAAGCCTTTGCTTCTGTGATAGCCTGGCTGCTGTTAAAGCCTGGCTGCTGTTAAAGCCTGGCTGCTGCTGTTAAAGCCTGTTTACTGTTAAAGCCTGGCTTCTGCTGTTAAAGCATGGCTTCAGTGAAAGCCTGGCTGCTTTTAAAGCCTGGCTGCTGTGAAAGCCTGGATGCTGCTGTTAAAGCCAGGCTGCTGCTGTTAAAGCCTGGCAGCTGCTGTGAAAATCTGGCTGTTGCTGTTAAAGCCTGGCTGCGGTGAAAGCCTGGCTACGGTGAAAGCCTGGCTGCGGTGAAAGCCTGGCTGCTTCATTTAAAACCTGGCTTCTGCTGTTTAAGCCTTTGCTTCTGTGATAGCCTGGCTGCTGTTAAAGCCTGGCTGCTGCTTTTAAAGCCTGGCTGCTGTTAAAGCCTGGCTGCTGCATTTAAAGCCTGGCTGCTGTTAAATCCTGGCTGCTACTCTTAAAGCCTGGCTGCTGTTAAAGCCTGGCTGTTGCTGTTAAAGCCTGGCTTCTGCTGTGAAAGCCTGTCTGCTGCTGTGAAAGCCTGGCTGCTTCTGTTAAAGCATGGCTGCTGCTGTTAAAGCCTGGCTATTATGAAAGCCTGTCTGCTGTTAAAACCTGGCTGCTGCTGTTTAAGCCTTTGCTTCTGTGATAGCCTGGCTAGTGTTAAAGCCTGGCTGCTGCTTTTAAAGCCTGGCTGCTGTTAAAGCCTGGCTGCTGCTGTTAAAGCCTGTTTACTGTTAAAGCCTGGCTTCTGCTGTTAAAGCATGGCTTCAGTGAAAGCCTGGCTGCTTTTAAAGCCTGGCTGCTGTGAAAGCCTGGATGCTGCTGTTAAAGCCTGGCTGCTGCTGTGAAAATCTGGCTGTTGCTGTTAAGGCCTGGCTGCGGTGAAAGCCTGGCTACGGTGAAAGCCTGGCTGCGGTGAAAGCCTGGCTGCTGCATTTAAAACCTGGCTTCTGCTGTTTAAGCCTTTGCTTCTGTGATAGCCTGTCTGCTGTTAAAGCCTGGCTGCTGCTTTTAAAGCCTGGCTGCTGCATTTAAAGCCTGGCTGCTGTTAAAGCCTGGCTGCTACTCTTAAAGCCTGGCTGCTGTTAAAGCCTGGCTGTTGCTGTTAAATCCTGGCTGCTGCTGTGAAAGCCTGGCTGCTGCTGTGAAAGCCTGGCTGCTGCTGTTAAAGCCTGGCTGCTGCTGTTAAATCCTTTCTGCTGCTGTGAAAGCCTGTCTGCTGCTGTTAAAGCCTGGCTGCTTCTGTTAAAGCCTGGCTGCTGCTCTTAAAGCATGGCTGCTGCTGTTAAAGCCTGGCTAATGTGAAAGCCTGTCTGCTGTTAAAACCTGGCTGCTGCTGTTTAAGCCTTTGCTTCTATGATAGCCTGGTTGCTGTTAAAGCCTGGCTGCTGCTTTTAAAGCCTGGCTGCTGTTAAAGCCTGGCTGCTGCATTTAAAGCCTGGCTGCTGTTAAATCCTGGCTGCTACTCTTAAAGCCTGGCTGCTGTTAAAGCCTGGCTGTTGCTGTTAAAGCCTGGCTTCTGCTGTGAAAGCCTGTCTGCTGCTGTTAAAGCCTGGCTGCTTCTGTTAAAGCATGGCTGCTGCTGTTAAAGCCTGGCTATTATGAAAGCCTGTCTGCTGTTAAAACCTGGCTGCTGCTGTTTAAGCCTTTGCTTCTGTGATAGCCTGGCTAGTGTTAAAGCCTGGCTGCTGCTTTTAAAGCCTGGCTGCTGTTAAAGCCTGGCTGCTGCTGTTAAAGCCTGTTTACTGTTAAAGCCTGGCTTCTGCTGTTAAAGCATGGCTTCAGTGAAAGCCTGGCTGCTTTTAAAGCCTGGCTGCTGTGAAAGCCTGGATGCTGCTGTTAAAGCCTGGCTGCTGCTGTGAAAATCTGGCTGTTGCTGTTAAAGCCTGGCTGCGGTGAAAGCCTGGCTACGGTGAAAGCCTGGCTGCGGTGAAAGCCTGGCTGCTGCATTTAAAACCTGGCTTCTGCTGTTTAAGCCTTTGCTTCTGTGATAGCCTGTCTGCTGTTAAAGCCTGGCTGCTGCTTTTAAAGCCTGGCTGCTGCATTTAAAGCCTGGCTGCTGTTAAAGCCTGGCTGCTACTCTTAAAGCCTGGCTGCTGTTAAAGCCTGGCTGTTGCTGTTAAAGCCTGGCTGCTGCTGTGAAAGCCTGGCTGCTGCTGTGAAAGCCTGGCTGCTGCTGTTAAAGCCTGGCTGCTGCTGTTAAATCCTTTCTGCTGCTGTGAAAGCCTGTCTGCTGCTGTTAAAGCCTGGCTGCTTCTGTTAAAGCCTGGCTGCTGCTCTTAAAGCATGGCTGCTGCTGTTAAAGCCTGGCTAATGTGAAAGCCTGTCTGCTGTTAAAACCTGGCTGCTGCTGTTTAAGCCTTTGCTTCTATGATAGCCTGGTTGCTGTTAAAGCCTGGCTGCTGCTTCTAAAGCCTGGCTGCTGTTAAATCCTGGCTGCTGTTAAAGCCTGGCTGTTGCTGTTAAAGCCGGGCTGCTACTCTTAAAGCCTGGCTGCTGTTAAAGATTGGGTGCTGTTGTCAAAGCCTGGCTGCTGCTGTTAAATTCTGGCTGCTACTCTTAAAGCCTGGCTGCTGTTAAAGCCTGGCTGCTGCATTTACAGCCTCGGTGCTGCTGTGAAAGCCTGTCTGCTGCTGTGAAAACCTGGCTGTTGCTGTGAAAGCCTGACTGCTGCTGTGAAAGCCTTGCTGCTGCTGTTAAAGCCTGGCTGCTGCTGTTAAAGCCTGGCTGCTGCTATTAAAACCTGGCTGCTTCTGTTAAAGCCTGGCTACTGTTAAAGCCTGGCTGCTGCATTTAAAGCCTCGCTGCTGCTGTGAAAGCCTGTCTGCTGCTGTTAAAGCCTGGCTTCTGCTGTTAAAGCCTGGCTGCTGCTGTGAAAGCCTGGCTGCTTCTGTTAAAGCATGGCTGCTGATGTTAAAGCCTGGCTACTGTTAAAGCCTGGTTGCTGCATTTAAAGCCTCGCTGCTGCTGTGAAAGACTGGCTGCTGCTGTTAAAGCCTGGCTGCTGCTGTTAAAGCCTCGCTGCGGTGAAAGCCTGGCTGCTGTTAAAGCCTTGCTGCTTCCTTTAAAGCCTTTCCACTGTTAAAGCCTGGCTACTGCATTTAAAGCCTGGCTGCTGCTTTTAAAGCCTGGCTGCTGTTAAAGCCTGGCTGCTACTTTTAAAGCCTGGCTGCTGTTAAATCCTGGCTGCTGTTAAAGCCTGGCTGTTGCTGTTAAACCCGGGCTGCTACTCTTAAAGCCTGGCTGCTGTTAAAGACTGGGTGCTGCTGTCAAAGCCTGGCTGCTGCTGTTAAAGTCTGGCTGCTACTCTTAAAGCCTGGCTGCTGTTAAAGCCTGGCTGCTGCATTTACAGCCTCGCTGCTGCTGTGAAAGCCTGGCTGCTGCTGTGAAAACCTGGCTGCTGCTCTTAAAGCATGGCTGCTGCTGTTAAAGCTTGGCTAATGTGAAAGCCTGTCTGCTGTTAAAACCTGGCTGCTGCTGTTTAAGCCTTTGCTTCTGTGATAGCCTGGCTGCTGTTAAAGCCTGGCTGCTACTTTTAAAGCCTGGCTGCTGTTAAAGCCTGGCTGCTACTCTTAAAGCCTGGCTGCTGTTAAAGCCTGGCTGTTGCTGTTAAAGCCTGGCTGTTGCTGTTAAAGCCGGGCTGTTGCTGTTAAAGCCGGGCTGCTACTCTTAAAGCCTGGCTGCTGTTAAAGACTGGGTGCTGCTGTCAAAGCCTGGCTGCTGTTAAGGCTGCTGTTAAAGCCTGGCTGCTGCTGTTAAAGCCTGTTTACTGTTAAAGCCTGGCTTCTGCTGTTAAAGCATGGCTTCAGTGAAAGCCTGGCTGCTTTTAAAGCCTGGCTGCTGTGAAAGCCTGGATGCTGCTGTTAAAGCCTGGCTGCTGCTGTGAAAATCTGGCTGTTGCTGTTAAAGCCTGGCTGCGGTGAAAGCCTGGCTACGGTGAAAGCCTGGCTGCGGTGAAAGCCTGGCTGCTGCATTTAAAACCTGGCTTCTGCTGTTTAAGCCTTTGCTTCTGTGATAGCCTGTCTGCTGTTAAAGCCTGGCTGCTGCTTTTAAAGCTTGGCTGCTGCATTTAAAGCCTGGCTGCTGTTAAAGCCTGGCTGCTACTCTTAAAGCCTGGCTGCTGTTAAAGCCTGGCTGTTGCTGTTAAAGCCTGGCTGCTGCTGTGAAAGCCTGGCTGCTGCTGTGAAAGCCTGGCTGCTGCTGTTAAAGCCTGGCAGCTGCTGTTAAATCCTTTCTGCTGCTGTGAAAGCCTGTCTGCTGCTGTTAAAGTCTGGCTGCTACTCTTAAAGCCTGGCTGCTGTTAAAGCCTGGCTGCTGCATTTACAGCCTCGCTGCTGCTGTGAAAGCCTGGCTGCTGCTGTGAAAACCTGGCTGCTGCTCTTAAAGCATGGCTGCTGCTGTTAAAGCTTGGCTAATGTGAAAGCCTGTCTGCTGTTAAAACCTGGCTGCTGCTGTTTAAGCCTTTGCTTCTGTGATAGCCTGGCTGCTGTTAAAGCCTGGCTGCTGCTTTTAAAGCCTGGCTGCTGTTAAAGCCTGGCTGCTACTCTTAAAGCCTGGCTGCTGTTAAAGCCTGGCTGCTGCATTTACAGCCCCGCTGCTGCTGTGAAAGCCTGGCTGCTGCTCTGAAAACCTGGCTGCTGCTCTTAAAGCCTGGCTGTTGCTGTTAAAGCCGGGCTGTTGCTGTTAAAGCCGGGCTGCTACTCTTAAAGCCTGGCTGCTGTTAAAGACTGGGTGCTGCTGTCAAAGCCTGGCTGCTGTTGTTAAAATCTGGCTGCTACTCTTAAAACCTGGCTGCTGTTAAAGCCTGGCTAGTGCTGTGAAAGCCTGTCATCTGCTGTTAAAGCCTGGCTGCTTCTGTTAAAGCCTGGCTACTGTTAAAGCCTGGATGCTGCATTTACAGCCTCGCTGCTGCTGTGAAAGCCTGTCTGCTGCTGTTAAAGCCTGGCTGTTGCTGTGAAAGCCTGACTGCTGCTGTGAAAGCCTTGCTGCTGCTGTTAAAGCCTGGCTGCTGCTGTTAAAGCCTGGCTGCTGCTATTAAAGCCTGGCTGCTTCTGTTAAAGCCTGGCTACTGTTAAAGCCTGGCTGCTGCATTTAAAGCCTCGCTGCTGCTGTGAAAGCCTGTCTGCTGCTGTTAAAGCCTGGCTGCTTCTGTTAAAGCATGGCTGCTGCTGTTAAAGCCTGGCTAATGTGAAAGCCTGGCTGCTGTTAAAGCCTGGCTGCTGTTAAAGCCTGGCTGCTGCTGTTAAAGCCTGTTTACTGTTAAAGCCTGGCTTCTGCTGTTAAAGCATGGCTTCAGTGAAAGCCTGGCTGCTTTTAAAGCCTGGCTGCTGTGAAAGCCTGGATGCTGCTGTTAAAGCCAGGCTGCTGCTGTGAAAATCTGGCTGTTGCTGTTAAAGCCTGGCTGCGGTGAAAGCCTGGCTACGGTGAAAGCCTGGCTGCGGTGAAAGCCTGGCTGCTGCATTTAAAACCTGGCTTCTGCTGTTTAAGCCTTTGCTTCTGTGATAGCCTGGCTGCTGTTAAAGCCTGGCTTCCCCTTTTAAAGCCTGGCTGCTGTTAAAGCCTGGCTGCTGCATTTAAAGCCTGGCTGCTGTTAAATCCTGGCTGCTACTCTTAAAGCCTGGCTGCTGTTAAAGCCTGGCTGTTGCTGTTAAAGCCTGGCTGCTGCTGTGAAAGCCTGGCTGCTTCTGTGAAAGCCTGGTTGCTGCTGTTAAAGCCTGGCTACTGCTGTTAAACCCTTTCTGCTGCTGTGAAAGCCTGTCTGCTGCTCTTAAAGCCTGGCTGCTGCTGTGAAAGCCTGGCTAATGTGAAAGCCTGTCTGCTGTTAAAACCTGGCTGCTGCTGTTTAAGCCTTTGCTTCTATGATAGCCTGGTTGCTGTTAAAGCCTGGCTGCTGCTTTTAAAGCCTGGCTGCTGTTAAAGCCTGTCTGCTACTTTTAAAGCCTGGCTGCTGTTAAATCTTGGCTGCTGTTAAAGCCTGGCTGTTGCTGTTAAACCCGGGCTGCTACTCTTAAAGCCTGGCTGCTGTTAAAGACTGGGTGCTGCTGTCAAAGCCTGGCTGCTGCTGTTAAAGTCTGGCTGCTACTCTTAAAGCCTGGCTGCTGTTAAAGCCTGGCTGCTGCATTTACAGCCTCGCTGCTGCTGTGAAAGCCTGGCTGCTGCTGTGAAAACCTGGCTGCTGCTCTTAAAGCATGGCTGCTGCTGTTAAAGCTTGGCCAATGTGAAAGCCTGTCTGCTGTTAAAACCTGGCTGCTGCTGTTTAAGCCTTTGCTTCTGTGATAGCCTGGCTGCTGTTAAAGCCTGGCTGCTGCTTTTAAAGCCTGGCTGCTGTTAAAGCCTGGCTGTTGCTGTTAAAGCCGGGCTGTTGCTGTTAAAGCCGGGCTGCTACTCTTAAAGCCTGGCTGCTGTTAAAGACTGGGTGCTGCTGTCAAAGCCTGGCTGCTGTTGTTAAAATCTGGCTGCTACTCTTAAAACCTGGCTGCTGTTAAAGCCTGGCTGCTGCTGTGAAAGCCTGTCATCTGCTGTTAAAGCCTGGCTGCTTCTGTTAAAGCCTGGCTACTGTTAAAGCCTGGATGCTGCATTTACAGCCTCGCTGCTGCTGTGAAAGCCTGTCTGCTGCTGTTAAAGCCTGGCTGTTGCTGTGAAAGCCTGACTGCTGCTGTGAAAGCCTTGCTGCTGCTGTTAAAGCCTGGCTGCTGCTGTTAAAGCCTGGCTGCTGCTATTAAAGCCTGGCTGCTTCTGTTAAAGCCTGGCTACTGTTAAAGCCTGGCTGCTGCATTTAAAGCCTCGCTGCTGCTGTGAAAGCCTGTCTGCTGCTGTTAAAGCCTGGCTGCTTCTGTTAAAGCATGGCTGCTGCTGTTAAAGCCTGGCTAATGTGAAAGCCTGGCTGCTGTTAAAGCCTGGCTGCTGTTAAAGCCTGGCTGCTGCTGTTAAAGCCTGTTTACCTTTAAAGCCTGGCTGCTGCTGTGAAAGCCTGGCTGCTTCTGTTAAAGCATGGCTGCTGCTGTTAAAGCCTGGCTAATGTGAAAGCCTGGCTGCTGTTAAAGCCTGGCTGCTGTTAAAGCCGGGCTGCTACTCTTAAAGCCTGGCTGCTGTTAAAGATTGGGTGCTGCTGTCAAAGCCTGGCTGCTGCTGTTAAATTCTGGCTGCTACTCTTAAAGCCTGGCTGCTGTTAAAGCCTGGCTGCTGCATTTACAGCCTCGCTGCTGCTGTGAAAGCCTGGCTGCTGCTGTGAAAACCTGGCTGATGCTCTTAAAGCATGGCTGCTGCTGTTAAAGCTTGGCTAATGTGAAAGCCTGTCTGCTGTTAAAACCTGGCTGCTGCTGTTTAAGCCTTTGCTTCTGTGATAGCCTGGCTGCTGTTAAAGCCTGGCTGCTGCTTTTAAAGCCTGGCTGCTCTTAAAGCCTGGCTGCTGCTGTGAAAGCCTGGCTGTTGCTGTTTTAGCCTGGCTGCTGCTGTGAAAGCCTGGCTGCTGCTGTGAAAGCCTGGCTGCTGCTGTTAAAGCCTGGCTGCTGCTGTTAAACCCTATCTGCTGCTGTGAAAGCCTGTCTGCTGCTCTTAAAGCCTGGCTGCTGCTGTGAAAGCCTGGCTGCTGCTCTTAAAGCATGGCTGCTGCTGTTAAAGCCTGGCTAATGTGAAAGCCTGTCTGCTGTTAAAACCTGGCTGCTGCTGTTTAAGCCTTTGCTTCTATGATAGCCTGGTTGCTGTTAAAGCCTGGCTGCTGCTTTTAAAGCCTGGCTGCTGTTAAAGCCTGGCTACTGTTAAAGCCTGGATGCTGCATTTACAGCCTCGCTGCTGCTGTGAAAGCCTGTCTGCTGCTGTTAAAGCCTGGCTGTTGCTGTGAAAGCCTGACTGCTGCTGTGAAAGCCTGGCTGCTGCTGTGAAAGCCTGGCTGCTGCTGTTAAAGCCTGGCTGCTGCTGTTAAAGCCTGGCTGCTGCTATTAAAGCCTGGCTGCTTCTGTTAAAGCCTGGCTACTGTTAAAGCCTGGCTGCTGCTCTTAAAGCCTCGCTGCTGCTGTTAAAGCCTTTGCTTCTATGATAGCCTGGTTGCTGTTAAAGCCTGGCTGCTACTCTTAAAGCCTGGCTGCTGTTAAAGCCTGGCTGTTGCTGTTACAGCCTGGCTGCTGCTGTGAAAGCCTGGCTGCTGCTGTTAAACCCTTTCTGCTGCTGTGAAAGCCTGGCTGCTGCTCTTAAAGCCTGGCTACTGCTGTGAAAGCCTGTCTGCTGCTCTTAAAGCCTGGCTGCTGCTGTGAAAGCCTGGCTGCTGCTCTTAAAGCATGGCTGCTGCTGTTAAAGCCTGGCTGCTGTTAAAGCCTGGCTGCTACTTTTAAAGCCTGGCTGCTGTTAAATCCTGGCTGCTGTTAAAGCCTGGCTGTTGCTGTGAAAGCCTTTCTGCTGCTGTTAAAGCCTGGCTGCTGCTGTGAAAGCCTGGCTGGTCCTGTTAAAGCATGGCTGCTGCTGTTAAAGCCTGGCTAATGTGAAAGCCTGTCTGCTGTTAAAACCTGGCTGCTGCTGTTTAAGCCTTTGCTTCTGTGATAGCCTGGCTGCTGTTAAAGCCTGGCTGCTGCTTTTAAAGCCTGGCTGCTCTTAAAGCCTGGCTGCTGCTGTGAAAGCCTGGCTGTTGCTGTTTTAGCCTGGCTGCTGCTGTTTTAGCCTGGCTGCTGCTGTGAAAGCATGGCTGCTGCTGTTAAAGCCTGGCTGCTGCTGTTAAACCCTATCTGCTGCTGTGAAAGCCTGTCTGCTGCTCTTAAAGCCTGGCTGCTGCTGTGAAAGCCTGGCTGCTGCTGTGAAAGCCTGGCTGCTGCTCTTAAAGCATGGCTGCTGCTGTTAAAGCCTGGCTAATGTGAAAGCCTGTCTGCTGTTAAAACCTGGCTGCTGCTGTTTAAGCCTTTGCTTCTATGATAGCCTGGTTGCTGTTAAAGCCTGGCTGCTGCTTTTAAAGCCTGGCTGCTGTTAAAGCCTGGCTGCTACATTTAAAGCCTGGCTACTGTTAAAGCCTGGATGCTGCATTTACAGCCTCGCTGCTGCTGTGAAAGCCTGTCTGCTGCTGTTAAAGCCTGGCTGTTGCTGTGAAAGCCTGACTGCTGCTGTGAAAGCCTGGCTGCTGCTGTTAAAGCCTGGCTAATGTGAAAGCCTGGCTGCTGTTAAAGCCTGGCTGCTGTTAAAGCCGGGCTGCTACTCTTAAAGCCTGGCTGCTGTTAAAGATTGGGTGCTGCTGTCAAAGCCTGGCTGCTGCTGTTAAATTCTGGCTGCTACTCTTAAAGCCTGGCTGCTGTTAAAGCCTGGCTGCTGCATTTACAGCCTCGCTGCTGCTGTGAAAGCCTGGCTGCTGCTGTGAAAACCTGGCTGATGCTCTTAAAGCATGGCTGCTGCTGTTAAAGCTTGGCTAATGTGAAAGCCTGTCTGCTGTTAAAACCTGGCTGCTGCTGTTTAAGCCTTTGCTTCTGTGATAGCCTGGCTGCTGTTAAAGCCTGGCTGCTGCTTTTAAAGCCTGGCTGCTCTTAAAGCCTGGCTGCTGCTGTGAAAGCCTGGCTGTTGCTGTTTTAGCCTGGCTGCTGCTGTGAAAGCCTGGCTGCTGCTGTGAAAGCCTGGCTGCTGCTGTTAAAGCCTGGCTGCTGCTGTTAAACCCTATCTGCTGCTGTGAAAGCCTGTCTGCTGCTCTTAAAGCCTGGCTGCTGCTGTGAAAGCCTGGCTGCTGCTCTTAAAGCATGGCTGCTGCTGTTAAAGCCTGGCTAATGTGAAAGCCTGTCTGCTGTTAAAACCTGACTGCTGCTGTTTAAGCCTTTGCTTCTATGATAGCCTGGTTGCTGTTAAAGCCTGGCTGCTGCTTTTAAAGCCTGGCTGCTGTTAAAGCCTGGCTACTGTTAAAGCCTGGATGCTGCATTTACAGCCTCGCTGCTGCTGTGAAAGCCTGTCTGCTGCTGTTAAAGCCTGGCTGTTGCTGTGAAAGCCTGACTGCTGCTGTGAAAGCCTGGCTGCTGCTGTGAAAGCCTGGCTGCTGCTGTTAAAGCCTGGCTGCTGCTGTTAAAGCCTGGCTGCTGCTATTAAAGCCTGGCTGCTTCTGTTAAAGCCTGGCTACTGTTAAAGCCTGGCTGCTGCTCTTAAAGCCTCGCTGCTGCTGTTAAAGCCTTTGCTTCTATGATAGCCTGGTTGCTGTTAAAGCCTGGCTGCTACTCTTAAAGCCTGGCTGCTGTTAAAGCCTGGCTGTTGCTGTTACAGCCTGGCTGCTGCTGTGAAAGCCTGGCTGCTGCTGTTAAACCCTTTCTGCTGCTGTGAAAGCCTGGCTGCTGCTCTTAAAGCCTGGCTACTGCTGTGAAAGCCTGTCTGCTGCTCTTAAAGCCTGGCTGCTGCTGTGAAAGCCTGGCTGCTGCTCTTAAAGCATGGCTGCTGCTGTTAAAGCCTGGCTGCTGTTAAAGCCTGGCTGCTACTTTTAAAGCCTGGCTGCTGTTAAATCCTGGCTGCTGTTAAAGCCTGGCTGTTGCTGTGAAAGCCTTTCTGCTGCTGTTAAAGCCTGGCTGCTGCTGTGAAAGCCTGGCTGGTCCTGTTAAAGCATGGCTGCTGCTGTTAAAGCCTGGCTAATGTGAAAGCCTGTCTGCTGTTAAAACCTGGCTGCTGCTGTTTAAGCCTTTGCTTCTGTGATAGCCTGGCTGCTGTTAAAGCCTGGCTGCTGCTTTTAAAGCCTGGCTGCTCTTAAAGCCTGGCTGCTGCTGTGAAAGCCTGGCTGTTGCTGTTTTAGCCTGGCTGCTGCTGTTTTAGCCTGGCTGCTGCTGTGAAAGCCTGGCTGCTGCTGTTAAAGCCTGGCTGCTGCTGTTAAAGCCTATCTGCTGCTGTGAAAGCCTGTCTGCTGCTCTTAAAGCCTGGCTGCTGCTGTGAAAGCCTGGCTGCTGCTGTGAAAGCCTGGCTGCTGCTCTTAAAGCATGGCTGCTGCTGTTAAAGCCTGGCTAATGTGAAAGCCTGTCTGCTGTTAAAACCTGGCTGCTGCTGTTTAAGCCTTTACTTCTATGATAGCCTGGTTGCTGTTAAAGCCTGGCTGCTGCTTTTAAAGCCTGGCTGCTGTTAAAGCCTGGCTGCTACATTTAAAGCCTGGCTACTGTTAAAGCCTGGATGCTGCATTTACAGCCTCGCTGCTGCTGTGAAAGCCTGTCTGCTGCTGTTAAAGCCTGGCTGTTGCTGTGAAAGCCTGACTGCTGCTGTGAAAGCCTGGCTGCTGCTGTGAAAGCCTGGCTGCTGCTGTTAAAGCCTGGCTGCTGCTGTTAAAGCCTGGCTGCTGCTATTAAAGCCTGGCTGCTTCTGTTAAAGCCTGGCTACTGTTAAAGCCTGGCTGCTGCTCTTAAAGCCTCGCTGCTGCTGTTAAAGCCTTTGCTTCTATGATAGCCTGGTTGCTGTTAAAGCCTGGCTGCTACTCTTAAAGCCTGGCTGCTGTTAAAGCCTGGCTGCTGCTGTTAAACCCTTTCTGCTGCTGTGAAAGCCTGGCTGCTGCTCTTAAAGCCTGGCTACTGCTGTGAAAGCCTGTCTGCTGCTCTTAAAGCATGGCTGCTGCTGTTAAAGCCTGGCTAATGTGAAAGCCTGTCTGCTGTTAAAACCTGGCTGCTGCTGTTTAAGCCTTTGCTTCTATGATAGCCTGGTTGCTGTTAAAGCCTGGCTGCTGCTTTTAAAGCCTGGCTGCTCTTAAAGCCTGGCTGCTGCTGTGAAAGCCTGGCTGTTGCTGTTTTAGCCTGGCTGCTGCTGTGAAAGCCTGGCTGCTGCTGTGAAAGCCTGGCTGCTGCTGTTAAAGCCTGGCTGCTGCTGTTAAACCCTATCTGCTGCTGTGAAAGCCTGTCTGCTGCTCTTAAAGCCTGGCTGCTGCTGTGAAAGCCTGGCTGCTGCTCTTAAAGCATGGCTGCTGCTGTTAAAGCCTGGCTAATGTGAAAGCCTGTCTGCTGTTAAAACCTGGCTGCTGCTGTTTAAGCCTTTGCTTCTATGATAGCCTGGTTGCTGTTAAAGCCTGGCTGCTGCTTTTAAAGCCTGGCTGCTGTTAAAGCCTGGCTACTGTTAAAGCCTGGATGCTGCATTTACAGCCTCGCTGCTGCTGTGAAAGCCTGTCTGCTGCTGTTAAAGCCTGGCTGTTGCTGTGAAAGCCTGACTGCTGCTCTGAAAGCCTGGCTGCTGCTGTGAAAGCCTGGCTGCTGCTGTTAAAGCCTGGCTGCTGCTGTTAAAGCCTGGCTGCTGCTATTAAAGCCTGGCTGCTTCTGTTAAAGCCTGGCTACTGTTAAAGCCTGGCTGCTGCTCTTAAAGCCTCGCTGCTGCTGTTAAAGCCTTTGCTTCTATGATAGCCTGGTTGCTGTTAAAGCCTGGCTGCTACTCTTAAAGCCTGGCTGCTGTTAAAGCCTGGCTGTTGCTGTTACAGCCTGGCTGCTGCTGTGAAAGCCTGGCTGCTGCTGTTAAACCCTTTCTGCTGCTGTGAAAGCCTGGCTGCTGCTCTTAAAGCCTGGCTACTGCTGTGAAAGCCTGTCTGCTGCTCTTAAAGCCTGGCTGCTGCTGTGAAAGCCTGGCTGCTGCTCTTAAAGCATGGCTGCTGCTGTTAAAGCCTGGCTGCTGTTAAAGCCTGGCTGCTACTTTTAAAGCCTGGCTGCTGTTAAATCCTGGCTGCTGTTAAAGCCTGGCTGTTGCTGTGAAAGCCTTTCTGCTGCTGTTAAAGCCTGGCTGCTGCTGTGAAAGCCTGGCTGGTCCTGTTAAAGCATGGCTGCTGCTGTTAAAGCCTGGCTAATGTGAAAGCCTGTCTGCTGTTAAAACCTGGCTGCTGCTGTTTAAGCCTTTGCTTCTGTGATAGCCTGGCTGCTGTTAAAGCCTGGCTGCTGCTTTTAAAGCCTGGCTGCTCTTAAAGCCTGGCTGCTGCTGTGAAAGCCTGGCTGTTGCTGTTTTAGCCTGGCTGCTGCTGTTTTAGCCTGGCTGCTGCTGTGAAAGCCTGGCTGCTGCTGTTAAAGCCTGGATGCTGCTGTTAAACCCTATCTGCTGCTGTGAAAGCCTGTCTGCTGCTCTTAAAGCCTGGCTGCTGCTGTGAAAGCCTGGCTGCTGCTGTGAAAGCCTGGCTGCTGCTCTTAAAGCATGGCTGCTGCTGTTAAAGCCTGGCTAATGTGAAAGCCTGTCTGCTGTTAAAACCTGGCTGCTGCTGTTTAAGCCTTTACTTCTATGATAGCCTGGTTGCTGTTAAAGCCTGGCTGCTGCTTTTAAAGCCTGGCTGCTGTTAAAGCCTGGCTGCTACATTTAAAGCCTGGCTACTGTTAAAGCCTGGATGCTGCATTTACAGCCTCGCTGCTGCTGTGAAAGCCTGTCTGCTGCTGTTAAAGCCTGGCTGTTGCTGTGAAAGCCTGACTGCTGCTGTGAAAGCCTGGCTGCTGCTGTGAAAGCCTGGCTGCTGCTGTTAAAGCCTGGCTGCTGCTGTTAAAGCCTGGCTGCTGCTATTAAAGCCTGGCTGCTTCTGTTAAAGCCTGGCTACTGTTAAAGCCTGGCTGCTGCTCTTAAAGCCTCGCTGCTGCTGTTAAAGCCTTTGCTTCTATGATAGCCTGGTTGCTGTTAAAGCCTGGCTGCTACTCTTAAAGCCTGGCTGCTGTTAAAGCCTGGCTGCTGCTGTTAAACCCTTTCTGCTGCTGTGAAAGCCTGGCTGCTGCTCTTAAAGCCTGGCTACTGCTGTGAAAGCCTGTCTGCTGCTCTTAAAGCCTGGCTGCTGCTGTGAAAGCCTGGCTGCTGCTCTTAAAGCATGGCTGCTGCTGTTAAAGCCTGGCTAATATGAAAGCCTGTCTGCTGTTAAAACCTGGCTGCTGCTGTTTAAGCCTTTGCTTCTATGATAGCCTGGTTGCTGTTAAAGCCTGGCTGCTGCTTTTAAAGCCTGGCTGCTGTTAAAGCCTGGCTGCTACTTTTAAAGCCTGGCTGCTGTTAAATCCTGGCTGCTGTTAAAGCCTGGCTGTTGCTGTTAAAGCCGGGCTGCTACTCTTAAAGCCTGGCTGCTGTTAAAGCCTGGCTGCTGCTGTGAAAGCCTGTCATCTGCTGTTAAAGCCTGTCTGCTGCTGTTAAAGCCTGGCTGTTGCTGTGAAAGCCTGACTGCTGCTTTGAAAGCCTGGCTGCTGCTGTTAAAGCCTGGCTGCTGCTGTTAAAGCCTGGCTGCTGCTGTTAAAGCCTGGCTGCTGCTATTAAAGCCTGGCTGCTTCTGTTAAAGCCTGGCTACTGTTAAAGCCTGGCTGCCGCATTTAAAGCCTCGCTGCTGCTGTGAAAGACTGGCTGCTGCTGTTAAAGCCTGGCTGCTGCTGTTAAAGCCTGGCTGCTTCTGTTAAAGCCTGGCTACTGTTAAAGCCTGGCTGCTGCATTTAAAGCCTCGCTGCTGCTGTGAAAGCCTGTCTGCTGCTGTTAAAGCCTGGCTTCTGCTGTGAAAGCCTGTCTGCTGCTGTTAAAGCCTGGCTGCTGCTGTGAAAGCCTGGCTGTTTCTGTTAAAGCATGGCTGCTGCTGTTAAAGCCTGGCTAATGTGAAAGCCTGTCTGCTGTTAAAACCTTCCTGCTGCTGTTTAAGCCTTTGCTTCTGTGATAGCCTGGCTGCTGTTAAAGCCTAGCTGCTACTCTTAAAGCCTGGCTGCTGTTAAATCCTGGCTGCTGTTAAAGCCTGGCTGTTGCTGTTAAAGCCTGGCTGCTACTCTTAAAGCCTGGCTGCTGTTATAGCCTGGCTGCTGCTATCAAAGCCTGGCTGCTGCTGTTAAAGTCTGGCTGCTACTCTTAATGCCTGGCTGCTGTTAAAGCCTTGCTGCTTCCTTTAAAGCCTTTCCACTGTTAAAGCTTGGCTACTTCATTTAAAGCCTCGCTGCTGCCGTGAAAGCTTGTCTGCTGCTGTTATAGCCTGGCTGCTGCTGTGAAAGCCTCTCTGCTGTGAAAGCCTCGCTGCTGCTGTGAAAGACTGGCTGCTGCTTTGAAAGACTGGCTGCTGCTGTTAAAGCCTGGCTGCTGCTGTTAAAGCCTGGCTGCGGTGAAAGCCTGGCTGCTGTTAAAGCCTTGCTGCTTCCTTTAAAGCCTTTCCTCTGTTAAAGCCTGGCTACTGCATTTAAAGCCTCGCTGCTGCTGTGAAAGCCTGTCTGCTGCTGTTAAAGCCTGGCTGCTACTGTTAAAGCTTGGATGCTGCTGTGAAAGCCTGGCTGCTGCTGTTAAAGCCTGGCTGCTGCTTTTAAAGCCTGGCTGCTGCTGTAAAAGCCTGGCTGCTGCTGTTAAAGCCTGGCAGCTGCTTTTAAAGCCTGGCTGCTGCTGTTAAAGCATGGCTGCTGCTGTTAAAGCCTAGCTAATGTGAAAGCCTGTCTGCTGTTAAAACCTGGCTGCTGCTGTTAAAGCCAGGCTGCTGCTTTTAAAGCCTGGCTGCTGTTAAAGCCTGGCTGCTACTCTTAAAGCCTGGCTGCTGTTAAAGCCTGGCTGTTGCTGTTAAAGCCTGGCTGCTACTCTTAAAGCCTTGCTGCTGTTAAAGCCTGGCTGCTGCTGTCAAAGCCTGGCTGCTGCTGTTAAAGTCTGGCTGCTACTCTTAAAGCCTGGCTGCTGCTGTTAAAGCCTGGCTGCTGCTGTTAAAGCCTGGCTGCTGCTGTTAAAGCCTGGCTGCTGTGAAAGCCTGGCTGCTGTTAAAGCCTTGCTGCTTCCTTTAAAGCCTTTCCACTGTTAAAGCCTGGCTGCTGCTTTTAAAGCCTGGCTGCTGTTAAAGCCTGGCTGCTACTCTTAAAGCCTGGCTGCTGTTAAAGCCTGGCTGTTGCTGTTAAAGCCGGGCTGTTGCTGTTAAAGCCGGGCTGCTACTCTTAAAGCCTGGCTGCTGTTAAAGACTGGGTGCTGCTTTCAAAGCCTGGCTGCTGTTGTTAAAGTCTGGCTGCTACTCTTAAAGCCTGGCTGCTGTTAAATCCTGGCTGCTGCTGTGAAAGCCTGTCATCTGCTGTTAAAGCCTGGCTGCTTCTGTTAAAGCCTGGCTACTGTTAAAGCCTGGATGCTGCATTTACAGCCTCGCTGCTTCTGTGAAAGTCTGTCTGCTGCTGTTAAAGCCTGGCTGCTGTTAAAGCCTGGCTGCTGTTAAAGCCTGGCTGCTACTCTTAAAGCCTGGCTGCTGTTAAAGCCTGGCTGTTGCTGTTACAGCCTGGCTGCTGCTGTGAAAGCCTGGCTGCTGCTGTTAAACCCTTTCTGCTGCTGTGAAAGCCTGGCTGCTGCTCTTAAAGCCTGGCTACTGCTGTGAAAGCCTGTCTGCTGCTCTTAAAGCCTGGCTGCTGCTGTGAAAGCCTGGCTGCTGCTCTTAAAGCATGGCTGCTACTGTTAAAGCCTGGCTAATATGAAAGCCTGTCTGCTGTTAAAACCTGGCTGCTGCTGTTTAAGCCTTTGCTTCTATGATAGCCTGGTTGCCGTTAAAGCCTGGCTGCTGCTTTTAAAGCCTGGCTGCTGTTAAAGCCTGGCTGCTACTTTTAAAGCCTGGCTGCTGTTAAATCCTGGCTGCTGTTAAAGCCTGGCTGTTGCTGTTAAAGCCGGGCTGCTACTCTTAAAGCCTGGCTACTGTTAAAGCCTGGATGCTGCATTTACAGCCTCGCTGCTGCTGTGAAAGCCTGTCTGCTGCTGTTAAAGCCTGGCTGTTGCTGTGAAAGCCTGACTGCTGCTTTGAAAGCCTGGCTGCTACTCTTAAAGCCTGGCTGCTGTTATAGCCTGGCTGCTGCTATCAAAGCCTGGCTGCTGCTGTTAAAGTCTGGCTGCTACTCTTAATGCCTGGCTGCTGTTAAAGCCTTGCTGCTTCCTTTAAAGCCTTTCCACTGTTAAAGCTTGGCTACTTCATTTAAAGCCTCGCTGCTGCCGTGAAAGCTTGTCTGCTGCTGTTATAGCCTGGCTGCTGCTGTGAAAGCCTCTCTGCTGTGAAAGCCTCGCTGCTGCTGTGAAAGACTGGCTGCTGCTTTGAAAGACTGGCTGCTGCTGTTAAAGCCTGGCTGCTGCTGTTAAAGCCTGGCTGCGGTGAAAGCCTGGCTGCTGTTAAAGCCTTGCTGCTTCCTTTAAAGCCTTTCCTCTGTTAAAGCCTGGCTACTGCATTTAAAGCCTCGCTGCTGCTGTGAAAGCCTGTCTGCTGCTGTTAAAGCCTGGCTGCTACTGTTAAAGCTTGGATGCTGCTGTGAAAGCCTGGCTGCTGCTGTTAAAGCCTGGCTGCTGCTTTTAAAGCCTGGCTGCTGCTGTAAAAGCCTGGCTGCTGCTGTTAAAGCCTGGCAGCTGCTTTTAAAGCCTGGCTGCTGCTGTTAAAGCATGGCTGCTGCTGTTAAAGCCTAGCTAATGTGAAAGCCTGTCTGCTGTTAAAACCTGGCTGCTGCTGTTAAAGCCAGGCTGCTGCTTTTAAAGCCTGGCTGCTGTTAAAGCCTGGCTGCTACTCTTAAAGCCTGGCTGCTGTTAAAGCCTGGCTGTTGCTGTTAAAGCCTGGCTGCTACTCTTAAAGCCTTGCTGCTGTTAAAGCCTGGCTGCTGCTGTCAAAGCCTGGCTGCTGCTGTTAAAGTCTGGCTGCTACTCTTAAAGCCTGGCTGCTGCTGTTAAAGCCTGGCTGCTGCTGTTAAAGCCTGGCTGCTGCTGTTAAAGCCTGGCTGCTGCTGTTAAAGCCTGGCTGCTGTGAAAGCCTGGCTGCTGTTAAAGCCTTGCTGCTTCCTTTAAAGCCTTTCCACTGTTAAAGCCTGGCTGCTGCTTTTAAAGCCTGGCTGCTGTTAAAGCCTGGCTGCTACTCTTAAAGCCTGGCTGCTGTTAAAGCCTGGCTGTTGCTGTTAAAGCCGGGCTGTTGCTGTTAAAGCCGGGCTGCTACTCTTAAAGCCTGGCTGCTGTTAAAGACTGGGTGCTGCTTTCAAAGCCTGGCTGCTGTTGTTAAAGTCTGGCTGCTACTCTTAAAGCCTGGCTGCTGTTAAATCCTGGCTGCTGCTGTGAAAGCCTGTCATCTGCTGTTAAAGCCTGGCTGCTTCTGTTAAAGCCTGGCTACTGTTAAAGCCTGGATGCTGCATTTACAGCCTCGCTGCTTCTGTGAAAGTCTGTCTGCTGCTGTTAAAGCCTGGCTGCTGTTAAAGCCTGGCTGCTGTTAAAGCCTGGCTGCTACTCTTAAAGCCTGGCTGCTGTTAAAGCCTGGCTGTTGCTGTTACAGCCTGGCTGCTGCTGTGAAAGCCTGGCTGCTGCTGTTAAACCCTTTCTGCTGCTGTGAAAGCCTGGCTGCTGCTCTTAAAGCCTGGCTACTGCTGTGAAAGCCTGTCTGCTGCTCTTAAAGCCTGGCTGCTGCTGTGAAAGCCTGGCTGCTGCTCTTAAAGCATGGCTGCTACTGTTAAAGCCTGGCTAATATGAAAGCCTGTCTGCTGTTAAAACCTGGCTGCTGCTGTTTAAGCCTTTGCTTCTATGATAGCCTGGTTGCCGTTAAAGCCTGGCTGCTGCTTTTAAAGCCTGGCTGCTGTTAAAGCCTGGCTGCTACTTTTAAAGCCTGGCTGCTGTTAAATCCTGGCTGCTGTTAAAGCCTGGCTGTTGCTGTTAAAGCCGGGCTGCTACTCTTAAAGCCTGGCTACTGTTAAAGCCTGGATGCTGCATTTACAGCCTCGCTGCTGCTGTGAAAGCCTGTCTGCTGCTGTTAAAGCCTGGCTGTTGCTGTGAAAGCCTGACTGCTGCTTTGAAAGCCTGGCTGCTGCTGTGAAAGCCTGGCTGCTGTTGTTAAAGCCTGGCTGCTGCTGTTAAAGCCTGGCTGCTGCTGTTAAAGCCTGGCTGCTGCTATTAAAGCCTGGCTGCTTCTGTTAAAGCCTGGCTACTGTTAAAGCCTGGCTGCTGCATTTAAAGCCTGGCTGCTGCTGTGAAAGACTGGCTGCTGCTGTTAAAGCCTGGCTGCTGCTGTTAAAGCCTGGCTGCTTCTGTTAAAGCCTGGCTACTGTTAAAGCCTGGCTGCTGAATTTAAAGCCTCGCTGCTGCTGTGAAAGCCTGTCTGCTGCTGTTAAAGCCTGGCTTCTGCTGTGAAAGCCTGTCTGCTGCTGTTAAAGCCTGGCTGCTGCTGTGAAAGCCTGGCTGTTTCTGTTAAAGCATGGCTGCTGCTGTTAAAGCCTGGCTAATGTGAAAGCCTGTCTGCTGTTAAAACCTTCCTGCTGCTGTTTAAGCCTTTGCTTCTGTGATAGCCTGGCTGCTGTTAAAGCCTAGCTGCTACTCTTAAAGCCTGGCTGCTGTTAAATCCTGGCTGCTGTTAAAGCCTGGCTGTTGCTGTTAAAGCCTGGCTGCTACTCTTGAAGCCTGGCTGCTGTTATAGCCTGGCTGCTGCTATCAAAGCCTGGCTGCTGCTGTTAAAGTCTGGCTGCTACTCTTAATGCCTGGCTGCTGTTAAAGCCTTGCTGCTTCCTTTAAAGCCTTTCCACTGTTAAAGCTTGGCTACTTCATTTAAAGCCTCGCTGCTGCCGTGAAAGCTTGTCTGCTGCTGTTATAGCCTGGCTGCTGCTGTGAAAGCCTCTCTGCTGTGAAAGCCTCGCTGCTGCTGTGAAAGACTGGCTGCTGCTTTGAAAGACTGGCTGCTGCTGTTAAAGCCTGGCTGCTGCTGTTAAAGCCTGGCTGCGGTGAAAGCCTGGCTGCTGTTAAAGCCTTGCTGCTTCCTTTAAAGCCTTTCCTCTGTTAAAGCCTGGCTACTGCATTTAAAGCCTCGCTGCTGCTGTGAAAGCCTGTCTGCTGCTGTTAAAGCCTGGCTGCTACTGTTAAAGCTTGGATGCTGCTGTGAAAGCCTGGCTTCTGCTGCTGTTAAAGCCTGGCTGCTGCTTTTAAAGCCTGGCTGCTGCTGTAAAAGCCTGGCTGCTGCTGTTAAAGCCTGGCAGCTGCTTTTAAAGCCTGGCTGCTGCTGTTAAAGCATGGCTGCTGCTGTTAAAGCCTAGCTAATGTGAAAGCCTGTCTGCTGTTAAAACCTGGCTGCTGCTGTTAAAGCCAGGCTGCTGCTTTTAAAGCCTGGCTGCTGTTAAAGCCTGGCTGCTACTCTTAAAGCCTGGCTGCTGTTAAAGCCTGGCTGTTGCTGTTAAAGCCTGGCTGCTACTCTTAAAGCCTTGCTGCTGTTAAAGCCTGGCTGCTGCTGTCAAAGCCTGGCTGCTGCTGTTAAAGTCTGGCTGCTACTCTTAAAGCCTGGCTGCTGCTGTTAAAGCCTGGCTGCTGCTGTTAAAGCCTGGCTGCTGCTGTTAAAGCCTGGCTGCTGTGAAAGCCTGGCTGCTGTTAAAGCCTTGCTGCTTCCTTTAAAGCCTTTCCACTGTTAAAGCCTGGCTGCTGCTTTTAAAGCCTGGCTGCTGTTAAAGCCTGGCTGCTACTCTTAAAGCCTGGCTGCTGTTAAAGCCTGGCTGTTGCTGTTAAAGCCGGGCTGTTGCTGTTAAAGCCGGGCTGCTACTCTTAAAGCCTGGCTGCTGTTAAAGACTGGGTGCTGCTTTCAAAGCCTGGCTGCTGTTGTTAAAGTCTGGCTGCTACTCTTAAAGCCTGGCTGCTGTTAAATCCTGGCTGCTGCTGTGAAAGCCTGTCATCTGCTGTTAAAGCCTGGCTGCTTCTGTTAAAGCCTGGCTACTGTTAAAGCCTGGATGCTGCATTTACAGCCTCGCTGCTTCTGTGAAAGTCTGTCTGCTGCTGTTAAAGCCTGGCTGCTGTTAAAGCCTGGCTGCTGTTAAAGCCTGGCTGCTACTCTTAAAGCCTGGCTGCTGTTAAAGCCTGGCTGTTGCTGTTACAGCCTGGCTGCTGCTGTGAAAGCCTGGCTGCTGCTGTTAAACCCTTTCTGCTGCTGTGAAAGCCTGGCTGCTGCTCTTAAAGCCTGGCTACTGCTGTGAAAGCCTGTCTGCTGCTCTTAAAGCCTGGCTGCTGCTGTGAAAGCCTGGCTGCTGCTCTTAAAGCATGGCTGCTGCTGTTAAAGCCTGGCTAATATGAAAGCCTGTCTGCTGTTAAAACCTGGCTGCTGCTGTTTAAGCCTTTGCTTCTATGATAGCCTGGTTGCTGTTAAAGCCTGGCTGCTGCTTTTAAAGCCTGGCTGCTGTTAAAGCCTGGCTGCTACTTTTAAAGCCTGGCTGCTGTTAAATCCTGGCTGCTGTTAAAGCCTGGCTGTTGCTGTTAAAGCCGGGCTGCTACTCTTAAAGCCTGGCTACTGTTAAAGCCTGGATGCTGCATTTACAGCCTCGCTGCTGCTGTGAAAGCCTGTCTGCTGCTGTTAAAGCCTGGCTGTTGCTGTGAAAGTCTGACTGCTGCTTTGAAAGCCTGGCTGCTGCTGTGAAAGCCTGGCTGCTGTTGTTAAAGCCTGGCTGCTGCTGTTAAAGCCTGGCTGCTGCTGTAAAAGCCTGGCTGCTGCTGTTAAAGCCTGGCAGCTGCTTTTAAAGCCTGGCTGCTGCTGTTAAAGCATGGCTGCTGCTGTTAAAGCCTAGCTAATGTGAAAGCCTGTCTGCTGTTAAAACCTGGCTGCTGCTGTTAAAGCCAGGCTGCTGCTTTTAAAGCCTGGCTGCTGTTAAAGCCTGGCTGCTACTCTTAAAGCCTGGCTGCTGTTAAAGCCTGGCTGTTGCTGTTAAAGCCTGGCTGCTACTCTTAAAGCCTTGCTGCTGTTAAAGCCTGGCTGCTGCTGTCAAAGCCTGGCTGCTGCTGTTAAAGTCTGGCTGCTACTCTTAAAGCCTGGCTGCTGCTGTTAAAGCCTGGCTGCTGCTGTTAAAGCCTGGCTGCTGCTGTTAAAGCCTGGCTGCTGCTGTTAAAGCCTGGCTGCTGTGAAAGCCTGGCTGCTGTTAAAGCCTTGCTGCTTCCTTTAAAGCCTTTCCACTGTTAAAGCCTGGCTGCTGCTTTTAAAGCCTGGCTGCTGTTAAAGCCTGGCTGCTACTCTTAAAGCCTGGCTGCTGTTAAAGCCTGGCTGTTGCTGTTAAAGCCGGGCTGTTGCTGTTAAAGCCGGGCTGCTACTCTTAAAGCCTGGCTGCTGTTAAAGACTGGGTGCTGCTGTGAAAGCCTGTCATCTGCTGTTAAAGCCTGGCTGCTTCTGTTAAAGCCTGGCTACTGTTAAAGCCTGGATGCTGCATTTACAGCCTCGCTGCTTCTGTGAAAGTCTGTCTGCTGCTGTTAAAGCCTGGCTGCTGTTAAAGCCTGGCTGTTGCTGTTAAAGCCGGGCTGTTGCTGTTAAAGCCGGGCTGCTACTCTTAAAGCCTGGCTGCTGTTAAATCCTGGCTGCTGCTGTGAAAGCCTGTCATCTGCTGTTAAAGCCTGGCTGCTTCTGTTAAAGCCTGGCTACTGTTAAAGCCTGGATGCTGCATTTACAGCCTCGCTGCTTCTGTGAAAGTCTGTCTGCTGCTGTTAAAGCCTGGCTGCTGTTAAAGCCTGGCTGCTGTTAAAGCCTGGCTGCTACTCTTAAAGCCTGGCTGCTGTTAAAGCCTGGCTGTTGCTGTTACAGCCTGGCTGCTGCTGTGAAAGCCTGGCTGCTGCTGTTAAACCCTTTCTGCTGCTGTGAAAGCCTGGCTGCTGCTCTTAAAGCCTGGCTACTGCTGTGAAAGCCTGTCTGCTGCTCTTAAAGCCTGGCTGCTGCTGTGAAAGCCTGGCTGCTGCTCTTAAAGCATGGCTGCTGCTGTTAAAGCCTGGCTAATATGAAAGCCTGTCTGCTGTTAAAACCTGGCTGCTGCTGTTTAAGCCTTTGCTTCTATGATAGCCTGGTTGCTGTTAAAGCCTGGCTGCTGCTTTTAAAGCCTGGCTGCTGTTAAAGCCTGGCTGCTACTTTTAAAGCCTGGCTGCTGTTAAATCCTGGCTGCTGTTAAAGCCTGGCTGTTGCTGTTAAAGCCGGGCTGCTACTCTTAAAGCCTGGCTACTGTTAAAGCCTGGATGCTGCATTTACATCCTCGCTGCTGCTGTGAAAGCCTGTCTGCTGCTGTTAAAGCCTGGCTGTTGCTGTGAAAGCCTGACTGCTGCTTTGAAAGCCTGGCTGCTGCTGTGAAAGCCTGGCTGCTGTTGTTAAAGCCTGGCTGCTGCTGTTAAAGCCTGGCTGCTGCTGTTAAAGCCTGGCTGCTGCTATTAAAGCCTGGCTGCTTCTGTTAAAGCCTGGCTACTGTTAAAGCCTGGCTGCTGCATTTAAAGCCTGGCTGCTGCTGTGAAAGACTGGCTGCTGCTGTTAAAGCCTGGCTGCTGCTGTTAAAGCCTGGCTGCTTCTGTTAAAGCCTGGCTACTGTTAAAGCCTTGCTGCTGCATTTAAAGCCTCGCTGCTGCTGTGAAAGCCTGTCTGCTGCTGTTAAAGCCTGGCTTCTGCTGTTAAAGCCTGTCTGCTGCTGTTAAAGCCTGGCTGCTGCTGTGAAAGCCTGGCTGTTTCTGTTAAAGCATGGCTGCTGCTGTTAAAGCCTGGCTAATGTGAAAGCCTGTCTGCTGTTAAAACCTGGCTGCTGCTGTTTAAGCCTTTGCTTCTGTGATAGCCTGGCTGCTGTTAAAGCCTAGCTGCTACTCTTAAAGCCTGGCTGCTGTTAAATCCTGGCTGCTGTTAAAGCCTGGCTGTTGCTGTTAAAGCCTGGCTGCTACTCTTGAAGCCTGGCTGCTGTTATAGCCTGGCTGCTGCTATCAAAGCCTGGCTGCTGCTGTTAAAGTCTGGCTGCTACTCTTAATGCCTGGCTGCTGTTAAAGCCTTGCTGCTTCCTTTAAAGCCTTTCCACTGTTAAAGCTTGGCTACTTCATTTAAAGCCTCGCTGCTGCCGTGAAAGCTTGTCTGCTGCTGTTATAGCCTGGCTGCTGCTGTGAAAGCCTGGCTGCTGCTCTTAAAGCATGGCTGCTGCTGTTAAAGCCTGGCTGCTGTTAAAGCCTGGCTGCTACTTTTAAAGCCTGGCTGCTGTTAAATCCTGGCTGCTGTTAAAGCCTGGCTGTTGCTGTGAAAGCCTTTCTGCTGCTGTTAAAGCCTGGCTGCTGCTGTGAAAGCCTGGCTGCTCCTGTTAAAGCATGGCTGCTGCTGTTAAAGCCTGGCTAATGTGAAAGCCTGTCTGCTGTTAAAACCTGGCTGCTGCTGTTTAAGCCTTTGCTTCTGTGATAGCCTGGCTGCTGTTAAAGCCTGGCTGCTGCTTTTAAAGCCTGGCTGCTCTTAAAGCCTGGCTGCTGCTGTGAAAGCCTGGCTGTTGCTGTTTTAGCCTGGCTGCTGCTGTGAAAGCCTGGCTGCTGCTGTGAAAGCCTGGCTGCTGCTGTTAAAGCCTGGCTGCTGCTGTTAAACCCTATCTGCTGCTGTGAAAGCCTGTCTGCTGCTCTTAAAGCCTGGCTGCTGCTGTGAAAGCCTGGCTGCTGCTGTGAAAGCCTGGCTGCTGCTCTTAAAGCATGGCTGCTGCTGTTAAAGCCTGGCTAATGTGAAAGCCTGTCTGCTGTTAAAACCTGGCTGCTGCTGTTTAAGCCTTTGCTTCTATGATAGCCTGGTTGCTGTTAAAGCCTGGCTGCTGCTTTTAAAGCCTGGCTGCTGTTAAAGCCTGGCTGCTACATTTAAAGCCTGGCTACTGTTAAAGCCTGGATGCTGCATTTACAGCCTCGCTGCTGCTGTGAAAGCCTGTCTGCTGCTGTTAAAGCCTGGCTGTTGCTGTGAAAGCCTGACTGCTGCTGTGAAAGCCTGGCTGCTGCTGTGAAAGCCTGGCTGCTGCTGTTAAAGCCTGGCTGCTGCTGTTAAAGCCTGGCTGCTGCTATTAAAGCCTGGCTGCTTCTGTTAAAGCCTGGCTACTGTTAAAGCCTGGCTGCTGCTCTTAAAGCCTCGCTGCTGCTGTTAAAGCCTTTGCTTCTATGATAGCCTGGTTGCTGTTAAAGCCTGGCTGCTACTCTTAAAGCCTGGCTGCTGTTAAAGCCTGGCTGTTGCTGTTACAGCCTGGCTGCTGCTGTGAAAGCCTGGCTGCTGCTGTTAAACCCTTTCTGCTGCTGTGAAAGCCTGGCTGCTGCTCTTAAAGCCTGGCTTATGCTGTGAAAGCCTGTCTGCTGCTCTTAAAGCCTGGCTGCTGCTGTGAAAGCCTGGCTGCTGCTCTTAAAGCATGGCTGCTGCTGTTAAAGCCTGGCTAATATGAAAGCCTGTCTGCTGTTAAAACCTGGCTGCTGCTGTTTAAGCCTTTGCTTCTATGATAGCCTGGTTGCTGTTAAAGCCTGGCTGCTGCTTTTAAAGCCTGGCTGCTGTTAAAGCCTGGCTGCTACTTTTAAAGCCTGGCTGCTGTTAAATCCTGGCTGCTGTTAAAGCCTGGCTGTTGCTGTTAAAGCCGGGCTGCTACTCTTAAAGCCTGGCTGCTGTTAAAGCCTGGCTGCTGCTGTGAAAGCCTGTCATCTGCTGTTAAAGCCTGGCTGCTTCTGTTAAAGCCTGGCTGCTGTTAAAGCCTGCCTGTTGCTGTTAAAGCCGGGCTGTTGCTGTTAAAGCCGGGCTGCTACTCTTAAAGCCTGGCTGCTGTTAAAGACTGGGTGCTGCTTTCAAAGCCTGGCTGCTGTTGTTAAAGTCTGGCTGCTACTCTTAAAGCCTGGCTGCTGTTAAATCCTGGCTGCTGCTGTGAAAGCCTGTCATCTGCTGTTAAAGCCTGGCTGCTTCTGTTAAAGCCTGGCTACTGTTAAAGCCTGGATGCTGCATTTACAGCCTCGCTGCTTCTGTGAAAGTCTGTCTGCTGCTGTTAAAGCCTGGCTGCTGTTAAAGCCTGGCTGCTGTTAAAGCCTGGCTGCTACTCTTAAAGCCTGGCTGCTGTTAAAGCCTGGCTGTTGCTGTTACAGCCTGGCTGCTGCTGTGAAAGCCTGGCTGCTGCTGTTAAACCCTTTCTGCTGCTGTGAAAGCCTGGCTGCTGCTCTTAAAGCCTGGCTACTGCTGTGAAAGCCTGTCTGCTGCTCTTAAAGCCTGGCTGCTGCTGTGAAAGCCTGGCTGCTGCTCTTAAAGCATGGCTGCTACTGTTAAAGCCTGGCTAATATGAAAGCCTGTCTGCTGTTAAAACCTGGCTGCTGCTGTTTAAGCCTTTGCTTCTATGATAGCCTGGTTGCCGTTAAAGCCTGGCTGCTGCTTTTAAAGCCTGGCTGCTGTTAAAGCCTGGCTGCTACTTTTAAAGCCTGGCTGCTGTTAAATCCTGGCTGCTGTTAAAGCCTGGCTGTTGCTGTTAAAGCCGGGCTGCTACTCTTAAAGCCTGGCTACTGTTAAAGCCTGGATGCTGCATTTACAGCCTCGCTGCTGCTGTGAAAGCCTGTCTGCTGCTGTTAAAGCCTGGCTGTTGCTGTGAAAGCCTGACTGCTGCTTTGAAAGCCTGGCTGCTGCTGTGAAAGCCTGGCTGCTGTTGTTAAAGCCTGGCTGCTGCTGTTAAAGCCTGGCTGCTGCTGTTAAAGCCTGGCTGCTGCTATTAAAGCCTGGCTGCTTCTGTTAAAGCCTGGCTACTGTTAAAGCCTGGCTGCTGCATTTAAAGCCTGGCTGCTGCTGTGAAAGACTGGCTGCTGCTGTTAAAGCCTGGCTGCTGCTGTTAAAGCCTGGCTGCTTCTGTTAAAGCCTGGCTACTGTTAAAGCCTGGCTGCTGCATTTAAAGCCTCGCTGCTGCTGTGAAAGCCTGTCTGCTGCTGTTAAAGCCTGGCTTCTGCTGTGAAAGCCTGTCTGCTGCTGTTAAAGCCTGGCTGCTGCTGTGAAAGCCTGGCTGTTTCTGTTAAAGCATGGCTGCTGCTGTTAAAGCCTGGCTAATGTGAAAGCCTGTCTGCTGTTAAAACCTTCCTGCTGCTGTTTAAGCCTTTGCTTCTGTGATAGCCTGGCTGCTGTTAAAGCCTAGCTGCTACTCTTAAAGCCTGGCTGCTGTTAAATCCTGGCTGCTGTTAAAGCCTGGCTGTTGCTGTTAAAGCCTGGCTGCTACTCTTGAAGCCTGGCTGCTGTTATAGCCTGGCTGCTGCTATCAAAGCCTGGCTGCTGCTGTTAAAGTCTGGCTGCTACTCTTAATGCCTGGCTGCTGTTAAAGCCTTGCTGCTTCCTTTAAAGCCTTTCCACTGTTAAAGCTTGGCTACTTCATTTAAAGCCTCGCTGCTGCCGTGAAAGCTTGTCTGCTGCTGTTATAGCCTGGCTGCTGCTGTGAAAGCCTCTCTGCTGTGAAAGCCTCGCTGCTGCTGTGAAAGACTGGCTGCTGCTTTGAAAGACTGGCTGCTGCTGTTAAAGCCTGGCTGCTGCTGTTAAAGCCTGGCTGCGGTGAAAGCCTGGCTGCTGTTAAAGCCTTGCTGCTTCCTTTAAAGCCTTTCCTCTGTTAAAGCCTGGCTACTGCATTTAAAGCCTCGCTGCTGCTGTGAAAGCCTGTCTGCTGCTGTTAAAGCCTGGCTGCTACTGTTAAAGCTTGGATGCTGCTGTGAAAGCCTGGCTTCTGCTGCTGTTAAAGCCTGGCTGCTGCTTTTAAAGCCTGGCTGCTGCTGTAAAAGCCTGGCTGCTGCTGTTAAAGCCTGGCAGCTGCTTTTAAAGCCTGGCTGCTGCTGTTAAAGCATGGCTGCTGCTGTTAAAGCCTAGCTAATGTGAAAGCCTGTCTGCTGTTAAAACCTGGCTGCTGCTGTTAAAGCCAGGCTGCTGCTTTTAAAGCCTGGCTGCTGTTAAAGCCTGGCTGCTACTCTTAAAGCCTGGCTGCTGTTAAAGCCTGGCTGTTGCTGTTAAAGCCTGGCTGCTACTCTTAAAGCCTTGCTGCTGTTAAAGCCTGGCTGCTGCTGTCAAAGCCTGGCTGCTGCTGTTAAAGTCTGGCTGCTACTCTTAAAGCCTGGCTGCTGCTGTTAAAGCCTGGCTGCTGCTGTTAAAGCCTGGCTGCTGCTGTTAAAGCCTGGCTGCTGTGAAAGCCTGGCTGCTGTTAAAGCCTTGCTGCTTCCTTTAAAGCCTTTCCACTGTTAAAGCCTGGCTGCTGCTTTTAAAGCCTGGCTGCTGTTAAAGCCTGGCTGCTACTCTTAAAGCCTGGCTGCTGTTAAAGCCTGGCTGTTGCTGTTAAAGCCGGGCTGTTGCTGTTAAAGCCGGGCTGCTACTCTTAAAGCCTGGCTGCTGTTAAAGACTGGGTGCTGCTTTCAAAGCCTGGCTGCTGTTGTTAAAGTCTGGCTGCTACTCTTAAAGCCTGGCTGCTGTTAAATCCTGGCTGCTGCTGTGAAAGCCTGTCATCTGCTGTTAAAGCCTGGCTGCTTCTGTTAAAGCCTGGCTACTGTTAAAGCCTGGATGCTGCATTTACAGCCTCGCTGCTTCTGTGAAAGTCTGTCTGCTGCTGTTAAAGCCTGGCTGCTGTTAAAGCCTGGCTGCTGTTAAAGCCTGGCTGCTACTCTTAAAGCCTGGCTGCTGTTAAAGCCTGGCTGTTGCTGTTACAGCCTGGCTGCTGCTGTGAAAGCCTGGCTGCTGCTGTTAAACCCTTTCTGCTGCTGTGAAAGCCTGGCTGCTGCTCTTAAAGCCTGGCTACTGCTGTGAAAGCCTGTCTGCTGCTCTTAAAGCCTGGCTGCTGCTGTGAAAGCCTGGCTGCTGCTCTTAAAGCATGGCTGCTGCTGTTAAAGCCTGGCTAATATGAAAGCCTGTCTGCTGTTAAAACCTGGCTGCTGCTGTTTAAGCCTTTGCTTCTATGATAGCCTGGTTGCTGTTAAAGCCTGGCTGCTGCTTTTAAAGCCTGGCTGCTGTTAAAGCCTGGCTGCTACTTT
The DNA here is from genome assembly GCF_027942865.1 of Odontesthes bonariensis. NCBI lineage: Eukaryota > Metazoa > Chordata > Actinopteri > Atheriniformes > Atherinopsidae > Odontesthes > Odontesthes bonariensis. The sequence goes on along the minus strand of NC_134519.1, from coordinate 32,266,972 downwards.
TAAAGCCTGGCTGCTGTTAAATCCTGGCTGCTGTTAAAGCCTGGCTGTTGCTGTTAAAGCCGGGCTGCTACTCTTAAAGCCTGGCTACTGTTAAAGCCTGGATGCTGCATTTACAGCCTAGCTGCTGCTGTGAAAGCCTGTCTGCTGCTGTTAAAGCCTGGCTGTTGCTGTGAAAGTCTGACTGCTGCTTTGAAAGCCTGGCTGCTGCTGTGAAAGCCTGGCTGCTGTTGTTAAAGCCTGGCTGCTGCTGTTAAAGCCTGGCTGCTGCTGTAAAAGCCTGGCTGCTGCTGTTAAAGCCTGGCAGCTGCTTTTAAAGCCTGGCTGCTGCTGTTAAAGCATGGCTGCTGCTGTTAAAGCCTAGCTAATGTGAAAGCCTGTCTGCTGTTAAAACCTGGCTGCTGCTGTTAAAGCCAGGCTGCTGCTTTTAAAGCCTGGCTGCTGTTAAAGCCTGGCTGCTACTCTTAAAGCCTGGCTGCTGTTAAAGCCTGGCTGTTGCTGTTAAAGCCTGGCTGCTACTCTTAAAGCCTTGCTGCTGTTAAAGCCTGGCTGCTGCTGTCAAAGCCTGGCTGCTGCTGTTAAAGTCTGGCTGCTACTCTTAAAGCCTGGCTGCTGCTGTTAAAGCCTGGCTGCTGCTGTTAAAGCCTGGCTGCTGCTGTTAAAGCCTGGCTGCTGCTGTTAAAGCCTGGCTGCTGTGAAAGCCTGGCTGCTGTTAAAGCCTTGCTGCTTCCTTTAAAGCCTTTCCACTGTTAAAGCCTGGCTGCTGCTTTTAAAGCCTGGCTGCTGTTAAAGCCTGGCTGCTACTCTTAAAGCCTGGCTGCTGTTAAAGCCTGGCTGTTGCTGTTAAAGCCGGGCTGTTGCTGTTAAAGCCGGGCTGCTACTCTTAAAGCCTGGCTGCTGTTAAAGACTGGGTGCTGCTTTCAAAGCCTGGCTGCTGTTGTTAAAGTCTGGCTGCTACTCTTAAAGCCTGGCTGCTGTTAAATCCTGGCTGCTGCTGTGAAAGCCTGTCATCTGCTGTTAAAGCCTGGCTGCTTCTGTTAAAGCCTGGCTACTGTTAAAGCCTGGATGCTGCATTTACAGCCTCGCTGCTTCTGTGAAAGTCTGTCTGCTGCTGTTAAAGCCTGGCTGCTGTTAAAGCCTGGCTGCTGTTAAAGCCTGGCTGCTACTCTTAAAGCCTGGCTGCTGTTAAAGCCTGGCTGTTGCTGTTACAGCCTGGCTGCTGCTGTGAAAGCCTGGCTGCTGCTGTTAAACCCTTTCTGCTGCTGTGAAAGCCTGGCTGCTGCTCTTAAAGCCTGGCTACTGCTGTGAAAGCCTGTCTGCTGCTCTTAAAGCCTGGCTGCTGCTGTGAAAGCCTGGCTGCTGCTCTTAAAGCATGGCTGCTGCTGTTAAAGCCTGGCTAATATGAAAGCCTGTCTGCTGTTAAAACCTGGCTGCTGCTGTTTAAGCCTTTGCTTCTATGATAGCCTGGTTGCTGTTAAAGCCTGGCTGCTTTTTTTAAAGCCTGGCTGCTGTTAAAGCCTGGCTGCTACTTTTAAAGCCTGGCTGCTGTTAAATCCTGGCTGCTGTTAAAGCCTGGCTGTTGCTGTTAAAGCCGGGCTGCTACTCTTAAAGCCTGGCTACTGTTAAAGCCTGGATGCTGCATTTACAGCCTCGCTGCTGCTGTGAAAGCCTGTCTGCTGCTGTTAAAGCCTGGCTGTTGCTGTGAAAGCCTGACTGCTGCTTTGAAAGCCTGGCTGCTGCTGTGAAAGCCTGGCTGCTGTTGTTAAAGCCTGGCTGCTGCTGTTAAAGCCTGGCTGCTGCTGTTAAAGCCTGGCTGCTGCTATTAAAGCCTGGCTGCTTCTGTTAAAGCCTGGCTACTGTTAAAGCCTGGCTGCTGCATTTAAAGCCTGGCTGCTGCTGTGAAAGACTGGCTGCTGCTGTTAAAGCCTGGCTGCTGCTGTTAAAGCCTGGCTGCTTCTGTTAAAGCCTGGCTACTGTTAAAGCCTTGCTGCTGCATTTAAAGCCTCGCTGCTGCTGTGAAAGCCTGTCTGCTGCTGTTAAAGCCTGGCTTCTGCTGTTAAAGCCTGTCTGCTGCTGTTAAAGCCTGGCTGCTGCTGTGAAAGCCTGGCTGTTTCTGTTAAAGCATGGCTGCTGCTGTTAAAGCCTGGCTAATGTGAAAGCCTGTCTGCTGTTAAAACCTGGCTGCTGCTGTTTAAGCCTTTGCTTCTGTGATAGCCTGGCTGCTGTTAAAGCCTAGCTGCTACTCTTAAAGCCTGGCTGCTGTTAAATCCTGGCTGCTGTTAAAGCCTGGCTGTTGCTGTTAAAGCCTGGCTGCTACTCTTGAAGCCTGGCTGCTGTTATAGCCTGGCTGCTGCTATCAAAGCCTGGCTGCTGCTGTTAAAGTCTGGCTGCTACTCTTAATGCCTGGCTGCTGTTAAAGCCTTGCTGCTTCCTTTAAAGCCTTTCCACTGTTAAAGCTTGGCTACTTCATTTAAAGCCTCGCTGCTGCCGTGAAAGCTTGTCTGCTGCTGTTATAGCCTGGCTGCTGCTGTGAAAGCCTGGCTGCTGCTCTTAAAGCATGGCTGCTGCTGTTAAAGCCTGGCTGCTGTTAAAGCCTGGCTGCTACTTTTAAAGCCTGGCTGCTGTTAAATCCTGGCTGCTGTTAAAGCCTGGCTGTTGCTGTGAAAGCCTTTCTGCTGCTGTTAAAGCCTGGCTGCTGCTGTGAAAGCCTGGCTGCTCCTGTTAAAGCATGGCTGCTGCTGTTAAAGCCTGGCTAATGTGAAAGCCTGTCTGCTGTTAAAACCTGGCTGCTGCTGTTTAAGCCTTTGCTTCTGTGATAGCCTGGCTGCTGTTAAAGCCTGGCTGCTGCTTTTAAAGCCTGGCTGCTCTTAAAGCCTGGCTGCTGCTGTGAAAGCCTGGCTGTTGCTGTTTTAGCCTGGCTGCTGCTGTGAAAGCCTGGCTGCTGCTGTGAAAGCCTGGCTGCTGCTGTTAAAGCCTGGCTGCTGCTGTTAAACCCTATCTGCTGCTGTGAAAGCCTGTCTGCTGCTCTTAAAGCCTGGCTGCTGCTGTGAAAGCCTGGCTGCTGCTGTGAAAGCCTGGCTGCTGCTCTTAAAGCATGGCTGCTGCTGTTAAAGCCTGGCTAATGTGAAAGCCTGTCTGCTGTTAAAACCTGGCTGCTGCTGTTTAAGCCTTTGCTTCTATGATAGCCTGGTTGCTGTTAAAGCCTGGCTGCTGCTTTTAAAGCCTGGCTGCTGTTAAAGCCTGGCTGCTACATTTAAAGCCTGGCTACTGTTAAAGCCTGGATGCTGCATTTACAGCCTCGCTGCTGCTGTGAAAGCCTGTCTGCTGCTGTTAAAGCCTGGCTGTTGCTGTGAAAGCCTGACTGCTGCTGTGAAAGCCTGGCTGCTGCTGTGAAAGCCTGGCTGCTGCTGTTAAAGCCTGGCTGCTGCTGTTAAAGCCTGGCTGCTGCTATTAAAGCCTGGCTGCTTCTGTTAAAGCCTGGCTACTGTTAAAGCCTGGCTGCTGCTCTTAAAGCCTCGCTGCTGCTGTTAAAGCCTTTGCTTCTATGATAGCCTGGTTGCTGTTAAAGCCTGGCTGCTACTCTTAAAGCCTGGCTGCTGTTAAAGCCTGGCTGTTGCTGTTACAGCCTGGCTGCTGCTGTGAAAGCCTGGCTGCTGCTGTTAAACCCTTTCTGCTGCTGTGAAAGCCTGGCTGCTGCTCTTAAAGCCTGGCTTATGCTGTGAAAGCCTGTCTGCTGCTCTTAAAGCCTGGCTGCTGCTGTGAAAGCCTGGCTGCTGCTCTTAAAGCATGGCTGCTGCTGTTAAAGCCTGGCTAATATGAAAGCCTGTCTGCTGTTAAAACCTGGCTGCTGCTGTTTAAGCCTTTGCTTCTATGATAGCCTGGTTGCTGTTAAAGCCTGGCTGCTGCTTTTAAAGCCTGGCTGCTGTTAAAGCCTGGCTGCTACTTTTGAAGCCTGGCTGCTGTTAAATCCTGGCTGCTGTTAAAGCCTGGCTGTTGCTGTTAAAGCCGGGCTGCTACTCTTAAAGCCTGGCTGCTGTTAAAGCCTGGCTGCTGCTGTGAAAGCCTGTCATCTGCTGTTAAAGCCTGGCTGCTTCTGTTAAAGCCTGGCTGCTGTTAAAGCCTGGCTGTTGCTGTTAAAGCCGGGCTGTTGCTGTTAAAGCCGGGCTGCTACTCTTAAAGCCTGGCTGCTGTTAAAGACTGGGTGCTGCTTTCAAAGCCTGGCTGCTGTTGTTAAAGTCTGGCTGCTACTCTTAAAGCCTGGCTGCTGTTAAATCCTGGCTGCTGCTGTGAAAGCCTGTCATCTGCTGTTAAAGCCTGGCTGCTTCTGTTAAAGCCTGGCTACTGTTAAAGCCTGGATGCTGCATTTACAGCCTCGCTGCTTCTGTGAAAGTCTGTCTGCTGCTGTTAAAGCCTGGCTGCTGTTAAAGCCTGGCTGCTGTTAAAGCCTGGCTGCTACTCTTAAAGCCTGGCTGCTGTTAAAGCCTGGCTGTTGCTGTTACAGCCTGGCTGCTGCTGTGAAAGCCTGGCTGCTGCTGTTAAACCCTTTCTGCTGCTGTGAAAGCCTGGCTGCTGCTCTTAAAGCCTGGCTACTGCTGTGAAAGCCTGTCTGCTGCTCTTAAAGCCTGGCTGCTGCTGTGAAAGCCTGGCTGCTGCTCTTAAAGCATGGCTGCTACTGTTAAAGCCTGGCTAATATGAAAGCCTGTCTGCTGTTAAAACCTGGCTGCTGCTGTTTAAGCCTTTGCTTCTATGATAGCCTGGTTGCCGTTAAAGCCTGGCTGCTGCTTTTAAAGCCTGGCTGCTGTTAAAGCCTGGCTGCTACTTTTAAAGCCTGGCTGCTGTTAAATCCTGGCTGCTGTTAAAGCCTGGCTGTTGCTGTTAAAGCCGGGCTGCTACTCTTAAAGCCTGGCTACTGTTAAAGCCTGGATGCTGCATTTACAGCCTCGCTGCTGCTGTGAAAGCCTGTCTGCTGCTGTTAAAGCCTGGCTGTTGCTGTGAAAGCCTGACTGCTGCTTTGAAAGCCTGGCTGCTGCTGTGAAAGCCTGGCTGCTGTTGTTAAAGCCTGGCTGCTGCTGTTAAAGCCTGGCTGCTGCTGTTAAAGCCTGGCTGCTGCTATTAAAGCCTGGCTGCTTCTGTTAAAGCCTGGCTACTGTTAAAGCCTGGCTGCTGCATTTAAAGCCTGGCTGCTGCTGTGAAAGACTGGCTGCTGCTGTTAAAGCCTGGCTGCTGCTGTTAAAGCCTGGCTGCTTCTGTTAAAGCCTGGCTACTGTTAAAGCCTGGCTGCTGCATTTAAAGCCTCGCTGCTGCTGTGAAAGCCTGTCTGCTGCTGTTAAAGCCTGGCTTCTGCTGTGAAAGCCTGTCTGCTGCTGTTAAAGCCTGGCTGCTGCTGTGAAAGCCTGGCTGTTTCTGTTAAAGCATGGCTGCTGCTGTTAAAGCCTGGCTAATGTGAAAGCCTGTCTGCTGTTAAAACCTTCCTGCTGCTGTTTAAGCCTTTGCTTCTGTGATAGCCTGGCTGCTGTTAAAGCCTAGCTGCTACTCTTAAAGCCTGGCTGCTGTTAAATCCTGGCTGCTGTTAAAGCCTGGCTGTTGCTGTTAAAGCCTGGCTGCTACTCTTGAAGCCTGGCTGCTGTTATAGCCTGGCTGCTGCTATCAAAGCCTGGCTGCTGCTGTTAAAGTCTGGCTGCTACTCTTAATGCCTGGCTGCTGTTAAAGCCTTGCTGCTTCCTTTAAAGCCTTTCCACTGTTAAAGCTTGGCTACTTCATTTAAAGCCTCGCTGCTGCCGTGAAAGCTTGTCTGCTGCTGTTATAGCCTGGCTGCTGCTGTGAAAGCCTCTCTGCTGTGAAAGCCTCGCTGCTGCTGTGAAAGACTGGCTGCTGCTTTGAAAGACTGGCTGCTGCTGTTAAAGCCTGGCTGCTGCTGTTAAAGCCTGGCTGCGGTGAAAGCCTGGCTGCTGTTAAAGCCTTGCTGCTTCCTTTAAAGCCTTTCCTCTGTTAAAGCCTGGCTACTGCATTTAAAGCCTCGCTGCTGCTGTGAAAGCCTGTCTGCTGCTGTTAAAGCCTGGCTGCTACTGTTAAAGCTTGGATGCTGCTGTGAAAGCCTGGCTTCTGCTGCTGTTAAAGCCTGGCTGCTGCTTTTAAAGCCTGGCTGCTGCTGTAAAAGCCTGGCTGCTGCTGTTAAAGCCTGGCAGCTGCTTTTAAAGCCTGGCTGCTGCTGTTAAAGCATGGCTGCTGCTGTTAAAGCCTAGCTAATGTGAAAGCCTGTCTGCTGTTAAAACCTGGCTGCTGCTGTTAAAGCCAGGCTGCTGCTTTTAAAGCCTGGCTGCTGTTAAAGCCTGGCTGCTACTCTTAAAGCCTGGCTGCTGTTAAAGCCTGGCTGTTGCTGTTAAAGCCTGGCTGCTACTCTTAAAGCCTTGCTGCTGTTAAAGCCTGGCTGCTGCTGTCAAAGCCTGGCTGCTGCTGTTAAAGTCTGGCTGCTACTCTTAAAGCCTGGCTGCTGCTGTTAAAGCCTGGCTGCTGCTGTTAAAGCCTGGCTGCTGCTGTTAAAGCCTGGCTGCTGTGAAAGCCTGGCTGCTGTTAAAGCCTTGCTGCTTCCTTTAAAGCCTTTCCACTGTTAAAGCCTGGCTGCTGCTTTTAAAGCCTGGCTGCTGTTAAAGCCTGGCTGCTACTCTTAAAGCCTGGCTGCTGTTAAAGCCTGGCTGTTGCTGTTAAAGCCGGGCTGTTGCTGTTAAAGCCGGGCTGCTACTCTTAAAGCCTGGCTGCTGTTAAAGACTGGGTGCTGCTTTCAAAGCCTGGCTGCTGTTGTTAAAGTCTGGCTGCTACTCTTAAAGCCTGGCTGCTGTTAAATCCTGGCTGCTGCTGTGAAAGCCTGTCATCTGCTGTTAAAGCCTGGCTGCTTCTGTTAAAGCCTGGCTACTGTTAAAGCCTGGATGCTGCATTTACAGCCTCGCTGCTTCTGTGAAAGTCTGTCTGCTGCTGTTAAAGCCTGGCTGCTGTTAAAGCCTGGCTGCTGTTAAAGCCTGGCTGCTACTCTTAAAGCCTGGCTGCTGTTAAAGCCTGGCTGTTGCTGTTACAGCCTGGCTGCTGCTGTGAAAGCCTGGCTGCTGCTGTTAAACCCTTTCTGCTGCTGTGAAAGCCTGGCTGCTGCTCTTAAAGCCTGGCTACTGCTGTGAAAGCCTGTCTGCTGCTCTTAAAGCCTGGCTGCTGCTGTGAAAGCCTGGCTGCTGCTCTTAAAGCATGGCTGCTGCTGTTAAAGCCTGGCTAATATGAAAGCCTGTCTGCTGTTAAAACCTGGCTGCTGCTGTTTAAGCCTTTGCTTCTATGATAGCCTGGTTGCTGTTAAAGCCTGGCTGCTGCTTTTAAAGCCTGGCTGCTGTTAAAGCCTGGCTGCTACTTTTAAAGCCTGGCTGCTGTTAAATCCTGGCTGCTGTTAAAGCCTGGCTGTTGCTGTTAAAGCCGGGCTGCTACTCTTAAAGCCTGGCTACTGTTAAAGCCTGGATGCTGCATTTACAGCCTCGCTGCTGCTGTGAAAGCCTGTCTGCTGCTGTTAAAGCCTGGCTGTTGCTGTGAAAGTCTGACTGCTGCTTTGAAAGCCTGGCTGCTGCTGTGAAAGCCTGGCTGCTGTTGTTAAAGCCTGGCTGCTGCTGTTAAAGCCTGGCTGCTGCTGTAAAAGCCTGGCTGCTGCTGTTAAAGCCTGGCAGCTGCTTTTAAAGCCTGGCTGCTGCTGTTAAAGCATGGCTGCTGCTGTTAAAGCCTAGCTAATGTGAAAGCCTGTCTGCTGTTAAAACCTGGCTGCTGCTGTTAAAGCCAGGCTGCTGCTTTTAAAGCCTGGCTGCTGTTAAAGCCTGGCTGCTACTCTTAAAGCCTGGCTGCTGTTAAAGCCTGGCTGTTGCTGTTAAAGCCTGGCTGCTACTCTTAAAGCCTTGCTGCTGTTAAAGCCTGGCTGCTGCTGTCAAAGCCTGGCTGCTGCTGTTAAAGTCTGGCTGCTACTCTTAAAGCCTGGCTGCTGCTGTTAAAGCCTGGCTGCTGCTATTAAAGCCTGGCTGCTGCTGTTAAAGCCTGGCTGCTGCTGTTAAAGCCTGGCTGCTGTGAAAGCCTGGCTGCTGTTAAAGCCTTGCTGCTTCCTTTAAAGCCTTTCCACTGTTAAAGCCTGGCTGCTGCTTTTAAAGCCTGGCTGCTGTTAAAGCCTGGCTGCTACTCTTAAAGCCTGGCTGCTGTTAAAGCCTGGCTGTTGCTGTTAAAGCCGGGCTGTTGCTGTTAAAGCCGGGCTGCTACTCTTAAAGCCTGGCTGCTGTTAAAGACTGGGTGCTGCTTTCAAAGCCTGGCTGCTGTTGTTAAAGTCTGGCTGCTACTCTTAAAGCCTGGCTGCTGTTAAATCCTGGCTGCTGCTGTGAAAGCCTGTCATCTGCTGTTAAAGCCTGGCTGCTTCTGTTAAAGCCTGGCTACTGTTAAAGCCTGGATGCTGCATTTACAGCCTCGCTGCTTCTGTGAAAGTCTGTCTGCTGCTGTTAAAGCCTGGCTGCTGTTAAAGCCTGGCTGCTGTTAAAGCCTGGCTGCTACTCTTAAAGCCTGGCTGCTGTTAAAGCCTGGCTGTTGCTGTTACAGCCTGGCTGCTGCTGTGAAAGCCTGGCTGCTGCTGTTAAACCCTTTCTGCTGCTGTGAAAGCCTGGCTGCTGCTCTTAAAGCCTGGCTACTGCTGTGAAAGCCTGTCTGCTGCTCTTAAAGCCTGGCTGCTGCTGTGAAAGCCTGGCTGCTGCTCTTAAAGCATGGCTGCTGCTGTTAAAGCCTGGCTAATATGAAAGCCTGTCTGCTGTTAAAACCTGGCTGCTGCTGTTTAAGCCTTTGCTTCTATGATAGCCTGGTTGCTGTTAAAGCCTGGCTGCTGCTTTTAAAGCCTGGCTGCTGTTAAAGCCTGGCTGCTACTTTTAAAGCCTGGCTGCTGTTAAATCCTGGCTGCTGTTAAAGCCTGGCTGTTGCTGTTAAAGCCGGGCTGCTACTCTTAAAGCCTGGCTACTGTTAAAGCCTGGATGCTGCATTTACAGCCTCGCTGCTGCTGTGAAAGCCTGTCTGCTGCTGTTAAAGCCTGGCTGTTGCTGTGAAAGCCTGACTGCTGCTTTGAAAGCCTGGCTGCTGCTGTGAAAGCCTGGCTGCTGTTGTTAAAGCCTGGCTGCTGCTGTTAAAGCCTGGCTGCTGCTGTTAAAGCCTGGCTGCTGCTATTAAAGCCTGGCTGCTTCTGTTAAAGCCTGGCTACTGTTAAAGCCTGGCTGCTGCATTTAAAGCCTGGCTGCTGCTGTGAAAGACTGGCTGCTGCTGTTAAAGCCTGGCTGCTGCTGTTAAAGCCTGGCTGTTGCTGTGAAAGCCTGACTGCTGCTTTGAAAGCCTGGCTGCTGCTGTGAAAGCCTGGCTGCTGTTGTTAAAGCCTGGCTGCTGCTGTTAAAGCCTGGCTGCTGCTGTTAAAGCCTGGCTGCTGCTATTAAAGCCTGGCTGCTTCTGTTAAAGCCTGGCTACTGTTAAAGCCTGGCTGCTGCATTTAAAGCCTGGCTGCTGCTGTAAAAGACTGGCTGCTGCTGTTAAAGCCTGGCTGCTGCTGTTAAAGCCTGGCTGCTTCTGTTAAAGCCTGGCTACTGTTAAAGCCTGGCTACTGTTAAAGCCTGGCTGCTGCATTTAAAGCCTCGCTGCTGCTGTGAAAGCCTGTCTGCTGCTGTTAAAGCCTGGCTTCTGCTGTGAAAGCCTGTCTGCTGCTGTTAAAGCCTGGCTGCTGCTGTGAAAGCCTGGCTGTTTCTGTTAAAGCATGGCTGCTGCTGTTAAAGCCTGGCTAATGTGAAAGCCTGTCTGCTGTTAAAACCTTCCTGCTGCTGTTTAAGCCTTTGCTTCTGTGATAGCCTGGCTGCTGTTAAAGCCTAGCTGCTACTCTTAAAGCCTGGCTGCTGTTAAATCCTGGCTGCTGTTAAAGCCTGGCTGTTGCTGTTAAAGCCTGGCTGCTACTCTTGAAGCCTGGCTGCTGTTATAGCCTGGCTGCTGCTATCAAAGCCTGGCTGCTGCTGTTAAAGTCTGGCTGCTACTCTTAATGCCTGGCTGCTGTTAAAGCCTTGCTGCTTCCTTTAAAGCCTTTCCACTGTTAAAGCTTGGCTACTTCATTTAAAGCCTCGCTGCTGCCGTGAAAGCTTGTCTGCTGCTGTTATAGCCTGGCTGCTGCTGTGAAAGCCTCTCTGCTGTGAAAGCCTCGCTGCTGCTGTGAAAGACTGGCTGCTGCTTTGAAAGACTGGCTGCTGCTGTTAAAGCCTGGCTGCTGCTGTTAAAGCCTGGCTGCGGTGAAAGCCTGGCTGCTGTTAAAGCCTTGCTGCTTCCTTTAAAGCCTTTCCTCTGTTAAAGCCTGGCTACTGCATTTAAAGCCTCGCTGCTGCTGTGAAAGCCTGTCTGCTGCTGTTAAAGCCTGGCTGCTACTGTTAAAGCTTGGATGCTGCTGTGAAAGCCTGGCTTCTGCTGCTGTTAAAGCCTGGCTGCTGCTTTTAAAGCCTGGCTGCTGCTGTAAAAGCCTGGCTGCTGCTGTTAAAGCCTGGCAGCTGCTTTTAAAGCCTGGCTGCTGCTGTTAAAGCATGGCTGCTGCTGTTAAAGCCTAGCTAATGTGAAAGCCTGTCTGCTGTTAAAACCTGGCTGCTGCTGTTAAAGCCAGGCTGCTGCTTTTAAAGCCTGGCTGCTGTTAAAGCCTGGCTGCTACTCTTAAAGCCTGGCTGCTGTTAAAGCCTGGCTGTTGCTGTTAAAGCCTGGCTGCTACTCTTAAAGCCTTGCTGCTGTTAAAGCCTGGCTGCTGCTGTCAAAGCCTGGCTGCTGCTGTTAAAGTCTGGCTGCTACTCTTAAAGCCTGGCTGCTGCTGTTAAAGCCTGGCTGCTGCTGTTAAAGCCTGGCTGCTGCTGTTAAAGCCTGGCTGCTGTGAAAGCCTGGCTGCTGTTAAAGCCTTGCTGCTTCCTTTAAAGCCTTTCCACTGTTAAAGCCTGGCTGCTGCTTTTAAAGCCTGGCTGCTGTTAAAGCCTGGCTGCTACTCTTAAAGCCTGGCTGCTGTTAAAGCCTGGCTGTTGCTGTTAAAGCCGGGCTGTTGCTGTTAAAGCCGGGCTGCTACTCTTAAAGCCTGGCTGCTGTTAAAGACTGGGTGCTGCTTTCAAAGCCTGGCTGCTGTTGTTAAAGTCTGGCTGCTACTCTTAAAGCCTGGCTGCTGTTAAATCCTGGCTGCTGCTGTGAAAGCCTGTCATCTGCTGTTAAAGCCTGGCTGCTTCTGTTAAAGCCTGGCTACTGTTAAAGCCTGGATGCTGCATTTACAGCCTCGCTGCTTCTGTGAAAGTCTGTCTGCTGCTGTTAAAGCCTGGCTGCTGTTAAAGCCTGGCTGCTGTTAAAGCCTGGCTGCTACTCTTAAAGCCTGGCTGCTGTTAAAGCCTGGCTGTTGCTGTTACAGCCTGGCTGCTGCTGTGAAAGCCTGGCTGCTGCTGTTAAACCCTTTCTGCTGCTGTGAAAGCCTGGCTGCTGCTCTTAAAGCCTGGCTACTGCTGTGAAAGCCTGTCTGCTGCTCTTAAAGCCTGGCTGCTGCTGTGAAAGCCTGGCTGCTGCTCTTAAAGCATGGCTGCTGCTGTTAAAGCCTGGCTAATATGAAAGCCTGTCTGCTGTTAAAACCTGGCTGCTGCTGTTTAAGCCTTTGCTTCTATGATAGCCTGGTTGCTGTTAAAGCCTGGCTGCTGCTTTTAAAGCCTGGCTGCTGTTAAAGCCTGGCTGCTACTTTTAAAGCCTGGCTGCTGTTAAATCCTGGCTGCTGTTAAAGCCTGGCTGTTGCTGTTAAAGCCGGGCTGCTACTCTTAAAGCCTGGCTACTGTTAAAGCCTGGATGCTGCATTTACAGCCTCGCTGCTGCTGTGAAAGCCTGTCTGCTGCTGTTAAAGCCTGGCTGTTGCTGTGAAAGTCTGACTGCTGCTTTGAAAGCCTGGCTGCTGCTGTGAAAGCCTGGCTGCTGTTGTTAAAGCCTGGCTGCTGCTGTTAAAGCCTGGCTGCTGCTGTAAAAGCCTGGCTGCTGCTGTTAAAGCCTGGCAGCTGCTTTTAAAGCCTGGCTGCTGCTGTTAAAGCATGGCTGCTGCTGTTAAAGCCTAGCTAATGTGAAAGCCTGTCTGCTGTTAAAACCTGGCTGCTGCTGTTAAAGCCAGGCTGCTGCTTTTAAAGCCTGGCTGCTGTTAAAGCCTGGCTGCTACTCTTAAAGCCTGGCTGCTGTTAAAGCCTGGCTGTTGCTGTTAAAGCCTGGCTGCTACTCTTAAAGCCTTGCTGCTGTTAAAGCCTGGCTGCTGCTGTCAAAGCCTGGCTGCTGCTGTTAAAGTCTGGCTGCTACTCTTAAAGCCTGGCTGCTGCTGTTAAAGCCTGGCTGCTGCTGTTAAAGCCTGGCTGCTGCTGTTAAAGCCTGGCTGCTGCTGTTAAAGCCTGGCTGCTGTGAAAGCCTGGCTGCTGTTAAAGCCTTGCTGCTTCCTTTAAAGCCTTTCCACTGTTAAAGCCTGGCTGCTGCTTTTAAAGCCTGGCTGCTGTTAAAGCCTGGCTGCTACTCTTAAAGCCTGGCTGCTGTTAAAGCCTGGCTGTTGCTGTTAAAGCCGGGCTGTTGCTGTTAAAGCCGGGCTGCTACTCTTAAAGCCTGGCTGCTGTTAAAGACTGGGTGCTGCTTTCAAAGCCTGGCTGCTGTTGTTAAAGTCTGGCTGCTACTCTTAAAGCCTGGCTGCTGTTAAATCCTGGCTGCTGCTGTGAAAGCCTGTCATCTGCTGTTAAAGCCTGGCTGCTTCTGTTAAAGCCTGGCTACTGTTAAAGCCTGGATGCTGCATTTACAGCCTCGCTGCTTCTGTGAAAGTCTGTCTGCTGCTGTTAAAGCCTGGCTGCTGTTAAAGCCTGGCTGCTGTTAAAGCCTGGCTGCTACTCTTAAAGCCTGGCTGCTGTTAAAGCCTGGCTGTTGCTGTTACAGCCTGGCTGCTGCTGTGAAAGCCTGGCTGCTGCTGTTAAACCCTTTCTGCTGCTGTGAAAGCCTGGCTGCTGCTCTTAAAGCCTGGCTACTGCTGTGAAAGCCTGTCTGCTGCTCTTAAAGCCTGGCTGCTGCTGTGAAAGCCTGGCTGCTGCTCTTAAAGCATGGCTGCTGCTGTTAAAGCCTGGCTAATATGAAAGCCTGTCTGCTGTTAAAACCTGGCTGCTGCTGTTTAAGCCTTTGCTTCTATGATAGCCTGGTTGCTGTTAAAGCCTGGCTGCTGCTTTTAAAGCCTGGCTGCTGTTAAAGCCTGGCTGCTACTTTTAAAGCCTGGCTGCTGTTAAATCCTGGCTGCTGTTAAAGCCTGGCTGTTGCTGTTAAAGCCGGGCTGCTACTCTTAAAGCCTGGCTACTGTTAAAGCCTGGATGCTGCATTTACAGCCTCGCTGCTGCTGTGAAAGCCTGTCTGCTGCTGTTAAAGCCTGGCTGTTGCTGTGAAAGCCTGACTGCTGCTTTGAAAGCCTGGCTGCTGCTGTGAAAGCCTGGCTGCTGTTGTTAAAGCCTGGCTGCTGCTGTTAAAGCCTGGCTGCTGCTGTTAAAGCCTGGCTGCTGCTATTAAAGCCTGGCTGCTTCTGTTAAAGCCTGGCTACTGTTAAAGCCTGGCTGCTGCATTTAAAGCCTGGCTGCTGCTGTGAAAGACTGGCTGCTGCTGTTAAAGCCTGGCTGCTGCTGTTAAAGCCTGGCTGCTTCTGTTAAAGCCTGGCTACTGTTAAAGCCTTGCTGCTGCATTTAAAGCCTCGCTGCTGCTGTGAAAGCCTGTCTGCTGCTGTTAAAGCCTGGCTTCTGCTGTTAAAGCCTGTCTGCTGCTGTTAAAGCCTGGCTGCTGCTGTGAAAGCCTGGCTGTTTCTGTTAAAGCATGGCTGCTGCTGTTAAAGCCTGGCTAATGTGAAAGCCTGTCTGCTGTTAAAACCTGGCTGCTGCTGTTTAAGCCTTTGCTTCTGTGATAGCCTGGCTGCTGTTAAAGCCTAGCTGCTACTCTTAAAGCCTGGCTGCTGTTAAATCCTGGCTGCTGTTAAAGCCTGGCTGTTGCTGTTAAAGCCTGGCTGCTACTCTTGAAGCCTGGCTGCTGTTATAGCCTGGCTGCTGCTATCAAAGCCTGGCTGCTGCTGTTAAAGTCTGGCTGCTACTCTTAATGCCTGGCTGCTGTTAAAGCCTTGCTGCTTCCTTTAAAGCCTTTCCACTGTTAAAGCTTGGCTACTTCATTTAAAGCCTCGCTGCTGCCGTGAAAGCTTGTCTGCTGCTGTTATAGCCTGGCTGCTGCTGTGAAAGCCTGGCTGCTGCTCTTAAAGCATGGCTGCTGCTGTTAAAGCCTGGCTGCTGTTAAAGCCTGGCTGCTACTTTTAAAGCCTGGCTGCTGTTAAATCCTGGCTGCTGTTAAAGCCTGGCTGTTGCTGTGAAAGCCTTTCTGCTGCTGTTAAAGCCTGGCTGCTGCTGTGAAAGCCTGGCTGCTCCTGTTAAAGCATGGCTGCTGCTGTTAAAGCCTGGCTAATGTGAAAGCCTGTCTGCTGTTAAAACCTGGCTGCTGCTGTTTAAGCCTTTGCTTCTGTGATAGCCTGGCTGCTGTTAAAGCCTGGCTGCTGCTTTTAAAGCCTGGCTGCTCTTAAAGCCTGGCTGCTGCTGTGAAAGCCTGGCTGTTGCTGTTTTAGCCTGGCTGCTGCTGTGAAAGCCTGGCTGCTGCTGTTAAAGCCTGGCTGCTGCTGTTAAACCCTATCTGCTGCTGTGAAAGCCTGTCTGCTGCTCTTAAAGCCTGGCTGCTGCTGTGAAAGCCTGGCTGCTGCTGTGAAAGCCTGGCTGCTGCTCTTAAAGCATGGCTGCTGCTGTTAAAGCCTGGCTAATGTGAAAGCCTGTCTGCTGTTAAAACCTGGCTGCTGCTGTTTAAGCCTTTGCTTCTATGATAGCCTGGTTGCTGTTAAAGCCTGGCTGCTGCTTTTAAAGCCTGGCTGCTGTTAAAGCCTGGCTGCTACATTTAAAGCCTGGCTACTGTTAAAGCCTGGATGCTGCATTTACAGCCTCGCTGCTGCTGTGAAAGCCTGTCTGCTGCTGTTAAAGCCTGGCTGTTGCTGTGAAAGCCTGACTGCTGCTGTGAAAGCCTGGCTGCTGCTGTGAAAGCCTGGCTGCTGCTGTTAAAGCCTGGCTGCTGCTGTTAAAGCCTGGCTGCTGCTATTAAAGCCTGGCTGCTTCTGTTAAAGCCTGGCTACTGTTAAAGCCTGGCTGCTGCTCTTAAAGCCTCGCTGCTGCTGTTAAAGCCTTTGCTTCTATGATAGCCTGGTTGCTGTTAAAGCCTGGCTGCTACTCTTAAAGCCTGGCTGCTGTTAAAGCCTGGCTGTTGCTGTTACAGCCTGGCTGCTGCTGTGAAAGCCTGGCTGCTGCTGTTAAAGCCTGGCTACTGTTAAAGCCTGGATGCTGCATTTACAGCCTCGCTGCTTCTGTGAAAGTCTGTCTGCTGCTGTTAAAGCCTGGCTGCTGTTAAAGCCTGGCTGCTGTTAAAGCCTGGCTGCTACTCTTAAAGCCTGGCTGCTGTTAAAGCCTGGCTGTTGCTGTTACAGCCTGGCTGCTGCTGTGAAAGCCTGGCTGCTGCTGTTAAACCCTTTCTGCTGCTGTGAAAGCCTGGCTGCTGCTCTTAAAGCCTGGCTACTGCTGTGAAAGCCTGTCTGCTGCTCTTAAAGCCTGGCTGCTGCTGTGAAAGCCTGGCTGCTGCTCTTAAAGCATGGCTGCTGCTGTTAAAGCCTGGCTAATATGAAAGCCTGTCTGCTGTTAAAACCTGGCTGCTGCTGTTTAAGCCTTTGCTTCTATGATAGCCTGGTTGCTGTTAAAGCCTGGCTGCTGCTTTTAAAGCCTGGCTGCTGTTAAAGCCTGGCTGCTACTTTTAAAGCCTGGCTGCTGTTAAATCCTGGCTGCTGTTAAAGCCTGGCTGTTGCTGTTAAAGCCGGGCTGCTACTCTTAAAGCCTGGCTACTGTTAAAGCCTGGATGCTGCATTTACAGCCTCGCTGCTGCTGTGAAAGCCTGTCTGCTGCTGTTAAAGCCTGGCTGTTGCTGTGAAAGTCTGACTGCTGCTTTGAAAGCCTGGCTGCTGCTGTGAAAGCCTGGCTGCTGTTGTTAAAGCCTGGCTGCTGCTGTTAAAGCCTGGCTGCTGCTGTAAAAGCCTGGCTGCTGCTGTTAAAGCCTGGCAGCTGCTTTTAAAGCCTGGCTGCTGCTGTTAAAGCATGGCTGCTGCTGTTAAAGCCTAGCTAATGTGAAAGCCTGTCTGCTGTTAAAACCTGGCTGCTGCTGTTAAAGCCAGGCTGCTGCTTTTAAAGCCTGGCTGCTGTTAAAGCCTGGCTGCTACTCTTAAAGCCTGGCTGCTGTTAAAGCCTGGCTGTTGCTGTTAAAGCCTGGCTGCTACTCTTAAAGCCTTGCTGCTGTTAAAGCCTGGCTGCTGCTGTCAAAGCCTGGCTGCTGCTGTTAAAGTCTGGCTGCTACTCTTAAAGCCTGGCTGCTGCTGTTAAAGCCTGGCTGCTGCTGTTAAAGCCTGGCTGCTGCTGTTAAAGCCTGGCTGCTGCTGTTAAAGCCTGGCTGCTGTGAAAGCCTGGCTGCTGTTAAAGCCTTGCTGCTTCCTTTAAAGCCTTTCCACTGTTAAAGCCTGGCTGCTGCTTTTAAAGCCTGGCTGCTGTTAAAGCCTGGCTGCTACTCTTAAAGCCTGGCTGCTGTTAAAGCCTGGCTGTTGCTGTTAAAGCCGGGCTGTTGCTGTTAAAGCCGGGCTGCTACTCTTAAAGCCTGGCTGCTGTTAAAGACTGGGTGCTGCTTTCAAAGCCTGGCTGCTGTTGTTAAAGTCTGGCTGCTACTCTTAAAGCCTGGCTGCTGTTAAATCCTGGCTGCTGCTGTGAAAGCCTGTCATCTGCTGTTAAAGCCTGGCTGCTTCTGTTAAAGCCTGGCTACTGTTAAAGCCTGGATGCTGCATTTACAGCCTCGCTGCTTCTGTGAAAGTCTGTCTGCTGCTGTTAAAGCCTGGCTGCTGTTAAAGCCTGGCTGCTGTTAAAGCCTGGCTGCTACTCTTAAAGCCTGGCTGCTGTTAAAGCCTGGCTGTTGCTGTTACAGCCTGGCTGCTGCTGTGAAAGCCTGGCTGCTGCTGTTAAACCCTTTCTGCTGCTGTGAAAGCCTGGCTGCTGCTCTTAAAGCCTGGCTACTGCTGTGAAAGCCTGTCTGCTGCTCTTAAAGCCTGGCTGCTGCTGTGAAAGCCTGGCTGCTGCTCTTAAAGCATGGCTGCTGCTGTTAAAGCCTGGCTAATATGAAAGCCTGTCTGCTGTTAAAACCTGGCTGCTGCTGTTTAAGCCTTTGCTTCTATGATAGCCTGGTTGCTGTTAAAGCCTGGCTGCTGCTTTTAAAGCCTGGCTGCTGTTAAAGCCTGGCTGCTACTTTTAAAGCCTGGCTGCTGTTAAATCCTGGCTGCTGTTAAAGCCTGGCTGTTGCTGTTAAAGCCGGGCTGCTACTCTTAAAGCCTGGCTACTGTTAAAGCCTGGATGCTGCATTTACAGCCTCGCTGCTGCTGTGAAAGCCTGTCTGCTGCTGTTAAAGCCTGGCTGTTGCTGTGAAAGCCTGACTGCTGCTTTGAAAGCCTGGCTGCTGCTGTGAAAGCCTGGCTGCTGTTGTTAAAGCCTGGCTGCTGCTGTTAAAGCCTGGCTGCTGCTGTTAAAGCCTGGCTGCTGCTATTAAAGCCTGGCTGCTTCTGTTAAAGCCTGGCTACTGTTAAAGCCTGGCTGCTGCATTTAAAGCCTGGCTGCTGCTGTGAAAGACTGGCTGCTGCTGTTAAAGCCTGGCTGCTGCTGTTAAAGCCTGGCTGTTGCTGTGAAAGCCTGACTGCTGCTTTGAAAGCCTGGCTGCTGCTGTGAAAGCCTGGCTGCTGTTGTTAAAGCCTGGCTGCTGCTGTTAAAGCCTGGCTGCTGCTGTTAAAGCCTGGCTGCTGCTATTAAAGCCTGGCTGCTTCTGTTAAAGCCTGGCTACTGTTAAAGCCTGGCTGCTGCATTTAAAGCCTGGCTGCTGCTGTGAAAGACTGGCTGCTGCTGTTAAAGCCTGGCTGCTGCTGTTAAAGCCTGGCTGCTTCTGTTAAAGCCTGGCTACTGTTAAAGCCTGGCTGCTGCATTTAAAGCCTCGCTGCTGCTGTGAAAGCCTGTCTGCTGCTGTTAAAGCCTGGCTTCTGCTGTGAAAGCCTGTCTGCTGCTGTTAAAGCCTGGCTGCTGCTGTGAAAGCCTGGCTGTTTCTGTTAAAGCATGGCTGCTGCTGTTAAAGCCTGGCTAATGTTAAAGCCTGTCTGCTGTTAAAACCTTCCTGCTGCTGTTTAAGCCTTTGCTTCTGTGATAGCCTGGCTGCTGTTAAAGCCTAGCTGCTACTCTTAAAGCCTGGCTGCTGTTAAATCCTGGCTGCTGTTAAAGCCTGGCTGTTGCTGTTAAAGCCTGGCTGCTACTCTTGAAGCCTGGCTGCTGTTATAGCCTGGCTGCTGCTATCAAAGCCTGGCTGCTGCTGTTAAAGTCTGGCTGCTACTCTTAATGCCTGGCTGCTGTTAAAGCCTTGCTGCTTCCTTTAAAGCCTTTCCACTGTTAAAGCTTGGCTACTTCATTTAAAGCCTCGCTGCTGCCGTGAAAGCTTGTCTGCTGCTGTTATAGCCTGGCTGCTGCTGTGAAAGCCTCTCTGCTGTGAAAGCCTCGCTGCTGCTGTGAAAGACTGGCTGCTGCTTTGAAAGACTGGCTGCTGCTGTTAAAGCCTGGCTGCTGCTGTTAAAGCCTGGCTGCGGTGAAAGCCTGGCTGCTGTTAAAGCCTTGCTGCTTCCTTTAAAGCCTTTCCTCTGTTAAAGCCTGGCTACTGCATTTAAAGCCTCGCTGCTGCTGTGAAAGCCTGTCTGCTGCTGTTAAAGCCTGGCTGCTACTGTTAAAGCTTGGATGCTGCTGTGAAAGCCTGGCTTCTGCTGCTGTTAAAGCCTGGCTGCTGCTTTTAAAGCCTGGCTGCTGCTGTAAAAGCCTGGCTGCTGCTGTTAAAGCCTGGCAGCTGCTTTTAAAGCCTGGCTGCTGCTGTTAAAGCATGGCTGCTGCTGTTAAAGCCTAGCTAATGTGAAAGCCTGTCTGCTGTTAAAACCTGGCTGCTGCTGTTAAAGCCAGGCTGCTGCTTTTAAAGCCTGGCTGCTGTTAAAGCCTGGCTGCTACTCTTAAAGCCTGGCTGCTGTTAAAGCCTGGCTGTTGCTGTTAAAGCCTGGCTGCTACTCTTAAAGCCTTGCTGCTGTTAAAGCCTGGCTGCTGCTGTCAAAGCCTGGCTGCTGCTGTTAAAGTCTGGCTGCTACTCTTAAAGCCTGGCTGCTGCTGTTAAAGCCTGGCTGCTGCTGTTAAAGCCTGGCTGCTGCTGTTAAAGCCTGGCTGCTGTGAAAGCCTGGCTGCTGTTAAAGCCTTGCTGCTTCCTTTAAAGCCTTTCCACTGTTAAAGCCTGGCTGCTGCTTTTAAAGCCTGGCTGCTGTTAAAGCCTGGCTGCTACTCTTAAAGCCTGGCTGCTGTTAAAGCCTGGCTGTTGCTGTTAAAGCCGGGCTGTTGCTGTTAAAGCCGGGCTGCTACTCTTAAAGCCTGGCTGCTGTTAAAGACTGGGTGCTGCTTTCAAAGCCTGGCTGCTGTTGTTAAAGTCTGGCTGCTACTCTTAAAGCCTGGCTGCTGTTAAATCCTGGCTGCTGCTGTGAAAGCCTGTCATCTGCTGTTAAAGCCTGGCTGCTTCTGTTAAAGCCTGGCTACTGTTAAAGCCTGGATGCTGCATTTACAGCCTCGCTGCTTCTGTGAAAGTCTGTCTGCTGCTGTTAAAGCCTGGCTGCTGTTAAAGCCTGGCTGCTGTTAAAGCCTGGCTGCTACTCTTAAAGCCTGGCTGCTGTTAAAGCCTGGCTGTTGCTGTTACAGCCTGGCTGCTGCTGTGAAAGCCTGGCTGCTGCTGTTAAACCCTTTCTGCTGCTGTGAAAGCCTGGCTGCTGCTCTTAAAGCCTGGCTACTGCTGTGAAAGCCTGTCTGCTGCTCTTAAAGCCTGGCTGCTGCTGCTGTGAAAGCCTGGCTGCTGCTCTTAAAGCATGGCTGCTGCTGTTAAAGCCTGGCTAATATGAAAGCCTGTCTGCTGTTAAAACCTGGCTGCTGCTGTTTAAGCCTTTGCTTCTATGATAGCCTGGTTGCTGTTAAAGCCTGGCTGCTGCTTTTAAAGCCTGGCTGCTGTTAAAGCCTGGCTGCTACTTTTAAAGCCTGGCTGCTGTTAAATCCTGGCTGCTGTTAAAGCCTGGCTGTTGCTGTTAAAGCCGGGCTGCTACTCTTAAAGCCTGGCTACTGTTAAAGCCTGGATGCTGCATTTACAGCCTCGCTGCTGCTGTGAAAGCCTGTCTGCTGCTGTTAAAGCCTGGCTGTTGCTGTGAAAGTCTGACTGCTGCTTTGAAAGCCTGGCTGCTGCTGTGAAAGCCTGGCTGCTGTTGTTAAAGCCTGGCTGCTGCTGTTAAAGCCTGGCTGCTGCTGTAAAAGCCTGGCTGCTGCTGTTAAAGCCTGGCAGCTGCTTTTAAAGCCTGGCTGCTGCTGTTAAAGCATGGCTGCTGCTGTTAAAGCCTAGCTAATGTGAAAGCCTGTCTGCTGTTAAAACCTGGCTGCTGCTGTTAAAGCCAGGCTGCTGCTTTTAAAGCCTGGCTGCTGTTAAAGCCTGGCTGCTACTCTTAAAGCCTGGCTGCTGTTAAAGCCTGGCTGTTGCTGTTAAAGCCTGGCTGCTACTCTTAAAGCCTTGCTGCTGTTAAAGCCTGGCTGCTGCTGTCAAAGCCTGGCTGCTGCTGTTAAAGTCTGGCTGCTACTCTTAAAGCCTGGCTGCTGCTGTTAAAGCCTGGCTGCTGCTGTTAAAGCCTGGCTGCTGCTGTTAAAGCCTGGCTGCTGCTGTTAAAGCCTGGCTGCTGTTAAAGCCTTGCTGCTTCCTTTAAAGCCTTTCCACTGTTAAAGCCTGGCTGCTGCTTTTAAAGCCTGGCTGCTGTTAAAGCCTGGCTGCTACTCTTAAAGCCTGGCTGCTGTTAAAGCCTGGCTGTTGCTGTTAAAGCCGGGCTGTTGCTGTTAAAGCCGGGCTGCTACTCTTAAAGCCTGGCTGCTGTTAAAGACTGGGTGCTGCTTTCAAAGCCTGGCTGCTGTTGTTAAAGTCTGGCTGCTACTCTTAAAGCCTGGCTGCTGTTAAATCCTGGCTGCTGCTGTGAAAGCCTGTCATCTGCTGTTAAAGCCTGGCTGCTTCTGTTAAAGCCTGGCTACTGTTAAAGCCTGGATGCTGCATTTACAGCCTCGCTGCTTCTGTGAAAGTCTGTCTGCTGCTGTTAAAGCCTGGCTGCTGTTAAAGCCTGGCTGCTGTTAAAGCCTGGCTGCTACTCTTAAAGCCTGGCTGCTGTTAAAGCCTGGCTGTTGCTGTTACAGCCTGGCTGCTGCTGTGAAAGCCTGGCTGCTGCTGTTAAACCCTTTCTGCTGCTGTGAAAGCCTGGCTGCTGCTCTTAAAGCCTGGCTACTGCTGTGAAAGCCTGTCTGCTGCTCTTAAAGCCTGGCTGCTGCTGTGAAAGCCTGGCTGCTGCTCTTAAAGCATGGCTGCTGCTGTTAAAGCCTGGCTAATATGAAAGCCTGTCTGCTGTTAAAACCTGGCTGCTGCTGTTTAAGCCTTTGCTTCTATGATAGCCTGGTTGCTGTTAAAGCCTGGCTGCTGCTTTTAAAGCCTGGCTGCTGTTAAAGCCTGGCTGCTACTTTTAAAGCCTGGCTGCTGTTAAATCCTGGCTGCTGTTAAAGCCTGGCTGTTGCTGTTAAAGCCGGGCTGCTACTCTTAAAGCCTGGCTACTGTTAAAGCCTGGATGCTGCATTTACAGCCTCGCTGCTGCTGTGAAAGCCTGTCTGCTGCTGTTAAAGCCTGGCTGTTGCTGTGAAAGCCTGACTGCTGCTTTGAAAGCCTGGCTGCTGCTGTGAAAGCCTGGCTGCTGTTGTTAAAGCCTGGCTGCTGCTGTTAAAGCCTGGCTGCTGCTGTTAAAGCCTGGCTGCTGCTATTAAAGCCTGGCTGCTTCTGTTAAAGCCTGGCTACTGTTAAAGCCTGGCTGCTGCATTTAAAGCCTGGCTGCTGCTGTGAAAGACTGGCTGCTGCTGTTAAAGCCTGGCTGCTGCTGTTAAAGCCTGGCTGCTTCTGTTAAAGCCTGGCTACTGTTAAAGCCTTGCTGCTGCATTTAAAGCCTCGCTGCTGCTGTGAAAGCCTGTCTGCTGCTGTTAAAGCCTGGCTTCTGCTGTTAAAGCCTGTCTGCTGCTGTTAAAGCCTGGCTGCTGCTGTGAAAGCCTGGCTGTTTCTGTTAAAGCATGGCTGCTGCTGTTAAAGCCTGGCTAATGTGAAAGCCTGTCTGCTGTTAAAACCTGGCTGCTGCTGTTTAAGCCTTTGCTTCTGTGATAGCCTGGCTGCTGTTAAAGCCTAGCTGCTACTCTTAAAGCCTGGCTGCTGTTAAATCCTGGCTGCTGTTAAAGCCTGGCTGTTGCTGTTAAAGCCTGGCTGCTACTCTTGAAGCCTGGCTGCTGTTATAGCCTGGCTGCTGCTATCAAAGCCTGGCTGCTGCTGTTAAAGTCTGGCTGCTACTCTTAATGCCTGGCTGCTGTTAAAGCCTTGCTGCTTCCTTTAAAGCCTTTCCACTGTTAAAGCTTGGCTACTTCATTTAAAGCCTCGCTGCTGCCGTGAAAGCTTGTCTGCTGCTGTTATAGCCTGGCTGCTGCTGTGAAAGCCTGGCTGCTGCTCTTAAAGCATGGCTGCTGCTGTTAAAGCCTGGCTGCTGTTAAAGCCTGGCTGCTACTTTTAAAGCCTGGCTGCTGTTAAATCCTGGCTGCTGTTAAAGCCTGGCTGTTGCTGTGAAAGCCTTTCTGCTGCTGTTAAAGCCTGGCTGCTGCTGTGAAAGCCTGGCTGCTCCTGTTAAAGCATGGCTGCTGCTGTTAAAGCCTGGCTAATGTGAAAGCCTGTCTGCTGTTAAAACCTGGCTGCTGCTGTTTAAGCCTTTGCTTCTGTGATAGCCTGGCTGCTGTTAAAGCCTGGCTGCTGCTTTTAAAGCCTGGCTGCTCTTAAAGCCTGGCTGCTGCTGTGAAAGCCTGGCTGTTGCTGTTTTAGCCTGGCTGCTGCTGTGAAAGCCTGGCTGCTGCTGTTAAAGCCTGGCTGCTGCTGTTAAACCCTATCTGCTGCTGTGAAAGCCTGTCTGCTGCTCTTAAAGCCTGGCTGCTGCTGTGAAAGCCTGGCTGCTGCTGTGACAGCCTGGCTGCTGCTCTTAAAGCATGGCTGCTGCTGTTAAAGCCTGGCTAATGTGAAAGCCTGTCTGCTGTTAAAACCTGGCTGCTGCTGTTTAAGCCTTTGCTTCTATGATAGCCTGGTTGCTGTTAAAGCCTGGCTGCTGCTTTTAAAGCCTGGCTGCTGTTAAAGCCTGGCTGCTACATTTAAAGCCTGGCTACTGTTAAAGCCTGGATGCTGCATTTACAGCCTCGCTGCTGCTGTGAAAGCCTGTCTGCTGCTGTTAAAGCCTGGCTGTTGCTGTGAAAGCCTGACTGCTGCTGTGAAAGCCTGGCTGCTGCTGTGAAAGCCTGGCTGCTGCTGTTAAAGCCTGGCTGCTGCTGTTAAAGCCTGGCTGCTGCTATTAAAGCCTGGCTGCTTCTGTTAAAGCCTGGCTACTGTTAAAGCCTGGCTGCTGCTCTTAAAGCCTCGCTGCTGCTGTTAAAGCCTTTGCTTCTATGATAGCCTGGTTGCTGTTAAAGCCTGGCTGCTACTCTTAAAGCCTGGCTGCTGTTAAAGCCTGGCTGTTGCTGTTACAGCCTGGCTGCTGCTGTGAAAGCCTGGCTGCTGCTGTTAAACCCTTTCTGCTGCTGTGAAAGCCTGGCTGCTGCTCTTAAAGCCTGGCTTATGCTGTGAAAGCCTGTCTGCTGCTCTTAAAGCCTGGCTGCTGCTGTGAAAGCCTGGCTGCTGCTCTTAAAGCATGGCTGCTGCTGTTAAAGCCTGGCTAATATGAAAGCCTGTCTGCTGTTAAAACCTGGCTGCTGCTGTTTAAGCCTTTGCTTCTATGATAGCCTGGTTGCTGTTAAAGCCTGGCTGCTGCTTTTAAAGCCTGGCTGCTGTTAAAGCCTGGCTGCTACTTTTAAAGCCTGGCTGCTGTTAAATCCTGGCTGCTGTTAAAGCCTGGCTGTTGCTGTTAAAGCCGGGCTGCTACTCTTAAAGCCTGGCTGCTGTTAAAGCCTGGCTGCTGCTGTGAAAGCCTGTCATCTGCTGTTAAAGCCTGGCTGCTTCTGTTAAAGCCTGGCTACTGTTAAAGCCTGGATGCTGCATTTACAGCCTCGCTGCTGCTGTGAAAGCCTGTCTGCTGCTGTTAAAGCCTGGCTGTTGCTGTGAAAGCCTGACTGCTGCTTTGAAAGCCTGGCTGCTGCTGTTAAAGCCTGGCTGCTGCTGTTAAAGCCTGGCTGCTGCTGTTAAAGCCTGGCTGCTGCTATTAAAGCCTGGCTGCTTCTGTTAAAGCCTGGCTACTGTTAAAGCCTGGCTGCTGCATTTAAAGCCTCGCTGCTGCTGTGAAAGACTGGCTGCTGCTGTTAAAGCCTGGCTGCTGCTGTTAAAGCCTGGCTGCTTCTGTTAAAGCCTGGCTACTGGTAAAGCCTGGCTGCTGCATTTAAAGCCTCGCTGCTGCTGTGAAAGCCTGTCTGCTGCTGTTAAAGCCTGGCTTCTGCTGTGAAAGCCTGTCTGCTGCTGTTAAAGCCTGGCTGCTGCTGTGAAAGCCTGGCTGTTTCTGTTAAAGCATGGCTGCTGCTGTTAAAGCCTGGCTAATGTGAAAGCCTGTCTGCTGTTAAAACCTGGCTGCTGCTGTTTAAGCCTTTGCTTCTGTGATAGCCTGGCTGCTGTTAAAGCCTAGCTGCTACTCTTAAAGCCTGGCTGCTGTTAAATCCTGGCTGCTGTTAAAGCCTGGCTGTTGCTGTTAAAGCCTGGCTGCTACTCTTAAAGCCTGGCTGCTGTTATAGCCTGGCTGCTGCTATCAAAGCCTGGCTGCTGCTGTTAAAGTCTGGCTGCTACTCTTAATGCCTGGCTGCTGTTAAAGCCTTGCTGCTTCCTTTAAAGCCTTTCCACTGTTAAAGCTTGGCTACTTCATTTAAAGCCTCGCTGCTGCCGTGAAAGCTTGTCTGCTGCTGTTATAGCCTGGCTGCTGCTGTGAAAGCCTCTCTGCTGTGAAAGCCTCGCTGCTGCTGTGAAAGACTGGCTGCTGCTTTGAAAGACTGGCTGCTGCTGTTAAAGCCTGGCTGCTGCTGTTAAAGCCTGGCTGCGGTGAAAGCCTGGCTGCTGTTAAAGCCTTGCTGCTTCCTTTAAAGCCTTTCCTCTGTTAAAGCCTGGCTACTGCATTTAAAGCCTCGCTGCTGCTGTGAAAGCCTGTCTGCTGCTGTTAAAGCCTGGCTGCTACTGTTAAAGCTTGGATGCTGCTGTGAAAGCCTGGCTGCTGCTGTTAAAGCCTGGCTGCTGCTTTTAAAGCCTGGCTGCTGCTGTAAAAGCCTGGCTGCTGCTGTTAAAGCCTGGCAGCTGCTTTTAAAGCCTGGCTGCTGCTGTTAAAGCATGGCTGCTGCTGTTAAAGCCTAGCTAATGTGAAAGCCTGTCTGCTGTTAAAACCTGGCTGCTGCTGTTAAAGCCAGGCTGCTGCTTTTAAAGCCTGGTTGCTGTTAAAGCCTGGCTGCTACTCTTAAAGCCTGGCTGCTGTTAAAGCCTGGCTGTTGCTGTTAAAGCCTGGCTGCTACTCTTAAAGCCTTGCTGCTGTTAAAGCCTGGCTGCTGCTGTCAAAGCCTGGCTGCTGCTGTTAAAGTCTGGCTGCTACTCTTAAAGCCTGGCTGCTGCTGTTAAAGCCTGGCTGCTGCTGTTAAAGCCTGGCTGCTGCTGTTAAAGCCTGGCTGCTGCTGTTAAAGCCTGGCTGCTGTGAAAGCCTGGCTGTTGCTGTTAAAGCCTTGCTGCTTCCTTTAAAGCCTTTCCACTGTTAAAGCCTGGCTGCTGCTTTTAAAGCCTGGCTGCTGTTAAAGCCTGGCTGCTACTCTTAAAGCCTGGCTGCTGTTAAAGCCTGGCTGTTGCTGTTAAAGCCGGGCTGTTGCTGTTAAAGCCGGGCTGCTACTCTTAAAGCCTGGCTGCTGTTAAAGACTGGGTGCTGCTTTCAAAGCCTGGCTGCTGTTGTTAAAGTCTGGCTGCTACTCTTAAAGCCTGGCTGCTGTTAAATCCTGGCTGCTGCTGTGAAAGCCTGTCATCTGCTGTTAAAGCCTGGCTGCTTCTGTTAAAGCCTGGCTACTGTTAAAGCCTGGATGCTGCATTTACAGCCTCGCTGCTTCTGTGAAAGTCTGTCTGCTGCTGTTAAAGCCTGGCTGCTGTTAAAGCCTGGCTGCTGTTAAAGCCTGGCTGCTACTCTTAAAGCCTGGCTGCTGTTAAAGCCTGGCTGTTGCTGTTACAGCCTGGCTGCTGCTGTGAAAGCCTGGCTGCTGCTGTTAAACCCTTTCTGCTGCTGTGAAAGCCTGGCTGCTGCTCTTAAAGCCTGGCTACTGCTGTGAAAGCCTGTCTGCTGCTCTTAAAGCCTGGCTGCTGCTGTGAAAGCCTGGCTGCTGCTCTTAAAGCATGGCTGCTGCTGTTAAAGCCTGGCTAATATGAAAGCCTGTCTGCTGTTAAAACCTGGCTGCTGCTGTTTAAGCCTTTGCTTCTATGATAGCCTGGTTGCTGTTAAAGCCTGGCTGCTGCTTTTAAAGCGTGGCTGCTGTTAAAGCCTGGCTGCTACTTTTAAAGCCTGGCTGCTGTTAAATCCTGGCTGCTGTTAAAGCCTGGCTGTTGCTGTTAAAGCCGGGCTGCTACTCTTAAAGCCTGGCTACTGTTAAAGCCTGGATGCTGCATTTACAGCCTCGCTGCTGCTGTGAAAGCCTGTCTGCTGCTGTTAAAGCCTGGCTGTTGCTGTGAAAGCCTGACTGCTGCTTTGAAAGCCTGGCTGCTGCTGTGAAAGCCTGGCTGCTGTTGTTAAAGCCTGGCTGCTGCTGTTAAAGCCTGGCTGCTGCTGTTAAAGCCTGGCTGCTGCTATTAAAGCCTGGCTGCTTCTGTTAAAGCCTGGCTACTGTTAAAGCCTGGCTGCTGCATTTAAAGCCTGGCTGCTGCTGTGAAAGACTGGCTGCTGCTGTTAAAGCCTGGCTGCTGCTGTTAAAGCCTGGCTGCTTCTGTTAAAGCCTGGCTACTGTTAAAGCCTTGCTGCTGCATTTAAAGCCTCGCTGCTGCTGTGAAAGCCTGTCTGCTGCTGTTAAAGCCTGTCTGCTGCTGTTAAAGCCTGGCTGCTGCTGTGAAAGCCTGGCTGTTTCTGTTAAAGCATGGCTGCTGCTGTTAAAGCCTGGCTAATGTGAAAGCCTGTCTGCTGTTAAAACCTGGCTGCTGCTGTTTAAGCCTTTGCTTCTGTGATAGCCTGGCTGCTGTTAAAGCCTAGCTGCTACTCTTAAAGCCTGGCTGCTGTTAAATCCTGGCTGCTGTTAAAGCCTGGCTGTTGCTGTTAAAGCCTGGCTGCTACTCTTGAAGCCTGGCTGCTGTTATAGCCTGGCTGCTGCTATCAAAGCCTGGCTGCTGCTGTTAAAGTCTGGCTGCTACTCTTAATACCTGGCTGCTGTTAAAGCCTTGCTGCTTCCTTTAAAGCCTTTCCACTGTTAAAGCTTGGCTACTTCATTTAAAGCCTCGCTGCTGCCGTGAAAGCTTGTCTGCTGCTGTTATAGCCTGGCTGCTGCTGTGAAAGCCTGGCTGCTGCTCTTAAAGCATGGCTGCTGCTGTTAAAGCCTGGCTGCTGTTAAAGCCTGGCTGCTACTTTTAAAGCCTGGCTGCTGTTAAATCCTGGCTGCTGTTAAAGCCTGGCTGTTGCTGTGAAAGCCTTTCTGCTGCTGTTAAAGCCTGGCTGCTGCTGTGAAAGCCTGGCTGCTCCTGTTAAAGCATGGCTGCTGCTGTTAAAGCCTGGCTAATGTGAAAGCCTGTCTGCTGTTAAAACCTGGCTGCTGCTGTTTAAGCCTTTGCTTCTGTGATAGCCTGGCTGCTGTTAAAGCCTGGCTGCTGCTTTTAAAGCCTGGCTGCTCTTAAAGCCTGGCTGCTGCTGTGAAAGCCTGGCTGTTGCTGTTTTAGCCTGGCTGCTGCTGTGAAAGCCTGGCTGCTGCTGTGAAAGCCTGGCTGCTGCTGTTAAAGCCTGGCTGCTGCTGTTAAACCCTATCTGCTGCTGTGAAAGCCTGTCTGCTGCTCTTAAAGCCTGGCTGCTGCTGTGAAAGCCTGGCTGCTGCTGTGAAAGCCTGGCTGCTGCTCTTAAAGCATGGCTGCTGCTGTTAAAGCCTGGCTAATGTGAAAGCCTGTCTGCTGTTAAAACCTGGCTGCTGCTGTTTAAGCCTTTGCTTCTATGATAGCCTGGTTGCTGTTAAAGTCTGGCTGCTGCTTTTAAAGCCTGGCTGCTGTTAAAGCCTGGCTGCTACATTTAAAGCCTGGCTACTGTTAAAGCCTGGATGCTGCATTTACAGCCTCGCTGCTGCTGTGAAAGCCTGTCTGCTGCTGTTAAAGCCTGGCTGTTGCTGTGAAAGCCTGACTGCTGCTGTGAAAGCCTGGCTGCTGCTGTGAAAGCCTGGCTGCTGCTGTTAAAGCCTGGCTGCTGCTGTTAAAGCCTGGCTGCTGCTATTAAAGCCTGGCTGCTTCTGTTAAAGCCTGGCTACTGTTAAAGCCTGGCTGCTGCTCTTAAAGCCTCGCTGCTGCTGTTAAAGCCTTTGCTTCTATGATAGCCTGGTTGCTGTTAAAGCCTGGCTGCTACTCTTAAAGCCTGGCTGCTGTTAAAGCCTGGCTGTTGCTGTTACAGCCTGGCTGCTGCTGTGAAAGCCTGGCTGCTGCTGTTAAACCCTTTCTGCTGCTGTGAAAGCCTGGCTGCTGCTCTTAAAGCCTGGCTACTGCTGTGAAAGCCTGTCTGCTGCTCTTAAAGCCTGGCTGCTGCTGTGAAAGCCTGGCTGCTGCTCTTAAAGCATGGCTGCTGCTGTTAAAGCCTGGCTAATATGAAAGCCTGTCTGCTGTTAAAACCTGGCTGCTGCTGTTTAAGCCTTTGCTTCTATGATAGCCTGGTTGCTGTTAAAGCCTGGCTGCTGCTTTTAAAGCCTGGCTGCTGTTAAAGCCTGGCTGCTACTTTTAAAGCCTGGCTGCTGTTAAATCCTGGCTGCTGTTAAAGCCTGGCTGTTGCTGTTAAAGCCGGGCTGCTACTCTTAAAGCCTGGCTACTGTTAAAGCCTGGATGCTGCATTTACAGCCTCGCTGCTGCTGTGAAAGCCTGTCTGCTGCTGTTAAAGCCTGGCTGTTGCTGTGAAAGCCTGACTGCTGCTTTGAAAGCCTGGCTGCTGCTGTGAAAGCCTGGCTGCTGTTGTTAAAGCCTGGCTGCTGCTGTTAAAGCCTGGCTGCTGCTGTTAAAGCCTGGCTGCTGCTATTAAAGCCTGGCTGCTTCTGTTAAAGCCTGGCTACTGTTAAAGCCTGGCTGCTGCATTTAAAGCCTGGCTGCTGCTGTGAAAGACTGGCTGCTGCTGTTAAAGCCTGGCTGCTGCTGTTAAAGCCTGGCTGCTTCTGTTAAAGCCTGGCTACTGTTAAAGCCTTGCTCCTGCATTTAAAGCCTCGCTGCTGCTGTGAAAGCCTGTCTGCTGCTGTTAAAGCCTGGCTTCTGCTGTTAAAGCCTGTCTGCTGCTGTTAAAGCCTGGCTGCTGCTGTGAAAGCCTGGCTGTTTCTGTTAAAGCATGGCTGCTGCTGTTAAAGCCTGGCTAATGTGAAAGCCTGTCTGCTGTTAAAACCTGGCTGCTGCTGTTTAAGCCTTTGCTTCTGTGATAGCCTGGCTGCTGTTAAAGCCTAGCTGCTACTCTTAAAGCCTGGCTGCTGTTAAATCCTGGCTGCTGTTAAAGCCTGGCTGTTGCTGTTAAAGCCTGGCTGCTACTCTTGAAGCCTGGCTGCTGTTATAGCCTGGCTGCTGCTATCAAAGCCTGGCTGCTGCTGTTAAAGTCTGGCTGCTACTCTTAATGCCTGCCTGCTGTTAAAGCCTTGCTGCTTCCTTTAAAGCCTTTCCACTGTTAAAGCTTGGCTACTTCATTTAAAGCCTCGCTGCTGCCGTGAAAGCTTGTCTGCTGCTGTTATAGCCTGGCTGCTGCTGTGAAAGCCTGGCTGCTGCTCTTAAAGCATGGCTGCTGCTGTTAAAGCCTGGCTGCTGTTAAAGCCTGGCTGCTACTTTTAAAGCCTGGCTGCTGTTAAATCCTGGCTGCTGTTAAAGCCTGGCTGTTGCTGTGAAAGCCTTTCTGCTGCTGTTAAAGCCTGGCTGCTGCTGTGAAAGCCTGGCTGCTCCTGTTAAAGCATGGCTGCTGCTGTTAAAGCCTGGCTAATGTGAAAGCCTGTCTGCTGTTAAAACCTGGCTGCTGCTGTTTAAGCCTTTGCTTCTGTGATAGCCTGGCTGCTGTTAAAGCCTGGCTGCTGCTTTTAAAGCCTGGCTGCTCTTAAAGCCTGGCTGCTGCTGTGAAAGCCTGGCTGTTGCTGTTTTAGCCTGGCTGCTGCTGTGAAAGCCTGGCTGCTGCTGTGAAAGCCTGGCTGCTGCTGTTAAAGCCTGGCTGCTGCTGTTAAACCCTATCTGCTGCTGTGAAAGCCTGTCTGCTGCTCTTAAAGCCTGGCTGCTGCTGTGAAAGCCTGGCTGCTGCTGTGAAAGCCTGGCTGCTGCTCTTAAAGCATGGCTGCTGCTGTTAAAGCCTGGCTAATGTGAAAGCCTGTCTGCTGTTAAAACCTGGCTGCTGCTGTTTAAGCCTTTGCTTCTATGATAGCCTGGTTGCTGTTAAAGCCTGGCTGCTGCTTTTAAAGCCTGGCTGCTGTTAAAGCCTGGCTGCTACATTTAAAGCCTGGCTACTGTTAAAGCCTGGATGCTGCATTTACAGCCTCGCTGCTGCTGTGAAAGCCTGTCTGCTGCTGTTAAAGCCTGGCTGTTGCTGTGAAAGCCTGACTGCTGCTGTGAAAGCCTGGCTGCTGCTGTGAAAGCCTGGCTGCTGCTGTTAAAGCCCAGCTGCTGCTGTTAAAGCCTGGCTGCTGCTATTAAAGCCTGGCTGCTTCTGTTAAAGCCTGGCTACTGTTAAAGCCTGTCTGCTGCTCTTAAAGCCTGGCTTATGCTGTGAAAGCCTGTCTGCTGCTCTTAAAGCCTGGCTGCTGCTGTGAAAGCCTGGCTGCTGCTCTTAAAGCATGGCTGCTGCTGTTAAAGCCTGGCTAATATGAAAGCCTGTCTGCTGTTAAAACCTGGCTGCTGCTGTTTAAGCCTTTGCTTCTATGATAGCCTGGTTGCTGTTAAAGCCTGGCTGCTGCTTTTAAAGCCTGGCTGCTGTTTAAGCCTGGCTGCTACTTTTAAAGCCTGGCTGCTGTTAAATCCTGGCTGCTGTTAAAGCCTGGCTGTTGCTGTTAAAGCCGGGCTGCTACTCTTAAAGCCTGGCTGCTGTTAAAGCCTGGCTGCTGCTGTGAAAGCCTGTCATCTGCTGTTAAAGCCTGGCTGCTTCTGTTAAAGCCTGGCTACTGTTAAAGCCTGGATGCTGCATTTACAGCCTCGCTGCTGCTGTGAAAGCCTGTCTGCTGCTGTTAAAGCCTGGCTGTTGCTGTGAAAGCCTGACTGCTGCTTTGAAAGCCTGGCTGCTGCTGTTAAAGCCTGGCTGCTGCTGTTAAAGCCTGGCTGCTGCTGTTAAAGCCTGGCTGCTGCTATTAAAGCCTGGCTGCTTCTGTTAAAGCCTGGCTACTGTTAAAGCCTGGCTGCTGCATTTAAAGCCTCGCTGCTGCTGTGAAAGACTGGCTGCTGCTGTTAAAGCCTGGCTGCTGCTGTTAAAGCCTGGCTGCTTCTGTTAAAGCCTGGCTACTGTTAAAGCCTGGCTGCTGCATTTAAAGCCTCGCTGCTGCTGTGAAAGCCTGTCTGCTGCTGTTAAAGCCTGGCTTCTGCTGTGAAAGCCTGTCTGCTGCTGTTAAAGCCTGGCTGCTGCTGTGAAAGCCTGGCTGTTTCTGTTAAAGCATGGCTGCTGCTGTTAAAGCCTGGCTAATGTGAAAGCCTGTCTGCTGTTAAAACCTGGCTGCTGCTGTTTAAGCCTTTGCTTCTGTGATAGCCTGGCTGCTGTTAAAGCCTAGCTGCTACTCTTAAAGCCTGGCTGCTGTTAAATCCTGGCTGCTGTTAAAGCCTGGCTGTTGCTGTTAAAGCCTGGCTGCTACTCTTAAAGCCTGGCTGCTACTCTTAAAGCCTGGCTGCTGTTATAGCCTGGCTGCTGCTATCAAAGCCTGGCTGCTGCTGTTAAAGTCTGGCTGCTACTCTTAATGCCTGGCTGCTGTTAAAGCCTTGCTGCTTCCTTTAAAGCCTTTCCACTGTTAAAGCTTGGCTACTTCATTTAAAGCCTCGCTGCTGCCGTGAAAGCTTGTCTGCTGCTGTTATAGCCTGGCTGCTGCTGTGAAAGCCTCTCTGCTGTGAAAGCCTCGCTGCTGCTGTGAAAGACTGGCTGCTGCTTTGAAAGACTGGCTGCTGCTGTTAAAGCCTGGCTGCTGCTGTTAAAGCCTGGCTGCGGTGAAAGCCTGGCTGCTGTTAAAGCCTTGCTGCTTCCTTTAAAGCCTTTCCTCTGTTAAAGCCTGGCTACTGCATTTAAAGCCTCGCTGCTGCTGTGAAAGCCTGTCTGCTGCTGTTAAAGCCTGGCTGCTACTGTTAAAGCTTGGATGCTGCTGTGAAAGCCTGGCTGCTGCTGTTAAAGCCTGGCTGCTGCTTTTAAAGCCTGGCTGCTGCTGTAAAAGCCTGGCTGCTGCTGTTAAAGCCTGGCAGCTGCTTTTAAAGCCTGGCTGCTGCTGTTAAAGCATGGCTGCTGCTGTTAAAGCCTAGCTAATGTGAAAGCCTGTCTGCTGTTAAAACCTGGCTGCTGCTGTTAAAGCCAGGCTGCTGCTTTTAAAGCCTGGTTGCTGTTAAAGCCTGGCTGCTACTCTTAAAGCCTGGCTGCTGTTAAAGCCTGGCTGTTGCTGTTAAAGCCTGGCTGCTACTCTTAAAGCCTTGCTGCTGTTAAAGCCTGGCTGCTGCTGTCAAAGCCTGGCTGCTGCTGTTAAAGTCTGGCTGCTACTCTTAAAGCCTGGCTGCTGCTGTTAAAGCCTGGCTGCTGCTGTTAAAGCCTGGCTGCTGCTGTTAAAGCCTGGCTGCTGCTGTTAAAGCCTGGCTGCTGTGAAAGCCTGGCTGCTGTTAAAGCCTTGCTGCTTCCTTTAAAGCCTTTCCACTGTTAAAGCCTGGCTGCTGCTTTTAAAGCCTGGCTGCTGTTAAAGCCTGGCTGCTACTCTTAAAGCCTGGCTGCTGTTAAAGCCTGGCTGTTGCTGTTAAAGCCGGGCTGTTGCTGTTAAAGCCGGGCTGCTACTCTTAAAGCCTGGCTGCTGTTAAAGACTGGGTGCTGCTTTCAAAGCCTGGCTGCTGTTGTTAAAGTCTGGCTGCTACTCTTAAAGCCTGGCTGCTGTTAAATCCTGGCTGCTGCTGTGAAAGCCTGTCATCTGCTGTTAAAGCCTGGCTGCTTCTGTTAAAGCCTGGCTACTGTTAAAGCCTGGATGCTGCATTTACAGCCTCGCTGCTTCTGTGAAAGTCTGTCTGCTGCTGTTAAAGCCTGGCTGCTGTTAAAGCCTGGCTGCTGTTAAAGCCTGGCTGCTACTCTTAAAGCCTGGCTGCTGTTAAAGCCTGGCTGTTGCTGTTACAGCCTGGCTGCTGCTGTGAAAGCCTGGCTGCTGCTGTTAAACCCTTTCTGCTGCTGTGAAAGCCTGGCTGCTGCTCTTAAAGCCTGGCTACTGCTGTGAAAGCCTGTCTGCTGCTCTTAAAGCCTGGCTGCTGCTGTGAAAGCCTGGCTGCTGCTCTTAAAGCATGGCTGCTGCTGTTAAAGCCTGGCTAATATGAAAGCCTGTCTGCTGTTAAAACCTGGCTGCTGCTGTTTAAGCCTTTGCTTCTATGATAGCCTGGTTGCTGTTAAAGCCTGGCTGCTGCTTTTAAAGCCTGGCTGCTGTTAAAGCCTGGCTGCTACTTTTAAAGCCTGGCTGCTGTTAAATCCTGGCTGCTGTTAAAGCCTGGCTGTTGCTGTTAAAGCCGGGCTGCTACTCTTAAAGCCTGGCTACTGTTAAAGCCTGGATGCTGCATTTACAGCCTCGCTGCTGCTGTGAAAGCCTGTCTGCTGCTGTTAAAGCCTGGCTGTTGCTGTGAAAGCCTGACTGCTGCTTTGAAAGCCTGGCTGCTGCTGTGAAAGCCTGGCTGCTGTTGTTAAAGCCTGGCTGCTGCTGTTAAAGCCTGGCTGCTGCTGTTAAAGCCTGGCTGCTGCTGTTAAAGCCTGGCTGCTGCTATTAAAGCCTGGCTGCTTCTGTTAAAGCCTGGCTACTGTTAAAGCCTGGCTGCTGCATTTAAAGCCTGGCTGCTGCTGTGAAAGACTGGCTGCTGCTGTTAAAGCCTGGCTGCTGCTGTTAAAGCCTGGCTGCTTCTGTTAAAGCCTGGCTACTGTTAAAGCCTTGCTGCTGCATTTAAAGCCTCGCTGCTGCTGTGAAAGCCTGTCTGCTGCTGTTAAAGCCTGGCTTCTGCTGTGAAAGCCTGTCTGCTGCTGTTAAAGCCTGGCTGCTGCTGTGAAAGCCTGGCTGTTTCTGTTAAAGCATGGCTGCTGCTGTTGAAGCCTGGCTAATGTGAAAGCCTGTCTGCTGTTAAAACCTGGCTGCTGCTGTTTAAGCCTTTGCTTCTGTGATAGCCTGGCTGCTGTTAAAGCCTAGCTGCTACTCTTAAAGCCTGGCTGCTGTTAAATCCTGGCTGCTGTTAAAGCCTGGCTGTTGCTGTTAAAGCCTGGCTGCTACTCTTGAAGCCTGGCTGCTGTTATAGCCTGGCTGCTGCTATCAAAGCCTGGCTGCTGCTGTTAAAGTCTGGCTGCTACTCTTAATGCCTGGCTGCTGTTAAAGCCTTGCTGCTTCCTTTAAAGCCTTTCCACTGTTAAAGCTTGGCTACTTCATTTAAAGCCTCGCTGCTGCCGTGAAAGCTTGTCTGCTGCTGTTATAGCCTGGCTGCTGCTGTGAAAGCCTGGCTGCTGCTCTTAAAGCATGGCTGCTGCTGTTAAAGCCTGGCTGCTGTTAAAGCCTGGCTGCTACTTTTAAAGCCTGGCTGCTGTTAAATCCTGGCTGCTGTTAAAGCCTGGCTGTTGCTGTGAAAGCCTTTCTGCTGCTGTTAAAGCCTGGCTGCTGCTGTGAAAGCCAGGCTGCTGCTTTTAAAGCCTGGTTGCTGTTAAAGCCTGGCTGCTACTCTTAAAGCCTGGCTGCTGTTAAAGCCTGGCTGTTGCTGTTAAAGCCTGGCTGCTACTCTTAAAGCCTTGCTGCTGTTAAAGCCTGGCTGCTGCTGTCAAAGCCTGGCTGCTGCTGTTAAAGTCTGGCTGCTACTCTTAAAGCCTGGCTGCTGCTGTTAAAGCCTGGCTGCTGCTGTTAAAGCCTGGCTGCTGCTGTTAAAGCCTGGCTGCTGCTGTTAAAGCCTGGCTGCTGTGAAAGCCTGGCTGCTGTTAAAGCCTTGCTGCTTCCTTTAAAGCCTTTCCACTGTTAAAGCCTGGCTGCTGCTTTTAAAGCCTGGCTGCTGTTAAAGCCTGGCTGCTACTCTTAAAGCCTGGCTGCTGTTAAAGCCTGGCTGTTGCTGTTAAAGCCGGGCTGTTGCTGTTAAAGCCGGGCTGCTACTCTTAAAGCCTGGCTGCTGTTAAAGACTGGGTGCTGCTTTCAAAGCCTGGCTGCTGTTGTTAAAGTCTGGCTGCTACTCTTAAAGCCTGGCTGCTGTTAAATCCTGGCTGCTGCTGTGAAAGCCTGTCATCTGCTGTTAAAGCCTGGCTGCTTCTGTTAAAGCCTGGCTACTGTTAAAGCCTGGATGCTGCATTTACAGCCTCGCTGCTTCTGTGAAAGTCTGTCTGCTGCTGTTAAAGCCTGGCTGCTGTTAAAGCCTGGCTGCTGTTAAAGCCTGGCTGCTACTCTTAAAGCCTGGCTGCTGTTAAAGCCTGGCTGTTGCTGTTACAGCCTGGCTGCTGCTGTGAAAGCCTGGCTGCTGCTGTTAAACCCTTTCTGCTGCTGTGAAAGCCTGGCTGCTGCTCTTAAAGCCTGGCTTATGCTGTGAAAGCCTGTCTGCTGCTCTTAAAGCCTGGCTGCTGCTGTGAAAGCCTGGCTGCTGCTCTTAAAGCATGGCTGCTGCTGTTAAAGCCTGGCTAATATGAAAGCCTGTCTGCTGTTAAAACCTGGCTGCTGCTGTTTAAGCCTTTGCTTCTATGATAGCCTGGTTGCTGTTAAAGCCTGGCTGCTGCTTTTAAAGCCTGGCTGCTGTTAAAGCCTGGCTGCTGCATTTAAAGCCTCGCTGCTGCTGTGAAAGCCTGTCTGCTGCTGTTAAAGCCTGGCTTCTGCTGTGAAAGCCTGTCTGCTGCTGTTAAAGCCTGGCTGCTGCTGTGAAAGCCTGGCTGTTTCTGTTAAAGCATGGCTGCTGCTGTTAAAGCCTGGCTAATGTGAAAGCCTGTCTGCTGTTAAAACCTGGCTGCTGCTGTTTAAGCCTTTGCTTCTGTGATAGCCTGGCTGCTGTTAAAGCCTAGCTGCTACTCTTAAAGCCTGGCTGCTGTTAAATCCTGGCTGCTGTTAAAGCCTGGCTGTTGCTGTTAAAGCCTGGCTGCTACTCTTAAAGCCTGGCTGCTGTTATAGCCTGGCTGCTGCTATCAAAGCCTGGCTGCTGCTGTTAAAGTCTGGCTGCTACTCTTAATGCCTGGCTGCTGTTAAAGCCTTGCTGCTTCCTTTAAAGCCTTTCCACTGTTAAATCTTGGCTACTTCATTTAAAGCCTCGCTGCTGCCGTGAAAGCTTGTCTGCTGCTGTTATAGCCTGGCTGCTGCTGTGAAAGCCTCTCTGCTGTGAAAGCCTCGCTGCTGCTGTGAAAGACTGGCTGCTGCTTTGAAAGACTGGCTGCTGCTGTTAAAGCCTGGCTGCTGCTGTTAAAGCCTGGCTGCGGTGAAAGCCTGGCTGCTGTTAAAGCCTTGCTGCTTCCTTTAAAGCCTTTCCTCTGTTAAAGCCTGGCTACTGCATTTAAAGCCTCGCTGCTGCTGCGAAAGCCTGTCTGCTGCTGTTAAAGCCTGGCTGCTACTGTTAAAGCTTGGATGCTGCTGTGAAAGCCTGGCTGCTGCTGTTAAAGCCTGGCTGCTGCTGTTAAAGCCTGGCTGCTACTGTTAAAGCTTGGATGCTGCTGTGAAAGCCTGGCTGCTGCTGTTAAATCCTGGCTGCTGCTTTTAAAGCCTGGCTGCTGCTGTAAAAGCCTGGCTGCTGCTGTTAAAGACTGGCAGCTGCTTTTAAAGCCTGGCTGCTGCTGTTAAAGCATGGCTGCTGCTGTTAAAGCCTAGCTAATGTGAAAGCCTGTCTGCTGTTAAAACCTGGCTGCTGCTGTTAAAGCCAGGCTGCTGCTTTTAAAGCCTGGCTGCTGTTAAAGCCTGGCTGCTACTCTTAAAGCCTGGCTGCTGTTAAAGCCTGGCTGTTGCTGTTAAAGCCTGGCTGCTACTCTTAAAGCCTTGCTGCTGTTAAAGCCTGGCTGCTGCTGTCAAAGCCTGGATGCTGCATTTACAGCCTCGCTGCTGCTGTGAAAGCCTGTCTGCTGCTGTTAAAGCCTGGCTGTTGCTGTGAAAGCCTGACTGCTGCTGTGAAAGCCTTGCTGCTGCTGTTAAAGCCTGGCTGCTGCTGTTAAAGCCTGGCTGCTGCTATTAAAACCTGGCTGCTTCTGTTAAAGCCTGGCTACTGTTAAAGCCTGGATGCTGCTTTTAAAGCCTGGCTGCTGTTAAAGCCTGGCTGCTACTCTTAAAGCCTGGCTGCTGTTAAAGCCTGGCTGTTGCCGTTAAAGCCGGGCTGTTGCTGTTAAAGCCGGGCTGCTACTCTTAAAGCCTGGCTGCTGTTAAAGACTGGGTGCTGCTTTCAAAGCCTGGCTGCTGTTGTTAAAGTCTGGCTGCTACTCTTAAAGCCTGGCTGCTGTTAAATCCTGGCTGCTGCTGTGAAAGCCTGTCATCTGCTGTTAAAGCCTGGCTGCTTCTGTTAAAGCCTGGCTACTGTTAAAGCCTGGATGCTGCATTTACAGCCTCGCTGCTTCTGTGAAAGTCTGTCTGCTGCTGTTAAAGCCTGGCTGCTGTTAAAGCCTGGCTGCTGTTAAAGCCTGGCTGCTACTCTTAAAGCCTGGCTGCTGTTAAAGCCTGGCTGTTGCTGTTACAGCCTGGCTGCTGCTGTGAAAGCCTGGCTGCTGCTGTTAAACCCTTTCTGCTGCTGTGAAAGCCTGGCTGCTGCTCTTAAAGCCTGGCTACTGCTGTGAAAGCCTGTCTGCTGCTCTTAAAGCCTGGCTGCTGCTGTGAAAGCCTGGCTGCTGCTCTTAAAGCATGGCTGCTGCTGTTAAAGCCTGGCTAATATGAAAGCCTGTCTGCTGTTAAAACCTGGCTGCTGCTGTTAAAGCCTTTGCTTCTATGATAGCCTGGTTGCTGTTAAAGCCTGGCTGCTGCTTTTAAAGCCTGGCTGCTGTTAAAGCCTGGCTGCTACTTTTAAAGCCTGGCTGCTGTTAAATCCTGGCTGCTGTTAAAGCCTGGCTGTTGCTGTTAAAGCCGGGCTGCTACTCTTAAAGCCTGGCTACTGTTAAAGCCTGGATGCTGCATTTACAGCCTCGCTGCTGCTGTGAAAGCCTGTCTGCTGCTGTTAAAGCCTGGCTGTTGCTGTGAAAGCCTGACTGCTGCTTTGAAAGCCTGGCTGCTGCTGTGAAAGCCTGGCTGCTGTTGTTAAAGCCTGGCTGCTGCTGTTAAAGCCTGGCTGCTGCTGTTAAAGCCTGGCTGCTGCTATTAAAGCCTGGCTGCTTCTGTTAAAGCCTGGCTACTGTTAAAGCCTGGCTGCTGCATTTAAAGCCTGGCTGCTGCTGTGAAAGACTGGCTGCTGCTGTTAAAGCCTGGCTGCTGCTGTTAAAGCCTGGCTGCTTCTGTTAAAGCCTGGCTACTGTTAAAGCCTGGCTGCTGCATTTAAAGCCTCGCTGCTGCTGTGAAAGCCTGTCTGCTGCTGTTAAAGCCTGGCTTCTGCTGTGAAAGCCTGTCTGCTGCTGTTAAAGTCTGGCTGCTACTCTTAAAGCCTGGCTGCTGCTGTTAAAGCCTGGCTGCTGCTGTTAAAGCCTGTCTGCTGTGAAAGCCTGGCTGCTGTTAAAGCCTTGCTGCTTCCTTTATCCACTGTTAAAGCCTGGCTGCTGCTTTTAAAGCCTGGCTGCTGTTAAAGCCTGGCTGCTACTCTTAAAGCCTGGCTGCTGTTAAAGCCTGGCTGTTGCTGTTAAAGCCGGGCTGTTGCTGTTAAAGCCGGGCTGCTACTCTTAAAGCCTGGCTGCTGTTAAAGACTGGGTGCTGCTTTCAAAGCCTGGCTGCTGTTGTGAAAGTCTGGCTGCTACTCTTAAAGCCTGGCTGCTGTTAAATCCTGGCTGCTGCTGTGAAAGCCTGTCATCTGCTGTTAAAGCCTGGCTGCTTCTGTTAAAGCCTGGCTGCTTCTGTTAAAGCCTGGCTACTGTTAAAGCCTGGATGCTGCATTTACAGCCTCGCTGCTTCTGTGAAAGCCTGGCTGTTGCTGTGAAAGCCTGACTGCTGCTGTGAAAGCCTGGCTGCTGCTGTGAAAGCCTGGCTGCTGCTGTTAAAGCCTGGCTACTGTTAAAGCCTGGATGCTGCATTTACAGCCTCGCTGCTGCTGTGAAAGCCTGTCTGCTGCTGTTAAAGCCTGGCTGTTGCTGTGAAAGCCTGACTGCTGCTGTGAAAGCCTGGCTGCTGCTGTGAAAGCCTGGCTGCTGCTGTGAAAGCCTGGCTGCTGCTCTTAAAGCATGGCTGCTGCTGTTAAAGCCTGGCTAATATGAAAGCCTGTCTGCTGTTAAAACCTGGCTGC
The DNA here is from genome assembly GCF_027942865.1 of Odontesthes bonariensis. NCBI lineage: Eukaryota > Metazoa > Chordata > Actinopteri > Atheriniformes > Atherinopsidae > Odontesthes > Odontesthes bonariensis. The sequence continues at coordinate 32,227,018 of NC_134519.1, read as the reverse complement.
TGCTGTTTAAGGCTTTGCTTCTATGATAGCCTGGTTGCTGTTAAAGCCTGGCTGCTGTTTTTAAAGCCTGGCTGCTGTTAAAGCCTGGCTGCTACTTTTAAAGCCTGGCTGCTGTTAAATCCTGGCTGCTGTTAAAGCCTGGCTGTTGCTGTTAAATCCGGGCTGCTACTCTTAAAGCCTGGCTGCTGTTAAAGCCTGGCTGCTGCTGTGAAAGCCTGTCATCTGCTGTTAAAGCCTGCCTGCTTCTGTTAAAGCCTGGCTACTGTTAAAGCCTGGATGCTGCATTTACAGCCTCGCTGCTGCTGTGAAAGCCTGTCTGCTGCTGTTAAAGCCTGGCTGTTGCTGTGAAAGCCTGACTGCTGCTGTGAAAGCCTTGCTGCTGCTGTTAAAGCCTGGCTGCTGCTGTTAAAGCCTGGCTGCTGCTATTAAAACCTGGCTGCTTCTGTTAAAGCCTGGCTACTGTTAAAGCCTGGATGCTGCATTTAAAGCCTCGCTGCTGCTGTGAAAGCCTGTCTGCTGCTGTTAAAGCCTGGCTTCTGCTGTTAAAGCCTGGCTGCTGCTGTGAAAGCCTGGCTGCTTCTGTTAAAGCATGGCTGCTGATGTTAAAGCCTGGCTACTGTTAAAGCCTGGTTGCTGCATTTAAAGCCTCGCTGCTGCTGTGAAAGACTGGCTGCGGTGAAAGCCTGGCTGCTGTTAAAGCCTTGCTGCTTCCTTTAAAGCCTCTCCACTGTTAAAGCCTGGCTACTGCATTTAAAGCCTGGCTGCTGCCGTGAAAGCTTGTCTGCTGCTGTTATAGCCTGGCTGCTGCTGTGAAAGCCTCTCTGCTGTGAAAGCCTCGCTGCTGCTGTGAAAGACTGGCTGCTGCTTTGAAAGACTGGCTGCTGCTGTTAAAGCCTGGCTGCTGCTGTTAAAGCCTGGCTGCCGTGAAAGCCTGGCTGCTGTTAAAGCCTTGCTGCTTCCTTTAAAGCCTTTCCTCTGTTAAAGCCTGGCTACTGCATTTAAAGCCTCGCTGCTGCTGTGAAAGCCTGTCTGCTGCTGTTAAAGCCTGGCTGCTACTGTTAAAGCTTGGATGCTGCTGTGAAAGCCTGGCTGCTGCTGTTAAAGCCTGGCTGCTGCTTTTAAAGCCTGGCTGCTGCTGTAAAAGCCTGGCTGCTGCTGTTAAAGCCTGGCAGCTGCTTTTAAAGCCTGGCTGCTGCTGTTAAAGCATGGCTGCTGCTGTTAAAGCCTAGCTAATGTGAAAGCCTGTCTGCTGTTAAAACCTGGCTGCTGCTGTTAAAGCCAGGCTGCTTCTTTTAAAGCCTGGCTGCTGTTAAAGCCTGGCTGCTACTCTTAAAGCCTGGCTGCTGTTAAAGCCTGGCTGTTGCTGTTAAAGCCTGGCTGCTACTCTTAAAGCCTTGCTGCTGTTAAAGCCTGGCTGCTGCTGTCAAAGCCTGGCTGCTGCTGTTAAAGTCTGGCTGCTACTCTTAAAGCCTGGCTGCTGCTGTTAAAGCCTGGCTGCTGCTGTTAAAGCCTGTCTGCTGTGAAAGCCTGGCTGCTGTTAAAGCCTTGCTGCTTCCTTTATCCACTGTTAAAGCCTGGCTGCTGCTTTTAAAGCCTGGCTGCTGTTAAAGCCTGGCTGCTACTCTTAAAGCCTGGCTGCTGTTAAAGCCTGGCTGTTGCTGTTAAAGCCGGGCTGTTGCTGTTAAAGCCGGGCTGCTACTCTTAAAGCCTGGCTGCTGTTAAAGACTGGGTGCTGCTTTCAAAGCCTGGCTGCTGTTGTGAAAGTCTGGCTGCTACTCTTAAAGCCTGGCTGCTGTTAAATCCTGGCTGCTGCTGTGAAAGCCTGTCATCTGCTGTTAAAGCCTGGCTGCTTCTGTTAAAGCCTGGCTGCTTCTGTTAAAGCCTGGCTACTGTTAAAGCCTGGATGCTGCATTTACAGCCTAGCTGCTTCTGTGAAAGCCTGGCTGTTGCTGTGAAAGCCTGACTGCTGCTGTGAAAGCCTGGCTGCTGCTGTGAAAGCCTGGCTGCTGCTGTTAAAGCCTGGCTACTGTTAAAGCCTGGATGCTGCATTTACAGCCTCGCTGCTGCTGTGAAAGCCTGTCTGCTGCTGTTAAAGCCTGGCTGTTGCTGTGAAAGCCTGACTGCTGCTGTGAAAGCCTGGCTGCTGCTGTGAAAGCCTGGCTGCTGCTGTGAAAGCCTGGCTGCTGCTCTTAAAGCATGGCTGCTGCTGTTAAAGCCTGGCTAATATGAAAGCCTGTCTGCTGTTAAAACCTGGCTGCTGCTGTTTAAGGCTTTGCTTCTATGATAGCCTGGTTGCTGTTAAAGCCTGGCTGCTGTTTTTAAAGCCTGGCTGCTGTTAAAGCCTGGCTGCTACTTTTAAAGCCTGGCTGCTGTTAAATCCTGGCTGCTGTTAAAGCCTGGCTGTTGCTGTTAAATCCGGGCTGCTACTCTTAAAGCCTGGCTGCTGTTAAAGCCTGGCTGCTGCTGTGAAAGCCTGTCATCTGCTGTTAAAGCCTGCCTGCTTCTGTTAAAGCCTGGCTACTGTTAAAGCCTGGATGCTGCATTTACAGCCTCGCTGCTGCTGTGAAAGCCTGTCTGCTGCTGTTAAAGCCTGGCTGTTGCTGTGAAAGCCTGACTGCTGCTGTGAAAGCCTTGCTGCTGCTGTTAAAGCCTGGCTGCTGCTGTTAAAGCCTGGCTGCTGCTATTAAAACCTGGCTGCTTCTGTTAAAGCCTGGCTACTGTTAAAGCCTGGATGCTGCATTTAAAGCCTCGCTGCTGCTGTGAAAGCCTGTCTGCTGCTGTTAAAGCCTGGCTTCTGCTGTTAAAGCCTGGCTGCTGCTGTGAAAGCCTGGCTGCTTCTGTTAAAGCATGGCTGCTGATGTTAAAGCCTGGCTACTGTTAAAGCCTGGTTGCTGCATTTAAAGCCTCGCTGCTGCTGTGAAAGACTGGCTGCGGTGAAAGCCTGGCTGCTGTTAAAGCCTTGCTGCTTCCTTTAAAGCCTCTCCACTGTTAAAGCCTGGCTACTGCATTTAAAGCCTGGCTGCTGCTTTTAAAGCCTGGCTGCTGTTAAAGCCTGGCTGCTACTTTTAAAGCCTGGCTGCTGTTAAATCCTGGCTGCTGTTAAAGCCTGGCTGTTGCTGTTAAACCCGGGCTGCTACTCTTAAAGCCTGGCTGCTGTTAAAGACTGGATGCTGCTGTCAAAGCCTGGCTGCTGCTGTTAAAGTCTGGCTGCTACTCTTAAAGCCTGGCTGCTGTTAAAGCCTGGCTGCTGCATTTACAGCCTCGCTGCTGCTGTGAAAGCCTGGCTGCTGCTGTGAAAACCTGGCTGCTGCTCTTAAAGCATGGCTGCTTCTGTTAAAGCTTGGCTAATGTGAAAGCCTGTCTGCTGTTAAAACCTGGCTGCTGCTGTTTAAGCCTTTGCTTCTGTGATAGCCTGGCTGCTGTTAAAGCCTGGCTGCTGCTTTTAAAGCCTGGCTGCTGTCAAAGCCTGGCTGCTGTTAAAGCCTGGCTGTTGCTGTTAAAGCCGGGCTGTTGCTGTTAAAGCCGGGCTGATACTCTTAAAGCCTGGCTGCTGTTAAAGACTGGGTGCTGCTGTCAAAGCCTGGCTGCTGTTGTTAAAATCTGGCTGCTACTCTTAAAGCCTGGCTGCTGTTAAAGCCTGGCTGCTGCTGTGAAAGCCTGTCATCTGCTGTTAAAGCCTGGCTGCTTCTGTTAAAGCCTGGCTACTGTTAAAGCCTGGATGCTGCATTTACAGCCTCGCTGCTGCTGTGAAAGCCTGTCTGCTGCTGTTAAAGCCTGGCTGTTGCTGTGAAAGCCTGACTGCTGCTGTGAAAGCCTTGCTGCTGCTGTTAAAGCCTGGCTGCTGCTGTTAAAGACTGGCTGCTGCTATTAAAGCCTGGCTGCTTCTGTTAAAGCCTGGCTACTGTTAAAGCCTGGCTGCTGCATTTAAAGCCTCGCTGCTGCTGTGAAAGCCGGTCTGCTGCTGTTAAAGCCTGGCTGTTGCTGTGAAAGCCTGACTGCTGCTGTGAAAGCCTTGCTGCTGCTGTTAAAGCCTGGCTGCTGCTGTTAAAGACTGGCTGCTGCATTTAAAGCCTGGCTGCTTCTGTTAAAGCATGGCTGCTGCTGTTAAAGCCTGGCTAATGTGAAAGCCTGTCTGCTGTTAAAACCTGGCTGCTGCTGTTTAAGCCTTTGCTTCTGTGATAGCCTGGCTGCTGTTAAAGCCTGGCTGCTGTTAAAGCGTGGCTGCTGCTGTTAAAGCCTGTTTACTGTTAAAGCCTGGCTTCTGCTGTTAAAGCATGGCTTCAGTGAAAGCCTGGCTGCTTTTAAAGCCTGGCTGCTGTGAAAGCCTGGATGCTGCTGTTAAAGCCAGGCTGCTGCTGTTAAAGCCTGGCTGCTGCTGTGAAAATCTGGCTGTTGCTGTTAAAGCCTGGCTGCGGTGAAAGCCTGGCTACGGTGAAAGCCTGGCTGCGGTGAAAGCCTGGCTGCTTCATTTAAAACCTGGCTTCTGCTGTTTAAGCCTTTGCTTCTGTGATAGCCTGGCTGCTGTTAAAGCCTGGCTGCTGCTTTTAAAGCCTGGCTGCTGTTAAAGCCTGGCTGCTGCATTTAAAGCCTGGCTGCTGTTAAATCCTGGCTGCTACTCTTAAAGCCTGGCTGCTGTTAAAGCCTGGCTGTTGCTGTTAAAGCCTGGCTGCTGCTGTGAAAGCCTGGCTGCTGCTGTGAAAGCCTGTCTGCTGTGAAAGCCTGGCTGCTGTTAAAGCCTTGCTGCTTCCTTTATCCACTGTTAAAGCCTGGCTGCTGCTTTTAAAGCCTGGCTGCTGTTAAAGCCTGGCTGCTACTCTTAAAGCCTGGCTGCTGTTAAAGCCTGGCTGTTGCTGTTAAAGCCGGGCTGTTGCTGTTAAAGCCGGGCTGCTACTCTTAAAGCCTGGCTGCTGTTAAAGACTGGGTGCTGCTTTCAAAGCCTGGCTGCTGTTGTGAAAGTCTGGCTGCTACTCTTAAAGCCTGGCTGCTGTTAAATCCTGGCTGCTGCTGTGAAAGCCTGTCATCTGCTGTTAAAGCCTGGCTGCTTCTGTTAAAGCCTGGCTGCTTCTGTTAAAGCCTGGCTACTGTTAAAGCCTGGATGCTGCATTTACAGCCTAGCTGCTTCTGTGAAAGCCTGGCTGTTGCTGTGAAAGCCTGACTGCTGCTGTGAAAGCCTGGCTGCTGCTGTGAAAGCCTGGCTGCTGCTGTTAAAGCCTGGCTACTGTTAAAGCCTGGATGCTGCATTTACAGCCTCGCTGCTGCTGTGAAAGCCTGTCTGCTGCTGTTAAAGCCTGGCTGTTGCTGTGAAAGCCTGACTGCTGCTGTGAAAGCCTGGCTGCTGCTGTGAAAGCCTGGCTGCTGCTGTGAAAGCCTGGCTGCTGCTCTTAAAGCATGGCTGCTGCTGTTAAAGCCTGGCTAATATGAAAGCCTGTCTGCTGTTAAAACCTGGCTGCTGCTGTTTAAGGCTTTGCTTCTATGATAGCCTGGTTGCTGTTAAAGCCTGGCTGCTGTTTTTAAAGCCTGGCTGCTGTTAAAGCCTGGCTGCTACTTTTAAAGCCTGGCTGCTGTTAAATCCTGGCTGCTGTTAAAGCCTGGCTGTTGCTGTTAAATCCGGGCTGCTACTCTTAAAGCCTGGCTGCTGTTAAAGCCTGGCTGCTGCTGTGAAAGCCTGTCATCTGCTGTTAAAGCCTGCCTGCTTCTGTTAAAGCCTGGCTACTGTTAAAGCCTGGATGCTGCATTTACAGCCTCGCTGCTGCTGTGAAAGCCTGTCTGCTGCTGTTAAAGCCTGGCTGTTGCTGTGAAAGCCTGACTGCTGCTGTGAAAGCCTTGCTGCTGCTGTTAAAGCCTGGCTGCTGCTGTTAAAGCCTGGCTGCTGCTATTAAAACCTGGCTGCTTCTGTTAAAGCCTGGCTACTGTTAAAGCCTGGATGCTGCATTTAAAGCCTCGCTGCTGCTGTGAAAGCCTGTCTGCTGCTGTTAAAGCCTGGCTTCTGCTGTTAAAGCCTGGCTGCTGCTGTGAAAGCCTGGCTGCTTCTGTTAAAGCATGGCTGCTGATGTTAAAGCCTGGCTACTGTTAAAGCCTGGTTGCTGCATTTAAAGCCTCGCTGCTGCTGTGAAAGACTGGCTGCGGTGAAAGCCTGGCTGCTGTTAAAGCCTTGCTGCTTCCTTTAAAGCCTCTCCACTGTTAAAGCCTGGCTACTGCATTTAAAGCCTGGCTGCTGCTTTTAAAGCCTGGCTGCTGTTAAAGCCTGGCTGCTACTTTTAAAGCCTGGCTGCTGTTAAATCCTGGCTGCTGTTAAAGCCTGGCTGTTGCTGTTAAACCCGGGCTGCTACTCTTAAAGCCTGGCTGCTGTTAAAGACTGGATGCTGCTGTCAAAGCCTGGCTGCTGCTGTTAAAGTCTGGCTGCTACTCTTAAAGCCTGGCTGCTGTTAAAGCCTGGCTGCTGCATTTACAGCCTCGCTGCTGCTGTGAAAGCCTGGCTGCTGCTGTGAAAACCTGGCTGCTGCTCTTAAAGCATGGCTGCTTCTGTTAAAGCTTGGCTAATGTGAAAGCCTGTCTGCTGTTAAAACCTGGCTGCTGCTGTTTAAGCCTTTGCTTCTGTGATAGCCTGGCTGCTGTTAAAGCCTGGCTGCTGCTTTTAAAGCCTGGCTGCTGTCAAAGCCTGGCTGCTGTTAAAGCCTGGCTGTTGCTGTTAAAGCCGGGCTGTTGCTGTTAAAGCCGGGCTGATACTCTTAAAGCCTGGCTGCTGTTAAAGACTGGGTGCTGCTGTCAAAGCCTGGCTGCTGTTGTTAAAATCTGGCTGCTACTCTTAAAGCCTGGCTGCTGTTAAAGCCTGGCTGCTGCTGTGAAAGCCTGTCATCTGCTGTTAAAGCCTGGCTGCTTCTGTTAAAGCCTGGCTACTGTTAAAGCCTGGATGCTGCATTTACAGCCTCGCTGCTGCTGTGAAAGCCTGTCTGCTGCTGTTAAAGCCTGGCTGTTGCTGTGAAAGCCTGACTGCTGCTGTGAAAGCCTTGCTGCTGCTGTTAAAGCCTGGCTGCTGCTGTTAAAGACTGGCTGCTGCTATTAAAGCCTGGCTGCTTCTGTTAAAGCCTGGCTACTGTTAAAGCCTGGCTGCTGCATTTAAAGCCTCGCTGCTGCTGTGAAAGCCGGTCTGCTGCTGTTAAAGCCTGGCTGTTGCTGTGAAAGCCTGACTGCTGCTGTGAAAGCCTTGCTGCTGCTGTTAAAGCCTGGCTGCTGCTGTTAAAGACTGGCTGCTGCATTTAAAGCCTGGCTGCTTCTGTTAAAGCATGGCTGCTGCTGTTAAAGCCTGGCTAATGTGAAAGCCTGTCTGCTGTTAAAACCTGGCTGCTGCTGTTTAAGCCTTTGCTTCTGTGATAGCCTGGCTGCTGTTAAAGCCTGGCTGCTGTTAAAGCGTGGCTGCTGCTGTTAAAGCCTGTTTACTGTTAAAGCCTGGCTTCTGCTGTTAAAGCATGGCTTCAGTGAAAGCCTGGCTGCTTTTAAAGCCTGGCTGCTGTGAAAGCCTGGATGCTGCTGTTAAAGCCAGGCTGCTGCTGTTAAAGCCTGGCTGCTGCTGTGAAAATCTGGCTGTTGCTGTTAAAGCCTGGCTGCGGTGAAAGCCTGGCTACGGTGAAAGCCTGGCTGCGGTGAAAGCCTGGCTGCTTCATTTAAAACCTGGCTTCTGCTGTTTAAGCCTTTGCTTCTGTGATAGCCTGGCTGCTGTTAAAGCCTGGCTGCTGCTTTTAAAGCCTGGCTGCTGTTAAAGCCTGGCTGCTGCATTTAAAGCCTGGCTGCTGTTAAATCCTGGCTGCTACTCTTAAAGCCTGGCTGCTGTTAAAGCCTGGCTGTTGCTGTTAAAGCCTGGCTGCTGCTGTGAAAGCCTGGCTGCTGCTGTGAAAGCCTGGCTGCTGCTGTTAAAGCCTGGCTGCTGCTGTTAAACCCTTTCTGCTGCTGTGAAAGCCTGTCTGCTGCTCTTAAAGCCTGGCTGCTGCTGTGAAAGCCTGTCTGCTGCTCTTAAAGCCTGGCTGCTGTTAAAGATTGGGTGCTGCTGTCAAAGCCTGGCTGCTGCTGCTGTGAAAGCTTGGCTGCTGCTCTTAAAGCATGGCTGCTGCTGTTAAAGCCTGGCTAATGTGAAAGCCTGTCTGCTGTTAAAACCTGGCTGCTGCTGTTTAAGCCTTTGCTTCTATGATAGCCTGGTTGCTGTTAAAGCCTGGCTTCTGCTTTTAAAGCCTGGCTGCTGTTAAAGCCTGGCTGCTACTTTTAAAGCCTGGCTGCTGTTAAATCTTGGCTGCTGTTAAAGCCTGGATGCTGCATTTACAGCCTCGCTGCTGCTGTGAAAGCCTGTCTGCTGCTGTTAAAGCCTGGCTGTTGCTGTGAAAGCCTGACTGCTGCTGTGAAAGCCTTGCTGCTGCTGTTAAAGCCTGGCTGCTGCTGTTAAAGACTGGCTGCTGCTATTAAAGCCTGGCTGCTTCTGTTAAAGCCTGGCTACTGTTAAAGCCTGGCTGCTGCATTTAAAGCCTCGCTGCTGCTGTGAAAGCCGGTCTGCTGCTGTTAAAGCCTGGCTGTTGCTGTGAAAGCCTGACTGCTGCTGTGAAAGCCTTGCTGCTGCTGTTAAAGCCTGGCTGCTGCAGTTAAAGACTGGCTGCTGCATTTAAAGCCTGGCTGCTTCTGTTAAAGCATGGCTGCTGCTGTTAAAGCCTGGCTAATGTGAAAGCCTGTCTGCTGTTAAAACCTGGCTGCTGCTGTTTAAGCCTTTGCTTCTGTGATAGCCTGGCTGCTGTTAAAGCCTGGCTGCTGTTAAAGCCTGGCTGCTGCTGTTAAAGCCTGTTTACTGTTAAAGCCTGGCTTCTGCTGTTAAAGCATGGCTTCAGTGAAAGCCTGGCTGCTTTTAAAGCCTGGCTGCTGTGAAAGCCTGGATGCTGCTGTTAAAGCCAGGCTGCTGCTGTTAAAGCCTGGCTGCTGCTGTGAAAATCTGGCTGTTGCTGTTAAAGCCTGGCTGCGGTGAAAGCCTGGCTACGGTGAAAGCCTGGCTGCGGTGAAAGCCTGGCTGCTTCATATAAAACCTGGCTTCTGCTGTTTAAGCCTTTGCTTCTGTGATAGCCTGGCTGCTGTTAAAGCCTGGCTGCTGCTTTTAAAGCCTGGCTGCTGTTAAAGCCTGGCTGCTGCATTTAAAGCCTGGCTGCTGTTAAATCCTGGCTGCTACTCTTAAAGCCTGGCTGCTGTTAAAGCCTGGCTGTTGCTGTTAAAGCCTGGCTGCTGCTGTGAAAGCCTGGCTGCTGTTGTGAAAGCATGGCTGCTGCTGTTAAAGCCTGGCTGCTGCTGTTAAACCCTTTCTGCTGCTGTGAAAGCCTGTCTGCTGCTCTTAAAGCCTGGCTGCTGCTGTGAAAGCCTGTCTGCTGCTCTTAAAGCCTGGCTGCTGTTAAAGATTGGGTGCTGCTGTCAAAGCCTGGCTGCTGCTGCTGTGAAAGCTTGGCTGCTGCTCTTAAAGCATGGCAGCTGCTGTTAAAGCCTGGCTAATGTGAAAGCCTGTCTGCTGTTAAAACCTGGCTGCTGCTGTTTAAGCCTTTGCTTCTATGATAGCCTGGTTGCTGTTAAAGCCTGGCTGCTGCTTTTAAAGCCTGGCTGCTGTTAAAGCCTGGCTGCTACTTTTAAAGCCTGGCTGCTGTTAAATCTTGGCTGCTGTTAAAGCCTGGCTGTTGCTGTTAAACCCGGGCTGCTACTCTTAAAGCCTGGCTGCTGTTAAAGACTGGGTGCTGCTGTCAAAGCCTGGCTGCTGCTGTTAAAGTCTGGCAGCTACTCTTAAAGCCTGGCTGCTGTTAAAGCCTGGCTGCTGCATTTACAGCCTCGCTGCTGCTGTGAAAGCCTGTCTGCTGCTGTTAAAGCCTGGCTGTTGCTGTGAAAGCCTCGCTGCTGCTGTGAAAGCCTGGCTGCTGCTGTTAAAGCCTGGCTGCTTCTGTTAAAGCCTGGCTGCTGCTGTTAAAGCCTGGCTTCTGCTGTGAAAGCCTGTCTGCTGCTGTTAAAGCCTGGCTGCTTCTGTTAAAGCATGGCTGCTGCTGTTAAAGCCTGGCTATTATGAAAGCCTGTCTGCTGTTAAACCCTTTCTGCTGCTGTGAAAGCCTGTCTGCTGCTCTTAAAGCCTGGCTGCTGCTCTTAAAGCATGGCTGCTGCTGTTAAAGCCTGGCTAATGTGAAAGCCTGTCTGCTGTTAAAACCTGGCTGCTGCTGTTTAAGCCTTTGCTTCTGTGATAGCCTGGCTGCTGTTAAAGCCTGGCTGCTGCTTTTAAAGCCTGGCTGCTGCTTTTAAAGCCTGGCTGCTGTTAAAGCCTGGCTGCTGCTGTGAAAGCCTGTCTGCTGCTGTTAAAGCTTGGCTGCTGCTGTGAAAGCCTGGCTGCTGCTGTTAAAGCCTGGCTGCTTCTTTTAAAGCCTGGCTGCTGCTGTGAAAGCCTGGCAGCTGCTGTTAAAGCCTGGCTGCTGCTGTTAAAGCATGGCTGCTGCTGTTAAAGCCTGGCTAATATGAAAGCCTGTCTGCTGTTAAAACCTGGCTGCTGCTGTTTAAGCTTTTGCTTCTGTGATAGCCTGGCTGCTTTTAAAGCATGGCTGCTACTCTTAAAGCCTGGCTGCTGTTAAAGCCTGGCTGCTGCTGTTAAAGCCTGGCTGCTACTCTTAAAGCCTCGCTGCTGCTGTCAAAGCCTGGCTGCTGCTGTTAAAGTCTGGCTGCTACTCTTAAAGCCTGGCTGCTGTTAAAGCCTGGCTGCTGCTGTCAAAGCCTGGCTGCTGCTGTCAAAGCCTGTCATCTGCTGTTAAAGCCTGGCTGCTTGTGTTAAAGCCTGGCTACTGTTAAAGCCTGGCTGCTGCATTTACACCCTCGCTGCTGCTGTGAAAGCCTGGCTGCTGCTGTGAAAGCCTGGCTGCTGCTGTGAAAGCCTGGCAGCTGCTCTTAAAGCCTGGCTGCTGCTGTTAAAGCCTGGCTGCTTCTGTTAAAGCCTGGCTACTGTTAAAGCCTGGCTGCTGCATTTAAAGCCTTGCTGCTGCTGTGAAAGACTGTCTGCTGCTGTTAAAGCCTGGCTGCTGCTGTGAAAGCCTGACTGCTGCTGTGAAAGCCTGGCTGCTGTTGTTAAAGCTTGTCTGCTATTGTGAAAGGCTGTCTGCTGCTGTTAAAGCCTGGCTGCTGCTGTGAAAGCCTGGCTGCTCCTGTTAAAGCATGGCTGCTGCTCTTAAAGCATGGCTGCTGCTGTTAAAGCCTGGCTAATGTGAAAGCCTGTCTGCTGTTAAAACCTGGCTGCTGCTGTTTAAGCCTTTGCTTCTGTGATAGCCTGGCTGCTGTTAAAGCCTGGCTTCTGCTTTTAAAGCCTGGCTGCTGTTAAAGCCTGGCTGCTGCTGTGAAAGCGTGTCTGCTGCTGTTAAAGCTTGGCTGCTGCTGTGAAAGCCTGTCATCTGCTGTTAAAGCCTGGCTGCTTCTGTTAAAGCCTGGCTACTGTTAAAGCCTGGCTGCTGCATTTACACCCTCGTTGCTGCTGTGAAAGCCTGTCTGCTGCTGTTAAAGCCTGGCTGTTGCTGTGAAAGCCTGGCTGCTGCTGTGAAAGCCTGGCTACTGCTGTGAAAGCCTGGCAGCTGCTCTTAAAGCCTGGCTGCTGCTGTTAAAGCCTGGCTTCTGCTGTGAAAGCCTGTCTGCTGCTGTGAAAGCCTGGCTGCTCCTGTTAAAGCATGGCTGCTGCTGTTAAAGCCTGGCTAATGTGAAAGCCTGTCTGCTGTTAAAACCTGTCTGCTGCTGTTTAAGCCTTTGCTTCTGTGATAGCCTGGCTGCTGCTTTTAAAGCCTGGCTGCTGTTAAAGCCTGGCTGCTGCTGTGAAAGCCTGTCTGCTGCTGTTAAAGCTTGGCTGCTGCTGTGAAAGCCTGGCTGCTACTGTTAAAGCCTGGCTGCTGCTGTGAAAGCCTGGCTGCTCCTGTTAAAGCATGGCTGCTGCTGTTAAAGCCTGGCTAATGTGAAAGCCTGTCTGCTGTTAAAACCTGGCTGCTGCTGTTTAAGCCTTTGCTTCTGTGATAGCCTGGCTGCTGCTTTTAAAGCCTGGCTGCTGTTAAAGCCTGGCTGCTGCTGTGAAAGCCTGTCTGCTGCTGTTAAAGCTTGGCTGCTGCTGTGAATGCCTGGCTGCTGCTGTTAAAGCCTGGCTGCTGCTGTGAAAGCCTGGCTTCTGCTGTTAAAGCATTGCTGCTACTGTAAAAGCCTGGCTTCTGTTGTTAAAGCCTGGCTGCAGTTTCAGCCTGGCTGCTGCTGTTAAAGCCTGGTTGCTTTTATAGCCAGGATTCTGCTGTTAAAACCTGGCTGCTGCTGTTAAAGCCTGACTGCTGTTAAAGCCTGCCTTCTGCTGTTAAAGCCTGGCTGCTGCTGTTAAAGCCTGGTTGCTACTGTTAAAGCCTGGCTGTTGCTGTTAAAGCCTGGCTGCTGCTGTTAAAGCCTGGCTGCTGCTGTAAAAGCCTGGCTGCTGCTGTGAAAGCCTGGCTGCTGCTGTGAAAGCCTGGCTGCTGCTGTTAAAGCTTGTCTGCTGCTGTGAAAGCGTTTCTGCTGCTGTTAAAGCCTGGCTGCTGCTGTGAAAGCCTGGCTGGTCCTGTTAAAGCATGGCTGCTGTTGTTAAAGCCTGGCTAATGTGAAAGCCTGGCTGCTGTTAAAACCTGGCTGCTGCTGTTTAAGCCTTTGCTTCTGTGATAGCCTGGCTGCTGTTAAAGCCTGGCTGCTGCTGTGAAAGCCTGTCTGCTGCTTTTAAAGCCTGGCTGCTGTTAAAGCCTGGCTGCTGCTGTTAAAGCCTGGCTGCTGCTGTTAAAGCATTGCTGCTACTGTGAAAGTCTGGCTTCTGTTGTTAAAGACTGGCTGCAGTTACAGCCTGGCTGCTGCTGTTAAAGCCTGGTTGCTGTTATAGCCAGGATTCTGCTGTTAAAACCTGGCTGCTGCTGTTAAAGCCTGGCTGCTGTTAAAGCCTGCCTTCTGCTGTTAAAGCCTGGCTGCTGCTGTTAAAGCCTGGCTGCTGCTGTTAAAGCCTGGCTGCTGCTGTAAAAGCCTGGCTGCTGCTGTGAAAGCCTGGCTGCTGCTGTGAAAGCCTGGCTGCTGCTGTTAAAGCTTGTCTGCTGCTGTGAAAGCCTGTCTGCTGCTGTTAAAGCCTGGCTGCTGCTGTGAAAGCCTGGCTGGTCCTGTTAAAGCATGGCTGCTGCTGTTAAAGCCTGGCTAATGTGAAAGCCTGTCTGCTGTTAAAACCTGGCTGCTGCTGTTTAAGCCTTTGCTTCTGTGATAGCCTGGCTGCTGTTAAAGCCTGGCTGCTGCTGTGAAAGCCTGTCTGCTGCTGTTAAAGCTTGGCTGCTGCTGTGAAAGCCTGGCTGCTGCTGTTAAAGCCTGGCTGCTGCTGTTAAAGCCTGGCTGCTGCTGTAAAAGCCTGGCTGCTGCTGTTAAAGCATTGCTGCTACTGTTAAAGCCTGGTTGCTGTTATAGCCAGGATTCTGCTGTTAAAACATGGCTGCTGCTGTTAAAGCCTGGCTGCTGTTAAAGCCTGGCTGCTACTGTGAAAGCCTGTCATCTGCTGTTAAAGCCTGGCTGCTTCTGTTAAAGCCTGGCTACTGTTGAAGTCTGGATGCTGCATTTACAGCCTCGCTGCTGCTGTGAAAGCCTGTCTGCTGCTGTTAAAGCCTGGCTGTTGCTGTGAAAGCCTGGCTGCTGCTGTGAAAGCCTGGCTGCTGCTGTTAAAGCCTGGCTGCTTCTGTTAAAGCCTGGCTGCTGCTGTTAAAGCCTGGCTTCTGCTGTGAAAGCCTGTCTGCTGCTGTTAAAGCCTGGCTGCTTCTGTTAAAGCATGGCTGCTGCTGTTAAAGCCTGGCTATTATGAAAGCCTGTCTGCTGTTAAAACCTGGCTGCTGCTGTTTAAGCCTTTGCTTCTGTGATAGCCTGGCTGCTGTTAAAGCCTGGCTGCTGCTTTTAAAGCCTGGCTGCTGTTAAAGCCTGGCTGCTGCTTTTAAAGCCTGGCTGCTGTTAAAGCCTGGCTGCTGCTGTTAAAGCCTGTTTACTGTTAAAGCCTGGCTTCTGCTGTTAAAGCATGGCTTCAGTGAAAGCCTGGCTGCTTTTAAAGCCTGGCTGCTGTGAAAGCCTGGATGCTGCTGTTAAAGCCAGGCTGCTGCTGTTAAAGCCTGGCTGCTGCTGTGAAAATCTGGCTGTTGCTGTTAAAGCCTGGCTGCGGTGAAAGCCTGGCTACGGTGAAAGCCTGGCTGCGGTGAAAGCCTGGCTGCTGCATTTAAAACCTGGCTTCTGCTGTTTAAGCCTTTGCTTCTGTGATAGCCTGTCTGCTGTTAAAGCCTGGCTGCTGCTTTTAAAGCCTGGCTGCTGTTAAAGCCTGGCTGCTGCATTTAAAGCCTGGCTGCTGTGAAAGCCTGGCTGCTACTCTTAAAGCCTGGCTGCTGTTAAAGCCTGACTGTTGCTGTTAAAGCCTGGCTGCTGCTGTGAAAGCCTGGCTGCTGCTGTGAAAGCCTGGCTGCTGCTGTTAAAGCCTGGCTGCTGCTGTTAAACCCTTTCTGCTGCTGTGAAAGCCTGTCTGCTGCTCTTAAAGCCTGGCTGCTGCTGTGAAAGCCTGTCTGCTGCTCTTAAAGCCTGGCTGCTGCTGTGAAAGCCTGGCTTCTGTTGTTAAAGCCTGGCTGCAGTTTCAGCCTGGCTGCTGCTGTTAAAGCCTGGTTGCTTTTATAGCCAGGATTCTGCTGTTAAAACCTGGCTGCTGCTGTTAAAGCCTGGCAGCTGCTCTTAAAGCCTGGCTGCTGCTGTTAAAGCCTGACTGCTACTGTTAAAGCCTGGCTACTGTTAAAGCCTGGCTGCTGCATTTAAAGCCTTGCTGCTGCTCTGAAAGCCTGTCTGCTGCTGTTAAAGCCTTGCTGCTGCTGTGAAAGCCTGGCTGCTGCTGTGAAAGCCTGGCTGCTGCTGTGAAAGCCTGTCTGCTGCTGTTAAAGCCTGGCTGCTGCTGTGAAAGCCTGGCTGCTCCTGTTAAAGCATGGCTGCTGCTGTTAAAGCCTGGCTAATGTGAAAGCCTGTCTGCTGTTAAAACCTGGCTGCTGCTGTTTAAGCCTTTGCTTCTGTGATAGCCTGGCTTCTGTTAAAGCCTGGCTGCTGCTTTTAAAGCCTGGCTGCTGTTAAAGCCTGGCTGCTGCTGTGAAAGCCTGTCTGCTGCTGTTAAAGCTTGGCTGCTGCTGTGAAAGCCTGTCATCTGCTGTTAAAGCCTGGCTGCTTCTGTTAAAGCCTGGCTACTCTTAAAGCCTGGCTGCTGCATTTACACCCTCGCTGCTGCTGTGAAAGCCTGGCTGCTGCTGAAAGCCTAGCTGCTGCTGTGAAAGCCTGGCAGCTGCTCTTAAAGCCTGGCTGCTGCTGTTAAAGCCTGGCTGCTGTTAAAGCCTGCCTTCTGCTGTTGAAGCCTGGCTGCTGCTGTTAAAGCCTGGTTGCTACTGTTAAAGCCTGGCTGTTGCTGTTAAAGCCTGGCTGCTGCTGTTAAAGCCTGGCTGCTGCTGTAAAAGCCTGGCTGCTGCTGTGAAATTCTGGCTGCTGCTGTGAAATTCTCACTACTGCTGTTAAAGCTTGTCTGCTGCTGTGAAAGCATGTCTACTGCTGTTAAAGCCTTGCTGCTGCTGTGAAAGCCTGGCTGCTCCTGTTAAAGCATGGCTGCTGCTGTTAAAGCCTGGCTAATGTGAAAGCCTGTCTGCTGTTAAAACCTGGCTGCTGCTGTTTAAGCCTTTGCTTCTGTGATAGCCTGGCTGCTGTTAAAGCCTGGCTGCTGCTTTTAAAGCCTGGCTGCTGCTTTTAAAGCCTGGCTGCTGTTAAAGCCTGGCTGCTGCTGTGAAAGCCTGTCTGCTGCTGTTAAAGCTTGGCTGCTGCTGTGAAAGCCTGGCTGCTGCTGTTAAAGCCTGGCTGCTTCTTTTAAAGCCTGGCTGCTGCTGTGAAAGCCTGGCAGCTGCTGTTAAAGCCTGGCTGCTGCTGTTAAAGCATGGCTGCTGCTGTTAAAGCCTGGCTAATATGAAAGCCTGTCTGCTGTTAAAACCTGGCTGCTGCTGTTTAAGCTTTTGCTTCTGTGATAGCCTGGCTGCTGTTAAAGCCTGGCTGCTACTCTTAAAGCCTGGCTGCTGTTAAAGCCTGGCTGCTGCTGTTAAAGCCTGGCTGCTACTCTTAAAGCCTCGCTGCTGCTGTCAAAGCCTGGCTGCTGCTGTTAAAGTCTGGCTGCTACTCTTAAAGCCTGGCTGCTGTTAAAGCCTGGCTGCTGCTGTCAAAGCCTGGCTGCTGCTGTGAAAGCCTGTCATCTGCTGTTAAAGCCTGGCTGCTTCTGTTAAAGCCTGGCTACTGTTAAAGCCTGGCTGCTGCATTTACACCCTCGCTGCTGCTGTGAAAGCCTGGCTGCTGCTGTGAAAGCCTGGCTGCTGCTGTGAAAGCCTGGCTGCTGCTGTGAAAGCCTGGCAGCTGCTCTTAAAGCCTGGCTGCTGCTGTTAAAGCCTGGCTGCTTCTGTTAAAGCCTGGCTACTGTTAAAGCCTGGCTGCTGCATTTAAAGCCTTGCTGCTGCTGTGAAAGACTGTCTGCTGCTGTTAAAGCCTGGCTGCTGCTGTGAAAGCCTGGCTGCTGCTGTGAAAGCCTGGCTGCTGCTGTTAAAGCTTGTCTGCTGCTGTGAAAGGCTGTCTGCTGCTGTTAAAGCCTGGCTGCTGCTGTGAAAGCCTGGCTGTTCCTGTTAAAGCATGGCTGCTGCTGTTAAAGCCTGGCTAATGTGAAAGCCTGTCTGCTGTTAAAACCTGGCTGCTGCTGTTTAAGCCTTTGCTTCTGTGATAGCCTGGCTGCTGTTAAAGCCTGGCTTCTGCTTTTAAAGCCTGGCTGCTGTTAAAGCCTGGCTGCTGCTGTGAAAGCCTGTCTGCTGCTGTTAAAGCTTGGCTGCTGCTGTGAAAGCCTGTCATCTGCTGTTAAAGCCTGGCTGATTCTGTTAAAGCCTGGCTACTGTTAAAGCCTGGCTGCTTTATTTACACCCTCGCTGCTGCTGTGAAAGCCTGGCTGCTGCTGTGAAAGCCTGGCTGCTGCTGTGAAAGCCTGGCAGCTGCTCTTAAAGCCTGGCTGCTGCTGTTAAAGCCTGGCTACTGTTAAAGCCTGGCTGATGCATTTAAAGCCTTGCTGCTGCTGTGAAAGCCTGTCTGCTGCTGTTAAAGCTTGTCTTCTGCTGTGAAAGGCTGTCTGCTGCTGTTCAAGCCTGGCTGCTGCTGTGAAAGCCTGGCTGCTCCTGTTAAAGCATGGCTGCTGCTGTTAAAGCCTGGCTAATGTGAAAGCCTGTCTGCTGTTAAAACCTGGCTGCTGCTGTTTAAGCCTTTGCTTCTGTGATAGCCTGGCTGCTGCTTTTAAAGCCTGGCTGCTGTTAAAGCCTGGCTGCTGCTGTGAAAGCCTGTCTGCTGCTGTTGAAGCTTGTCTGCTGCTGTTAAAGCCTGGCTGCTGCTGTGAAAGCCTGGCTGCTCCTGTTAAAGCATGGCTGCTGCTGTTAAAGCCTGGCTAATGTGAAAGCCTGTCTGCTGTTAAAACCTGGCTGCTGCTGTTTAAGCCTTTGCTTCTGTGATAGCCTGGCTGCTGTTAAAGCCTGGCTGCTGCTTTTAAAGCCTGGCTGCTGCTTTTAAAGCCTGGCTGCTGTTAAAGCCTGGCTGCTGCTGTGAAAGCCTGTCTGCTGCTGTTAAAGCTTGGCTGCTGCTGTGAAAGCCTGGCTGCTGCTGTTAAAGCCTGGCTGCTTCTTTTAAAGCCTGGCTGCTGCTGTGAAAGCCTGGCAGCTGCTGTTAAAGCCTGGCTGCTGCTGTTAAAGCATGGCTGCTGCTGTTAAAGCCTGGCTAATATGAAAGCCTGTCTGCTGTTAAAACCTGGCTGCTGCTGTTTAAGCTTTTGCTTCTGTGATAGCCTGGCTGCTGTTAAAGCCTGGCTGCTACTCTTAAAGCCTGGCTGCTGTTAAAGCCTGGCTGCTGCTGTTAAAGCCTGGCTGCTGCTGTTAAAGCCTGGCTGCTACTCTTAAAGCCTCGCTGCTGCTGTCAAAGCCTGGCTGCTGCTGTTAAAGTCTGGCTGCTACTCTTAAAGCCTGGCTGCTGTTAAAGCCTGGCTGCTGCTGTCAAAGCCTGGCTGCTGCTGTCAAAGCCTGTCATCTGCTGTTAAAGCCTGGCTGCTTCTGTTAAAGCCTGGCTACTGTTAAAGCCTGGCTGCTGCATTTACACCCTCGCTGCTGCTGTGAAAGCCTGGCTGCTGCTGTGAAAGCCTGGCTGCTGCTGTGAAAGCCTGGCAGCTGCTCTTAAAGCCTGGCTGCTGCTGTTAAAGCCCTGCTGCTTCTGTCAAAGCCTGGCTACTGTTAAAGCCTGGCTGCTGCATTTAAAGCCTTGCTGCTGCTGTGAAAGACTGTCTGCTGCTGTTAAAGCCTGGCTGCTGCTGTGAAAGCCTGGCTGCTGCTGTTAAAGCTTGTCTGCTGCTGTTAAAGCCTGGCTAATGTGAAAGCCTGTCTGCTGTTAAAACCTGGCTGCTGCTGTTTAAGCCTTTGCTTCTGTGATAGCCTGGCTGCTGTTAAAGCCTGGCTTCTGCTTTTAAAGCCTGGCTGCTGTTAAAGCCTGGCTGCTGCTGTGAAAGCCTGGCTGCTGCTGTTACAGCCTGGCTGCTTCTTTTAAAGCCTGGCTGCTGCTGTGAAAGCCTGGCAGCTGCTATTAAAGCCTGGCTGCTGCTGTTAAAGCATGGCTGCTGCTGTTAAAGCCTGGCTAATGTGAAAGCCTGTCTGCTGTTAAATCCTGGCTGCTGCTTTTAAAGCCTGGCTGCTGTTTTTAAAGCCTGGCTGCTGTTAAAGCCTGGCTGCTACTCTTAAAGCCTGGCTGCTGTTAAAGCCTGGCTGCTGCTGTTAAAGCCTGGCTGCTACTCTTAAAGCCTCGCTGCTGCTGTCAAAGCCTGGCTGCTGCTGTTAAAGTCTGGCTGCTACTCTTAAAGCCTGGCTGCTGTTAAAGCCTGGCTGCTGCTGTCAAAGCCTGGCTGCTTCTGTTAAAGCCTGGCTACTGTTAAAGCCTGTCTGCATTTAAAGCCTTGCTGCTGCTGTGAAAGACTGTCTGCTGCTGTTAAAGCCTGGCTACTGCTGTGAAAGCCTGGCTGCTGCTGTGAAAGCCTGGCTGCTGCTGTTAAAGCTTGTCTGCTATTGTGAAAGGCTGTCTGCTGCTGTTAAAGCCTGGCTGCTGCTGTGAAAGCCTGGCTGCTCCTGTTAAAGCATGGCTGCTGCTGTTAAAGCCTGGCTAATGTGAAAGCCTGTCTGCTGTTAAAACCTGGCTGCTGCTGTTTAAGCCTTTGCTTCTGTGATAGCCTGGCTGCTGTTAAAGCCTGGCTTCTGCTTTTAAAGCCTGGCTGCTTTATTTACACCCTCGCTGCTGCTGTGAAAGCCTGGCTGCTGCTGTGAAAGCCTGGCTACTGCTGTGAAAGCCTGGCAGCTGCTCTTAAAGCCTGGCTGCTGCTGTTAAAGCCTGGCTACTGTTAAAGCCTGGCTTCTGCTTTTAAAGCCTGGCTGCTGTTAAAGCCTGGCTGCTGCTGTGAAAGCCTGTCTGCTGCTGTTAAAGCTTGTCTTCTGCTGTGAAAGGCTGTCTGCTGCTGTTAAAGCCTGGCTGCTGCTGTGAAAGCCTGGCTGCTCCTGTTAAAGCATGGCTGCTGCTGTTAAAGCCTGGCTAATGTGAAAGCCTGTCTGCTGTTAAAACCTGGCTGCTGCTGTTTAAGCCTTTGCTTCTGTGATAGCCTGGCTGCTGCTTTTAAAGCCTGGCTGATGTTAAAGCCTGGCTGCAGCTGTGAAAGCCTGTCTGCTGCTGTTAAAGCTTGGCTGCTGCTGTGAAAGCCTGGCTGCTGCTGTTAAAGCCTGGCTGCTGCTGTGAAAGCCTGGCTGCTCCTGTTAAAGCATGGCTGCTGCTGTTAAAGCCTGGCTAATGTGAAAGCCTGTCTGCTGTTAAAACCTGGCTGCTGCTGTTTAAGCCTTTGCTTCTGTGATAGCCTGGCTGCTGCTTTTAAAGCCTGGCTGCTGTTAAAGCCTGACTGCTGCTGTGAAAGCCTGTCTGCTGCTGTTAAAGCTTGGCTGCTGCTGTGAAAGCCTGGCTGCTGCTGTTAAAGCCTGGCTGCTGCTGTGAAAGCCTGGCTTCTGCTGTTAAAGCATTGCTGCTACTGTAAAAGCCTGGCTTCTGTTGTTAAAGCCTGGCTGCAGTTTCAGCCTGGCTGCTGCTGTTAAAGCCTGGTTGCTTTTATAGCCAGGATTCTGCTGTTAAAACCTGGCTGCTGCTGTTAAAGCCTGACTGCTGTTAAAGCCTGCCTTCTGCTGTTAAAGCCTGGCTGCTGCTGTAAAAGCCTGGCTGCTGCTGTGAAAGCCTGGCTGCTGCTGTGAAAGCCTGGCTGCTGCTGTTAAAGCTTGTCTGCTGCTGTGAAAGCCTTTCTGCTGCTGTTAAAGCCTGGCTGCTGCTGTGAAAGCCTGGCTGGTCCTGTTAAAGCATGGCTGCTGTTGTTAAAGCCTGGCTAATGTGAAAGCCTGGCTGCTGTTAAAACCTGGCTGCTGCTGTTTAAGCCTTTGCTTCTGTGATAGCCTGGCTGCTGTTAAAGCCTGGCTGCTGCTGTGAAAGCCTGTCTGCTGCTGTTAAAGCCTGGCTGCTGTTAAAGCCTGCCTTCTGGTGTTAAAGCCTGGCTGCTGCTGTTAAAGTCTGGTTGCTACTATTAAAGCCTGGATGTTGCTGTTAAAGCCTGGCTGCTGCTGTTAAAGCCTGGCTACTGCTGTAAAAGCCTGGCTTCTGCTGTTAAAGCCTGACTGCTGTGAAAGCCTTGCTGCTGCTGTTAAAGCCTGACTGCTACTGTTAAAGCCTCGCTGCTGCTGTGAAAGCCTCGCTGCTGCGGTGAAAGCCTGGCTGCTGCTGTTAAAGACTGGCTGCTTCTGTTAAAGCCTGGCTGCGGTGAAAGCCTGGCTGCTGTGAAAGCCTGGCTGCTTCTGTTAAAGCCTGGCTGCTGCTGTTAAAGCCTGGCTGCTGCTGTTAAAGCCTGGCTGCTGCTGTAAAAGCCTGGCTGCTGCTGTGAAATTCTGGCTGCTGCTGTGAAAGCCTGGCTGCGGTGAAAGCCTGGCTGCTGTGAAAGCCTGGCTGCTTCTGTTAAAGCTTGTCTGCTGCTGTGAAAGCATGTCCACTGCTGTTAAAGCCTGGCTGCTGCTGTGAAAGCCTGGCTGCTCCTGTTAAAGCATGGCTGCTGCTGTTAAAGCCTGGCTAATGTGAAAGCCTGTCTGCTGTTAAAACCTGTCTGCTGCTGTTTAAGCCTTTGCTTCTGTGATAGCCTGTCTGCTGTTAAAGCCTGGCTGCTGCTTTTAAAGCCTGGCTGCTGCTTTTAAAGCCTGGCTGCTGCTTTTAAAGCCTCGCTGCTGTTAAAGCCTGGCTGCTGCTGTGAAAGCCTGGCTGCTGCTGTTAAAGCCTGGCTGCTGCTGTGAAAGCCTGGCTTCTGCTGTTAAAGCATTGCTGCTACTGTAAAAGCCTGGCTTCTGTTGTTAAAGCCTGGCTGCAGTTTCAGCCTGGCTGCTGCTGTTAAAGCCTGGTTGCTTTTATAGCCAGGATTCTGCTGTTAAAACCTGGCTGCTGCTGTTAAAGCCTGACTGCTGTTAAAGCCTGCCTTCTGCTGTTAAAGCCTGGCTGCTGCTGTTAAAGCCTGGTTGCTACTGTTAAAGCCTGGCTGTTGCTGTTAAAGCCTGGCTGCTGCTGTTAAAGCCTGGCTGCTGCTGTAAAAGCCTGGCTGCTGCTGTGAAAGCCTGGCTGCTGCTGTGAAAGCCTGGCTGCTGCTGTTAAAGCCTGGCTGCTGCTGTGAAAGCCTGGCTGGTCCTGTTAAAGCATGGCTGCTGTTGTTAAAGCCTGGCTAATGTGAAAGCCTGGCTGCTGTTAAAACCTGGCTGCTGCTGTTTAAGCCTTTGCTTCTGTGATAGCCTGGCTGCTGTTAAAGCCTGGCTGCTGCTGTGAAAGCCTGTCTGCTGCTGTTAAAGCCTGGCTGCTGTTAAAGCCTGCCTTCTGGTGTTAAAGCCTGGCTGCTGCTGTTAAAGTCTGGTTGCTACTATTAAAGCCTGGATGTTGCTGTTAAAGCCTGGCTGCTGCTGTTAAAGCCTGGCTACTGCTGTAAAAGCCTGGCTTCTGCTGTTAAAGCCTGACTGCTGTGAAAGCCTTGCTGCTGCTGTTAAAGCCTGACTGCTACTGTTAAAGCCTCGCTGCTGCTGTGAAAGCCTCGCTGCTGCGGTGAAAGCCTGGCTGCTGCTGTTAAAGACTGGCTGCTTCTGTTAAAGCCTGGCTGCGGTGAAAGCCTGGCTGCTGTGAAAGCCTGGCTGCTTCTGTTAAAGCCTGGCTGCTGCTGTTAAAGCCGGGCTGCTGCTGTTAAAGCCTGGCTGCTGCTGTAAAAGCCTGGCTGCTGCTGTGAAATTCTGGCTGCTGCTGTGAAAGCCTGGCTGCTGCTGTTAAAGCTTGTCTGCTGCTGTGAAAGCATGTCCACTGCTGTTAAAGCCTGGCTGCTGCTGTGAAAGCCTGGCTGCTCCTGTTAAAGCATGGCTGCTGCTGTTAAAGCCTGGCTAATGTGAAAGCCTGTCTGCTGTTAAAACCTGTCTGCTGCTGTTTAAGCCTTTGCTTCTGTGATAGCCTGTCTGCTGTTAAAGCCTGGCTGCTGCTTTTAAAGCCTGGCTGCTGCTTTTAAAGCCTGGCTGCTGCTTTTAAAGCCTGGCTGCTGTTAAAGCCTGGATGCTGCTGTGAAAGCCTCGCTGCTGCGGTGAAAGCCTGGCTGCTGCTGTTAAAGACTGGCTGCTTCTGTTAAAGCCTGGCTGCGGTGAAAGCCTGGCTGCTGTGAAAGCCTGGCTGCTTCTGTTAAAGCCTGGCTGCTGCTGTTAAAGCCTGGCTGCTGCTGTTAAAGCCTGGCTGCTGCTGTAAAAGCCTGGCTGCTGCTGTGAAATTCTGGCTGCTGCTGTGAAAGCCTGGCTGCTGCTGTTAAAGCTTGTCTGCTGCTGTGAAAGCATGTCCACTGCTGTTAAAGCCTGGCTGCTGCTGTGAAAGCCTGGCTGCTCCTGTTAAAGCATGGCTGCTGCTGTTAAAGCCTGGCTAATGTGAAAGCCTGTCTGCTGTTAAAACCTGTCTGCTGCTGTTTAAGCCTTTGCTTCTGTGATAGCCTGTCTGCTGTTAAAGCCTGGCTGCTGCTTTTAAAGCCTGGCTGCTGCTTTTAAAGCCTGGCTGCTGCTTTTAAAGCCTGGCTGCTGTTAAAGCCTGGCTGCTGCTGTGAAAGCCTGGCTGCTGCTGTTACAGCCTGGCTGCTTCTTTTAAAGCCTGGCTGCTGCTGTGAAAGCCTGGCAGCTGCTATTAAAGCCTGGCTGCTGCTGTTAAAGCATGGCTGCTGCTGTTAAAGCCTGGCTAATGTGAAAGCCTGTCTGCTGTTAAAACCTGGCTGCTGCTTTTAAAGCCTGGCTGCTGTTTTTAAAGCCTGGCTGCTGTTAAAGCCTGGCTGCTACTCTTAAAGCCTGGCTGCTGTTAAAGCCTGGCTGCTGCTGTTAAAGCCTGGCTGCTACTCTTAAAGCCTCGCTGCTGCTGTCAAAGCCTGGCTGCTGCTGTTAAAGTCTGGCTGCTACTCTTAAAGCCTGGCTGCTGTTAAAGCCTGGCTGCTGCATTTACACCCTCGCTGCTGCTGTGAAAGCCTGGCTGCTGCTGTGAAAGCCTGGCTGCTGCTGTGAAAGCCTGGCAGCTGCTCTTAAAGCCTGGCTGCTGCTGTTAAAGCCCTGCTGCTTCTGTTAAAGCCTGGCTACTGTTAAAGCCTGGCTGCTGCATTTAAAGCCTTGCTGCTGCTGTGAAAGACTGTCTGCTGCTGTTAAAGCCTGGCTGCTGCTGTTAAACCATGGCTGCTGCTGTTAAAACCTGGCTAATGTGAAAGCCTGTCTGCTGTTAAAACCTGGCTGCTGCTGTTTAAGCCTTTGCTTCTGTGATAGCCTGGCTGCTGTTAAAGCCTGGCTTCTGCTTTTAAAGCCTGGCTGCTGTTAAAGCCTGTCTGCTGCTGTTAAAGCTTGGCTGCTGCTGTGAAAGCCTGTCATCTGCTGTTAAAGCCTGGCTGCTTCTGTTAAAGCCTGGCTACTGTTAAAGCCTGGCTGCTGCATTTACACCCTCGCTGCTGCTGTGAAAGCCTGGCTGCTGCTGTGAAAGCCTGGCTGCTGCTGTGAAAGCCTGGCAGCTGCTCTTAAAGCCTGGCTGCTGCAGTTAAAGCCTGGCTACTGTTAAAGCCTGGCTGATGCATTTAAAGCCTTGCTGCTGCTGTTAAAGCCTGTCTGCTGCTGTTAAAGCTTGTCTTCTGCTGTGAAAGGCTGTCTGCTGCTGTTAAAGCCTGGCTGCTGCTGTGAAAGCCTGGCTGCTCCTGTTAAAGCATGGCTGCTGCTGTTAAAGCCTGGCTAATGTGAAAGCCTGTCTGCTGTTAAAACCTGGCTGCTGCTGTTTAAGCCTTTGCTTCTGTGATAGCCTGGCTGCTGCTTTTAAAGCCTGGCTGCTGTTAAAGCCTGGCTGCTGCTGTGAAAGCCTGGCTGCTGCTGTGAAAGCCTGTCTGCTGCTGTTAAAGCTTGGCTGCTGCTGTGAAAGCCTGGCTGCTGCTGTTAAAGCCTGGCTGCTGCTGTGAAAGCCTGGCTTCTGCTGTTAAAGCATTGCTGCTACTGTAAAAGCCTGGCTTCTGTTGTTAAAGCCTGGCTGCAGTTTCAGCCTGGCTGCTGCTGTTAAAGCCTGGTTGCTTTTATAGCCAGGATTCTGCTGTTAAAACCTGGCTGCTGCTGTTAAAGCCTGACTGCTGTTAAAGCCTGCCTTCTGCTGTTAAAGCCTGGCTGCTGCTGTTAAAGCCTGGTTGCTACTGTTAAAGCCTGGCTGTTGCTGTTAAAGCCTGGCTGCTGCTGTTAAAGCCTGGCTGCTGCTGTAAAAGCCTGGCTGCTGCTGTGAAAGCCTGGCTGCTGCTGTGAAAGCCTGGCTGCTGCTGTTAAAGCTTGTCTGCTGCTGTGAAAGCCTTTCTGCTGCTGTTAAAGCCTGGCTGCTGCTGTGAAAGCCTGGCTGGTCCTGTTAAAGCATGGCTGCTGTTGTTAAAGCCTGGCTAATGTGAAAGCCTGGCTGCTGTTAAAACCTGGCTGCTGCTGTTTAAGCCTTTGCTTCTGTGATAGCCTGGCTGCTGTTAAAGCCTGGCTGCTGCTGTGAAAGCCTGTCTGCTGGTGTTAAAGCCTGGCTGCTGTTAAAGCCTGCCTTCTGGTGTTAAAGCCTGGCTGCTGCTGTTAAAGTCTGGTTGCTACTATTAAAGCCTGGATGTTGCTGTTAAAGCCTGGCTGCTGCTGTTAAAGCCTGGCTACTGCTGTAAAAGCCTGGCTTCTGCTGTTAAAGCCTGATTGCTGTGAAAGCCTTGCTGCTGCTGTTAAAGCCTGACTGCTACTGTTAAAGCCTCGCTGCTGCTGTGAAAGCCTCGCTGCTGCGGTGAAAGCCTGGCTGCTGCTGTTAAAGACTGGCTGCTTCTGTTAAAGCCTGGCTGCGGTGAAAGCCTGGCTGCTGTGAAAGCCTGGCTGCTTCTGTTAAAGCCTGGCTGCTGCTGTTAAAGCCTGGCTGCTGCTGTTAAAGCCTGGCTGCTGCTGTAAAAGCCTGGCTGCTGCTGTGAAATTCTGGCTGCTGCTGTGAAAGCCTGGCTGCTGCTGTTAAAGCTTGTCTGCTGCTGTGAAAGCATGTCCACTGCTGTTAAAGCCTGGCTGCTGCTGTGAAAGCCTGGCTGCTCCTGTTAAAGCATGGCTGCTGCTGTTAAAGCCTGGCTAATGTGAAAGCCTGTCTGCTGTTAAAACCTGTCTGCTGCTGTTTAAGCCTTTGCTTCTGTGATAGCCTGTCTGCTGTTAAAGCCTGGCTGCTGCTTTTAAAGCCTGGCTGCTGCTGTGAAAGCCTGGCTGCTGCTGTTAAAGCCTGGCTGCTGCTGTGAAAGCCTGGCTTCTGCTGTTAAAGCATTGCTGCTACTGTAAAAGCCTGGCTTCTGTTGTTAAAGCCTGGCTGCAGTTTCAGCCTGGCTGCTGCTGTTAAAGCCTGGTTGCTTTTATAGCCAGGATTCTGCTGTTAAAACCTGGCTGCTGCTGTTAAAGCCTGACTGCTGTTAAAGCCTGCCTTCTGCTGTTAAAGCCTGGCTGCTGCTGTTAAAGCCTGGTTGCTACTGTTAAAGCCTGGCTGTTGCTGTTAAAGCCTGGCTGCTGCTGTTAAAGCCTGGCTGCTGCTGTAAAAGCCTGGCTGCTGCTGTGAAAGCCTGGCTGCTGCTGTGAAAGCCTGGCTGCTGCTGTTAAAGCTTGTCTGCTGCTGTGAAAGCCTTTCTGCTGCTGTTAAAGCCTGGCTGCTGCTGTGAAAGCCTGGCTGGTCCTGTTAAAGCATGGCTGCTGTTGTTAAAGCCTGGCTAATGTGAAAGCCTGGCTGCTGTTAAAACCTGGCTGCTGCTGTTTAAGCCTTTGCTTCTGTGATAGCCTGGCTGCTGTTAAAGCCTGGCTGCTGCTGTGAAAGCCTGTCTGCTGCTGTTAAAGCCTGGCTGCTGTTAAAGCCTGCCTTCTGGTGTTTAAGCCTGGCTGCTGCTGTTAAAGTCTGGTTGCTACTATTAAAGCCTGGATGTTGCTGTTAAAGCCTGGCTGCTGCTGTTAAAGCCTGGCTACTGCTGTAAAAGCCTGGCTTCTGCTGTTAAAGCCTGACTGCTGTGAAAGCCTTGCTGCTGCTGTTAAAGCCTGACTGCTACTGTTAAAGCCTCGCTGCTGCTGTGAAAGCCTCGCTGCTGCGGTGAAAGCCTGGCTGCTGCTGTTAAAGACTGGCTGCTTCTGTTAAAGCCTGGCTGCGGTGAAAGCCTGGCTGCTGTGAAAGCCTGGCTGCTTCTGTTAAAGCCTGGCTGCTGCTGTTAAAGCCTGGCTGCTGCTGTTAAAGCCTGGCTGCTGCTGTAAAAGCCTGGCTGCTGCTGTGAAATTCTGGCTGCTGCTGTGAAAGCCTGGCTGCTGCTGTTAAAGCTTGTCTGCTGCTGTGAAAGCATGTCCACTGCTGTTAAAGCCTGGCTGCTGCTGTGAAAGCCTGGCTGCTCCTGTTAAAGCATGGCTGCTGCTGTTAAAGCCTGGCTAATGTGAAAGCCTGTCTGCTGTTAAAACCTGTCTGCTGCTGTTTAAGCCTTTGCTTCTGTGATAGCCTGTCTGCTGTTAAAGCCTGGCTGCTGCTTTTAAAGCCTGGCTGCTGCTTTTAAAGCCTGGCTGCTGTTAAAGCCTGGCTGCTGCTGTGAAAGCCTGGCTGCTGCTGTTACAGCCTGGCTGCTTCTTTTAAAGCCTGGCTGCTGCTGTGAAAGCCTGGCAGCTGCTATTAAAGCCTGGCTGCTGCTGTTAAAGCATGGCTGCTGCTGTTAAAGCCTGGCTAATGTGAAAGCCTGTCTGCTGTTAAAACCTGGCTGCTGCTTTTAAAGCCTGGCTGCTGTTTTTAAAGCCTGGCTGCTGTTAAAGCCTGGCTGCTACTCTTAAAGCCTGGCTGCTGTTAAAGCCTGGCTGCTGCTGTTAAAGCCTGGCTGCTACTCTTAAAGCCTCGCTGCTGCTGTCAAAGCCTGGCTGCTGCTGTTAAAGTCTGGCTGCTACTCTTAAAGCCTGGCTGCTGTTAAAGCCTGGCTGCTGCTGTCAAAGCCTGGCTGCTGCTGTGAAAGCCTGTCATCTGCTGTTAAAGCCTGGCTGCTTCTGTTAAAGCCTGGCTACTGTTAAAGCCTGGCTGCTGCATTTACACCCTCGCTGCTGCTGTGAAAGCCTGGCTGCTGCTGTGAAAGCCTGGCTGCTGCTGTGAAAGCCTGGCAGCTGCTCTTAAAGCCTGGCTGCTGCTGTTAAAGCCCTGCTGCTTCTGTTAAAGCCTGGCTACTGTTAAAGCCTGGCTGCTGCATTTAAAGCCTTGCTGCTGCTGTGAAAGACTGTCTGCTGCTGTTAAAGCCTGGCTGCTGCTGTGAAAGCCTGGCTGCTGCTGTTAAAGCTTGTCTGCTGCTGTGAAAGCCTGGCTTCTCCTGTTAAACCATGGCTGCTGCTGTTAAAACCTGGCTAATGTGAAAGCCTGTCTGCTGTTAAAACCTGGCTGCTGCTGTTTAAGCCTTTGCTTCTGTGATAGCCTGGCTGCTGTTAAAGCCTGGCTTCTGCTTTTAAAGCCTGGCTGCTGTTAAAGCCTGTCTGCTGCTGTTAAAGCTTGGCTGCTGCTGTGAAAGCCTGTCATCTGCTGTTAAAGCCTGGCTGCTTCTGTTAAAGCCTGGCTACTGTTAAAGCCTGGCTGCTGCATTTACACCCTCGCTGCTGCTGTGAAAGCCTGGCTGCTGCTGTGAAAGCCTGGCAGCTGCTCTTAAAGCCTGGCTGCTGCTGTTAAAGCCTGGCTACTGTTAAAGCCTGGCTGATGCATTTAAAGCCTTGCTGCTGCTGTTAAAGCCTGTCTGCTGCTGTTAAAGCTTGTCCTCTGCTGTGAAAGGCTGTCTGCTGCTGTTAAAGCCTGGCTGCTGCTGTGAAAGCCTGGCTGCTCCTGTTAAAGCATGGCTGCTGCTGTTAAAGCCTGGCTAATGTGAAAGCCTGTCTGCTGTTAAAACCTGGTTGCTGCTGTTTAAGCCTTTGCTTCTGTGATAGCCTGGCTGCTGCTTTTAAAGCCTGGCTGCTGTTAAAGCCTGGCTGCTGCTGTGAAAGCCTGGCTGCTGCTGTGAAAGCCTGTCTGCTGCTGTTAAAGCTTGGCTGCTGCTGTGAAAGCCTGGCTGCTGCTGTTAAAGCCTGGCTGCTGCTGTGAAAGCCTGGCTTCTGCTGTTAAAGCATTGCTGCTACTGTAAAAGCCTGGCTTCTGTTGTTAAAGCCTGGCTGCAGTTTCAGCCTGGCTGCTGCTGTTAAAGCCTGGTTGCTTTTATAGCCAGGATTCTGCTGTTAAAACCTGGCTGCTGCTGTTAAAGCCTGGCTGCTGTTAAAGCCTGCCTTCTGCTGTTAAAGCCTGGCTGCTGCTGTTAAAGCCTGGCTGCTGCTGTTAAAGCCTGGCTGCTGCTGTAAAAGCCTGGCTGCTGCTGTGAAAGCCTGGCTGCTGCTGTGAAAGCCTGGCTGCTGCTGTTAAAGCTTGTCTGCTGCTGTGAAAGCCTGTCTGCTGCTGTTAAAGCCTGGCTGCTGCTGTGAAAGCCTGGCTGGTCCTGTTAAAGCATGGCTGCTGCTGTTAAAGCCTGGCTAATGTGAAAGCCTGTCTGCTGTTAAAACCTGGCTGCTGCTGTTTAAGCCTTTGCTTCTGTGATAGCCTGGCTGCTGTTAAAGCCTGGCTGCTGCTGTGAAAGCCTGTCTGCTGCTGTTAAAGCTTGGCTGCTGCTGTGAAAGCCTGGCTGCTGCTGTTAAAGCCTGGCTGCTGCTGTTAAAGCCTGGCTGCTGCTGTAAAAGCCTGGCTGCTGCTGTTAAAGCATTGCTGCTACTGTTAAAGCCTGGTTGCTGTTATAGCCAGGATTCTGCTGTTAAAACATGGCTGCTGCTGTTAAAGCCTGGCTGCTGTTAAAGCCTGCCTTCAGGTGTTAAAGCCTGGCTGCTGCTGTTAAAGTCTGGTTGCTACTATTAAAGCCTGACTGTTGCTGTTAAAGCCTGGCTGCTGCTGTTAAAGCCTGGCTACTGCTGTAAAAGCTTGGCTTCTGCTGTTAAAGCCTGACTGCTGTGAAAGCCTTGCTGCTGCTGTTAAAGCCTGACTGCTACTGTTAAAGCCTCGCTGCTGCTGTGAAAGCCTCGCTGCTGCGGTGAAAGCCTGGCTGCTGCTGTTAAAGACTGGCTGCTTCTGTTAAAGCCTGGCTGCGGTGAAAGCCTGGCTGCTGTGAAAGCCTGGCTGCTTCTGTTAAAGCCTGGCTGCTGCTGTTAAAGCCTGGCTGCTGCTGTTAAAGCCTGGCTGCTGCTGTTAAAGCCTGGCTGCTGCTGTGAAAGCCTGTCTGCTGCTGTTAAAGCCTGGCTGCTGCTGTGAAAGCCTGGCTGCTGCTGTTACAGCCTGGCTGCTTCTTTTAAAGCCTGGCTGCTGCTGTGAAAGCCTGGCTGCTGCTGTTAAAGCTTGTCTGCTGCTGTGAAAGCATGTCCACTGCTGTTAAAGCCTGGCTGCTGCTGTGAAAGCCTGGCTGCTCCTGTTAAAGCATGGCTGCTGCTGTTAAAGCCTGGCTAATGTGAAAGCCTGTCTGCTGTTAAAACCTGTCTGCTGCTGTTTAAGCCTTTGCTTCTGTGATAGCCAGTCTGCTGTTAAAGCCTGGCTGCTGCTTTTAAAGCCTGGCTGCTGCTTTTAAAGCCTGGCTGCTGTTAAAGCCTGGCTGCTGCTGTGAAAGCCTGTCTGCTGCTGTTAAAGCCTGGCTGCTGCTGTGAAAGCCTGGCTGCTGCTGTTACAGCCTGGCTGCTTCTTTTAAAGCCTGGCTGCTGCTGTGAAAGCCTGGCAGCTGCTATTAAAGCCTGGCTGCTGCTGTTAAAGCATGGCTGCTGCTGTTAAAGCCTGGCTAATGTGAAAGCCTGTCTGCTGTTAAAACCTGGCTGCTGCTTTTAAAGCCTGGCTGCTGTTTTTAAAGCCTGGCTGCTGTTAAAGCCTGGCTGCTACTCTTAAAGCCTGGCTGCTGTTAAAGCCTGGCTGCTGCTGTTAAAGCCTGGCTGCTACTCTTAAAGCCTCGCTGCTGCTGTCAAAGCCTGGCTGCTGCTGTTAAAGTCTGGCTGCTACTCTTAAAGCCTGGCTGCTGTTAAAGCCTGGCTGCTGCTGTCAAAGCCTGGCTGCTGCTGTGAAAGCCTGTCATCTGCTGTTAAAGCCTGGCTGCTTCTGTTAAAGCCTGGCTACTGTTAAAGCCTGGCTGCTGCATTTACACCCTCGCTGCTGCTGTGAAAGCCTGGCTGCTGCTGTGAAAGCCTGGCTGCTGCTGTGAAAGCCTGGCAGCTGCTCTTAAAGCCTGGCTGCTGCTGTTAAAGCCCTGCTGCTTCTGTTAAAGCCTGGCTACTGTTAAAGCCTGGCTGCTGCATTTAAAGCCTTGCTGCTGCTGTGAAAGACTGTCTGCTGCTGTTAAAGCCTGGCTGCTGCTGTGAAAGCCTGGCTGCTGCTGTTAAAGCTTGTCTGCTGCTGTGAAAGCCTGGCTTCTCCTGTTAAACCATGGCTGCTGCTGTTAAAACCTGGCTAATGTGAAAGCCTGTCTGCTGTTAAAACCTGGCTGCTGCTGTTTAAGCCTTTGCTTCTGTGATAGCCTGGCTGCTGTTAAAGCCTGGCTTCTGCTTTTAAAGCCTGGCTGCTGTTAAAGCCTGTCTGCTGTTGTTAAAGCTTGGCTGCTGCTGTGAAAGCCTGTCATCTGCTGTTAAAGCCTGGCTGCTTCTGTTAAAGCCTGGCTACTGTTAAAGCCTGGCTGCTGCATTTACACCCTCGCTGCTGCTGTGAAAGCCTGGCTGCTGCTGTGAAAGCCTGGCTGCTGCTGTGAAAGCCTGGCAGCTGCTCTTAAAGCCTGGCTGCTGCTGTTAAAGCCTGGCTACTGTTAAAGCCTGGCTGATGCATTTAAAGCCTTGCTGCTGCTGTTAAAGCCTGTCTGCTGCTGTTAAAGCTTGTCCTCTGCTGTGAAAGGCTGTCTGCTGCTGTTAAAGCCTGGCTGCTGCTGTGAAAGCCTGGCTGCTCCTGTTAAAGCATGGCTGCTGCTGTTAAAGCCTGGCTAATGTGAAAGCCTGTCTGCTGTTAAAACCTGGATGCTGCTGTTTAAGCCTTTGCTTCTGTGATAGCCTGGCTGCTGCTTTTAAAGCCTGGCTGCTGTTAAAGCCTGGCTGCTGCTGTGAAAGCCTGGCTGCTGCTGTGAAAGCCTGTCTGCTGCTGTTAAAGCTTGGCTGCTGCTGTGAAAGCCTGGCTGCTGCTGTTAAAGCCTGGCTGCTGCTGTGAAAGCCTGGCTTCTGCTGTTAAAGCATTGCTGCTACTGTAAAAGCCTGGCTTCTGTTGTTAAAGCCTGGCTGCAGTTTCAGCCTGGCTGCTGCTGTTAAAGCCTGGTTGCTTTTATAGCCAGGATTCTGCTGTTAAAACCTGGCTGCTGCTGTTAAAGCCTGGCTGCTGTTAAAGCCTGCCTTCTGCTGTTAAAGCCTGGCTGCTGCTGTTAAAGCCTGGTTGCTACTGTTAAAGCCTGGCTGTTGCTGTTAAAGCCTGGCTGCTGCTGTTAAAGCCTGGCTGCTGCTGTAAAAGCCTGGCTGCTGCTGTGAAAGCCTGGCTGCTGCTGTGAAAGCCTGGCTGCTGCTGTTAAAGCTTGTCTGCTGCTGTGAAAGCCTTTCTGCTGCTGTTAAAGCCTGGCTGCTGCTGTGAAAGCCTGGCTGGTCCTGTTAAAGCATGGCTGCTGCTGTTAAAGCCTGGCTAATGTGAAAGCCTGTCTGCTGTTAAAACCTGGCTGCTGCTGTTTAAGCCTTTGCTTCTGTGATAGCCTGGCTGCTGTTAAAGCCTGGCTGCTGCTGTGAAAGCCTCTCTGCTGCTTTTAAAGCCTGGCTGCTGTTAAAGCCTGGCTGCTGCTGTTAAAGCCTGGCTGCTGCTGTTAAAGCATTGCTGCTACTGTGAAAGCCTGGCTTCTGTTGTTAAAGACTGGCTGCAGTTACAGCCTCGCTGCTGCTGTTAAAGCCTGGTTGCTGTTATAGCCAGGATTCTGCTGTTAAAACCTGGCTGCTGCTGTTAAAGCCTGGCTGCTGTTAAAGCCTGCCTTCTGCTGTTAAAGCCTGGCTGCTGCTGTTAAAGCCTGGCTGCTGCTGTAAAAGCCTGGCTGCTGCTGTGAAAGCCTGGCTGCTGCTGTGAAAGCCTGGCTGCTGCTGTTAAAGCTTGTCTGCTGCTGTGAAAGCCTGTCTGCTGCTGTTAAAGCCTGGCTGCTGCTGTGAAAGCCTGGCTGGTCCTGTTAAAGCATGGCTGCTGCTGTTAAAGCCTGGCTAATGTGAAAGCCTGTCTGCTGTTAAAACCTGGCTGCTGCTGTTTAAGCCTTTGCTTCTGTGATAGCCTGGCTGCTGTTAAAGCCTGGCTGCTGCTGTGAAAGCCTGTCTGCTGCTGTTAAAGCTTGGCTGCTGCTGTGAAAGCCTGGCTGCTGCTGTTAAAGCCTGGCTGCTGCTGTTAAAGCCTGGCTGCTGCTGTAAAAGCCTGGCTGCTGCTGTTAAAGCATTGCTGCTACTGTTAAAGCCTGGTTGCTGTTATAGCCAGGATTCTGCTGTTAAAACATGGCTGCTGCTGTTAAAGCCTGGCTGCTGTTAAAGCCTGCCTTCAGGTGTTAAAGCCTGGCTGCTGCTGTTAAAGTCTGGTTGCTACTATTAAAGCCTGACTGTTGCTGTTAAAGCCTGGCTGCTGCTGTTAAAGCCTGGCTACTGCTGTAAAAGCTTGGCTTCTGCTGTTAAAGCCTGACTGCTGTGAAAGCCTTGCTGCTGCTGTTAAAGCCTGACTGCTACTGTTAAAGCCTCGCTGCTGCTGTGAAAGCCTCGCTGCTGCGGTGAAAGCCTGGCTGCTGCTGTTAAAGACTGGCTGCTTCTGTTAAAGCCTGGCTGCGGTGAAAGCCTGGCTGCTGTGAAAGCCTGGCTGCTTCTGTTAAAGCCTGGCTGCTGCTGTTAAAGCCTGGCTGCTGCTGTTAAAGCCTGGCTGCTGCTGTAAAAGCCTGGCTGCTGCTGTGAAATTCTGGCTGCTGCTGTGAAAGCCTGGCTGCTGCTGTTAAAGCTTGTCTGCTGCTGTGAAAGCATGTCCACTGCTGTTAAAGCCTGGCTGCTGCTGTGAAAGCCTGGCTGCTCCTGTTAAAGCATGGCTGCTGCTGTTAAAGCCTGGCTAATGTGAAAGCCTGTCTGCTGTTAAAACCTGTCTGCTGCTGTTTAAGCCTTTGCTTCTGTGATAGCCTGTCTGCTGTTAAAGCCTGGCTGCTGCTTTTAAAGCCTGGCTGCTGCTTTTAAAGCCTGGCTGCTGTTAAAGCCTGGCTGCTGCTGTGAAAGCCTGTCTGCTGCTGTTAAAGCCTGGCTGCTGCTGTGAAAGCCTGGCTGCTGCTGTTACAGCCTGGCTGCTTCTTTTAAAGCCTGGCTGCTGCTGTGAAAGCCTGGCTGCTGCTGTTAAAGCTTGTCTGCTGCTGTGAAAGCATGTCCACTGCTGTTAAAGCCTGGCTGCTGCTGTGAAAGCCTGGCTGCTCCTGTTAAAGCATGGCTGCTGCTGTTAAAGCCTGGCTAATGTGAAAGCCTGTCTGCTGTTAAAACCTGTCTGCTGCTGTTTAAGCCTTTGCTTCTGTGATAGCCAGTCTGCTGTTAAAGCCTGGCTGCTGCTTTTAAAGCCTGGCTGCTGCTTTTAAAGCCTGGCTGCTGTTAAAGCCTGGCTGCTGCTGTGAAAGCCTGTCTGCTGCTGTTAAAGCCTGGCTGCTGCTGTGAAAGCCTGGCTGCTGCTGTGAAAGCCTGGCTGCTTCTTTTAAAGCCTGGCTGCTGCTGTTAAAGCCTGGCTGCTTCTTTTAAAGCCTGGCTGCTGCTGTGAAAGCCTGGCAGCTGCTGTTAAAGCCTGGCTGCTGCTGTTAAAGCATGGCTGCTGCTGTTAAAGCCTGGCTAATATGAAAGCCTGTCTGCTGTTAAAACCTGGCTGCTGCTGTTTAAGCTTTTGCTTCTGTGATAGCCTGGCTGCTGTTAAAGCCTGGCTGCTACTCTTAAAGCCTGGCTGCTGTTAAAGCCTGGCTGCTGCTGTTAAAGCCTGGCTGCTACTCTTAAAGCCTCGCTGCTGCTGTCAAAGCCTGGCTGCTGCTGTTAAAGTCTGGCTGCTACTCTTAAAGCCTGGCTGCTGTTAAAGCCTGGCTGCTGCTGTCAAAGCCTGGCTGCTGCTGTGAAAGCCTGTCATCTACTGTTAAAGCCTGGCTGCTTCTGTTAAAGCCTGGCTACTGTTAAAGCCTGACTGCTGCATTTACACCCTCGCTGCTGCTGTGAAAGCCTGGCTGCTGCTGTGAAAGCCTGGCTGCTGCTGTGAAAGCCTGGCAGCTGCTCTTAAAGCCTGGCTGCTGCTGTTAAAGCCTGGCTGCTTCTGTTAAAGCCTGGCTACTGTTAAAGCCTGGCTGCTTTATTTACACCCTCGCTGCTGCTGTGAAAGCCTGGCTGCTGCTGTGAAAGCCTGGCTACTGCTGTGAAAGCCTGGCTGCTGCTGTTAAAGCTTGTCTGCTGCTGTGAAAGGCTGTCTGCTGCTGTTAAAGCCTGGCTGCTGCTGTGAAAGCCTGGCTGCTCCTGTTAAAGCATGGCTGCTGCTGTTAAAGCCTGGCTAATGTGAAAGCCTGTCTGCTGTTAAAACCTGGCTGCTGCTGTTTAAGCCTTTTCTTCTGTGATAGCCTGGCTGCTGTTAAAGCCTGGCTTCTGCTTTTAAAGCCTGGCTGCTGTTAAAGCCTGGCTTCTGCTTTTAAAGCCTGGCTGCTGTTAAAGCCTGGCTGCTGCTGTGAAAGCCTGTCTGCTGCTGTTAAAGCTTGGCTGCTGCTGTGAAAGCCTGTCATCTGCTGTTAAAGCCTGGCTGCTTCTGTTAAAGCCTGGCTACTCTTAAAGCCTGGCTGCTTTATTTACACCCTCGCTGCTGCTGTGAAAGCCTGGCTGCTGCTGTGAAAGCCTGGCTGCTGCTGTGAAAGCCTGGCAGCTGCTCTTAAAGCCTGGCTGCTGCTGTTAAAGCCTGGCTACTGTTAAAGCCTGGCTGATGCATTTAAAGCCTTGCTGCTGCTGTGAAAGCCTGTCTGCTGCTGTTAAAGCTTGTCTTCTGCTGTGAAAGGCTGTCTGCTGCTGTTAAAGCCTGGCTGCTGCTGTGAAAGCCTGGCTGCTCCTGTTAAAGCATGGCTGCTGCTGTTAAAGCCTGGCTAATGTGAAAGCCTGTCTGCTGTTAAAACCTGGCTGCTGCTGTTTAAGCCTTTGCTTCTGTGATAGCCTGGCTGCTGCTTTTAAAGCCTGGCTGCTGTTAAAGCCTGGCTGCTGCTGTGAAAGCCTGTCTGCTGCTGTTAAAGCTTGTCTGCTGCTGTGAAAGCCTGGCTGCTGCTGTTAAAGCCTGGCTGCTGCTGTGAAAGCCTGGCTGCTCCTGTTAAAGCATGGCTGC
This sequence comes from Odontesthes bonariensis, assembly GCF_027942865.1. Classification (NCBI taxonomy): domain Eukaryota; kingdom Metazoa; phylum Chordata; class Actinopteri; order Atheriniformes; family Atherinopsidae; genus Odontesthes; species Odontesthes bonariensis. The sequence goes on along the minus strand of NC_134519.1, from coordinate 32,190,982 downwards.
TGCTGTTAAAGCCTGGCTAATGTGAAAGCCTGTCTGCTGTTAAAACCTGGCTGCTGCTGTTTAAGCCTTTGCTTCTGTGATAGCCTGGCTGCTGTTAAAGCCTGGCTGCTGCTTTTAAAGCCTGGCTGCTGCTTTTAAAGCCTGGCTGCTGTTAAAGCCTGGCTGCTGCTGTGAAAGCCTGTCTGCTGCTGTTAAAGCTTGGCTGCTGCTGTGAAAGCCTGGCTGCTGCTGTTAAAGCCTGGCTGCTTCTTTTAAAGCCTGGCTGCTGCTGTGAAAGCCTGGCAGCTGCTGTTAAAGCCTGGCTGCTGCTGTTAAAGCATGGCTGCTGCTGTTAAAGCCTGGCTAATATGAAAGCCTGTCTGCTGTTAAAACCTGGCTGCTGCTGTTTAAGCTTTTGCTTCTGTGATAGCCTGGCTGCTGTTAAAGCCTGGCTGCTACTCTTAAAGCCTGGCTGCTGTTAAAGCCTGGCTGCTGCTGTTAAAGCCTGGCTGCTACTCTTAAAGCCTCGCTGCTGCTGTCAAAGCCTGGCTGCTGCTGTTAAAGTCTGGCTGCTACTCTTAAAGCCTGGCTGCTGTTAAAGCCTGGCTGCTGCTGTCAAAGCCTGGCTGCTGCTGTCAAAGCCTGTCATCTGCTGTTAAAGCCTGGCTGCTTCTGTTAAAGCCTGGCTACTGTTAAAGCCTGGCTGCTGCATTTACACCCTCGCTGCTGCTGTGAAAGCCTGGCTGCTGCTGTGAAAGCCTGGCTGCTGCTGTGAAAGCCTGGCAGCTGCTCTTAAAGCCTGGCTGCTGCTGTTAAAGCCTGGCTACTGTTAAAGCCTGGCTGATGCATTTAAAGCCTTGCTGCTGCTGTTAAAGCTTGTCTTCTGCTGTGAAAGGCTGTCTGCTGCTGTTAAAGCCTGGCTGCTGCTGTGAAAATCTGGCAGCTCCTGTTAAAGCATGGCTGCTGCTGTTAAAGCCTGGCTAATGTGAAAGCCTGTCTGCTGTTAAAACCTGGCTGCTGCTGTTTAAGCCTTTGCTTCTGTGATAGCCTGGCTGCTGCTTTTAAAGCCTGGCTGCTGTTAAAGCCTGGCTGCTGCTGTGAAAGCCTGTCTGCTACTGTTAAAGCTTGGCTGCTGCTGTGAAAGCCTGGCTGCTGCTGTTAAAGCCTGGCTGCTGCTGTGAAAGCCTGGCTTCTGCTGTTAAAGCATTGCTGCTACTGTAAAAGCCTGGCTTCTGTTGTTAAAGCCTGGCTGCAGTTTCAGCCTGGCTGCTGCTGTTAAAGCCTGGTTGCTTTTATAGCCAGGATTCTGCTGTTAAAACCTGGCTGCTGCTGTTAAAGCCTGGCTGCTGTTAAAGCCTGCCTTCTGCTGTTAAAGCCTGGCTGCTGCTGTTAAAGCCTGGTTGCTACTGTTAAAGCCTGGCTGTTGCTGTTAAAGCCTGGCTGCTGCTGTTAAAGCCTGGCTGCTGCTGTAAAAGCCTGGCTGCTGCTGTGAAATTCTGGCTGCTGCTGTGAAAGCCTGGCTGCTGCTGTTAAAGTTTGTCTGCTGCTGTGAAAGCATGTCCACTGCTGTTAAAGCCTGGCTGCTACTGTGAAAGCCTGGCTGCTCCTGTTAAAACATGGCTGCTGCTGTTAAAGCCTGGCTAATGTGAAAGCCTGTCTGCTGTTAAAACCTGGCTGCTGCTGTTTAAGCCTTTGCTTCTGTGATAGCCTGGCTGCTGCTTTTAAAGCCTGGCTGCTGCTTTTAAAGCCTGGCTGCTGTTAAAGCCTGGCTGCTGATGTGAAAGCCTGTCTGCTGCTGTTAAAGCTTGGCTGCTGCTGTGAAAGCCTGGCTGCTGCTGTTAAAGCCTGGCTGCTTCTTTTAAAGCCTGGCTGCTGCTGTGAAAGCCTGGCTGCTGCTGTGAAAGCCTGGCTGCTGCTGTTAAAGCCTGGCTGCTGCTGTTAAAGCCTGGCTGCTGCTGTTAAAGCATTGCTGCTACTGTGAAAGCCTGGCTTCTGTTGTTAAAGCCTGGCTGCAGTTACAGCCTGGCTGCTGCTGTTAAAGCCTGGTTGCTGTTATAGCCAGGATTCTGCTGTTAAAACCTGGCTGCTGCTGTTAAAGCCTGGCTGCTGTTAAAGCCTGCCTTCTGCTGTTAAAGCCTGGCTGCTGCTGTTAAAGCCTGGCTGTTGCTGTTAAAGCCTGGCTGCTGCTGTTAAAGCCTGGCTGCTGCTGTAAAAGCCTGGCTGCTGCTGTGAAAGCCTGGCTGCTGCTGTGAAAGCCTGGCTGCTGCTGTTAAAGCTTGTCTGCTGCTGTGAAAGCCTGTCTGCTGCTGTTAAAGCCTGGCTGCTGCTGTGAAAGCCTGGCTGGTCCTGTTAAAGCATGGCTGCTGCTGTTAAAGCCTGGCTAATGTGAAAGCCTGTCTGCTGTTAAAACCTGGCTGCTGCTGTTTAAGCCTTTGCTTCTGTGATAGCCTGGCTGCTGTTAAAGCCTGGCTGCTGCTGTGAAAGCCTGTCTGCTGCTGTTAAAGCCTGGCTGCTGCTGTTAAAGCCTGGCTGCTGCTGTTAAAGCATTGCTGCTACTGTGAAAGCCTGGCTTCTGTTGTTAAAGCCTGGCTGCAGTTACAGCCTGGCTGCTGCTGTTAAAGCCTGGTTGCTGTTATAGCCAGGATTTTGCTGTTAAAACCTGGCTGCTGCTGTTAAAGCCTGGCTGCTGTTAAAGCCTGCCTTCTGCTGTTAAAGCCTGGCTGCTGCTGTTAAAGCCTGGCTGTTGCTGTTAAAGCCTGGCTGCTGCTGTTAAAGCCTGGCTGCCGCTGTAAAAGCCTGGCTGCTGCTGTGAAAGCCTGGCTGCTGCTGTGAAAGCCTGGCTGCTGCTGTTAAAGCTTGTCTGCTGCTGTGAAAGCCTGTCTGCTGCTGTTAAAGCCTGGCTGCTGCTGTGAAAGCCTGGCTGGTCCTGTTAAAGCATGGCTGCTGCTGTTAAAGCCTGGCTAATGTGAAAGCCTGTCTGCTGTTAAAACCTGGCTGCTGCTGTTTAAGCCTTTGCTTCTGTGATAGCCTGGCTGCTGTTAAAGCCTGGCTGCTGCTGTAAAAGCCTGTCTGCTGCTGTTAAAGCTTGGCTGCTGCTGTGAAAGCCTGGCTGCTGCTGTTAAAGCCTGGCTGCTGCTGTTAAAGCCTGGCTGCTGCTGTTAAAGCCTGGCTGCTGCTGTAAAAGCCTGGCTGCTGCTGTTAAAGCATTGCTGCTACTGTTAAAGCCTGGTTGCTGTTATAGCCAGGATTCTGCTGTTAAAACCTGGCTGCTGCTGTTAAAGCCTGGCTGCTGTTAAAGCCTGCCTTCAGGTGTTAAAGCCTGGCTGCTGCTGTTAAAGTCTGGTTGCTACTGTTAAAGCCTGGCTGTTGCTGTTAAAGCCTGGCTGCTGCTGTTAAAGCCTGGCTACTGCTGTAAAAGCCTGGCTTCTGCTGTTAAAGCCTGACTGCTGTGAAAGCCTTGCTGCTGCTGTTAAAGCCTGACTGCTACTGTTAAAGCCTCGCTGCTGCTGTGAAAGCCTCGCTGCTGCGGTGAAAGCCTGGCTGCTGCTGTTAAAGACTGGCTGCTGCTGTTAAAGCCTGGCTGCGGTGAAAGCCTGGCTGCTGTGAAAGCCTGGCTGCTTCTGTTAAAGCCTGGCTGCTGCTGTTAAAGCATGGCTGCTGCTGTTAAAGCCTGGCTGCTGCTGTTAAAGCCTGGCTGCTGCTGTGAAAGCCTGGCTGCTGCTGTGAAAGCCTGGCTTCGGCTGTTAAAGCCTGGCTGCTGTTATAGCCTGGATTCTGCTGTTAAAACCTGGCTGCTGCTGTTAAAGCCTGGATTCTGCTGTGAACGCCTGGCTGCTGCTGTTAAAACCTGGCTGCTGCTGTTAAAGCCTTGTTGCTGTTAAAGCCTGGCTGCTGTTAAAGCCTGGCTTCTGCTGTTAAAGCCTGCCTTCTGCTGTTAAAGCCTGGCTGCTGCTGTTAAAGCCTGGCTGTTGCTGTTAAAGCCTGGCTGTTGCTGTTAAAGCCTGGCTGCTGCTGTTAAAGCCTGGCTGCTGCTGTAAAAGCCTGGCTGCTGCTGTAAAAGCCTGGCTGCTGCTGTGAAAGCCTGGCTGCTGGTGTGAAAGCCTGGCTGCTGCTGTTAAAGCTTGTCTGCTGCTGTGAAAGCCTGTCTGCTGCTGTGAAAGCCTGGCTGCTGCTATGAAAGCCTGGCTGGTCCTGTTAAAGCATGGCTGCTGCTGTTAAAGCCTGGCTAATGTGAAAGCCTGTCTGCTGTTAAAACCTGGCTGCTGCTGTTTAAGCCTTTGCTTCTGTGATAGCCTGGCTGCTGTTAAAGCCTGGCTGCTGCTGTGAAAGCCTGTCTGCTGCTGTTAAAGCTTGGCTGCTGCTGTGAAAGCCTGGCTGCTGCTGTTAAAGCCTGGCTGCTGCTGTTAAAGCCTGGCTGCTGCTGTAAAAGCCTGGCTGCTGCTGTTAAAGCATTGCTGCTACTGTTAAAGCCTGGTTGCTGTTATAGCCAGGATTCTGCTGTTAAAACCTGGCTGCTGCTGTTAAAGCCTGGCTGCTGTTAAAGCCTGCCTTCAGGTGTTAAAGCCTGGCTGCTGCTGTTAAAGTCTGGTTGCTACTGTTAAAGCCTGGCTGTTGCTGTTAAAGCCTGGCTGCTGCTGTTAAAGCCTGGCTACTGCTGTAAAAGCCTGGCTTCTGCTGTTAAAGCCTGACTGCTGTGAAAGCCTTGCTGCTGCTGTTAAAGCCTGACTGCTACTGTTAAAGCCTCGCTGCTGCTGTGAAAGCCTCGCTGCTGCGGTGAAAGCCTGGCTGCTGCTGTTAAAGACTGGCTGCTGCTGTTAAAGCCTGGCTGCGGTGAAAGCCTGGCTGCTGTGAAAGCCTGGCTGCTTCTGTTAAAGCCTGGCTGCTGCTGTTAAAGCCTGGCTGCTGCTGTTAAAGCCTGGCTGCTGCTGTTAAAGCCTGGCTGCTGCTGTGAAAGCCTGGCTTCTGCTGTTAAAGCCTGGCTGCTGTTATAGCCTGGATTCTGCTGTTAAAACCTGGCTGCTGCTGTTAAAGCCTGGATTCTGCTGTGAACGCCTGGCTGCTGCTGTTAAAACCTGGCTGCTGCTGTTAAAGCCTTGTTGCTGTTAAAGCCTGGCTGCTGTTAAAGCCTGGCTTCTGCTGTTAAAGCCTGGCTGCTGCTGTTAAAGCCTGTCTGCTGCTGTTAAAGCCTGGCTGCTGTGAAAGCCTGGCTGCTGTTAAAGCCCGGCTGCTGTTAAAGCCTTGCTGCTGTTTAAATGTGGCTGCTGCTGTTAAAGCCTGGCTGTTGCTGTTAAATCCTGGCTACTGTTAAAGCCTGGCTTCTGCATTTAACGCCTGGTTGATGCTGTGAAAGCCTGGCTGCTGCTGTGAATGCCTGGCTGCTGCTGTTTAAGCCTGGTTGCTACTGTTAAAGCCTGGCTGTTGCTGTTAAAGCATGGCTGCTGCTGTTAAAGCCTGGCTGCTGCTGTAAAAGCCTGGCTGCTGCTGTTAAAGCCTGGCTGTTGCTGTAAAAGCCTGACTGCTACTATTAAAGCCTCGCTGCTGCTGTGAAAGCCTCGCTGCTGCTGTGAAAGCCTGGCTGCTGCTGTGAAAGCCTGGCTTCTGCTGTTAAAGCCTGGCTGCTGTTATAGCCTGGATTCTGCTGTTAAAACCTGGCTGCTGCTGTTAAAGCCTGGATTCTGCTGTGAACGCCTGGCTGCTGCTGTTAAAACCTGGCTGCTACTCTTAAAGCCTGGCTGCTGTTAAAGCCTGGCTGCTGCTGTTAAAGTCTGGCTGCTACTCTTAAAGCCTGGCTGCTGTTAAAGCCTGGCTGCTGCTGTCAAAGCCTGGCTGCTGCTGTGAAAGCCTGTCATCTGCTGTTAAAGCCTGGCTGCTTCTGTTAAAGCCTGGCTACTGTTAAAGCCTGGCTGCTGCATTTACACCCTCGCTGCTGCTGTGAAAGCCTGGCTGCTGCTGTGAAAGCCTGGCTGCTGCTGTGAAAGCCTGGCAGCTGCTCTTAAAGCCTGGCTGCTGCTGTTAAAGCCTTGCTGCTTCTGTTACAGCCTGGCTACTGTTAAAGCCTGGCTGCTGCTGTGAAAGCCTGGCTGCTGCTATGAAAGCCTGGCTGCTGCTGTTAAAGCTTGTCTGCTGCTGTGAAAGCCTGGCTGCTCCTGTTAAAGCATGGCTGCTGCTGTTAAAACCTGGCTAATGTGAAAGCCTGTCTGCTGTTAAAACCTGGCTGCTGCTGTTTAAGCCTTTGCTTCTGTGATAGCCTGGCTGCTGTTAAAGCCTGGCTTCTGCTTTTAAAGCCTGGCTGCTGTTAAAGCCTGGCTGCTGCTGTGAAAGCCTGTCTGCTGCTGTTAAAGCTTGGCTGCTGCTGTGAAAGCCTGTCATCTGCTGTTAAAGCCTGGCTGCTTCTGTTAAAGCCTGGCTACTGTTAAAGCCTGGCTGCTGCATTTACACCCTCGCTGCTGCTGTGAAAGCCTGGCTGCTGCTGTGAAAGCCTGGCTGCTGCTGTGAAAGCCTTGCAGCTGCTCTTAAAGCCTGGCTGCTGCTGTTAAAGCCTGGCTACTGTTAAAGCCTGGCTGATGCATTTAAAGCCTTGCTGCTGCTGTTAAAGCCTGTCTGCTGCTGTTAAAGCTTGTCTTCTGCTGTGAAAGGCTGTCTGCTGCTGTTAAAGCCTGGCTGCTGCTGTGAAAGCCTGGCTGCTCCTGTTAAAGCATGGCTGCTGCTGTTAAAGCCTGGCTAATGTGAAAGCCTGTCTGCTGTTAAAACCTGGCTGCTGCTGTTTAAGCCTTTGCTTCTGTGATAGCCTGGCTGCTGCTTTTAAAGCCTGGCTGCTGTTAAAGCCTGGCTGCTGCTGTGAAAGCCTGGCTGCTGCTGTTAAAGCTTGTCTGCTGCTGTGAAAGCCTGTCTGCTGCTGTTAAAGCCTGGCTGCTGCTGTGAAAGCCTGGCTGGTCCTTTTAAAGCATGGCTGCTGCTGTTAAAGCCTGGCTAATGTGAAAGCCTGTCTGCTGTTAAAACCTGGCTGCTGCTGTTTAAGCCTTTGCTTCTGTGATAGCCTGGCTGCTGTTAAAGCCTGGCTGCTGCTGTGAAAGCCTGTCTGCTGCTGTTAAAGCTTGGCTTCTGCTGTGAAAGCCTGGCTGCTGCTGTTAAAGCCTGGCTGCTGCTGTTAAAGCCTGGCTGCTGCTGTAAAAGCCTGGCTGCTGCTGTTAAAGCATTGCTGCTACTGTTAAAGCCTGGTTGCTGTTATAGCCAGGATTCTGCTGTTAAAACCTGGCTGCTGCTGTTAAAGCCTGGCTGCTGTTAAAGCCTGCCTTCAGGTGTTAAAGCCTGGCTGCTGCTGTTAAAGTCTGGTTGCTACTGTTAAAGCCTGGCTGTTGCTGTTAAAGCCTGGCTGCTGCTGTTAAAGCCTGGCTGCTGCTGTTAAAGCCTGGCTACTGCTGTAAAAGCCTGGCTTCTGCTGTTAAAGCCTGACTGCTGTGAAAGCCTTGCTGCTGCTGTTAAAGCCTGACTGCTACTGTTAAAGCCTCGCTGCTGCTGTGAAAGCCTCGCTGCTGCGGTGAAAGCCTGGCTGCTGCTGTTAAAGACTGGCTGCTGCTGTTAAAGCCTGGCTGCGGTGAAAGCCTGGCTGCTGTGAAAGCCTGGCTGCTTCTGTTAAAGCCTGGCTGCTGCTGTTAAAGCATGGCTGCTGCTGTTAAAGCCTGGCTGCTGCTGTTAAAGCCTGGCTGCTGCTGTGAAAGCCTGGCTGCTGCTGTGAAAGCCTGGCTTCGGCTGTTAAAGCCTGGCTGCTGTTATAGCCTGGATTCTGCTGTTAAAACCTGGCTGCTGCTGTTAAAGCCTGGATTCTGCTGTGAACGCCTGGCTGCTGCTGTTAAAACCTGGCTGCTGCTGTTAAAGCCTTGTTGCTGTTAAAGCCTGGCTGCTGTTAAAGCCTGGCTTCTGCTGTTAAAGCCTGCCTTCTGCTGTTAAAGCCTGGCTGCTGCTGTTAAAGCCTGGCTGTTGCTGTTAAAGCCTGGCTGTTGCTGTTAATGCCTGGCTACTGCTGTTAAAGCCTGGCTGCTGCTGTAAAAGCCTGGCTGCTGCTGTGAAAGCCTGGCTGCTGGTGTGAAAGCCTGGCTGCTAATGTTAAAGCTTGTCTGCTGCTGTGAAAGCCTGTCTGCTGCTGTTAAAGCCTGGCTGCTGCTGTGAAAGCCTGGCTGGTCCTGTTAAAGCATGGCTGCTGCTGTTAAAGCCTGGCTAATGTGAAAGCCTGTCTGCTGTTAAAACCTGGCTGCTGCTGTTTAAGCCTTTGCTTCTGTGATAGCCTGGCTGCTGTTAAAGCCTGGCTGCTGCTGTGAAAGCCTGTCTGCTGCTGTTAAAGCTTGGCTGCTGCTGTGAAAGCCTGGCTGCTGCTGTTAAAGCCTGGCTGCTGCTGTTAAAGCCTGGTTGCTGCTGTTAAAGCCTGGCTGCTGCTGTAAAAGCCTGGCTGCTGCTGTTAAAGCATTGCTGCTACTGTTAAAGCCTGGTTGCTGTTATAGCCAGGATTCTGCTGTTAAAACCTGGCTGCTGCTGTTAAAGCCTGGCTGCTGTTAAAGCCTGCCTTCTGGTGTTAAAGCCTGGCTGCTGCTTTTAAAGTCTGGTTGCTACTGTTAAAGCCTGGCTGTTGCTGTTAAAGCCTGGCTGCTCCTGTTAAAGCCTGGCTACTGCTGTAAAATCCTGGCTTCTGCTGTTACAGCCTGACTGCTGTGAAAGCCTTGCTGCTGCTGTTAAAGCCTGACTGCTACTGTTAAAGCCTCGCTGCTGCTGTGAAAGCCTCGCTGCTGCGGTGAAAGCCTGGCTGCTGCTGTTAAAGACTGGCTGCTGCTGTTAAAGCCTGGCTGCGGTGAAAGCCTGGCTGCTGTGAAAGCCTGGCTGCTTCTGTTAAAGCCTGGCTGCTGCTGTTAAAGCCTGGCTGCTGCTGTTAAAGCCTGGCTGCTGCTGTTAAAGCCTGGCTGCTGCTGTGAAAGCCTGGCTGCTGCTGTGAAAGCCTGGCTTCTGCTGTTAAAGCCTGGCTGCGGTGAAAGCCTGGCTGCTGTGAAAGCCTGGCTGCTTCTGTTAAAGCCTGGCTGCTGCTGTTAAAGCATGGCTGCTGCTGTTAAAGCCTGGCTGCTGCTGTGAAAGCCTGGCTGCTGCTGTGAAAGCCTGGCTGCTGCTGTGAAAGCCTGGCTTCGGCTGTTAAAGCCTGGCTGCTGTTATAGCCTGGATTCTGCTGTTAAAACCTGGCTGCTGCTGTTAAAGCCTGGATTCTGCTGTGAACGCCTGGCTGCTGCTGTTAAAACCTGGCTGCTGCTGTTAAACCCTTGTTGCTCTTAAAGCCTGGCTGCTGTTAAAGCCTGGCTTCTGCTGTTAAAGCCTGCCTTCTGCTGTTAAAGCCTGGCTGCTGCTGTTAAAGCCTGGCTGTTGCTGTTAAAGCCTGGCTGTTGCTGTTAAAGCCTGGCTGCTGCTGTTAAAGCCTGGCTGCTGCTGTAAAAGCCTGGCTGCTGCTGTGAAAGCCTGGCTGCTGGTGTGAAAGCCTGGCTGCTGCTGTTAAAGCTTGTCTGCTGCTGTGAAAGCCTGTCTGCTGCTGTTAAAGCCTGGCTGCTGCTGTGAAAGCCTGGCTGGTCCTGTTAAAGCATGGCTGCTGCTGTTAAAGCCTGGCTAATGTGAAAGCCTGTCTGCTGTTAAAACCTGGCTGCTGCTGTTTAAGCCTTTGCTTCTGTGATAGCCTGGCTGCTGTTAAATCCTGGCTGCTGCTGTGAAAGCCTGTCTGCTGCTGTTAAAGCTTGGCTGCTGCTGTGAAAGCCTGGCTGCTGCTGTTAAAGCCTGGCTGCTGCTGTTAAAGCCTGGCTGCTGCTGTTAAAGCCTGGCTGCTGCTGTAAAAGCCTGGCTGCTGCTGTTAAAGCATTGCTGCTACTGTTAAAGCCTGGTTGCTGTTATAGCCAGGATTCTGCTGTTAAAACCTGGCTGCTGCTGTTACAGCCTGACTGCTGTGAAAGCCTTGCTGCTGCTGTTAAAGCCTGACTGCTACTGTTAAAGCCTCGCTGCTGCTGTGAAAGCCTCGCTGCTGCGGTGAAAGCCTTGCTGCTGCTGTTAAAGACTGGCTGCTGCTGTTAAAGCCTGGCTGCGGTGAAAGCCTGGCTGCTGTGAAAGCCTGGCTGCTTCTGTTAAAGCCTGGCTGCTGCTGTCAAAGCCTGGCTGCTGCTGTTAAAGCCTGGCTGCTGCTGTTAAAGCCTGGCTGCTGCTGTGAAAGCCTGGCTGCTGCTGTGAAAGCCTGGCTTCTGCTGTTAAAGCCTGGCTGCTGTTATAGCCTGGATTCTGCTGTTAAAACCTGGCTGCTGCTGTTAAAGCCTGGATTCTGCTGTGAACGCCTGGCTGCTGCTGTTAAAACCTGGCTGCTGCTGTTAAAGCCTTGTTGCTGTTAAAGCCTGGCTGCTGTTAAAGCCTGGCTTCTGCTGTTAAAGCCTGGCTGCTGCTGTTAAAGCCTGTCTGCTGCTGTTAAAGCCTGGCTGCTGTGAAAGCCCGGCTGCTGTTAAAGCCCGGCTGCTGTTAAAGCCTTGCTGCTGTTTAAATGTGGCTGCTGCTGTTAAAGCCTGGCTGTTGCTGTTAAATCCTGGCTACTGTTAAAGCCTGGCTTCTGCATTTAACGCCTGGTTGATGCTGTGAAAGCATGGCTGCTGCTGTGAAAGCCTGGCTGCTGCTGTTTAAGCCTGGTTGCTACTGTTAAAGCCTGGCTGTTGCTGTTAAAGCATGGCTGCTGCTGTTAAAGCCTGGCTGCTGCTGTAAAAGCCTGGCTGCTGCTGTAAAAGCCTGGCTGCTGCTGTTAAAGCCTGGCTGTTGCTGTAAAAGCCTGGTTTCTGCTGTTAAAGCCTGGCTACTGCTACTGTTAAAGCCTCGCTGCTGCTGTGAAAGCCTCGCTGCTGCTGTGAAAGCCTGGCTGCTGCTGTGAAAGCCTGGCTTCTGCTGTTAAAGCCTGGCTGCTGTTATAGCCTGGATTCTGCTGTTAAAACCTGGCTGCTGCTGTTAAAGCCTGGATTCTGCTGTGAACGCCTGGCTGCTGCTGTTAAAACCTGGCTGCTACTCTTAAAGCCTGGCTGCTGTTAAAGCCTGGCTGCTGCTGTTAAAGCCTGGCTGCTACTCTTAAAGCCTCGCTGCTGCTGTCAAAGCCTGGCTGCTGCTGTTAAAGTCTGGCTGCTACTCTTAAAGCCTGGCTGCTGTTAAAGCCTGGCTGCTGCTGTCAAAGCCTGGCTGCTGCTGTGAAAGCCTGTCATCTGCTGTTAAAGCCTGGCTGCTTCTGTTAAAGCCTGGCTACTGTTAAAGCCTGGCTGCTGCATTTACACCCTCGCTGCTGCTGTGAAAGCCTGGCTGCTGCTGTGAAAGCCTGGCTGCTGCTGTGAAAGCCTGGCAGCTGCTCTTAAAGCCTGGCTGCTGCTGTTAAAGCCCTGCTGCTTCTGTTAAAGCCTGGCTACTGTTAAAGCCTGGCTGCTGCATTTAAAGCCTTGCTGCTGCTGTGAAAGACTGTCTGCTGCTGTTAAAGCCTGGCTGCTGCTGTGAAAGCCTGGCTGCTGCTATGAAAGCCTGGCTGCTGCTGTTAAAGCTTGTCTGCTGCTGTGAAAGCCTGGCTGCTCCTGTTAAAGCATGGCTGCTGCTGTTAAAACCTGGCTAATGTGAAAGCCTGTCTGCTGTTAAAACCTGGCTGCTGCTGTTTAAGCCTTTGCTTCTGTGATAGCCTGGCTGCTGTTAAAGCCTGGCTTCTGCTTTTAAAGCCTGGCTGCTGATAAAGCCTGGCTGCTGCTGTGAAAGCCTGTCTGCTGCTGTTAAAGCTTGGCTGCTGCTGTGAAAGCCTGTCATCTGCTGTTAAAGCCTGGCTGCTTCTGTTAAAGCCTGGCTACTGTTAAAGCCTGGCTGCTGCATTTACACCCTCGCTGCTGCTGTGAAAGCCTGGCTGCTGCTGTGAAAGCCTGGCTGCTGCTGTGAAAGCCTGGCAGCTGCTGTTAAAGCCTGGCTGCTGCTGTAAAAGCCTGGCAGCTGCTGTTAAAGCCTGCCTTCTGCTGTTAAAGCCTGGCTGCTGCTGTTAAAGCCTGGTTGCTACTGTTAAAGCCTGGCTGTTGCTGTTAAAGCCTGGCTGCTGCTGTTAAAGCCTGGCTGCTGCTGTAAAAGCCTGGCTGCTGCTGTGAAATTCTGGCTGCTGCTGTGAAAGCCTGGCTGCTGCTGTTAAAGCCTGGCTGCTGCTGTGAAAGCCTGGCTGCTCCTGTTAAAGCATGGCTGCTGCTGTTAAAGCCTGGCTAATGTGAAAGCCTGTCTGCTGTTAAAACCTGGCTGCTGCTGTTTAAGCCTTTGCTTCTGTGATAGCCTGTCTGCTGTTAAAGCCTGGCTGCTGCTTTTAAAGCCTGGCTGCTGCTTTTAAAGCCTGGCTGCTGTTAAAGCCTGGCTGCTGATGTGAAAGCCTTTCTGCTGCTGTTAAAGCTTGGCTGCTGCTGTGAAAGCCTGGCTGCTGCTGTTAAAGCCTGGCTGCATCTTTTAAAGCCTGGCTGCTGCTGTGAAAGCCTGGCTGCTGCTGTGAAAGCCTGGCTGCTGCTGTTAAAGCCTGGCTGCTGCTGTTAAAGCATTGCTGCTACTGTGAAAGCCTGGCTTCTGTTGTTAAAGCCTGGCTGCAGTTACAGCCTGGCTGCTGCTGTTAAAGCCTGGTTGCTGTTATAGCCAGGATTCTGCTGTTAAAACCTGGCTGCTGCTGTTAAAGCCTGGCTGCTGTTAAAGCCTGCCTTCTGCTGTTAAAGCCTGGCTGCTGCTGTTAAAGCCTGGCTGTTGCTGTTAAAGCCTGGCTGCTGCTGTTAAAGCCTGGCTGCTGCTGTAAAAGCCTGGCTGCTGCTGTGAAAGCCTGGCTGCTGCTGTGAAAGCCTGGCTGCTGCTGTTAAAGCTTGTCTGCTGCTGTGAAAGCCTGTCTGCTGCTGTTAAAGCCTGGCTGCTGCTGTGAAAGCCTGGCTGCTCCTGTTAAAGCATGGCTGCTGCTGTTAAAGCCTGGCTAATGTGAAAGCCTGTCTGCTGTTAAAACCTGGCTGCTGCTGTTTAAGCCTTTGCTTCTGTGATAGCCTGTCTGCTGTTAAAGCCTGGCTGCTGCTTTTAAAGCCTGGCTGCTGTTAAAGCCTGGCTGCTGATGTGAAAGCCTTTCTGCTGCTGTTAAAGCTTGGCTGCTGCTGTGAAAGCCTGGCTGCTGCTGTTAAAGCCTGGCTGCTTCTTTTAAAGCCTGGCTGCTGCTGTGAAAGCCTGGCTGCTGCTGTAAAAGCCTGGCTGCTGCTGTTAAAGCATTGCTGCTACTGTTAAAGCCTGGTTGCTGTTATAGCCAGGATTCTGCTGTTAAAACCTGGCTGCTGCTGTTAAAGCCTGGCTGCTGTTAAAGCCTGCCTTCTGGTGTTAAAGCCTGGCTGCTGCTTTTAAAGTCTGGTTGCTACTGTTAAAGCCTGGCTGCTGCTGTTTAAGCCTTTGCTTCTGTGATAGCCTGGCTGCTGCTAAAGCCTGGCTGCTGCTGTGAAAGCCTGTCTGCTGCTGTTAAAGCCTGGCTGCTGCTGTTAAAGCCTGGCTGCTGCTGTAAAAGCCTGGCTGCTGCTGTTAAAGCATTGCTGCTACTGTTAAAGCCTGGTTGCTGCTGTTAAAGCCTGGCTGCTGCTGTTAAAGCATTGCTGCTACTGTGAAAGCCTGGCTTCTGTTGTTAAAGCCTGGCTGCAGTTACAGCCTGGCTGCTGCTGTTAAAGCCTGGTTGCTGTTATAGCCAGGATTCTGCTGTTAAAACCTGGCTGCTGCTGTTAAAGCCTGGCTGCTGTTAAAGCCTGCCTTCTGCTGTTAAAGCCTGGCTGCTGCTGTTAAAGCCTGGCTGTTGCTGTTAAAGCCTGGCTGCTGCTGTTAAAGCCTGGCTGCTGCTGTAAAAGCCTGGCTGCTGCTGTGAAAGCCTGGCTGCTGCTGTGAAAGCCTGGCTGCTGCTGTTAAAGCTTGTCTGCTGCTGTGAAAGCCTGTCTGCTGCTGTTAAAGCCTGGCTGCTGCTGTGAAAGCCTGGCTGCTCCTGTTAAAGCATGGCTGCTGCTGTTAAAGCCTGGCTAATGTGAAAGCCTGTCTGCTGTTAAAACCTGGCTGCTGCTGTTTAAGCCTTTGCTTCTGTGATAGCCTGTCTGCTGTTAAAGCCTGGCTGCTTCTTTTAAAGCCTGGCTGCTGCTGTGAAAGCCTGGCTGCTGCTGTAAAAGCCTGGCTGCTGCTGTTAAAGCATTGCTGCTACTGTTAAAGCCTGGTTGCTGTTATAGCCAGGATTCTGCTGTTAAAACCTGGCTGCTGCTGTTAAAGCCTGGCTGCTGTTAAAGCCTGCCTTCTGGTGTTAAAGCCTGGCTGCTGCTTTTAAAGTCTGGTTGCTACTGTTAAAGCCTGGCTGCTGCTGTTTAAGCCTTTGCTTCTGTGATAGCCTGGCTGCTGCTAAAGCCTGGCTGCTGCTGTGAAAGCCTGTCTGCTGCTGTTAAAGCCTGGCTGCTGCTGTTAAAGCCTGGCTGCTGCTGTAAAAGCCTGGCTGCTGCTGTTAAAGCATTGCTGCTACTGTTAAAGCCTGGTTGCTGTTATAGCCATGATTCTGCTGTTAAAACCTGGCTGCTGCTGTTAAAGCCTGGCTGCTGTTAAAGCCTGCCTTCTGGTGTTAAAGCCTGGCTGCTGCTTTTAAAGTCTGGTTGCTACTGTTAAAGCCTGGCTGTTGCTGTTAAAGCCTGGCTGCTCCTGTTAAAGCCTGGCTACTGCTGTAAAATCCTGGCTTCTGCTGTTACAGCCTGACTGCTGTGAAAGCCTTGCTGCTGCTGTTAAAGCCTGACTGCTACTGTTAAAGCCTCGCTGCTGCTGTGAAAGCCTCGCTGCTGCGGTGAAAGCCTGGCTGCTACTGTTAAAGACTGGCTGCTGCTGTTAAAGCCTGGCTGCGGTGAAAGCCTGGCTGCTGTGAAAGCCTGGCTGCTGTGAAAGCCTGGCTGCTTCTGTTAAAGCCTGGCTGCTGCTGTTAAAGCCTGGCTGCTGCTGTTAAAGCCTGGCTGCTGCTGTGAAAGCCTGGCTGCTGCTGTGAAAGCCTGGCTTCTGCTGTTAAAGCCTGGCTGCTGTTATAGCCTGGATTCTGCTGTTAAAACCTGGCTGCTGCTGTTAAAGCCTGGATTCTGCTGTGAACGCCTGGCTGCTGCTGTTAAAACCTGGCTGCTGCTGTTAAAGCCTTGTTGCTGTTAAAGCCTGGCTGCTGTTAAAGCCTGGCTTCTGCTGTTAAAGCCTGGCTGCTGCTGTTAAAGCCTGTTTGCTGCTGTTAAAGCCTGGCTGCTGTGAAAGCCTGGCTGCTGTTAAAGCCCGGCTGCTGTTAAAGCCTTGCTGCTGTTTAAATGTGGCTGCTGCTGTTAAAGCCTGGCTGTTGCTGTTAAATCCTGGCTACTGTTAAAGCCTGGCTTCTGCATTTAACGCCTGGCTGATGCTGTGAAAGCCTGGCTGCTGCTGTGAAAGCCTGGCTGCTGCTGTTTAAGCCTGGTTGCTACTGTTAAAGCCTGGCTGTTGCTGTTAAAGCCTGGCTGCTGCTGTTAAAGCCTGGCTGCTGCTGTTAAAGCCTGGCTGCGGTGAAAGCCTGGCTGCTGTGAAAGCCTGGCTGCTTCTGTTAAAGCCTGGCTGCTGCTGTTAAAGCCTGGCTGCTGCTGTTAAAGCCTGGCTGCTGCTGTTAAAGCCTGGCTGCTGCTGTTAAAGCCTGGCTGCTGCTGTGAAAGCATGGCTGCTGCTGTGAAAGCCTGGCTGCTGCTGTTAAAGCCTGGCTAATATGAAAGCCTGGCTGCTGTTAAAACCTGTCTGCTGCTGTTTAAGCCTTTGCTTCTGTGATAGCCTGTCTGCTGTTAAAGCCTGGCTGCTGCTTTTAAAGCCTGGCTGCTGCTTTTAAAGCCTGGCTGCTGTTAAAGCCTGGCTGCTGCTGTGAAAGCCTGGCTGGTCCTGTTAAAGCATGGCTGCTGCTGTTAAAGCCTGGCTAATGTGAAAGCCTGTCTGCTGTTAAAACCTGGCTGCTGCTGTTTAAGCCTTTGCTTCTGTGATAGCCTGGCTGCTGTTAAAGCCTGGCTGCTGCTGTGAAAGCCTGTCTGCTGCTGTTAAAGCTTGGCTGCTGCTGTGAAAGCCTGGCTGCTGCTGTTAAAGCCTGGCTGCTGCTGTTAAAGCCTGGCTGCTGCTGTTAAAGCCTGGCTGCTGCTGTGAAAGCCTGGCTGCTGCTGTAAAAGCCTGGCTGCTGCTGTTAAAGCATTGCTGCTACTGTTAAAGCCTGGTTGCTGTTATAGCCAGGATTCTGCTGTTAAAACCTGGCTGCTGCTGTTAAAGCCTGGCTGCTGTTAAAGCCTGCCTTCTGGTGTTAAAGCCTGGCTGCTGCTTTTAAAGTCTGGTTGCTACTGTTAAAGCCTGGCTGTTGCTGTTAAAGCCTGGCTGCTCCTGTTAAAGCCTGGCTACTGCTGTAAAATCCTGGCTTCTGCTGTTACAGCCTGACTGCTGTGAAAGCCTTGCTGCTGCTGTTAAAGCCTGACTGCTACTGTTAAAGCCTCGCTGCTGCTGTGAAAGCCTCGCTGCTGCGGTGAAAGCCTGGCTGCTGCTGTTAAAGCCTGGCTGCTGCTGTTAAAGCCTGGCTGCTGCTGTGAAAGCCTGGCTGCTGCTGTGAAAGCCTGGCTGCTGCTGTGAAAGCCTGACTTCGGCTGTTAAAGCCTGGCTGCTGTTATAGCCTGGATTCTGCTGTTAAAACCTGGCTGCTGCTGTTAAAGCCTGGATTCTGCTGTGAACGCCTGGCTGCTGCTGTTAAAACCTGGCTGCTGCTGTTAAAGCCTTGTTGCTGTTAAAGCCTGGCTGCTATTAAAGCCTGGCTTCTGCTGTTAAAGCCTGCCTTCTGCTGTTAAAGCCTGGCTGCTGCTGTTAAAGCCTGGCTGTTGCTGTTAAAGCCTGGCTGTTGCTGTTAAAGCCTGGCTGCTGCTGTTAAAGCCTGGCTGCTGCTGTAAAAGCCTGGCTGCTGCTGTGAAAGCCTGGCTGCTGGTGTGAAAGCCTGGCTGCTGCTGTTAAAGCTTGTCTGCTGCTGTGAAAGCCTGTCTGCTGCTGTTAAAGCCTGGCTGCTGCTGTGAAAGCCTGGCTGGTCCTGTTAAAGCATGGCTGCTGCTGTTAAAGCCTGGCTGCTGCTGTTAAAGCCTGGCTGCTGCTGTAAAAGCCTGGCTGCTGCTGTTAAAGCATTGCTGCTACTGTTAAAGCCTGGTTGCTTTTATAGCCAGGATTCTGCTGTTAAAACCTGGCTGCTGCTGTTAAAGCCTGGCTGCTGTTAAAGCCTGCCTTCTGGTGTTAAAGCCTGGCTGCTGCTTTTAAAGTCTGGTTACTACTGTTAAAGCCTGGCTGTTGCTGTTAAAGCCTGGCTGCTCCTGTTAAAGCCTGGCTACTGCTGTAAAATCCTGGCTTCTGCTGTTACAGCCTGACTGCTGTGAAAGCCTTGCTGCTGCTGTTAAAGCCTGACTGCTACTGTTAAAGCTTCGCTGCTGCTGTGAAAGCCTCGCTGCTGCGGTGAAAGCCTGGCTGCTGCTGTTAAAGACTGGCTGCTGCTGTTAAAGCCTGGCTGCGGTGAAAGCCTGGCTGCTGTAAAAGCCTGGCTGCTTCTGTTAAAGCCTGGCTGCTGCTGTTAAAGCCTGGCTGCTGCTGTTAAAGCCTGGCTGCTGCTGTGAAAGCCTGGCTGCTGCTGTGAAAGCTTGGCTGCTGCTGTGAAAGCCTGTCATCTGCTGTTAAAGCCTGGCTGCTTCTGTTAAAGCCTGGCTACTGTTAAAGCCTGGCTGCTGCATTTACACCCTCGCTGCTGCTGTGAAAGCCTGGCTGCTGCTGTGAAAGCCTGGCTGCTGCTGTGAAAGCCTGGCAGCTGCTCTTAAAGCCTGGCTGCTGCTGTTAAAGCCTGGCTACTGTTAAAGCCTGGCTGATGCATTTAAAGCCTTGCTGCTGCTGTTAAAGCCTGTCTGCTGCTGTTAAAGCTTGTCTTCTGCTGTGAAAGGCTGTCTGCTGCTGTTAAAGCCTGGCTGCTGCTGTGAAAGCCTGGCTGCTCCTGTTAAAGCATGGCTGCTGCTGTTAAAGCCTGGCTAATGTGAAAGCCTGTCTGCTGTTAAAACCTGGCTGCTGCTGTTTAAGCCTTTGCTTCTGTGATAGCCTGGCTGCTGCTTTTAAAGCCTGGCTGCTGTTAAAGCCTGGCTGCTGCTGTGAAAGCCTGTCTGCTGCTGTTAAAGCTTGGCTGCTGCTGTGAAAGCCTGGCTGCTGCTGTTAAAGCCTGGCTGCTGCTGTGAAAGCCTGGCTTCTGCTGTTAAAGCATTGCTGCTACTGTAAAAGCCTGGCTTCTGTTGTTAAAGCCTGGCTGCAGTTTCAGCCTGGCTGCTGCTGTTAAAGCCTGGTTGCTTTTATAGCCAGGATTCTGATGTTAAAACCTGGCTGCTGCTGTTAAAGCCTGGCTGCTGTTAAAGCCTGGCTTCTACTTTTAAAGCCTGGCTGCTGTTAAAGCCTGGCTGCTGCTGTGAAAGCCTGTCTGCTGCTGTTAAAGCTTGGCTGCTGCTGTGAAAGCCTGTCATCTGCTGTTAAAGCCTGGCTGCTTCTGTTAAAGCCTGGCTACTGTTAAAGCCTGGCTGCTGCATTTACACCCTCGCTGCTGCTGTGAAAGCCTGGCTGCTGCTGTGAAAGCCTGGCAGCTGCTCTTAAAGCCTGGCTGCTGCTGTGAAAGCCTGGCAGCTGCTCTTAAAGCCTGCCTTCTGCTGTTAAAGCCTGGCTGCTGCTGTTAAAGCCTGGTTGCTACTGTTAAAGCCTGGCTGTTGCTGTTAAAGCCTGGCTGCTGCTGTTAAAGCCTGGCTGCTGCTGTAAAAGCCTGGCTGCTGCTGTGAAATTCTGGCTGCTGCTGTGAAAGCCTGGCTGCTGCTGTTAAAGCCTGGCT
Organism: Odontesthes bonariensis; assembly: GCF_027942865.1. NCBI lineage: Eukaryota > Metazoa > Chordata > Actinopteri > Atheriniformes > Atherinopsidae > Odontesthes > Odontesthes bonariensis. The sequence continues at coordinate 32,172,081 of NC_134519.1, read as the reverse complement.
GCTGCTGTGAAAGCCTGGCTGCTCCTGTTAAAGCATGGCTGCTGCTGTTAAAGCCTGGCTAATGTGAAAGCCTGTCTGCTGTTAAAACCTGGCTGCTGCTGTTTAAGCCTTTGCTTCTGTGATAGCCTGTCTGCTGTTAAAGCCTGGCTGCTGCTTTTAAAGCCTGGCTGCTGCTTTTAAAGCCTGGCTGCTGTTAAAGCCTGGCTGCTGATGTGAAAGCCTTTCTGCTGCTGTTAAAGCTTGGCTGCTGCTGTGAAAGCCTGGCTGCTGCTGTTAAAGCCTGGCTGCTTCTTTTAAAGCCTGGCTGCTGCTGTGAAAGCCTGGCTGCTGCTGTGAAAGCCTGGCTGCTGCTGTTAAAGCCTGGCTGCTGCTGTTAAAGCATTGCTGCTACTGTGAAAGCCTGGCTTCTGTTGTTAAAGCCTGGCTGCAGTTACAGCCTGGCTGCTGCTGTTAAAGCCTGGTTGCTGTTATAGCCAGGATTCTGCTGTTAAAACCTGGCTGCTGCTGTTAAAGCCTGGCTGCTGTTAAAGCCTGCCTTCTGCTGTTAAAGCCTGGCTGCTGCTGTTAAAGCCTGGCTGTTGCTGTTAAAGCCTGGCTGCTGCTGTTAAAGCCTGGCTGCTGCTGTAAAAGCCTGGCTGCTGCTGTGAAAGCCTGGCTGCTGCTGTGAAAGCCTGGCTGCTGCTGTTAAAGCTTGTCTGCTGCTGTGAAAGCCTGTCTGCTGCTGTTAAAGCCTGGCTGCTGCTGTGAAAGCCTGGCTGCTCCTGTTAAAGCATGGCTGCTGCTGTTAAAGCCTGGCTAATGTGAAAGCCTGTCTGCTGTTAAAACCTTGCTGCTGCTGTTTAAGCCTTTGCTTCTGTGATAGCCTGTCTGCTGTTAAAGCCTGGCTGCTGCTTTTAAAGCCTGGCTGCTGCTTTTAAAGCCTGGCTGCTGTTAAAGCCTGGCTGCTGATGTGAAAGCCTTTCTGCTGCTGTTAAAGCTTGGCTGCTGCTGTGAAAGCCTGGCTGCTGCTGTTAAAGCCTGGCTGCTTCTTTTAAAGCCTGGCTGCTGCTGTGAAAGCCTGGCTGCTGCTGTGAAAGCCTGGCTGCTGCTGTTAAAGCCTGGCTGCTGCTGTTAAAGCATTGCTGCTACTGTGAAAGCCTGGCTTCTGTTGTTAAAGCCTGGCTGCAGTTACAGCCTGGCTGCTGCTGTTAAAGCCTGGTTGCTGTTATAGCCAGGATTCTGCTGTTAAAACCTGGCTGCTGCTGTTAAAGCCTGGCTGCTGTTAAAGCCTGCCTTCTGCTGTTAAAGCCTGGCTGCTGCTGTTAAAGCCTGGCTGTTGCTGTTAAAGCCTGGCTGCTGCTGTTAAAGCCTGGCTGCTGCTGTAAAAGCCTGGCTGCTGCTGTGAAAGCCTGGCTGCTGCTGTGAAAGCCTGGCTGCTGCTGTTAAAGCTTGTCTGCTGCTGTGAAAGCCTGTCTGCTGCTGTTAAAGCCTGGCTGCTGCTGTGAAAGCCTGGCTGGTCCTGTTAAAGCATGGCTGCTGCTGTTAAAGCCTCGCTAATGTGAAAGCCTGTCTGCTGTTAAAACCTGGCTGCTGCTGTTTAAGCCTTTGCCCCTGTGATAGCCTGGCTGCTGTTAAAGCCTGGCTGCTGCTGTGAAAGCCTGTCTGCTGCTGTTAAAGCCTGGCTGCTGCTGTTAAAGCCTGGCTGCTGCTGTTAAAGCCTGGCTGCTGCTGTTAAAGCATTGCTGCTACTGTGAAAGCCTGGCTTCTGTTGTTAAAGCCTGGCTGCAGTTACAGCCTGGCTGCTGCTGTTAAAGCCTGGTTGCTGTTATAGCCAGGATTCTGCTGTTAAAACCTGGCTGCTGCTGTTAAAGCCTGGCTGCTGTTAAGGCCTGCCTTCTGCTGTTAAAGCCTGGCTGCTGCTGTTAAAGCCTGGCTGTTGCTGTTAAAGCCTGGCTGCTGCTGTTAAAGCCTGGCTGCCGCTGTAAAAGCCTGGCTGCTGCTGTGAAAGCCTGGCTGCTGCTGTGAAAGCCTGGCTGCTGCTGTTAAAGCTTGTCTGCTGCTGTGAAAGCCTGTCTGCTGCTGTTAAAGCCTGGCTGCTGCTGTGAAAGCCTGGCTGGTCCTGTTAAAGCATGGCTGCTGCTGTTAAAGCCTGGCTAATGTGAAAGCCTGTCTGCTGTTAAAACCTGGCTGCTGCTGTTTAAGCCTTTGCTTCTGTGATAGCCTGGCTGCTGTTAAAGCCTGGCTGCTGCTGTGAAAGCTTGGCTGCTGCTGTGAAAGCCTGGCTGCTGCTGTTAAAGCCTAGCTGCTGCTCTAAAAGCCTGGCTGCTGCTGTTAAAGCATTGCTGCTACTGTTAAAGCCTGGTTGCTGTTATAGCCAGGATTCTGCTGTTAAAACCTGGCTGCTGCTGTTAAAGCCTGGCTGCTGTTAAAGCCTGCCTTCAGGTGTTAAAGCCTGGCTGCTGCTGTTAAAGTATGGTTGCTACTGTTAAAGCCTGGCTGTTGCTGTTAAAGCCTGGCTGCTGCTGTTAAAGCCTGGCTACTGCTGTAAAAGCCTGGCTTCTGCTGTTAAAGCCTGACTGCTGTGAAAGCCTTGCTGCTGCTGTTAAAGCCTGACTGCTACTGTTAAAGCCTCGCTGCTGCTGTGAAAGCCTCGCTGCTGCGGTGAAAGCCTGGCTGCTGCTGTCAAAGACTGGCTGCTGCTGTTAAAGCCTGGCTGCGGTGAAAGCCTGGCTGCTGTGAAAGCCTGGCTGCTTCTGTTAAAGCCTGGCTGCTGCTGTTAAAGCCTGGCTGCTGCTGTTAAAGCCTGGCTGCTGCTGTTAAAGCCTGGCTGCTGCTGTGAAAGCCTGGCTGCTGCTGTGAAAGCCTGGCTTCGGCTGTTAAAGCCTGGCTGCTGTTATAGCCTGGATTCTGCTGTTAAAACCTGGCTGCTGCTGTTAAAGCCTGGATTCTGCTGTGAACGCCTGGCTGCTGCTGTTAAAACCTGGCTGCTGCTGTTAAAGCCTTGTTGCTGTTAAAGCCTGGCTGCTGTTAAAGCCTGGCTTCTGCTGTTAAAGCCTGCCTTCTGCTGTTAAAGCCTGGCTGCTGCTGTTAAAGCCTGGCTGTTGCTGTTAAAGCCTGGCTGTTGCTTTTAAAGCCTGGCTGCTGCTGTTAAAGCCTGGCTGCTGATGTAAAAGCCTGGCTGCTGCTGTGAAAGCCTGGCTGCTGGTGTGAAAGCCTGGCTGCTGCTGTTAAAGCTTGTCTGCTGCTGTGAAAGCCTGTCTGCTGCTGTTAAAGCCTGGCTGCTGCTGTGAAAGCCTGGCTGGTCCTGTTAAAGCATGGCTGCTGCTGTTAAAGCCTGGCTAATGTGAAAGCCTGTCTGCTGTTAAAACCTGGCTGCTGCTGTTTAAGCCTTTGCTTCTGTGATAGCCTGGCTGCTGCTAAAGCCCGGCTGCTGCTGTGAAAGCCTGTCTGCTGCTGTTAAAGCCTGGCTGCTGCTGTTAAAGCCTGGCTGCTGCTGTAAAAGCCTGGCTGCTGCTGTTAAAGCATTGCTGCTACTGTTAAAGCCTGGTTGCTGTTATAGCCAGGATTCTGCTGTTAAAACATGGCTGCTGCTGTTAAAGCCTGGCTGCTGTTAAAGCCTGCCTTCTGGTGTTAAAGCCTGGCTGCTGCTTTTAAAGTCTGGTTGCTACTGTTAAAGCCTGGCTGCTGCTTTTAAAGTCTGGTTGCTACTGTTAAAGCCTGGCTGTTGCTGTTAAAGCCTGGCTGCTCCTGTTAAAGCCTGGCTACTGCTGTAAAATCCTGGCTTCTGCTGTTACAGCCTGACTGCTGTGAAAGCCTTGCTGCTGCTGTTAAAGCCTGACTGCTACTGTTAAAGCCTCGCTGCTGCTGTGAAAGCCTCGCTGCTGCGGTGAAAGCCTGGCTGCTGCTGTTAAAGACTGGCTGCTGCTGTTAAAGCCTGGCTGCGGTGAAAGCCTGGCTGCTGTGAAAGCCTGGCTGCTGTGAAAGCCTGGCTGCTTCTGTTAAAGCCTGGCTGCTGCTGTTAAAGCCTGGCTGCTGCTGTTAAAGCCTGGCTGCTGCTGTGAAAGCCTGGCTGCTGCTGTGAAAGCCTGGCTTCTGCTGTTAAAGCCTGGCTGCTGTTATAGCCTGGATTCTGCTGTTAAAACCTGGCTGCTGCTGTTAAAGCCTGGATTCTGCTGTGAACGCCTGGCTGCTGCTGTTAAAACCTGGCTGCTGCTGTTAAAGCCTTGTTGCTGTTAAAGCCTGGCTGCTGTTAAAGCCTGGCTTCTGCTGTTAAAGCCTGGCTGCTGCTGTTAAAGCCTGTCTGCTGCTGTTAAAGCCTGGCTGCTGTGAAAGCCTGGCTGCTGTTAAAGCCCGGCTGCTGTTAAAGCCTTGCTGCTGTTTAAATGTGGCTGCTGCTGTTAAAGCCTGGCTGTTGCTGTTAAATCCTGGCTACTGTTAAAGCCTGGCTTCTGCATTTAACGCCTGGCTGATGCTGTGAAAGCCTGGCTGCTGCTGTGAAAGCCTGGCTGCTGCTGTTTAAGCCTGGTTGCTACTGTTAAAGCCTGGCTGTTGCTGTTAAAGCCTGGCTGCTGCTGTTAAAGCCTGGCTGCTGCTGTTAAAGCCTGGCTGCGGTGAAAGCCTGGCTGCTGTGAAAGCCTGGCTGCTTCTGTTAAAGCCTGGCTGCTGCTGTTAAAGCCTGGCTGCTGCTGTTAAAGCCTGGCTGCTGCTGTTAAAGCCTGGCTGCTGCTGTTAAAGCCTGGCTGCTGCTGTGAAAGCCTGGCTGCTGCTGTGAAAGCCTGGCTGCTGCTGTTAAAGCCTGGCTAATATGAAAGCCTGGCTGCTGTTAAAACCTGTCTGCTGCTGTTTAAGCCTTTGCTTCTGTGATAGCCTGTCTGCTGTTAAAGCCTGGCTGCTGCTTTTAAAGCCTGGCTGCTGCTTTTAAAGCCTGGCTGCTGTTAAAGCCTGGCTGCTGCTGTGAAAGCCTGGCTGGTCCTGTTAAAGCATGGCTGCTGCTGTTAAAGCCTGGCTAATGTGAAAGCCTGTCTGCTGTTAAAACCTGGCTGCTGCTGTTTAAGCCTTTGCTTCTGTGATAGCCTGGCTGCTGTTAAAGCCTGGCTGCTGCTGTGAAAGCCTGTCTGCTGCTGTTAAAGCTTGGCTGCTGCTGTGAAAGCCTGGCTGCTGCTGTTAAAGCCTGGCTGCTGCTGTTAAAGCCTGGCTGCTGCTGTTAAAGCCTGGCTGCTGCTGTAAAAGCCTGGCTGCTGCTGTTAAAGCATTGCTGCTACTGTTAAAGCCTGGTTGCTGTTATAGCCAGGATTCTGCTGTTAAAACCTGGCTGCTGCTGTTAAAGCCTGGCTGCTGTTAAAGCCTGCCTTCTGGTGTTAAAGCCTGGCTGCTGCTTTTAAAGTCTGGTTGCTACTGTTAAAGCCTGGCTGTTGCTGTTAAAGCCTGGCTGCTCCTGTTAAAGCCTGGCTACTGCTGTAAAATCCTGGCTTCTGCTGTTACAGCCTGACTGCTGTGAAAGCCTTGCTGCTGCTGTTAAAGCCTGACTGCTACTGTTAAAGCCTCGCTGCTGCTGTGAAAGCCTCGCTGCTGCGGTGAAAGCCTGGCTGCTGCTGTTAAAGACTGGCTGCTGCTGTTAAAGCCTGGCTGCGGTGAAAGCCTGGCTGCTGTGAAAGCCTGGCTGCTTCTGTTAAAGCCTGGCTGCTGCTGTTAAAGCCTGGCTGCTGCTGTTAAAGCCTGGCTGCTGCTGTGAAAGCCTGGCTGCTGCTGTGAAAGCCTGGCTTCTGCTGTTAAAGCCTGGCTGCTGTTATAGCCTGGATTCTGCTGTTAAAACCTGGCTGCTGCTGTTAAAGCCTGGATTCTGCTGTGAACGCCTGGCTGCTGCTGTTAAAACCTGGCTGCTGCTGTTAAAGCCTTGTTGCTGTTAAAGCCTGGCTACTGTTAAAGCCTGGCTTCTGCTGTTAAAGCCTGGCTGCTGCTGTTAAAGCCTGTCTGCTGCTGTTAAAGCCTGGCTGCTGTGAAAGCCTGGCTGCTGTTAAAGCCCGGCTGCTGTTAAAGCCTTGCTGCTGTTTAAATGTGGCTGCTGCTGTTAAAGCCTGGCTGTTGCTGTTAAATCCTGGCTACTGTTAAAGCCTGGCTTCTGCATTTAACGCCTGGCTGATGCTGTGAAAGCCTGGCTGCTGCTGTGAAAGCCTGGCTGCTGCTGTTTAAGCCTGGTTGCTACTGTTAAAGCCTGGCTGTTGCTGTTAAAGCCTGGCTGCTGCTGTTAAAGCCTGGCTGCTGCTGTTAAAGCCTGGCTGCTGCTGTTAAAGCCTGGCTGCTGTGAAAGCCTGGCTGCTTCTGTTAAAGCCTGGCTGCTGCTGTTAAAGCCTGGCTGCTGCTGTTAAAGCCTGGCTGCTGCTGTTAAAGCCTGGCTGCTGCTGTGAAAGCCTGGCTGCTGCTGTGAAAGCCTGACTTCGGCTGTTAAAGCCTGGCTGCTGTTATAGCCTGGATTCTGCTGTTAAAACCTGGCTGCTGCTGTTAAAGCCTGGATTCTGCTGTGAACGCCTGGCTGCTGCTGTTAAAACCTGGCTGCTGCTGTTAAAGCCTTGTTGCTGTTAAAGCCTGGCTGCTGTTAAAGCCTGGCTTCTGCTGTTAAAGCCTGCCTTCTGCTGTTAAAGCCTGGCTGCTGCTGTTAAAGCCTGGCTGTTGCTGTTAAAGCCTGGCTGTTGCTGTTAAAGCCTGGCTGCTGCTGTTAAAGCCTGGCTGCTGCTGTAAAAGCCTGGCTGCTGCTGTGAAAGCCTGGCTGCTGGTGTGAAAGCCTGGCTGCTGCTGTTAAAGCTTGTCTGCTGCTGTGAAAGCCTGTCTGCTGCTGTTAAAGCCTGGCTGCTGCTGTGAAAGCCTGGCTGGTCCTGTTAAAGCATGGCTGCTGCTGTTAAAGCCTGGCTGCTGCTGTTAAAGCCTGGCTGCTGCTGTAAAAGCCTGGCTGCTGCTGTTAAAGCATTGCTGCTACTGTTAAAGCCTGGTTGCTGTTATAGCCAGGATTCTGCTGTTAAAACCTGGCTGCTGCTGTTAAAGCCTGGCTGCTGTTAAAGCCTGCCTTCTGGTGTTAAAGCCTGGCTGCTGCTTTTAAAGTCTGGTTACTACTGTTAAAGCCTGGCTGTTGCTGTTAAAGCCTGGCTGCTCCTGTTAAAGCCTGGCTACTGCTGTAAAATCCTGGCTTCTGCTGTTACAGCCTGACTGCTGTGAAAGCCTTGCTGCTGCTGTTAAAGCCTGACTGCTACTGTTAAAGCCTCGCTGCTGCTGTGAAAGCCTCGCTGCTGCGGTGAAAGCCTGGCTGCTGCTGTTAAAGACTGGCTGCTGCTGTTAAAGCCTGGCTGCGGTGAAAGCCTGGCTGCTGTAAAAGCCTGGCTGCTTCTGTTAAAGCCTGGCTGCTGCTGTTAAAGCCTGGCTGCTGCTGTTAAAGCCTGGCTGCTGCTGTGAAAGCCTGGCTGCTGCTGTGAAAGCCTGGCTTCTGCTGTTAAAGCCTGGCTGCTGTTATAGCCTGGATTCTGCTGTTAAAACCTGGCTGCTGCTGTTAAAGCCTGGATTCTGCTGTGAAAGCCTGGCTGCTGCTGTGAAAGCCTGGCTTCGGCTGTTAAAGCCTGGCTGCTGTTATAGCCTGGATTCTGCTGTTAAAACCTGGCTGCTGCTGTTAAAGCCTGGATTCTGCTGTGAACGCCTGGCTGCTGCTGTTAAAACCTGGCTGCTGCTGTTAAAGCCTTGTTGCTGTTAAAGCCTGGCTGCTGTTAAAGCCTGGCTTCTGCTGTTAAAGCCTGCCTTCTGCTGTTAAAGCCTGGCTGCTGCTGTTAAAGCCTGGCTGTTGCTGTTAAAGCCTGGCTGCTGCTGTTAAAGCCTGGCTGCTGCTGTAAAAGCCTGGCTGCTGCTGTGAAAGCCTGGCTGCTGGTGTGAAAGCCTGGCTGCTGCTGTTAAAGCTTGTCTGCTGCTGTGAAAGCCTGTCTGCTGCTGTTAAAGCCTGGCTGCTGCTGTGAAAGCCTGGCTGGTCCTGTTAAAGCATGGCTGCTGCTGTTAAAGCCTGGCTAATGTGAAAGCCTGTCTGCTGTTAAAACCTGGCTGCTGCTGTTTAAGCCTTTGCTTCTGTGATAGCCTGGCTGCTGTTAAAGCCTGGCTGCTGCTGTGAAAGCCTGTCTGCTGCTGTTAAAGCTTGGCTGCTGCTGTTAAAGCCTGGCTGCTGCTGTTAAAGCCTGGCTGCTGCTGTTAAAGCCTGGCTGCTGCTGTTAAAGCCTGGCTGCTGCTGTAAAAGCCTGGCTGCTGCTGTTAAAGCATTGCTGCTACTGTTAAAGCCTGGTTGCTGTTATAGCCAGGATTCTGCTGTTAAAACCTGGCTGCTGCTGTTAAAGCCTGGCTGCTGTTAAAGCCTGCCTTCTGGTGTTAAAGCCTGGCTGCTGCTTTTAAAGTCTGGTTGCTACTGTTAAAGCCTGGCTGTTGCTGTTAAAGCCTGGCTGTTGCTGTTAAAGCCTGGCTGCTGCTGTTAAAGCCTGGCTGCTGCTGTGAAAGCCTGGCTGCTCCTGTTAAAGCATGGCTGCTGCTGTTAAAGCCTGGCTAATGTGAAAGCCTGTCTGCTGTTAAAACCTGGCTGCTGCTGTTTAAGCCTTTGCTTCTGTGATAGCCTGGCTGCTGCTTTTAAAGCCTGGCTGCTGTTAAAGCCTGGCTGCTGCTGTGAAAGCCTGTCTGCTGCTGTTAAAGCTTGGCTGCTGCTGTGAAAGCCTGGCTGCTGCTGTTAAAGCCTGGCTGCTGCTGTGAAAGCCTGGCTTCTGCTGTTAAAGCATTGCTGCTACTGTAAAAGCCTGGCTTCTGTTGTTAAAGCCTGGCTGCAGTTTCAGCCTGGCTGCTGCTGTTAAAGCCTGGTTGCTTTTATAGCCAGGATTCTGATGTTAAAACCTGGCTGCTGCTGTTAAAGCCTGGCTGCTGTTAAAGCCTGGCTTCTACTTTTAAAGCCTGGCTGCTGTTAAAGCCTGGCTGCTGCTGTGAAAGCCTGTCTGCTGCTGTTAAAGCTTGGCTGCTGCTGTGAAAGCCTGTCATCTGCTGTTAAAGCCTGGCTGCTTCTGTTAAAGCCTGGCTACTGTTAAAGCCTGGCTGCTGCATTTACACCCTCGCTGCTGCTGTGAAAGCCTGGCTGCTGCTGTGAAAGCCTGGCAGCTGCTCTTAAAGCCTGGCTGCTGCTGTGAAAGCCTGGCAGCTGCTCTTAAAGCCTGCCTTCTGCTGTTAAAGCCTGGCTGCTGCTGTTAAAGCCTGGTTGCTACTGTTAAAGCCTGGCTGTTGCTGTTAAAGCCTGGCTGCTGCTGTTAAAGCCTGGCTGCTGCTGTAAAAGCCTGGCTGCTGCTGTGAAATTCTGGCTGCTGCTGTGAAAGCCTGGCTGCTGCTGTTAAAGCCTGGCTGCTGCTGTGAAAGCCTGGCTGCTCCTGTTAAAGCATGGCTGCTGCTGTTAAAGCCTGGCTAATGTGAAAGCCTGTCTGCTGTTAAAACCTGGCTGCTGCTGTTTAAGCCTTTGCTTCTGTGATAGCCTGTCTGCTGTTAAAGCCTGGCTGCTGCTTTTAAAGCCTGGCTGCTGCTTTTAAAGCCTGGCTGCTGTTAAAGCCTGGCTGCTGATGTGAAAGCCTTTCTGCTGCTGTTAAAGCTTGGCTGCTGCTGTGAAAGCCTGGCTGCTGCTGTTAAAGCCTGGCTGCTTCTTTTAAAGCCTGGCTGCTGCTGTGAAAGCCTGGCTGCTGCTGTGAAAGCCTGGCTGCTGCTGTTAAAGCCTGGCTGCTGCTGTTAAAGCATTGCTGCTACTGTGAAAGCCTGGCTTCTGTTGTTAAAGCCTGGCTGCAGTTACAGCCTGGCTGCTGCTGTTAAAGCCTGGTTGCTGTTATAGCCAGGATTCTGCTGTTAAAACCTGGCTGCTGCTGTTAAAGCCTGGCTGCTGTTAAAGCCTGCCTTCTGCTGTTAAAGCCTGGCTGCTGCTGTTAAAGCCTGGCTGTTGCTGTTAAAGCCTGGCTGCTGCTGTTAAAGCCTGGCTGCTGCTGTAAAAGCCTGGCTGCTGCTGTGAAAGCCTGGCTGCTGCTGTGAAAGCCTGGCTGCTGCTGTTAAAGCTTGTCTGCTGCTGTGAAAGCCTGTCTGCTGCTGTTAAAGCCTGGCTGCTGCTGTGAAAGCCTGGCTGCTCCTGTTAAAGCATGGCTGCTGCTGTTAAAGCCTGGCTAATGTGAAAGCCTGTCTGCTGTTAAAACCTTGCTGCTGCTGTTTAAGCCTTTGCTTCTGTGATAGCCTGTCTGCTGTTAAAGCCTGGCTGCTGCTTTTAAAGCCTGGCTGCTGCTTTTAAAGCCTGGCTGCTGTTAAAGCCTGGCTGCTGATGTGAAAGCCTTTCTGCTGCTGTTAAAGCTTGGCTGCTGCTGTGAAAGCCTGGCTGCTGCTGTTAAAGCCTGGCTGCTTCTTTTAAAGCCTGGCTGCTGCTGTGAAAGCCTGGCTGCTGCTGTGAAAGCCTGGCTGCTGCTGTTAAAGCCTGGCTGCTGCTGTTAAAGCATTGCTGCTACTGTGAAAGCCTGGCTTCTGTTGTTAAAGCCTGGCTGCAGTTACAGCCTGGCTGCTGCTGTTAAAGCCTGGTTGCTGTTATAGCCAGGATTCTGCTGTTAAAACCTGGCTGCTGCTGTTAAAGCCTGGCTGCTGTTAAAGCCTGCCTTCTGCTGTTAAAGCCTGGCTGCTGCTGTTAAAGCCTGGCTGTTGCTGTTAAAGCCTGGCTGCTGCTGTTAAAGCCTGGCTGCTGCTGTAAAAGCCTGGCTGCTGCTGTGAAAGCCTGGCTGCTGCTGTGAAAGCCTGGCTGCTGCTGTTAAAGCTTGTCTGCTGCTGTGAAAGCCTGTCTGCTGCTGTTAAAGCCTGGCTGCTGCTGTGAAAGCCTGGCTGGTCCTGTTAAAGCATGGCTGCTGCTGTTAAAGCCTCGCTAATGTGAAAGCCTGTCTGCTGTTAAAACCTGGCTGCTGCTGTTTAAGCCTTTGCCCCTGTGATAGCCTGGCTGCTGTTAAAGCCTGGCTGCTGCTGTGAAAGCCTGTCTGCTGCTGTTAAAGCCTGGCTGCTGCTGTTAAAGCCTGGCTGCTGCTGTTAAAGCCTGGCTGCTGCTGTTAAAGCATTGCTGCTACTGTGAAAGCCTGGCTTCTGTTGTTAAAGCCTGGCTGCAGTTACAGCCTGGCTGCTGCTGTTAAAGCCTGGTTGCTGTTATAGCCAGGATTCTGCTGTTAAAACCTGGCTGCTGCTGTTAAAGCCTGGCTGCTGTTAAGGCCTGCCTTCTGCTGTTAAAGCCTGGCTGCTGCTGTTAAAGCCTGGCTGTTGCTGTTAAAGCCTGGCTGCTGCTGTTAAAGCCTGGCTGCCGCTGTAAAAGCCTGGCTGCTGCTGTGAAAGCCTGGCTGCTGCTGTGAAAGCCTGGCTGCTGCTGTTAAAGCTTGTCTGCTGCTGTGAAAGCCTGTCTGCTGCTGTTAAAGCCTGGCTGCTGCTGTGAAAGCCTGGCTGGTCCTGTTAAAGCATGGCTGCTGCTGTTAAAGCCTGGCTAATGTGAAAGCCTGTCTGCTGTTAAAACCTGGCTGCTGCTGTTTAAGCCTTTGCTTCTGTGATAGCCTGGCTGCTGTTAAAGCCTGGCTGCTGCTGTGAAAGCTTGGCTGCTGCTGTGAAAGCCTGGCTGCTGCTGTTAAAGCCTAGCTGCTGCTCTAAAAGCCTGGCTGCTGCTGTTAAAGCATTGCTGCTACTGTTAAAGCCTGGTTGCTGTTATAGCCAGGATTCTGCTGTTAAAACCTGGCTGCTGCTGTTAAAGCCTGGCTGCTGTTAAAGCCTGCCTTCAGGTGTTAAAGCCTGGCTGCTGCTGTTAAAGTATGGTTGCTACTGTTAAAGCCTGGCTGTTGCTGTTAAAGCCTGGCTGCTGCTGTTAAAGCCTGGCTACTGCTGTAAAAGCCTGGCTTCTGCTGTTAAAGCCTGACTGCTGTGAAAGCCTTGCTGCTGCTGTTAAAGCCTGACTGCTACTGTTAAAGCCTCGCTGCTGCTGTGAAAGCCTCGCTGCTGCGGTGAAAGCCTGGCTGCTGCTGTCAAAGACTGGCTGCTGCTGTTAAAGCCTGGCTGCGGTGAAAGCCTGGCTGCTGTGAAAGCCTGGCTGCTTCTGTTAAAGCCTGGCTGCTGCTGTTAAAGCCTGGCTGCTGCTGTTAAAGCCTGGCTGCTGCTGTTAAAGCCTGGCTGCTGCTGTGAAAGCCTGGCTGCTGCTGTGAAAGCCTGGCTTCGGCTGTTAAAGCCTGGCTGCTGTTATAGCCTGGATTCTGCTGTTAAAACCTGGCTGCTGCTGTTAAAGCCTGGATTCTGCTGTGAACGCCTGGCTGCTGCTGTTAAAACCTGGCTGCTGCTGTTAAAGCCTTGTTGCTGTTAAAGCCTGGCTGCTGTTAAAGCCTGGCTTCTGCTGTTAAAGCCTGCCTTCTGCTGTTAAAGCCTGGCTGCTGCTGTTAAAGCCTGGCTGTTGCTGTTAAAGCCTGGCTGTTGCTTTTAAAGCCTGGCTGCTGCTGTTAAAGCCTGGCTGCTGATGTAAAAGCCTGGCTGCTGCTGTGAAAGCCTGGCTGCTGGTGTGAAAGCCTGGCTGCTGCTGTTAAAGCTTGTCTGCTGCTGTGAAAGCCTGTCTGCTGCTGTTAAAGCCTGGCTGCTGCTGTGAAAGCCTGGCTGGTCCTGTTAAAGCATGGCTGCTGCTGTTAAAGCCTGGCTAATGTGAAAGCCTGTCTGCTGTTAAAACCTGGCTGCTGCTGTTTAAGCCTTTGCTTCTGTGATAGCCTGGCTGCTGCTAAAGCCCGGCTGCTGCTGTGAAAGCCTGTCTGCTGCTGTTAAAGCCTGGCTGCTGCTGTTAAAGCCTGGCTGCTGCTGTAAAAGCCTGGCTGCTGCTGTTAAAGCATTGCTGCTACTGTTAAAGCCTGGTTGCTGTTATAGCCAGGATTCTGCTGTTAAAACCTGGCTGCTGCTGTTAAAGCCTGGCTGCTGTTAAAGCCTGCCTTCTGGTGTTAAAGCCTGGCTGCTGCTTTTAAAGTCTGGTTGCTACTGTTAAAGCCTGGCTGCTGCTGTTTAAGCCTTTGCTTCTGTGATAGCCTGGCTGCTGCTAAAGCCTGGCTGCTGCTGTGAAAGCCTGTCTGCTGCTGTTAAAGCCTGGCTGCTGCTGTTAAAGCCTGGCTGCTGCTGTAAAAGCCTGGCTGCTGCTGTTAAAGCATTGCTGCTACTGTTAAAGCCTGGTTGCTGTTATAGCCAGGATTCTGCTGTTAAAACCTGGCTGCTGCTGTTAAAGCCTGGCTGCTGTTAAAGCCTGCCTTCTGGTGTTAAAGCCTGGCTGCTGCTTTTAAAGTCTGGTTGCTACTGTTAAAGCCTGGCTGTTGCTGTTAAAGCCTGGCTGCTCCTGTTAAAGCCTGGCTACTGCTGTAAAATCCTGGCTTCTGCTGTTACAGCCTGACTGCTGTGAAAGCCTTGCTGCTGCTGTTAAAGCCTGACTGCTACTGTTAAAGCCTCGCTGCTGCTGTGAAAGCCTCGCTGCTGCGGTGAAAGCCTGGCTGCTGCTGTTAAAGACTGGCTGCTGCTGTTAAAGCCTGGCTGCGGTGAAAGCCTGGCTGCTGTGAAAGCCTGGCTGCTGTGAAAGCCTGGCTGCTTCTGTTAAAGCCTGGCTGCTGCTGTTAAAGCCTGGCTGCTGCTGTTAAAGCCTGGCTGCTGCTGTGAAAGCCTGGCTGCTGCTGTGAAAGCCTGGCTTCTGCTGTTAAAGCCTGGCTGCTGTTATAGCCTGGATTCTGCTGTTAAAACCTGGCTGCTGCTGTTAAAGCCTGGATTCTGCTGTGAACGCCTGGCTGCTGCTGTTAAAACCTGGCTGCTGCTGTTAAAGCCTTGTTGCTGTTAAAGCCTGGCTGCTGTTAAAGCCTGGCTTCTGCTGTTAAAGCCTGGCTGCTGCTGTTAAAGCCTGTCTGCTGCTGTTAAAGCCTGGCTGCTGTGAAAGCCTGGCTGCTGTTAAAGCCCGGCTGCTGTTAAAGCCTTGCTGCTGTTTAAATGTGGCTGCTGCTGTTAAAGCCTGGCTGTTGCTGTTAAATCCTGGCTACTGTTAAAGCCTGGCTTCTGCATTTAACGCCTGGCTGATGCTGTGAAAGCCTGGCTGCTGCTGTGAAAGCCTGGCTGCTGCTGTTTAAGCCTGGTTGCTACTGTTAAAGCCTGGCTGTTGCTGTTAAAGCCTGGCTGCTGCTGTTAAAGCCTGGCTGCTGCTGTTAAAGCCTGGCTGCGGTGAAAGCCTGGCTGCTGTGAAAGCCTGGCTGCTTCTGTTAAAGCCTGGCTGCTGCTGTTAAAGCCTGGCTGCTGCTGTTAAAGCCTGGCTGCTGCTGTTAAAGCCTGGCTGCTGCTGTTAAAGCCTGGCTGCTGCTGTGAAAGCCTGGCTGCTGCTGTGAAAGCCTGGCTGCTGCTGTTAAAGCCTGGCTAATATGAAAGCCTGGCTGCTGTTAAAACCTGTCTGCTGCTGTTTAAGCCTTTGCTTCTGTGATAGCCTGTCTGCTGTTAAAGCCTGGCTGCTGCTTTTAAAGCCTGGCTGCTGCTTTTAAAGCCTGGCTGCTGTTAAAGCCTGGCTGCTGCTGTGAAAGCCTGGCTGGTCCTGTTAAAGCATGGCTGCTGCTGTTAAAGCCTGGCTAATGTGAAAGCCTGTCTGCTGTTAAAACCTGGCTGCTGCTGTTTAAGCCTTTGCTTCTGTGATAGCCTGGCTGCTGTTAAAGCCTGGCTGCTGCTGTGAAAGCCTGTCTGCTGCTGTTAAAGCTTGGCTGCTGCTGTGAAAGCCTGGCTGCTGCTGTTAAAGCCTGGCTGCTGCTGTTAAAGCCTGGCTGCTGCTGTTAAAGCCTGGCTGCTGCTGTAAAAGCCTGGCTGCTGCTGTTAAAGCATTGCTGCTACTGTTAAAGCCTGGTTGCTGTTATAGCCAGGATTCTGCTGTTAAAACCTGGCTGCTGCTGTTAAAGCCTGGCTGCTGTTAAAGCCTGCCTTCTGGTGTTAAAGCCTGGCTGCTGCTTTTAAAGTCTGGTTGCTACTGTTAAAGCCTGGCTGTTGCTGTTAAAGCCTGGCTGCTCCTGTTAAAGCCTGGCTACTGCTGTAAAATCCTGGCTTCTGCTGTTACAGCCTGACTGCTGTGAAAGCCTTGCTGCTGCTGTTAAAGCCTGACTGCTACTGTTAAAGCCTCGCTGCTGCTGTGAAAGCCTCGCTGCTGCGGTGAAAGCCTGGCTGCTGCTGTTAAAGACTGGCTGCTGCTGTTAAAGCCTGGCTGCGGTGAAAGCCTGGCTGCTGTGAAAGCCTGGCTGCTTCTGTTAAAGCCTGGCTGCTGCTGTTAAAGCCTGGCTGCTGCTGTTAAAGCCTGGCTGCTGCTGTGAAAGCCTGGCTGCTGCTGTGAAAGCCTGGCTTCTGCTGTTAAAGCCTGGCTGCTGTTATAGCCTGGATTCTGCTGTTAAAACCTGGCTGCTGCTGTTAAAGCCTGGATTCTGCTGTGAACGCCTGGCTGCTGCTGTTAAAACCTGGCTGCTGCTGTTAAAGCCTTGTTGCTGTTAAAGCCTGGCTACTGTTAAAGCCTGGCTTCTGCTGTTAAAGCCTGGCTGCTGCTGTTAAAGCCTGTCTGCTGCTGTTAAAGCCTGGCTGCTGTGAAAGCCTGGCTGCTGTTAAAGCCCGGCTGCTGTTTAAAGCCTTGCTGCTGTTTAAATGTGGCTGCTGCTGTTAAAGCCTGGCTGTTGCTGTTAAATCCTGGCTACTGTTAAAGCCTGGCTTCTGCATTTAACGCCTGGCTGATGCTGTGAAAGCCTGGCTGCTGCTGTGAAAGCCTGGCTGCTGCTGTTTAAGCCTGGTTGCTACTGTTAAAGCCTGGCTGTTGCTGTTAAAGCCTGGCTGCTGCTGTTAAAGCCTGGCTGCTGCTGTTAAAGCCTGGCTGCTGCTGTTAAAGCCTGGCTGCTGTGAAAGCCTGGCTGCTTCTGTTAAAGCCTGGCTGCTGCTGTTAAAGCCTGGCTGCTGCTGTTAAAGCCTGGCTGCTGCTGTTAAAGCCTGGCTGCTGCTGTGAAAGCCTGGCTGCTGCTGTGAAAGCCTGACTTCGGCTGTTAAAGCCTGGCTGCTGTTATAGCCTGGATTCTGCTGTTAAAACCTGGCTGCTGCTGTTAAAGCCTGGATTCTGCTGTGAACGCCTGGCTGCTGCTGTTAAAACCTGGCTGCTGCTGTTAAAGCCTTGTTGCTGTTAAAGCCTGGCTGCTGTTAAAGCCTGGCTTCTGCTGTTAAAGCCTGCCTTCTGCTGTTAAAGCCTGGCTGCTGCTGTTAAAGCCTGGCTGTTGCTGTTAAAGCCTGGCTGTTGCTGTTAAAGCCTGGCTGCTGCTGTTAAAGCCTGGCTGCTGCTGTAAAAGCCTGGCTGCTGCTGTGAAAGCCTGGCTGCTGGTGTGAAAGCCTGGCTGCTGCTGTTAAAGCTTGTCTGCTGCTGTGAAAGCCTGTCTGCTGCTGTTAAAGCCTGGCTGCTGCTGTGAAAGCCTGGCTGGTCCTGTTAAAGCATGGCTGCTGCTGTTAAAGCCTGGCTGCTGCTGTTAAAGCCTGGCTGCTGCTGTAAAAGCCTGGCTGCTGCTGTTAAAGCATTGCTGCTACTGTTAAAGCCTGGTTGCTGTTATAGCCAGGATTCTGCTGTTAAAACCTGGCTGCTGCTGTTAAAGCCTGGCTGCTGTTAAAGCCTGCCTTCTGGTGTTAAAGCCTGGCTGCTGCTTTTAAAGTCTGGTTACTACTGTTAAAGCCTGGCTGTTGCTGTTAAAGCCTGGCTGCTCCTGTTAAAGCCTGGCTACTGCTGTAAAATCCTGGCTTCTGCTGTTACAGCCTGACTGCTGTGAAAGCCTTGCTGCTGCTGTTAAAGCCTGACTGCTACTGTTAAAGCCTCGCTGCTGCTGTGAAAGCCTCGCTGCTGCGGTGAAAGCCTGGCTGCTGCTGTTAAAGACTGGCTGCTGCTGTTAAAGCCTGGCTGCGGTGAAAGCCTGGCTGCTGTAAAAGCCTGGCTGCTTCTGTTAAAGCCTGGCTGCTGCTGTTAAAGCCTGGCTGCTGCTGTTAAAGCCTGGCTGCTGCTGTGAAAGCCTGGCTGCTGCTGTGAAAGCCTGGCTTCTGCTGTTAAAGCCTGGCTGCTGTTATAGCCTGGATTCTGCTGTTAAAACCTGGCTGCTGCTGTTAAAGCCTGGATTCTGCTGTGAAAGCCTGGCTGCTGCTGTGAAAGCCTGGCTTCGGCTGTTAAAGCCTGGCTGCTGTTATAGCCTGGATTCTGCTGTTAAAACCTGGCTGCTGCTGTTAAAGCCTGGATTCTGCTGTGAACGCCTGGCTGCTGCTGTTAAAACCTGGCTGCTGCTGTTAAAGCCTTGTTGCTGTTAAAGCCTGGCTGCTGTTAAAGCCTGGCTTCTGCTGTTAAAGCCTGCCTTCTGCTGTTAAAGCCTGGCTGCTGCTGTTAAAGCCTGGCTGTTGCTGTTAAAGCCTGGCTGCTGCTGTTAAAGCCTGGCTGCTGCTGTAAAAGCCTGGCTGCTGCTGTGAAAGCCTGGCTGCTGGTGTGAAAGCCTGGCTGCTGCTGTTAAAGCTTGTCTGCTGCTGTGAAAGCCTGTCTGCTGCTGTTAAAGCCTGGCTGCTGCTGTGAAAGCCTGGCTGGTCCTGTTAAAGCATGGCTGCTGCTGTTAAAGCCTGGCTAATGTGAAAGCCTGTCTGCTGTTAAAACCTGGCTGCTGCTGTTTAAGCCTTTGCTTCTGTGATAGCCTGGCTGCTGTTAAAGCCTGGCTGCTGCTGTGAAAGCCTGTCTGCTGCTGTTAAAGCTTGGCTGCTGCTGTTAAAGCCTGGCTGCTGCTGTTAAAGCCTGGCTGCTGCTGTTAAAGCCTGGCTGCTGCTGTTAAAGCCTGGCTGCTGCTGTAAAAGCCTGGCTGCTGCTGTTAAAGCATTGCTGCTACTGTTAAAGCCTGGTTGCTGTTATAGCCAGGATTCTGCTGTTAAAACCTGGCTGCTGCTGTTAAAGCCTGGCTGCTGTTAAAGCCTGCCTTCTGGTGTTAAAGCCTGGCTGCTGCTTTTAAAGTCTGGTTGCTACTGTTAAAGCCTGGCTGTTGCTGTTAAAGCCTGGCTGTTGCTGTTAAAGCCTGGCTGCTCCTGTTAAAGCCTGGCTACTGCTGTAAAATCCTGGCTTCTGCTGTTACAGCCTGACTGCTGTGAAAGCCTTGCTGCTGCTGTTAAAGCCTGACTGCTACTGTTAAAGCCTCGCTGCTGCTGTGAAAGCCTCGCTGCTGCGGTGAAAGCCTGGCTGCTGCTGTTAAAGACTGGCTGCTGCTGTTAAAGCCTGGCTGCGGTGAAAGCCTGGCTGCTGTGAAAGCCTGGCTGCTTCTGTTAAAGCCTGGCTGCTGCTGTTAAAGCCTGGCTGCTGCTGTTAAAGCCTGGCTGCTGCTGTGAAAGCCTGGCTGCTGCTGTGAAAGCCTGGCTTCTGCTGTTAAAGCCTGGCTGCTGTTATAGCCTCAATTCTGCTGTTAAAACCTGGCTGCTGCTGTTAAAGCCTGGATTCTGCTGTGAACGCCTGGCTGCTGCTGTTAAAACCTGGCTGCTGCTGTTAAAGCCTTGTTGCTGTTAAAGCCTGGCTGCTGTTAAAGCCTGGCTTCTGCTGTTAAAGCCTGGCTGCTGCTGTTAAAGCCTGTCTGCTGCTGTTAAAGCCTGGCTGCTGTGAAAGCCTGGCTGCTGTTAAAGCCCGGCTGCTGTTAAAGCCTTGCTGCTGTTTAAATGTGGCTGCTGCTGTTAAAGCCTGGCTGTTGCTGTTAAATCCTGGCTACTGTTAAAGCCTGGCTTCTGCATTTAACGCCTGGCTGATGCTGTGAAAGCCTGGCTGCTGCTGTGAAAGCCTGGCTGCTGCTGTTTAAGCCTGGTTGCTACTGTTAAAGCCTGGCTGTTGCTGTTAAAGCCTGGCTGCTGCTGTTAAAGCCTGGCTGCTGCTGTTAAAGCCTGGCTGCTGCTGTAAAAGCCTGGCTGCTGCTGTTAAAGCCTGGCTGTTGCTGTAAAAGCCTGGTTTCTGCTGTTAAAGCCTGACTGCTGTGAAAGCCTGGCTGCTGCTGTTAAAGCCTGACTGCTACTGTTAAAGCCTCGCTGCTGCTGTGAAAGCCTCGCTGCTGCGGTGAAAGCCTGGCTGCTGCTGTTAAAGCCTGACTGCTACTGTTAAAGCTTCGCTGCTAATGTGAAAGCCTCGCTGCTGCGGTGAAAGCCTGGCTGCTGCTGTTAATGCCTGGCTACTGCTGTTAAAACCTGGCTGCTGTGACAGCCTGGCTGCTGTTAAAGCCTGGCTGCTGTGAAATCCTGGCTTCTGCTTTTAAAGCCTGGCAACTGTTAAAGCTTGGCTGCTGTGAAAGCCTGGCTCCTGCTGTTAAAGCCTGGCTGCTACTGTTAAAGCCTGGCTGCTACTGTTAAAGCCATGCTGCTGCTGTTAAAGCCTTGCTGCTGTGAAAGCCTGGCTGCTGCTGTTAAAGCCAGAGTGCTGCTGTTAAAGCCAGGTATCTGCTGTTAAAGCCTGGCTGGTGCTGTTAAAGCCTGGCTGCTGCTGCTAAAGCCTGGCTACTGCTGTTAAAACCTGGCTGCTGTGAAAGCCTGGCTGCTGTTAAAGCCTGGCTGCTGTGAAAGCCTGGCTTCTGCTTTTAAAGCCTGGCAACTGTGAAAGCTTGGCTACTGTGAAAGCATGATTGCTGTTAAAGCCTGGCTGCTGTGAAATCCTGGCTGCTGCTGTTAAAGCTTTGCTGCTGTGAAAGCCTGGCTCCTGCTGTTAAAGCCTGGCTGCTGCTGTTAAAGCCTTGCTGCTGTGAAAGCCTGGCTGCTGCTGTTAAAGCCAGAGTGCTGCTGTTAAAGCCAGGTATCTGCTGTTGAAGCCTGGCTGCTGCTGTTAAAGCCTGGCTAATGTGAAAGCCTGTCTGCTGTTAAAACCTGGCTGCTGCTGTTTAAGCCTTTGCTTCTGTGATAGCCTGGCTGCTGCTTTTAAAGCCTGGCTGCTGTTAAAGCCTGGCTGCTGCTGTGAAAGCCTGTCTGCTGCTGTTAAAGCTTGGCTGCTGCTGTGAAAGCCTGGCTGCTGCTGTTAAAGCCTGGCTGCTGCTGTGAAAGCCTGGCTTCTGCTGTTAAAGCATTGCTGCTACTGTAAAAGCCTGGCTTCTGTTGTTAAAGCCTGGCTGCAGTTTCAGCCTGGCTGCTGCTGTTAAAGCCTGGTTGCTTTTATAGCCAGGATTCTGCTGTTAAAACCTGGCTGCTGCTGTTAAAGCCTGGCTGCTGTTAAAGCCTGCCTTCTGCTGTTAAAGCCTGGCTGCTGCTGTTAAAGCCTGGCTGCTGCTGTTAAAGCCAGAGTGCTGCTGTTAAAGCCAGGTATCTGCTGTTAAAGCCTGGCTGGTGCTGTTAAAGCCTGGCTGCTGCTGCTAAAGCCTGGCTACTGCTGTTAAAACCTGGCTGCTGTGAAAGCCTGGCTGCTGTTAAAGCCTGGCTGCTTTGAAAGCCTGGCTTCTGCTTTTAAAGCCTGGCAACTGTGAAAGCTTGGCTACTGTGAAAGCATGATTGCTGTTAAAGCCTGGCTGCTGTGAAAGCCTGGCTGCTGCTGTTAAAGCTTTGCTGCTGTGAAAGCCTGGCTCCTGCTGTTAAAGCCTGGCTGCTGCTGTTAAAGCCTTGCTGCTGCTGTTAAAGCCTTGCTGCTGTGAAAGCCTGGCTGCTGCTGTTAAAGCCAGAGTGCTGCTGTTAAAGCCAGGTATCTGCTGTTAAAGCCTGGCTGCTGCTGTTAAAGCCTGGCTAATGTGAAAGCCTGTCTGCTGTTAAAACCTGGCTGCTGCTGTTTAAGCCTTTGCTTCTGTGATAGCCTGGCTGCTGCTTTTAAAGCCTGGCTGCTGTTAAAGCCTGGCTGCTGCTGTGAAAGCCTGTCTGCTGCTGTTAAAGCTTGGCTGCTGCTGTGAAAGCCTGCCTGCTGCTGTTAAAGCCTGGCTGCTGCTGTGAAAGCCTGTCTTCTGCTGTTAAAGCATTGCTGCTACTGTAAAAGCCTGGCTTCTGTTGTTAAAGCCTGGCTGCAGTTTCAGCCTGGCTGCTGTTAAAGCCTGGTTGCTTTTATAGCCAGGATTCTGCTGTGAAAGCCTTGCTGCTGCTGTTAAAGCCTGACTGCTACTGTTAAAGCCTCGCTGCTGCTGTGAAAGCCTCGCTGCTGCTGTTAAAGCCTGGCTGCGGTGAAAGCCTGGCTGCTGTGAAAGCCTGGCTGCTTCTGTTAAAGCCTGGCTGCTGCTGTTAAAGCCTGGCTGCTGCTGTTAAAGCCTGGCTGCTGCTGTGAAAGCCTGGCTGCTGCTGTGAAAGCCTGGCTTCTGCTGTTAAAGCCTGGCTGCTGTTATAGCCTGGATTCTGCTGTTAAAACCTGGCTGCTGCTGTTAAAGCCTGGATTCTGCTGTGAACGCCTGGCTGCTGCTGTTAAAACCTGGCTGCTGCTGTTAAAGCCTTGTTGCTGTTAAAGCCTGGCTGCTGTTAAAGCCTGGCTTCTGCTGTTAAAGCCTGGCTGCTGCTGTTAAAGCCTGTCTGCTGCTGTTAAAGCCTGGCTGCTGTGAAAGCCTGGCTGCTGTTAAAGCCCGGCTGCTGTTAAAGCCTTGCTGCTGTTTAAATGTGGCTGCTGCTGTTAAAGCCTGGCTGTTGCTGTTAAATCCTGGCTACTGTTAAAGCCTGGCTTCTGCATTTAACGCCTGGCTGATGCTGTGAAAGCCTTGCTGCTGCTGTGAAAGCCTGGCTGCTGCTGTTTAAGCCTGGTTGCTACTGTTAAAGCCTGGCTGTTGCTGTTAAAGCCTGGCTGCTGCTGTTAAAGCCTGGCTGCTGCTGTTAAAGCCTGGCTGCTGCTGTAAAAGCCTGGCTGCTGCTGTTAAAGCCTGGCTGTTGCTGTAAAAGCCTGGTTTCTGCTGTTAAAGCCTGACTGCTGTGAAAGCCTGGCTGCTGCTGTTAAAGCCTGACTGCTACTGTTAAAGCCTCGCTGCTGCTGTGAAAGCCTCGCTGCTTCTGTGAAAGCCTGGCTGCTGCTGTGAAAGCCTGGCTTCTGCTGTTAAAGCCTGGCTGCTATTATAGCCTGGATTCTGCTGTTAAAACCTGGCTGCTGCTGTTAAAGCCTGGATTCTGCTGTGAACGCCTGGCTGCTGCTGTTAAAACCTGGCTGCTGCTGTTAAATCCTTGTTGCTGTTAAAGCCTGGCTGCTGTTAAAGCCTGGCTTCTGCTGTTAAAGCCTGGCTGCTGCTGTTAAAGCCTGTCTGCTGCTGTTAAAGCCTGGCTGCTGTGAAAGCCTGGCTGCTGTTAAAGCCCGGCTGCTGTTAAAGCCTTGCTGCTGTTTAAATGTGGCTGCTGCTGTTAAAGCCTGGCTGTTGCTGTTAAATCCTGGCTACTGTTAAAGCCTGGCTTCTGCATTTAACGCCTGGCTGATGCTGTGAAAGCCTGGCTGCTGCTGTGAAAGCCTGGCTGCTGCTGTTTAAGCCTGGTTGCTACTGTTAAAGCCTGGCTGTTGCTGTTAAAGCCTGGCTGCTGCTGTTAAAGCCTGGCTGCTGCTGTAAAAGCCTGGCTGCTGCTGTAAAAGCCTGGCTGCTGCTGTTAAAGCCTGGCTGTTGCTGTAAAAGCCTGGTTTCTGCTGTTAAAGCCTGACTGCTGTGAAAGCCTGGCTGCTGCTGTTAAAGCCTGACTGCTACTGTTAAAGCCTCGCTGCTGCTGTGAAAGCCTCGCTGCTGCGGTGAAAGCCTGGCTGCTGCTGTTAAAGCCTGACTGCTACTGTTAAAGCTTCGCTGCTAATGTGAAAGCCTCGCTGCTGCGGTGAAAGCCTGGCTGCTGCTGTTAATGCCTGGCTACTGCTGTTAAAACCTGGCTGCTGTGAAAGCCTGGCTGCTGTTAAAGCCTGGCTGCTGTGAAATCCTGGCTTCTGCTTTTAAAGCCTGGCAACTGTTAAAGCTTGGCTGCTGTGAAAGCCTGGCTCCTGCTGTTAAAGCCTGGCTGCTACTGTTAAAGCCTGGCTGCTACTGTTAAAGCCATGCTGCTGCTGTTAAAGCCTTGCTGCTGTGAAAGCCTGGCTGCTGCTGTTAAAGCCAGAGTGCTGCTGTTAAAGCCAGGTATCTGCTGTTAAAGCCTGGCTGGTGCTGTTAAAGCCTGGCTGCTGCTGCTAAAGCCTGGCTACTGCTGTTAAAACCTGGCTGCTGTGAAAGCCTGGCTGCTGTTAAAGCCTGGCTGCTGTGAAAGCCTGGCTTCTGCTTTTAAAGCCTGGCAACTGTGAAAGCTTGGCTACTGTGAAAGCATGATTGCTGTTAAAGCCTGGCTGCTGTGAAATCCTGGCTGCTGCTGTTAAAGCTTTGCTGCTGTGAAAGCCTGGCTCCTGCTGTTAAAGCCTGGCTGCTGCTGTTAAAGCCTTGCTGCTGCTGTTAAAGCCTTGCTGCTGTGAAAGCCTGGCTGCTGCTGTTAAAGCCAGAGTGCTGCTGTTAAAGCCAGGTATCTGCTGTTGAAGCCTGGCTGCTGCTGTTAAAGCCTGGCTAATGTGAAAGCCTGTCTGCTGTTAAAACCTGGCTGCTGCTGTTTAAGCCTTTGCTTCTGTGATAGCCTGGCTGCTGCTTTTAAAGCCTGGCTGCTGTTAAAGCCTGGCTGCTGCTGTGAAAGCCTGTCTGCTGCTGTTAAAGCTTGGCTGCTGCTGTGAAAGCCTGGCTGCTGCTGTTAAAGCCTGGCTGCTGCTGTGAAAGCCTGGCTTCTGCTGTTAAAGCATTGCTGCTACTGTAAAAGCCTGGCTTCTGTTGTTAAAGCCTGGCTGCAGTTTCAGCCTGGCTGCTGCTGTTAAAGCCTGGTTGCTTTTATAGCCAGGATTCTGCTGTTAAAACCTGGCTGCTGCTGTTAAAGCCTGGCTGCTGTTAAAGCCTGCCTTCTGCTGTTAAAGCCTGGCTGCTGCTGTTA
Source organism: Odontesthes bonariensis (assembly GCF_027942865.1). Classification (NCBI taxonomy): domain Eukaryota; kingdom Metazoa; phylum Chordata; class Actinopteri; order Atheriniformes; family Atherinopsidae; genus Odontesthes; species Odontesthes bonariensis. Next base: position 32,148,180 of record NC_134519.1, on the reverse strand, counting down.
AAGCCTGGCTGCTGCTGTTAAAGCCAGAGTGCTGCTGTTAAAGCCAGGTATCTGCTGTTAAAGCCTGGCTGGTGCTGTTAAAGCCTGGCTGCTGCTGCTAAAGCCTGGCTACTGCTGTTAAAACCTGGCTGCTGTGAAAGCCTGGCTGCTGTTAAAGCCTGGCTGCTTTGAAAGCCTGGCTTCTGCTTTTAAAGCCTGGCAACTGTGAAAGCTTGGCTACTGTGAAAGCATGATTGCTGTTAAAGCCTGGCTGCTGTGAAAGCCTGGCTGCTGCTGTTAAAGCTTTGCTGCTGTGAAAGCCTGGCTCCTGCTGTTAAAGCCTGGCTGCTGCTCTTAAAGCCTTGCTGCTGCTGTTAAAGCCTTGCTGCTGTGAAAGCCTGGCTGCTGCTGTTAAAGCCAGAGTGCTGCTGTTAAAGCCAGGTATCTGCTGTTAAAGCCTGGCTGCTGCTGTTAAAGCCTGGCTAATGTGAAAGCCTGTCTGCTGTTAAAACCTGGCTGCTGCTGTTTAAGCCTTTGCTTCTGTGATAGCCTGGCTGCTGCTTTTAAAGCCTGGCTGCTGTTAAAGCCTGGCTGCTGCTGTGAAAGCCTGTCTGCTGCTGTTAAAGCTTGGCTGCTGCTGTGAAAGCCTGGCTGCTGCTGTTAAAGCCTGGCTGCTGCTGTGAAAGCCTGTCTTCTGCTGTTAAAGCATTGCTGCTACTGTAAAAGCCTGGCTTCTGTTGTTAAAGCCTGGCTGCAGTTTCAGCCTGGCTGCTGCTGTTAAAGCCTGGTTGCTTTTATAGCCAGGATTCTGCTGTTAAAACCTGGCTGCTGCTGTTAAAGCCTGGCTGCTGTTAAAGCCTGCCTTCTGCTGTTAAAGCCTGGCTGCTGCTGTTAAAGCCTGGCTGCTGCTGTAAAAGCCTGGCTGCTCCTGTGAAATTCTGGCTGCTGCTGTGAAAGCCTGGCTGCTGCTGTTAAAGCTTGTCTGCTGCTGTGAAAGCATGTCCACTGCTGTTAAAGCCTGGCTGCTGCTGTTAAAGCCTGTCTGCTGCTGTTAAAGCCTGGCTGCTGTGAAAGCCTGGCTGCTGTTAAAGCCCGGCTGCTGTTAAAGCCTTGCTGCTGTTTAAATGTGGCTGCAGTTGTTAAAGCCTGGCTGTTGCTGTTAAAGCCTGGCTGCTGCTGTAAAAGCCTGGCTGCTGCTGTAAAAGCCTGGCTGCTGCTGTTAAAGCCTGGCTGTTGCTGTAAAAGCCTGGTTTCTGCTGTTAAAGACTGACTGCTGTGAAAGCCTGGCTGCTGCTGTTAAAGCCTGACTGCTACTGTTAAAGCCTCGCTGCTGCTGTGAAAGCCTGGCTGCTGCTGTGAAAGCCTGGCTTCTGCTGTTAAAGCCTGGCTGCTGTTATAGCCTGGATTCTGCTGTTAAAACCTGGCTGCTGCTGTTAAAGCCTGGATTCTGCTGTGAACGCCTGGCTGCTGCTGTTAAAACCTGGCTGCTGCTGTTAAAGCCTTGTTGCTGTTAAAGCCTGGCTGCTGTTAAAGCCTGGCTTCTGCTGTTAAAGCCTGGCTGCTGCTGTTAAAGCCTGTCTGCTGCTGTTAAAGCCTGGCTGCTGTGAAAGCCTGGCTGCTGTTAAAGCCCGGCTGCTGTTAAAGCCTTGCTGCTGTTTAAATGTGGCTGCTGCTGTTAAAGCCTGGCTGTTGCTGTTAAATCCTGGCTACTGTTAAAGCCTGGCTTCTGCATTTAACGCCTGGCTGATGCTGTGAAAGCCTTGCTGCTGCTGTGAAAGCCTGGCTGCTGCTGTTTAAGCCTGGTTGCTACTGTTAAAGCCTGGCTGTTGCTGTTAAAGCCTGGCTGCTGCTGTTAAAGCCTGGCTGCTGCTGTAAAAGCCTGGCTGCTGCTGTAAAAGCCTGGCTGCTGCTGTTAAAGCCTGGCTGTTGCTGTAAAAGCCTGGTTTCTGCTGTTAAAGCCTGACTGCTGTGAAAGCCTGGCTGCTGCTGTTAAAGCCTGACTGCTACTGTTAAAGCCTCGCTGCTGCTGTGAAAGCCTCGCTGCTGCGGTGAAAGCCTGGCTGCTGCTGTTAAAGCCTGACTGCTGTGAAAGCCTGGCTGCTGCTGTTAAAGCCTGACTGCTACTGTTAAAGCTTCGCTGCTAATGTGAAAGCCTCGCTGCTGCGGTGAAAGCCTGGCTGCTGCTGTTAATGCCTGGCTACTGCTGTTAAAACCTGGCTGCTGTGAAAGCCTGGCTGCTGTTAACGCCTGACTGCTGTGAAATCCTGGCTTCTGCTTTTAAAGCCTGGCAACTGTTAAAGCTTGGCTGCTGTGAAAGCCTGGCTCATGCTGTTAAAGCCTGGCTGCTACTGTTAAAGCCTGGCTGCTACTGTTAAAGCCATGCTGCTGCTGTTAAAGCCTTGCTGCTGTGAAAGCCTGGCTGCTGCTGTTAAAGCCAGAGTGCTGCTGTTAAAGCCAGGTATCTGCTGTTAAAGCCTGGCTGGTGCTGTTAAAGCCTGGCTGCTGCTGCTAAAGCCTGGCTACTGCTGTTAAAACCTGGCTGCTGTGAAAGCCTGGCTGCTGTTAAAGCCTGGCTGCTGTGAAAGCCTGGCTTCTGCTTTTAAAGCCTGGCAACTGTGAAAGCTTGGCTACTGTGAAAGCATGATTGCTGTTAAAGCCTGGCTGCTGTGAAAGCCTGGCTGCTGCTGTTAAAGCTTTGCTGCTGTGAAAGCCTGGCTCCTGCTGTTAAAGCCTGGCTGCTGCTGTTAAAGCCTTGCTGCTGCTGTTAAAGCCTTGCTGCTGTGAAAGCCTGGCTGCTGCTGTTAAAGCCAGAGTGCTGCTGTTAAAGCCAGGTATCTGCTGTTAAAGCCTGGCTGCTGCTGTTAAAGCCTGGCTAATGTGAAAGCCTGTCTGCTGTTAAAACCTGGCTGCTGCTGTTTAAGCCTTTGCTTCTGTGATAGCCTGGCTGCTGCTTTTAAAGCCTGGCTGCTGTTAAAGCCTTGCTGCTGCTGTGAAAGCCTGTCTGCTGCTGTTAAAGCTTGGCTGCTGCTGTGAAAGCCTGGCTGCTGCTGTTAAAGCCTGGCTGCTGCTGTGAAAGCCTGGCTGCAATTTCAGCCTGGCTGCTGCTGTTAAAGCCTGGTTGCTTTTATAGCCAGGATTCTGCTGTTAAAACCTGGCTGCTGCTGTTAAAGCCTGGCTGCTGTTAAAGCCTGCCTTCTGCTGTTAAAGCCTGGCTCCTGCTGTTAAAGCCTGGCTGCTGCTGTAAAAGCCTGGCTGCTGCTGTAAAAGCCTGGCTGCTGCTGTTAAAGCCTGGCTGTTGCTGTAAAAGCCTGGTTTCTGCTGTTAAAGCCTGACTGCTGTGAAAGCCTGGCTGCTGCTGTTAAAGCCTGACTGCTACTGTTAAAGCCTCGCTGCTGCTGTGAAAGCCTCGCTGCTGCTGTGAAAGCCTGGCTGCTGCTGTGAAAGCCTGGCTTCTGCTGTTAAAGCCTGGCTGCTGTTATAGCCTGGATTCTGCTGTTAAAACCTGGCTGCTGCTGTTAAAGCCTGGATTCTGCTGTGAACGCCTGAATGCTGCTGTTAAAACCTGGCTGCTGCTGTTAAAGCCTTGTTGCTGTTAAAGCCTGGCTGCTGTTAAAGCCTGGCTTCTGCTGTTAAAGCTTGGCTGCTGCTGTTAAAGCCTGTCTGCTGCTGTTAAAGCCTGGCTGCTGTGAAAGCCTGGCTGCTGTTAAAGCCCGGCTGCTGTTAAAGCCTTGCTGCTGTTTAAATGTGGCTGCTGCTGTTAAAGCCTGGCTGTTGCTGTTAAATCCTGGCTACTGTTAAAGCCTGGCTTCTGCATTTAACGCCTGGCTGATGCTGTGAAAGCCTGGCTGCTGCTGTGAAAGCCTGGCTGCTGCTGTTTAAGCCTGGTTGCTACTGTTAAAGCCTGGCTGTTGCTGTTAAAGCCTGGCTGCTGCTGTTAAAGCCTGGCTGCTGCTGTAAAAGCCTGGCTGCTGCTGTAAAAGCCTGGCTGCTGCTGTAAAAGCCTGGCTGCTGCTGTTAAAGCCTGGCTGTTGCTGTAAAAGCCTGGTTTCTGCTGTTAAAGCCTGACTGCTGTGAAAGCCTGGCTGCTGCTGTTAAAGCCTGACTGCTACTGTTAAAGCCTCGCTGCTGCTGTGAAAGCCTCGCTATTGCGGTGAAAGCCTGGCTGCTGCTGTTAAAGCCTGGCTAATGTGAAAGCCTGTCTGCTGTTAAAACCTGGCTGCTGCTGTTTAAGCCTTTGCTTCTGTGATAGCCTGGCTGCTGCTTTTAAAGCCTGGCTGCTGTTAAAGCCTGGCTGCTGCTGTGAAAGCCTGTCTGCTGCTGTTAAAGCTTGGCTGCTGCTGTGAAAGCCTGGCTGCTGCTGTTAAAGCCTGGCTGCTGCTGTGAAAGCCTGGCTTCTGCTGTTAAAGCATTGCTGCTACTGTAAAAGCCTGGCTTCTGTTGTTAAAGCCTGGCTGCAGTTTCAGCCTGGCTGCTGCTGTTAAAGCCTGGTTGCTTTTATAGCCAGGATTCTGCTGTTAAAATCTGGCTGCTGCTGTTAAAGCCTGGCTGCTGCTGTTAAAGCCTGGCTGCTGCTGTAAAAGCCTGGCTGCTGCTGTGAAATTCTGGCTGCTGCTGTGAAAGCCTGGCTGCTGCTGTTAAAGCTTGTCTGCTGCTGTGAAAGCATGTCCACTGCTGTTAAAGCCTGGCTGCTGCTGTGAAAGCCTGGCTGCTCCTGTTAAAGCATGGCTGCTGCTGTTAAAGCCTGGCTAATGTGAAAGCCTGTCTGCTGTTAAAACCTGTCTGCTGCTGTTTAAGCCTTTGCTTCTGTGATAGCCTGTCTGCTGTTAAAGCCTGGCTGCTGCTTTTAAAGCCTGGCTGCTGCTTTTAAAGCCTGGCTGCTGTTAAAGCCTGGCTGCTGCTGTGAAAGCCTGTCTGCTGCTGTTAAAGCTTGGCTGCTGCTGTGAAAGCCTGGCTGCTGCTGTTACAGCCTGGCTGCTTCTTTTAAAGCCTGGCTGCTGCTGTGAAAGCCTGGCAGCTGCTGTTAAAGCCTGGCTGCTGCTGTTAAAGCATGGCTGCTGCTGTTAAAGCCTGGCTAATGTGAAAGCCTGTCTGCTGTTAAAACCTGGCTGCTGCTGTTTAAGCTTTTGCTTCTGTGATAGCCTGGCTGCTGTTAAAGCCAGGCTGCTGCTTTTAAATCCTGGCTGCTGTTTTTAAAGCCTGGCTGCTGTTAAAGCCTGGCTGCTGCTGTTAAAGCCTGGCTGCTACTCTTAAAGCCTCGCTGCTGCTGTCAAAGCCTGGCTGCTGCTGTTAAAGTCTGGCTGCTACTCTTAAAGCCTGGCTGCTGTTAAAGCCTGGCTGCTGCTGTCAAAGCCTGGCTGCTGCTGTGAAAGCCTGTCATCTGCTGTTAAAGCCTGTCATCTGCTGTTAAAGCCTGGCTGCTTCTGTTAAAGCCTGGCTACTGTTAAAGCCTGGCTGCTGCATTTACACCCTCGCTGCTGCTGTGAAAGCCTGGCTGCTGCTGTGAAAGCCTGGCTGCTGCTGTGAAAGCCTGGCAGCTGCTCTTAAAGCCTGGCTGCTGCTGTTAAAGCCTGGCTGCTTCTGTTAAAGCCTGGCTACTGTTAAAGCCTGGCTGCTGCATTTAAAGCCTGGCTGCTGCTGTGAAAGACTGTCTGCTGCTGTTAAAGCCTGGCTGCTGCTGTGAAAGCCTGGCTGCTGCTGTGAAAGCCTGGCTGCTGCTGTTAAAGCTTGTCTGCTGCTGTGAAAGCCTGGCTGCTCCTGTTAAAGCATGGCTGCTGCTGTTAAAGCCTGGCTAATGTGAAAGCCTGTCTGCTGTTAAAACCTGAATGCTGCTGTTTAAGCCTTTGCTTCTGTGATAGCCTGGCTGCTGTTAAAGCCTGGCTTCTGCTTTTAAAGCCTGGCTGCTGTTAAAGCCTGGCTGCTGCTGTGAAAGCCTGTCTGCTGCTGTTAAAGCTTGGCTGCTGCTGTGAAAGCCTGTCATCTGCTGTTAAAGCCTGGCTGCTTCTGTTAAAGCCTGGCTACTGTCAAAGCCTGGCTGCTGCATTTACACCCTCGCTGCTGCTGTGAAAGCCTGGCTGCTGCTGTGAAAGCCTGGCTGCTGCTGTGAAAGCCTAGCAGCGGCTCTTAAAGCCTGGCTGCTGCTGTTAAAGCCTGGCTACTGTTAAAGCCTGGCTGATGCATTTAAAGCCTTGCTGCTGCTGTTAAAGCCTGGCTGCTGCTGTGAAAGCCTGGCTGCTCCTGTTAAAGCATGGCTGCTGCTGTTAAAGCCTGGCTAATGTGAAAGCCTGTCTGCTGTTAAAACCTGGCTTCTGCTGTTTAAGCCTTTGCTTCTGTGATAGCCTGGCTGCTGCTTTTAAAGCCTGGCTGCTGTTAAAGCCTGGCTGCTGCTGTGAAAGCCTGTCTGCTGCTGTTAAAGCTTGGCTGCTGCTGTGAAAGCCTGGCTGCTGCTGTTAAAGCCTGGCTGCTGCTGTGAAAGCCTGGCTTCTGCTGTTAAAGCATTGCTGCTACTGTAAAAGCCTGGCTTCTGTTGTTAAAGCCTGGCTGCAGTTTCAGCCTGGCTGCTGCTGTTAAAGCCTGGTTGCTTTTATAGCCAGGATTCTGCTGTTAAAACCTGGCTGCTGCTGTTAAAGCCTGGCTGCTGTTAAAGCCTGCCTTCTGCTGTTAAAGCCTGGCTGCTGCTGTTAAAGCCTGGTTGCTACTGTTAAAGCCTGGCTGTTGCTGTTAAAGCCTGGCTGCTGCTGTTAAAGCCTGGCTGCTGCTGTAAAAGCCTGGCTGCTGCTGTGAAATTCTGGCTGCTGCTGTGAAAGCCTGGCTGCTGCTGTTAAAGCTTGTCTGCTGCTGTGAAAGCATGTCCACTGCTGTTAAAGCCTGGCTGCTGCTGTGAAAGCCTGGCTGCTCCTGTTAAAGCATGGCTGCTGCTGTTAAAGCCTGGCTAATGTGAAAGCCTGTCTGCTGTTAAAACCTGGCTGCTGCTGTTTAAGCCTTTGCTTCTGTGATAGCCTGTCTGCTGTTAAAGCCTGGCTGCTGCTTTTAAAGCCTGGCTGCTGCTTTTAAAGCCTGGCTGCTGTTAAAGCCTGGCTGCTGATGTGAAAGCCTGTCTGCTGCTGTTAAAGCTTGGCTGCTGCTGTGAAAGCCTGGCTGCTGCTGTTAAAGCCTGGCTGCTTCTTTTAAAGCCTGGCTGCTGCTGTGAAAGCCTGGCTGCTGCTGTGAAAGCCTGGCTGCTGCTGTGAAAGCCTGGCTGCTGCTGTTAAAGCCTGGCTGCTGCTGTTAAAGCCTGGCTGCTGCTGTTAAAGCCTGGCTGCTGCTGTGAAAGCATTGCTGCTACTGTGAAAGCCTGGCTTCTGTTGTTAAAGCCTGGCTGCAGTTACAGCTTGGCTGCTGCTGTTAAAGCCTGGTTGCTGTTATAGCCAGGATTCTGCTATTAAAGCCTGGCTGCTGCTGTGAAAGCATTGCTGCTACTGTGAAAGCCTGGCTTCTGTTGTTAAAGCCTGTCTGCTGTTAAAACCTGGCTGCTGCTGTTTAAGCCTTTGCTTCCATGATAGCCTGGCTGCTGTTAAAGCCTGGCTGCTGCTGTGAAAGCCTGTCTGCTGCTGTTAAAGCTTGGCTGCTGCTGTGAAAGCCTGGCTGCTGCTGTTAAAGCCTGGCTGCTGCTGTTAAAGCCTGGCTGCTGCTGTAAAAGCCTGGCTGCTGCTGTTAAAGCATTGCTGCTACTGTTAAAGCCTGGTTGCTGTTATAGCCAGGATTCTGCTGTTAAAACCTGGCTGCTGCTGTTAAAGCCTGGCTGCTGTTAAAGCCTGCCCTCTGGTGTTAAAGCCTGGCTGTTGCTGTTAAAGTCTGGTTGCTACTGTTAAAGCCTGGCTGTTGCTGTGAAAGCCTTGCTGCTGCTGTTAAAGCCTGACTGCTACTGTTAAAGCCTCGCTGCTGCTGTGAAAGCCTCGCTGCTGCGGTGAAAGCCTGGCTGCTGCTGTTAAAGACTGGCTGCTGCTGTTAAAGCCTGGCTGCGGTGAAAGCCTGGCTGCTGTGAAAGCCTGGCTGCTTCTGTTAAAGCCTGGCTGCTGCTGTTAAAGCCTGGCTGCTGCTGTTAAAGCCTGGCTGCTGCTGTGAAAGCCTGGCTGCTGCTGTGAAAGCCTGGCTTCTGCTGTTAAAGCCTGGCTGCTGTTATAGCCTGGATTCTGCTGTTAAAACCTGGCTGCTGCTGTTAAAGCCTGGATTCTGCTGTGAACGCCTGGCTGCTGCTGTTAAAACCTGGCTGCTGCTGTTAAAGCCTTGTTGCTGTTAAAGCCTGGCTGCTGTTAAAGCCTGGCTTCTGCTGTTAAAGCCTGGCTGCTGCTGTTAAAGCCTGTCTGCTGCTGTTAAAGCCTGGCTGCTGTGAAAGCCTGGCTGCTGTTAAAGCCCGGCTGCTGTTAAAGCCTTGCTGCTGTTTAAATGTGGCTGCTGCTGTTAAAGCCTGGCTGTTGCTGTTAAATCCTGGCTACTGTTAAAGCCTGGCTTCTGCATTTAACGCCTGGCTGATGCTGTGAAAGCCTGGCTGCTGCTGTGAAAGCCTGGCTGCTGCTGTTTAAGCCTGGTTGCGACTGTTAAAGCCTGGCTGTTGCTGTTAAAGCCTGGCTGCTGCTGTTAAAGCCTGGCTGCTGCTGTAAAACCCTGGCTGCTGCTGTAAAAGCCTGGCTACTGCTGTTAAAGCCTGGCTGTTGCTGTAAAAGCCTGGCTTCTACTGTTAAAGCCTGACTGCTGTGAAAGCCTGGCTGCTGCTGTTAAAGCCTGACTGCTACTGTTAAAGCCTCGCTGCTGCTGTGAAAGCCTCGCTGCTGCGGTGAAAGCCTGGCTGCTGCTGTTAAAGCCTGACTGCTGTGAAAGCCTGGCTGCTGCTGTTAAAGCCTGAATGCTACTGTTAAAGCTTCGCTGCTAATGTGAAAGCCTCGCTGCTGCGGTGAAAGCCTGGCTGCTGCTGTTAATGCCTGGCTACTGCTGTTAAAACCTGGCTGCTGTGAAAGCCTGGCTGCTGTTAAAGCCTGGCTGCTGTGAAAGCCTGGCTTCTGCTTTTAAAGCCTGGCAACTGTTAAAGCTTGGCTGCTGTGAAAGCATGGCTGCTGTTAAAGCCTGGCTACTGTGAAAGCCTGGCTGCTGCTGTTAAAGCTTTGCTGCTACTGTGAAAGCCTGGCTCCTGCTGTTAAAGCCTGGCTGCTACTGTTAAAGCCTGGCTGCTACTGTTAAAGCCATGCTGCTGCTGTTAAAGCCTTGCTGCTGTGAAAGCCTGGCTGCTGCTGTTAAAGCCAGAGTGCTGCTGTTAAAGCCAGGTATCTGCTTTTAAAGCCTGGCTGGTGCTGTTAAAGCCTGGCTGCTGCTGCTAAAGCCTGGCTACTGCTGTTAAAACCTGGCTGCTGTGAAAGCCTGGCTGCTGTTAAAGCCTGGCTGCTGTGAAAGTCTGGCTTCTGCTTTTAAAGCCTGGCAACTGTGAAAGCTTGGCTGCTGTGAAAGCATGGCTGCTGTTAAAGCCTGGCTGCTGTGAAAGCCTGGCTGCTGCTGTTAAATCTTTGCTGCTGTGAAAGCCTGGCTCCTGCTGTTAAAGCCTGGCTGCTGCTGTTAAAGCCTTGCTGCTGCTGTTAAAGCCTTGCTGCTGTGAAAGCCTGGCTGCTGCTGTTAAAGCCAGAGTGCTGCTGTGAAAGCCTGTCTGCTGCTGTTAAAGCCTGGCTGCTGCTGTGAAAGCCTGGCTGGTCCTGTTAAAGCATGGCTGCTGCTGTTAAAGCCTGGCTAATGTGAAAGCCTGTCTGCTGTTAAAACCTGGCTGCTGCTGTTTAAGCCTTTGCTTCCATGATAGCCTGGCTGCTGTTAAAGCCTGGCTGCTGCTGTGAAAGCCTGTCTGCTGCTGTTAAAGCTTGGCTGCTGCTGTGAAAGCCTGGCTGCTGCTGTTAAAGCCTGGCTGCTGCTGTTAAAGCCTGGCTGCTGCTGTGAAAGCATTGCTGCTACTGTTAAAGCCTGGTTGCTGTTATAGCCAGGATTCTGCTGTTAAAACCTGGCTGCTGCTGTTAAAGCCTGGCTGCTGTTAAAGCCTGCCCTCTGGTGTTAAAGCCTGGCTGCTGCTGTTAAAGTCTGGTTGCTACTGTTAAAGCCTGGCTGTTGCTATTAAAGCCTGGCTGCTGCTGTTAAAGCCTGGCTACTGCTTTAAAAGCCTGGCTTTTGCTGTTAAAGCCTGACTGCTGTGAAAGCCTTGCTGCTGCTGTTAAAGCCTGACTGCTACTGTTAAAGCCTCGCTGCTGCTGTGAAAGCCTCGCTGCTGCGGTGAAAGCCTGGCTGCTGCTGTTAAAGACTGGCTGCTGCTGTTAAAGCCTGGCTGCGGTGAAAGCCTGGCTGCTATGAAAGCCTGGCTGCTTCTGTTAAAGCCTGGCTGCTGCTGTTAAAGCCTGGCTGCTGCTGTTAAAGCCTGGCTGCTGCTGTGAAAGCCTGGCTGCTGCTGTGAAAGCCTGGCTTCTGCTGTTAAAGCCTGGCTGCTGTTATAGCCTGGATTCTGCTGTTAAAACCTGGCTGCTGCTGTTAAAGCCTGGATTCTGCTGTGAACGCCTGGCTGCTGCTGTTAAAACCTGGCTGCTGCTGTTAAAGCCTTGTTGCTGTTAAAGCCTGGCTGCTGTTAAAGCCTGGCTTCTGCTGTTAAAGCCTGGCTGCTGCTGTTAAAGCCTGTCTGCTGCTGTTAAAGCCTGGCTGCTGTGAAAGCCTGGCTGCTGTTAAAGTCCGGCTGCTGTTAAAGCCTTGCTGCTGTTTAAATGTGGCTGCTGCTGTTAAAGCCTGGCTGTTGCTGTTAAATCCTGGCTACTGTTAAAGCCTGGCTTCTGCATTTAACGCCTGGCTGATGCTGTGAAAGCCTGGCTGCTGCTGTGAAAGCCTGGCTGCTGCTGTTTAAGCCTGGTTGCGACTGTTAAAGCCTGGCTGTTGCTGTTAAAGCCTGGCTGCTGCTGTTAAAGCCTGGCTGCTGCTGTAAAAGCCTGGCTGCTGCTGTAAAAGCCTGGCTGCTGCTGTTAAAGCCTGGCTGTTGCTGTAAAAGCCTGGCTTCTGCTGTTAAAGCCTGACTGCTGTGAAAGCCTGGCTGCTGCTGTTAAAGCCTGACTGCTACTGTTAAAGCCTCGCTGCTGCTGTGAAAGCCTCGCTGCTGCGGTGAAAGCCTGGCTGCTGCTGTTAAAGCCTGACTGCTGTGAAAGCCTGGCTGCTGCTGTTAAAGCCTGAATGCTACTGTTAAAGCTTCGCTGCTAATGTGAAAGCCTCGCTGCTGCGGTGAAAGCCTGGCTGCTGCTGTTAATGCCTGGCTACTGCTGTTAAAACCTGGCTGCTGTGAAAGCCTGGCTGCTGTTAAAGCCTGGCTGCTGTGAAAGCCTGGCTTCTGCTTTTAAAGCCTGGCAACTGTTAAAGCTTGGCTGCTGTGAAAGCATGGCTGCTGTTAAAGCCTGGCTACTGTGAAAGCCTGGCTGCTGCTGTTAAAGCTTTGCTGCTACTGTGAAAGCCTGGCTCCTGCTGTTAAAGCCTGGCTGCTACTGTTAAAGCCTGGCTGCTACTGTTAAAGCCATGCTGCTGCTGTTAAAGCCTTGCTGCTGTGAAAGCCTGGCTGCTGCTGTTAAAGCCAGAGTGCTGCTGTTAAAGCCAGGTATCTGCTTTTAAAGCCTGGCTGGTGCTGTTAAAGCCTGGCTGCTGCTGCTAAAGCCTGGCTACTGCTGTTAAAACCTGGCTGCTGTGAAAGCCTGGCTGCTGTTAAAGCCTGGCTGCTGTGAAAGTCTGGCTTCTGCTTTTAAAGCCTGGCAACTGTGAAAGCTTGGCTGCTGTGAAAGCATGGCTGCTGTTAAAGCCTGGCTGCTGTGAAAGCCTGGCTGCTGCTGTTAAATCTTTGCTGCTGTGAAAGCCTGGCTCCTGCTGTTAAAGCCTGGCTGCTTCTTTTAAAGCCTGGCTGCTGCTGTGAAAGCCTGGCTGCTGCTGTTAAAGCCTGGCTGCTTCTTTTAAAGCCTGGCTGCTGCTGTGAAAGCCTGGCTGCTGCTGTGAAAGCCTGGCTGCTGCTGTGAAAGCCTGGCTGCTGCTGTTAAAGCCTGGCTGCTGCTGTTAAAGCCTGGCTGCTGCTGTTAAAGCCTGGCTGCTGCTGTGAAAGCATTGCTGCTACTGTGAAAGCCTGGCTTCTGTTGTTAAAGCCTGGCTGCAGTTACAGCTTGGCTGCTGCTGTTAAAGCCTGGTTGCTGTTATAGCCAGGATTCTGCTGTTAAAACCTGGCTGCTGCTGTTAAAGCCTGGCTGCTGTTAAAGCCTGCCTTCTGCTGTTAAAACCTGGCTGCTGCTGTTAAAGCCTGTCTGCTGTTAAAGCCTGCCTTCTGCTGTTAAAGCCTGGCTGCTGCTGTTAAAGCCTGGCTGTTGCTGTTAAAGCCTGGCTGCTGCTGTTAAAGCCTGGCTGCTGATGTAAAAGCCTGGCTGCTGCTGTGAAAGCCTGGCTGCTGCTGTGAAAGCCTGGCTGCTGCTGTTAAAGCTTCTGTGCTGCTGTGAAAGCCTGTCTGCTGCTGTTAAAGCCTGGCTGCTGCTGTGAAAGCCTGGCTGGTCCTGTTAAAGCATGGCTGCTGCTGTTAAAGCCTGGCTAATGTGAAAGCCTGTCTGCTGTTAAAACCTGGCTGCTGCTGTTTAAGCCTTTGCTTCCATGATAGCCTGGCTGCTGTTAAAGCCTGGCTGCTGCTGTGAAAGCCTGTCTGCTGCTGTTAAAGCTTGGCTGCTGCTGTGAAAGCCTGGCTGCTGCTGTTAAAGCCTGGCTGCTGCTGTTAAAGCCTGGCTGCTGCTGTAAAAGCCTGGCTGCTGCTGTTAAAGCATTGCTGCTACTGTTAAAGCCTGGTTGCTGTTATAGCCAGGATTCTGCTGTTAAAACCTGGCTGCTGCTGTTAAAGCCTGGCTGCTGTTAAAGCCTGCCCTCTGGTGTTAAAGCCTGGCTGCTGCTGTTAAAGTCTGGTTGCTACTGTTAAAGCCTGGCTGTTGCTGTTAAAGCCTGGCTGCTGCTGTTAAAGCCTGGCTACTGCTTTAAAAGCCTGGCTTCTGCTGTTAAAGCCTGACTGCTGTGAAAGCCTTGCTGCTGCTGTTAAAGCCTGACTGCTACTGTTAAAGCCTCGCTGCTGCTGTGAAAGCCTCGCTGCTGCGGTGAAAGCCTGGCTGCTGCTGTTAAAGACTGGCTGCTGCTGTTAAAGCCTGGCTGCGGTGAAAGCCTGGCTGCTGTGAAAGCCTGGCTGCTTCTGTTAAAGCCTGGCTGCTGCTGTTAAAGCCTGGCTGCTGCTGTTAAAGCCTGGCTGCTGCTGTGAAAGCCTGGCTGCTGCTGTGAAAGCCTGGCTTCTGCTGTTAAAGCCTGGCTGCTGTTATAGCCTGGATTCTGCTGTTAAAACCTGGCTGCTGCTGTTAAAGCCTGGATTCTGCTGTGAACGCCTGGCTGCTGCTGTTAAAACCTGGCTGCTGCTGTTAAAGCCTTGTTGCTGTTAAAGCCTGGCTGCTGTTAAAGCCTGGCTTCTGCTGTTAAAGCCTGGCTGCTGCTGTTAAAGCCTGTCTGCTGCTGTTAAAGCCTGGCTGCTGTGAAAGCCTGGCTGCTGTTAAAGCCCGGCTGCTGTTAAAGCCTTGCTGCTGTTTAAATGTGGCTGCTGCTGTTAAAGCCTGGCTGTTGCTGTTAAATCCTGGCTACTGTTAAAGCCTGGCTTCTGCATTTAACGCCTGGCTGATGCTGTGAAAGCCTGGCTGCTGCTGTGAAAGCCTGGCTGCTGCTGTTTAAGCCTGGTTGCGACTGTTAAAGCCTGGCTGTTGCTGTTAAAGCCTGGCTGCTGCTGTTAAAGCCTGGCTGCTGCTGTAAAAGCCTGGCTGCTGCTGTAAAAGCCTGGCTGCTGCTGTTAAAGCCTGGCTGTTGCTGTAAAAGCCTGGCTTCTGCTGTTAAAGCCTGACTGCTGTGAAAGCCTGGCTGCTGCTGTTAAAGCCTGACTGCTACTGTTAAAGCCTCGCTGCTGCTGTGAAAGCCTCGCTGCTGCGGTGAAAGCCTGGCTGCTGCTGTTAAAGCCTGGTTGCTGTTATAGCCAGGATTCTGCTGTTAAAACCTGGCTGCTGCTGTTAAAGCCTGGCTGCTGTTAAAGCCTGCCTTCTGCTGTTAAAGCCTGGCTGCTGCTGTTAAAGCCTGGCTGTTGCTGTTAAAGCCTGGCTGCTGCTGTTAAAGCCTGGCTGCTGCTGTAAAAGCCTGGCTGCTGCTGTGAAAGCCTGGCTGCTGCTGTGAAAGCCTGGCTGCTGCTGTTAAAGCTTGTGTGCTGCTGTGAAAGCCTGTCTGCTGCTGTTAAAGCCTGGCTGCTGCTGTGAAAGCCTGGCTGGTCCTGTTAAAGCATGGCTGCTGCTGTTAAAGCCTGGCTAATGTGAAAGCCTGTCTGCTGTTAAAACCTGGCTGCTGCTGTTTAAGCCTTTGCTTCTGTGATAGCCTGGCTGCTGTTAAAGCCTGGCTGCTGCTGTGAAAGCCTGACTGCTGTGAAAGCCTGGCTGCTGCTGTTAAAGCCTGACTGCTACTGTTAAAGCCTGGCTGCTGCTGTGAAAGCCTCGCTGCTGCGGTGAAAGCCTGGCTGCTGCTGTTAAAGCCTGACTGCTGTGAAAGCCTGGCTGCTGCTGTTAAAGCCTGACTGCTACTGTTAAAGCTTCGCTGCTAATGTGAAAGCCTCGCTGCTGCGGTGAAAGCCTGGCTGCTGCTGTTAATGCCTGGCTACTGCTGTTAAAACCTGGCTGCTGTGAAAGCCTGGCTGCTGTTAAAGCCTGGCTGCTGTGAAAGCCTGGCTTCTGCTTTTAAAGCCTGGCAACTGTTAAAGCTTGGCTGCTGTGAAAGCATGGCTGCTGTTAAAGCCTGGCTACTGTGAAAGCCTGGCTGCTGCTGTTAAAGCTTTGCTGCTGTGAAAGCCTGGCTCCTGCTGTTAAAGCCTGGCTGCTACTGTTAAAGCCTGGCTGCTACTGTTAAAGCCATGCTGCTGCTGTTAAAGCCTTGCTGCTGTGAAAGCCTGGCTCCTGCTGTTAAAGCCTGGCTGCTGCTGTTAAAGCCTGGTTGCTGTTAAAGCCTGGATTCTGCTGTTAAAACCTTGCTGCTGCTGTTAAAGCCTGGCTGCTGTGAAAGCCTGGCTGCTTTTAAAGCCTGGCTGCTGTTAAAGCCTGGCTGCTGCTGTTAAGGCCTGGTTGCTGTTAAAGCCTGGATTCTGCTGTTAAAGCCTGGCTGCTGCTGTTAAAGCCTGGGTGCTGCTGTGAAAGCCTGGCTGCTTTTAAAGCCTTGCTGCTGCTGTGAAAACCTGGCTGCTGCTGTTAAAGCCATGCTGCTGCTGTTAAAGCCTTGCTGCTGTGAAAGCCTGGCTCCTGCTGTTAAAGCCTGGCTGCTGCTGTTAAAGCCTTGCTGCTGCTGTTAAAGCCTTGCTGCTGTGAAAGCCTGGCTGCTGCTGTTAAAGCCAGAGTGCTGCTGTTAAAGCCAGGTATCTGCTGTTAAAGCCTGGCTGGTGCTGTTAAAGCCTGGCTGCTGCTGCTAAAGCCTGGCTACTGCTGTTAAAACCTGGCTGCTGTGAAAGCCTGGCTGCTGTTAAAGCCTGGCTGCTGTGAAAGTCTGGCTTCTGCTTTTAAAGCCTGGCAACTGTGAAAGCTTGGCTGCTGTGAAAGCATGGCTGCTGTTAAAGCCTGGCTGCTGATGTGAAAGCCTGTCTGCTGCTGTTAAAGCTTGGCTGCTGCTGTGAAAGCCTTGCTGCTGCTGTTAAAGACTGGCTGCTTCTTTTAAAGCCTGGCTGCTGCTGTGAAAGCCTGGCTGCTGCTGTGAAAGCCTGGCTGCTGCTGTGAAAGCCTGGCTGCTGCTGTGAAAGCCTGGCTGCTGCTGTTAAAGCCATGCTGCTGCTGTTAAAGCCTTGCTGCTGTGAAAGCCTGGCTCCTGCTGTTAAAGCCTGGCTGCTGCTGTTAAAGCCTGGTTGCTGTTAAAGCCTGGATTCTGCTGTTAAAACCTTGCTGCTGCTGTTAAAGCCTGGCTGCTGTGAAAGCCTGGCTGCTTTTAAAGCCTGGCTGCTGTTAAAGCCTGGCTGCTGCTGTTAAGGCCTGGTTGCTGTTAAAGCCTGGATTCTGCTGTTAAAGCCTGGCTGCTGCTGTCAAAGCCTGGGTGCTGCTGTGAAAGCCTGGCTGCTTTTAAAGCCTGGCTGCTGTTAAAGCCTGGCTGCTGCTGTTAAGGCCTGGTTGCTGTTAAAGCCTGGATTCTGCTGTTAAAGCCTGGCTGCTGCTGTCAAAGCCTGGGTGCTGCTGTGAAAGCCTGGCTGCTTTTAAAGCCTTGCTGCTGCTGTGAAAACCTGGCTGCTGCTGTTAAAGCCATGCTGCTGCTGTTAAAGCCTTGCTGCTGTGAAAGCCTGGCTCCTGCTGTTAAAGCCTGGCTGCTGCTGTTAAAGCCTTGCTGCTGCTGTTAAAGCCTTGCTGCTGTGAAAGCCTGGCTGCTGCTGTTAAAGCCAGAGTGCTGCTGTTAAAGCCAGGTATCTGCTGTTAAAGCCTGGCTGGTGCTGTTAAAGCCTGGCTGCTGCTGCTAAAGCCTGGCTACTGCTGTTAAAACCTGGCTGCTGTGAAAGCCTGGCTGCTGTTAAAGCCTGGCTGCTGTGAAAGTCTGGCTTCTGCTTTTAAAGCCTGGCAACTGTGAAAGCTTGGCTGCTGTGACAGCATGGCTGCTGTTAAAGCCTGGCTGCTGATATGAAAGCCTGTCTGCTGCTGTTAAAGCTTGGCTGCTGCTGTGAAAGCCTGGCTGCTGCTGTTAAAGACTGGCTGCTTCTTTTAAAGCCTGGCTGCTGCTGTGAAAGCCTGGCTGCTGCTGTGAAAGCCTGGCTGCTGCTGTGAAAGCCTGGCTGCTGCTGTTAAAGCCTGGCTGCTGCTGTTAAAGCCTGGCTGCTGCTGTGAAAGCATTGCTGCTACTGTGATAGCCTGGCTTCTGTTGTTAAAGCCTGGCTGCAGTTACAGCCTGGCTGCTGCTGTTAAAGCCTGGTTGCTGTTATAGCCAGGATTCTGCTGTTAAAACCTGGCTGCTGCTGTTAAAGCCTGGCTGCTGTTAAAGCCTGCCTTCTGCTGTTAAAGCCTGGCTGCTGCTGTTAAAGCCTGGCTGTTGCTGTTAAAGCCTGGCTGCTGCTGTTAAAGCCTGGCTGCTGCTGTAAAAGCCTGGCTGCTGCTGTGAAAGCCTGGCTGCTGCTGTGAAAGCCTGGCTGCTGCTGTTAAAGCTTGTGTGCTGCTGTGAAAGCCTGTCTGCTGCTGTTAAAGCCTGGCTGCTGCTGTGAAAGCCTGGCTGGTCCTGTTAAAGCATGGCTGCTGCTGTTAAAGCCTGGCTAATGTGAAAGCCTGTCTGCTGTTAAAACCTGGCTGCTGCTTTTTAAGCCTTTGCTTCTGTGATAGCCTGGCTGCTGTTAAAGCCTGGCTGCTGCTGTGAAAGCCTGTCTGCTGCTGTTAAAGCTTGGCTGCTGCTGTGAAAGCCTGGCTGCTGCTGTTAAAGCCTGGCTGCTGCTGTAAAAGCCTGGCTGCTGCTGTTAAAGCATTGCTGCTACTGTTAAAGCCTGGTTGCTGTTATAGCCAGGATTCTGCTGTTAAAACCTGGCTGCTGCTGTTAAAGCCTGGCTGCTGTTAAAGCCTGCCTTCTGGTGTTAAAGCCTAGCTGCTGCTGTTAAAGTCTGGTTGCTACTGTTAAAGCCTGGCTGTTGCTGTTAAAGCCTGGCTGCTGCTGTTAAAGCCTGGCTACTGCTTTAAAAGCCTGGCTTCTGCTGTTAAATCCTGACTGCTGTGAAAGCCTTGCTGCTGCTGTTAAAGCCTGACTGCTACTGTTAAAGCCTCGCTGCTGCTGTGAAAGCCTCGCTGCTGCGGTGAAAGCCTGGCTGCTGCTGTTAAAGACTGGCTGCTGCTGTTAAAGCCTGGCTGCGGTGAAAGCCTGGCTGCTGTGAAAGCCTGGCTGCTTCTGTTAAAGACTGGCTGCTGCTGTTAAAGCCTGGCTGCGGTGAAAGCCTGGCTGCTGTGAAAGCCTGGCTGCTGCTTTTAAAGACTGGCTGCTGCTGTTAAAGCCTGGCTGCGGTGAAAGCCTGGCTTCTGCTGTTAAAGCCTGGCTGCAGTTATAGCCTGGATTCTGCTGTTAAAACCTGGCTGCTGCTGTTAAAGCCTGGATTCTGCTGTGAACGCCTGGCTGCTGCTGTTAAAACCTGGCTGCTGCTGTTAAAGCCTTGTTGCTGTTAAAGCCTGGCTGCTGTTAAAGCCTGGCTTCTGCTGTTAAAGCCTGGGTGCTGCTGTTAAAGCCTGTCTGCTGCTGTTAAAGCCTGGCTGCTGTTAAATCCTGGCTACTGTTAAAACCTGGCTTCTGCATTTAACGCCTGGCTGATGCTGTGAAAGCCTGGCTGCTGCTGTGAAAGCCTGGCTGCTGCTGTTTAAGCCTGGTTGCGACTGTTAAAGCCTGGCTGTTGCTGTTAAAGCCTGGCTGCTGCTGTTAAAGCCTGGCTGCTGCTGTAAAAGCCTGGCTGCTGCTGTAAAAGCCTGGCTGCTGCTGTTAAAGCCTGGCTGTTGCTGTAAAAGCCTGGCTTCTGCTGTTAAAGCCTGACTGCTGTGAAAGCCTGGCTGCTGCTGTTAAAGCCTGACTGCTACTGTTAAAGCCTCGCTGCTGCTGTGAAAGCCTCGCTGCTGCGGTGAAAGCCTGGCTGCTGCTGTTAAAGCCTGACTGCTGTGAAAGCCTGGCTGCTGCTGTTAAAGCCTGAATGCTACTGTTAAAGCTTCGCTGCTAATGTGAAAGCCTCGCTGCTGCGGTGAAAGCCTGGCTGCTGCTGTTAATGCCTGGCTACTGCTGTTAAAACCTGGCTGCTGTGAAAGCCTGGCTGCTGTTAAAGCCTGGCTGCTGTGAAAGTCTGGCTTCTGCTTTTAAAGCCTGGCAACTGTTAAAGCTTGGCTGCTGTGAAAGCATGGCTGCTGTTAAAGCCTGGCTACTGTGAAAGCCTGGCTGCTGCTGTTAAAGCTTTGCTGCTACTGTGAAAGCCTGGCTCCTGCTGTTAAAGCCTGGCTGCTACTGTTAAAGCCTGGCTGCTACTGTTAAAGCCATGCTGCTGCTGTTAAAGCCTTGCTGCTGTGAAAGCCTGGCTGCTGCTGTTAAAGCCAGAGTGCTGCTGTTAAAGCCAGGTATCTGCTTTTAAAGCCTGGCTGGTGCTGTTAAAGCCTGGCTGCTGCTGCTAAAGCCTGGCTACTGCTGTTAAAACCTGGCTGCTGTGAAAGCCTGGCTGCTGTTAAAGCCTGGCTGCTGTGAAAGTCTGGCTTCTGCTTTTAAAGCCTGGCAACTGTGAAAGCTTGGCTGCTGTGAAAGCATGGCTGCTGTTAAAGCCTGGCTGCTGTGAAAGCCTGGCTGCTGCTGTTAAATCTTTGCTGCTGTGAAAGCCTGGCTCCTGCTGTTAAAGCCTGGCTGCTGCTGTTAAAGCCTTGCTGCTGCTGTTAAAGCCTTGCTGCTGTGAAAGCCTGGCTGCTGCTGTTAAAGCCAGAGTGCTGCTGTGAAAGCCTGTCTGCTGCTGTTAAAGCCTGGCTGCTGCTGTGAAAGCCTGGCTGGTCCTGTTAAAGCATGGCTGCTGCTGTTAAAGCCTGGCTAATGTGAAAGCCTGTCTGCTGTTAAAACCTGGCTGCTGCTGTTTAAGCCTTTGCTTCCATGATAGCCTGGCTGCTGTTAAAGCCTGGCTGCTGCTGTGAAAGCCTGTCTGCTGCTGTTAAAGCTTGGCTGCTGCTGTTAAAGCCTGGCTGCTGCTGTTAAAGCCTGGCTGCTGCTGTTAAAGCCTGGCTGCTGCTGTAAAAGCCTGGCTGCTGCTGTTAAAGCATTGCTGCTACTGTTAAAGCCTGGTTGCTGTTATAGCCAGGATTCTGCTGTTAAAACCTGGCTGCTGCTGTTAAAGCCTGGCTGCTGTTAAAGCCTGCCCTCTGGTGTTAAAGCCTGGCTGCTGCTGTTAAAGTCTGGTTGCTACTGTTAAAGCCTGGCTGTTGCTGTTAAAGCCTGGCTGCTGCTGTTAAAGCCTGGCTACTGCTTTAAAAGCCTGGCTTCTGCTGTTAAAGCCTGACTGCTGTGAAAGCCTTGCTGCTGCTGTTAAAGCCTGACTGCTACTGTTAAAGCCTCGCTGCTGCTGTGAAAGCCTCGCTGCTGCGGTGAAAGCCTGGCTGCTGCTGTTAAAGACTGGCTGCTGCTGTTAAAGCCTGGCTGCGGTGAAAGCCTGGCTGCTGTGAAAGCCTGGCTGCTTCTGTTAAAGCCTGGCTGCTGCTGTTAAAGCCTGGCTGCTGCTGTTAAAGCCTGGCTGCTGCTGTGAAAGCCTGGCTGCTGCTGTGAAAGCCTGGCTTCTGCTGTTAAAGCCTGGCTGCTGTTATAGCCTGGATTCTGCTGTTAAAACCTGGCTGCTGCTGTTAAAGCCTGGATTCTGCTGTGAACGCCTGGCTGCTGCTGTTAAAACCTGGCTGCTGCTGTTAAAGCCTTGTTGCTGTTAAAGCCTGGCTGCTGTTAAAGCCTGGCTTCTGCTGTTAAAGCCTGGCTGCTGCTGTTAAAGCCTTTGCTTCTGTGATAGCCTGGCTGCTGTTAAAGCCTGGCTGCTGCTGTGAAAGCCTGACTGCTGTGAAAGCCTGGCTGCTGCTGTTAAAGCCTGACTGCTACTGTTAAAGCCTCGCTGCTGCTGTGAAAGCCTCGCTGCTGCGGTGAAAGCCTGGCTGCTGCTGTTAAAGCCTGACTGCTGTGAAAGCCTGGCTGCTGCTGTTAAAGCCTGACTGCTACTGTTAAAGCTTCGCTGCTAATGTGAAAGCCTCGCTGCTGCGGTGAAAGCCTGGCTGCTGCTGTTAATGCCTGGCTACTGCTGTTAAAACCTGGCTGCTGTGAAAGCCTGGCTGCTGTTAAAGCCTGGCTGCTGTGAAAGCCTGGCTTCTGCTTTTAAAGCCTGGCAACTGTTAAAGCTTGGCTGCTGTGAAAGCATGGCTGCTGTTAAAGCCTGGCTACTGTGAAAGCCTGGCTGCTGCTGTTAAAGCTTTGCTGCTGTGAAAGCCTGGCTCCTGCTGTTAAAGCCTGGCTGCTACTGTTAAAGCCTGGCTGCTACTGTTAAAGCCATGCTGCTGCTGTTAAAGCCTTGCTGCTGTGAAAGCCTGGCTCCTGCTGTTAAAGCCTGGCTGCTGCTGTTAAAGCCTGGTTGCTGTTAAAGCCTGGATTCTGCTGTTAAAACCTTGCTGCTGCTGTTAAAGCCTGGCTGCTGTGAAAGCCTGGCTGCTTTTAAAGCCTGGCTGCTGTTAAAGCCTGGCTGCTGCTGTTAAGGCCTGGTTGCTGTTAAAGCCTGGATTCTGCTGTTAAAGCCTGGCTGCTGCTGTCAAAGCCTGGGTGCTGCTGTGAAAGCCTGGCTGCTTTTAAAGCCTTGCTGCTGCTGTGAAAACCTGGCTGCTGCTGTTAAAGCCATGCTGCTGCTGTTAAAGCCTTGCTGCTGTGAAAGCCTGGCTCCTGCTGTTAAAGCCTGGCTGCTGCTGTTAAAGCCTTGCTGCTGCTGTTAAAGCCTTGCTGCTGTGAAAGCCTGGCTGCTTCTGTTAAAGCCAGAGTGCTGCTGTTAAAGCCAGGTATCTGCTGTTAAAGCCTGGCTGGTGCTGTTAAAGCCTGGCTGCTGCTGCTAAAGCCTGGCTACTGCTGTTAAAACCTGGCTGCTGTGAAAGCCTGGCTGCTGTTAAAGCCTGGCTGCTGTGAAAGTCTGGCTTCTGCTTTTAAAGCCTGGCAACTGTGAAAGCTTGGCTGCTGTGAAAGCATGGCTGCTGTTAAAGCCTGGCTGCTGATGTGAAAGCCTGTCTGCTGCTGTTAAAGCTTGGCTGCTGCTGTGAAAGCCTGGCTGCTGCTGTTAAAGACTGGCTGCTTCTTTTAAAGCCTGGCTGCTGCTGTGAAAGCCTGGCTGCTGCTGTGAAAGCCTGGCTGCTGCTGTGAAAGCCTGGCTGCTGCTGTGAAAGCCTGGCTGCTGCTGTTAAAGCCTGGCTGCTGCTGTTAAAGCCTGGCTGCTGCTGTGAAAGCATTGCTGCTACTGTGAAAGCCTGGCTTCTGTTGTTAAAGCCTGGCTGCAGTTACAGCCTGGCTGCTGCTGTTAAAGCCTGGTTGCTGTTATAGCCAGGATTCTGCTGTTAAAACCTGGCTGCTGCTGTTAAAGCCTGGCTGCTGTTAAAGCCTGCCTTCTGCTGTTAAAGCCTGGCTGCTGCTGTTAAAGCCTGGCTGTTGCTGTTAAAGCCTGGCTGCTGCTGTTAAAGCCTGGCTGCTGCTGTAAAAGCCTGGCTGCTGCTGTGAAAGCCTGGCTGCTGCTGTGAAAGCCTGGCTGCTGCTGTTAAAGCTTGTGTGCTGCTGTGAAAGCCTGTCTGCTGCTGTTAAAGCCTGGCTGCTGCTGTGAAAGCCTGGCTGGTCCTGTTAAAGCATGGCTGCTGCTGTTAAAGCCTGGCTAATGTGAAAGCCTGTCTGCTGTTAAAACCTGGCTGCTGCTGTTTAAGCCTTTGCTTCTGTGATAGCCTGGCTGCTGTTAAAGCCTGGCTGCTGCTGTGAAAGCCTGTCTGCTGCTGTTAAAGCTTGGCTGCTGCTGTGAAAGCCTGGCTGCTGCTGTTAAAGCCTGGCTGCTGCTGTAAAAGCCTGGCTGCTGCTGTTAAAGCATTGCTGCTACTGTTAAAGCCTGGTTGCTGTTATAGCCAGGATTCTGCTGTTAAAACCTGGCTGCTGCTGTTAAAGCCTGGCTGCTGTTAAAGCCTGCCTTCTGGTGTTAAAGCCTAGCTGCTGCTGTTAAAGTCTGGTTGCTACTGTTAAAGCCTGGCTGTTGCTGTTAAAGCCTGGCTGCTGCTGTTAAAGCCTGGCTACTGCTTTAAAAGCCTGGCTTCTGCTGTTAAATCCTGACTGCTGTGAAAGCCTTGCTGCTGCTGTTAAAGCCTGACTGCTACTGTTAAAGCCTCGCTGCTGCTGTGAAAGCCTGGCTGCTGCTGTTAAAGACTGGCTGCTGCTGTTAAAGCCTGGCTGCGGTGAAAGCCTGGCTGCTGTGAAAGCCTGGCTGCTTCTGTTAAAGACTGGCTGCTGCTGTTAAAGCCTGGCTGCGGTGAAAGCCTGGCTGCTGTGAAAGCCTGGCTGCTGCTGTTAAAGACTGGCTGCTGCTGTTAAAGCCTGGCTGCGGTGAAAGCCTGGCTTCTGCTGTTAAAGCCTGGCTGCAGTTATAGCCTGGATTCTGCTGTTAAAACCTGGCTGCTGCTGTTAAAGCCTGGATTCTGCTGTGAACGCCTGGCTGCTGCTGTTAAAACCTGGCTGCTGCTGTTAAAGCCTTGTTGCTGTTAAAGCCTGGCTGCTGTTAAAGCCTGTCTTCTGCTGTTAAAGCCTGGCTGCTGCTGTTAAAGCCTGTCTGCTGCTGTTAAAGCCTGGCTGCTGTGAAAGCCTGGCTGCTGTTAAAGCCCGGCTGCTGTTAAAGCCTTGCTGCTGTTTAAATGTGGCTGCTGCTGTTAAAGCCTGGCTGTTGCTGTTAAATCCTGGCTACTGTTAAAGCCTGGCTTCTGCATTTAACGCCTGGCTGATGCTGTGAAAGCCTGGCTGCTGCTGTGAAAGCCTGGCTGCTGCTGTTTAAGCCTGGTTGCGACTGTTAAAGCCTGGCTGTTGCTGTTAAAGCCTGGCTGCTGCTGTTAAAGCCTGGCTGCTGCTTTAAAAGCCTGGCTTCTGCTGTTAAATCCTGACTGCTGTGAAAGCCTTGCTGCTGCTGTTAAAGCCTGACTGCTACTGTTAAAGCCTCGCTGCTGCTGTGAAAGCCTCGCTGCTGCGGTGAAAGCCTGGCTGCTGCTGTTAAAGACTGGCTGCTGCTGTTAAAGCCTGGCTGCGGTGAAAGCCTGGCTGCTGTGAAAGCCTGGCTGCTTCTGTTAAAGACTGGCTGCTGCTGTTAAAGCCTGGCTGCGGTGAAAGCCTGGCTGCTGTGAAAGCCTGGCTGCTGCTGTTAAAGACTGGCTGCTGCTGTTAAAGCCTGGCTGCGGTGAAAGCCTGGCTTCTGCTGTTAAAGCCTGGCTGCAGTTATAGCCTGGATTCTGCTGTTAAAACCTGGCTGCTGCTGTTAAAGCCTGGATTCTGCTGTGAACGCCTGGCTGCTGCTGTTAAAACCTGGCTGCTGCTGTTAAAGCCTTGTTGCTGTTAAAGCCTGGCTGCTGTTAAAGCCTGTCTTCTGCTGTTAAAGCCTGGCTGCTGCTGTTAAAGCCTGTCTGCTGCTGTTAAAGCCTGGCTGCTGTGAAAGCCTGGCTGCTGTTAAAGCCCGGCTGCTGTTAAAGCCTTGCTGCTGTTTAAATGTGGCTGCTGCTGTTAAAGCCTGGCTGTTGCTGTTAAATCCTGGCTACTGTTAAAGCCTGGCTTCTGCATTTAACGCCTGGCTGATGCTGTGAAAGCCTGGCTGCTGCTGTGAAAGCCTGGCTGCTGCTGTTTAAGCCTGGTTGCGACTGTTAAAGCCTGGCTGTTGCTGTTAAAGCCTGGCTGCTGCTGTTAAAGCCTGGCTGCTGCTGTAAAAGCCTGGCTGCTGCTATTAAAGCCTGGCTGTTGCTGTAAAAGCCTGGCTTCTGCTGTTAAAGCCTGACTGCTGTGAAAGCCTGGCTGCTGCTGTTAAAGCCTGACTGCTACTGTTAAAGCCTCGCTGCTGCTGTGAAAGCCTCGCTGCTGCGGTTAAAGCCTGGCTGCTGCTGTTAAAGCCTGACTGCTGTGAAAGCCTGGCTGCTGCTGTTAAAGCCTGAATGCTACTGTTAAAGCTTCGCTGCTAATGTGAAAGCCTCGCTGCTGCGGTGAAAGCCTGGCTGCTGCTGTTAATGCCTGGCTACTGCTGTTAAAACCTGGCTGCTGTGAAAGCCTGGCTGCTGTTAAAGCCTGGCTGCTGTGAAAGCCTGGCTTCTGCTTTTAAAGCCTGGCAACTGTTAAAGCTTGGCTGCTGTGAAAGCATGGCTGCTGTTAAAGCCTGGCTACTGTGAAAGCCTGGCTGCTGCTGTTAAAGCTTTGCTGCTACTGTGAAAGCCTGGCTCCTGCTGTTAAAGCCTGGCTGCTACTGTTAAAGCCTGGCTGCTACTGTTAAAGCCATGCTGCTGCTGTTAAAGCCTTGCTGCTGTGAAAGCCTGGCTGCTGCTGTTAAAGCCAGAGTGCTGCTGTTAAAGCCAGGTATCTGCTTTTAAAGCCTGGCTGGTGCTGTTAAAGCCTGGCTGCTGCTGCTAAAGCCTGGCTACTGCTGTTAAAACCTGGCTGCTGTGAAAGCCTGGCTGCTGTTAAAGCCTGGCTGCTGTGAAAGTCTGGCTTCTGCTTTTAAAGCCTGGCAACTGTGAAAGCTTGGCTGCTGTGAAAGCATGGCTGCTGTTAAAGCCTGGCTGCTGTGAAAGCCTGGCTGCTGCTGTTAAAGCTTTGCTGCTGTGAAAGCCTGGCTTCTGCTGTTAAAGTCTGGTTGCTACTGTTAAAGCCTGGCTGTTGCTGTTAAAGCCTGGCTGCTGCTGTTAAAGCCTGGCTACTGCTTTAAAAGCCTGGCTTCTGCTGTTAAATCCTGACTGCTGTGAAAGCCTTGCTGCTGCTGTTAAAGCCTGACTGCTACTGTTAAAGCCTCGCTGCTGCTGTGAAAGCCTCGCTGCTGCGGTGAAAGCCTGGCTGCTGCTGTTAAAGACTGGCTGCTGCTGTTAAAGCCTGGCTGCGGTGAAAGCCTGGCTGCTGTGAAAGCCTGGCTGCTTCTGTTAAAGACTGGCTGCTGCTGTTAAAGCCTGGCTGCGGTGAAAGCCTGGCTGCTGTGAAAGCCTGGCTGCTGCTGTTAAAGACTGGCTGCTGCTGTTAAAGCCTGGCTGCGGTGAAAGCCTGGCTTCTGCTGTTAAAGCCTGGCTGCAGTTATAGCCTGGATTCTGCTGTTAAAACCTGGCTGCTGCTGTTAAAGCCTGGATTCTGCTGTGAACGCCTGGCTGCTGCTGTTAAAACCTGGCTGCTGCTGTTAAAGCCTTGTTGCTGTTAAAGCCTGGCTGCTGTTAAAGCCTGTCTTCTGCTGTTAAAGCCTGGCTGCTGCTGTTAAAGCCTGTCTGCTGCTGTTAAAGCCTGGCTGCTGTGAAAGCCTGGCTGCTGTTAAAGCCCGGCTGCTGTTAAAGCCTTGCTGCTGTTTAAATGTGGCTGCTGCTGTTAAAGCCTGGCTGTTGCTGTTAAATCCTGGCTACTGTTAAAGCCTGGCTTCTGCATTTAACGCCTGGCTGATGCTGTGAAAGCCTGGCTGCTGCTGTGAAAGCCTGGCTGCTGCTGTTTAAGCCTGGTTGCGACTGTTAAAGCCTGGCTGTTGCTGTTAAAGCCTGGCTGCTGCTGTTAAAGCCTGGCTGCTGCTGTAAAAGCCTGGCTGCTGCTATTAAAGCCTGGCTGTTGCTGTAAAAGCCTGGCTTCTGCTGTTAAAGCCTGACTGCTGTGAAAGCCTGGCTGCTGCTGTTAAAGCCTGACTGCTACTGTTAAAGCCTCGCTGCTGCTGTGAAAGCCTCGCTGCTGCGGTTAAAGCCTGGCTGCTGCTGTTAAAGCCTGACTGCTGTGAAAGCCTGGCTGCTGCTGTTAAAGCCTGAATGCTACTGTTAAAGCTTCGCTGCTAATGTGAAAGCCTCGCTGCTGCGGTGAAAGCCTGGCTGCTGCTGTTAATGCCTGGCTACTGCTGTTAAAACCTGGCTGCTGTGAAAGCCTGGCTGCTGTTAAAGCCTGGCTGCTGTGAAAGCCTGGCTTCTGCTTTTAAAGCCTGGCAACTGTTAAAGCTTGGCTGCTGTGAAAGCATGGCTGCTGTTAAAGCCTGGCTACTGTGAAAGCCTGGCTGCTGCTGTTAAAGCTTTGCTGCTACTGTGAAAGCCTGGCTCCTGCTGTTAAAGCCTGGCTGCTACTGTTAAAGCCTGGCTGCTACTGTTAAAGCCATGCTGCTGCTGTTAAAGCCTTGCTGCTGTGAAAGCCTGGCTGCTGCTGTTAAAGCCAGAGTGCTGCTGTTAAAGCCAGGTATCTGCTTTTAAAGCCTGGCTGGTGCTGTTAAAGCCTGGCTGCTGCTGCTAAAGCCTGGCTACTGCTGTTAAAACCTGGCTGCTGTGAAAGCCTGGCTGCTGTTAAAGCCTGGCTGCTGTGAAAGTCTGGCTTCTGCTTTTAAAGCCTGGCAACTGTGAAAGCTTGGCTGCTGTGAAAGCATGGCTGCTGTTAAAGCCTGGCTGCTGTGAAAGCCTGGCTGCTGCTGTTAAAGCTTTGCTGCTGTGAAAGCCTGGCTCCTGCTGTTAAAGCCTGGCTGCTGCTGTTAAAGCCTTGCTGCTGCTGTTAAAGCCTTGCTGCTGTGAAAGCCTGGCTGCTGCTGTTAAAGCCAGAGTGCTGCTGTTAAAGCCAGGTATCTGCTGTTAAAGCCTGGCTGGTGCTGTTAAAGCCTGGCTGCTGCTGCTAAAGCCTGGCTGCTGCTGTTAAAGCCTGGCTGCTACTGTTAAAGCCTGGTTGCTGTTAAAGCCTGGCTTCTGCTGTTAAAGCCTGGCTGCTGCTGTTAAAGCCTGTCTGCTGCTGTTAAAGCCTGGCTGCTGTGAAAGCCTGGCTGCTGTTAAAGCCTGGCTGCTGTGAAAGCCCGGCTGCTGTTAAAGCCTTGCTGCTGTTTAAATGTGGCTGCTGCTGTTAAAGCCTGGCTGTTGCTGTTAAATCCTGGCTACTGTTAAAGCCTGGCTTCTGCATTTAACGCCTGGCTGATGCTGTGAAAGCCTGGCTGCTGCTGTTAAAGCCTGGCTGCTGCTGTTTAAGCCTGGTTGCTGTTATAGCCTGGATTCTGCTGTTAAAATCTTGCTGCTGCTGTTAAAGCCTGGCTGCTGTTAAAGCCTGCCATCTGCTGTTAAAGCCTGGCTGCTGCTGTTAAAGCCTGGCTGCTACTGTTAAAGCCTGGCTGTTGCTGTTAAAGCCTGGCTGCTGCTGTTAGAGCCTTGCTGCTGCTGTTAAAGCCTTGCTGCTTAGAAAGTCTGGCTGCTGCTGTTAAAGCCAGAGTGCTGCTGTTAAAGCCAGGTATCTGCTGTTAAAGCCTGGCTGGTGCTGTTAAAGCCTGGCTGCTGCTGCTAAAGCCTGGCTGCTGCTGTTAAAGCCTGGCTGCTACTGTTAAAGCCTGGTTGCTTTTAAAGCCTGGCTTCTGCTATTAAAGCCTGGCTGCTGCTGTTAAAGCCTGTCTGCTGCTGTTAAAGCCTGGCTGCTGTGAAAGCCTGGCTGCTGTTAAAGCCTGGCTGCTGTGAAAGCCCGGCTGCTGTTAAAGCCTTGCTGCTGTTTAAATGTGGCTGCTGCTGTTAAAGCCTGGCTGTTGCTGTTAAATCCTGGCTACTGTTAAAGCCTGGCTTCTGCATTTAACGCCTGGCTGATGCTGTGAAAGCCTGGCTGCTGCTGTTAAAGCCTGGCTGCTGCTGTTTAAGCCTGGTTGCTGTTATAGCCTGGATTCTGCTGTTAAAACCTTGCTGCTGCTGTTAAAGCCTGGCTGCTGTTAAAGCCTGGCTGGTGCTGTTAAAGCCTGGCTGCTGCTGCTAAAGCCTGGCTACTGCTGTTAAAACCTGGCTGCTGTGAAAGCCTGGCTGCTGTTAAAGCCTGGCTGCTGTGAAAGTCTGGCTTCTGCTTTTAAAGCCTGGCAACTGTGAAAGCTTGGCTGCTGTGAAAGCATGGCTGCTGTTAAAGCCTGGCTGCTGATGTGAAAGCCTGTCTGCTGCTGTTAAAGCTTGGCTGCTGCTGTGAAAGCCTGGCTGCTGCTGTTAAAGACTGGCTGCTTCTTTTAAAGCCTGGCTGCTGCTGTGAAAGCCTGGCTGCTGCTGTGAAAGCCTGGCTGCTGCTGTGAAAGCCTGGCTGCTGCTGTGAAAGCCTGGCTGCTGCTGTTAAAGCCTGGCTGCTGCTGTTAAAGCCTGGCTGCTGCTGTGAAAGCATTGCTGCTACTGTGAAAGCCTGGCTTCTGTTGTTAAAGCCTGGCTGCAGTTACAGCCTGGCTGCTGCTGTTAAAGCCTGGTTGCTGTTATAGCCAGGATTCTGCTGTTAAAACCTGGCTGCTGCTGTTAAAGCCTGGCTGCTGTTAAAGCCTGCCTTCTGCTGTTAAAGCCTGGCTGCTGCTGTTAAAGCCTGGCTGTTGCTGTTAAAGCCTGGCTGCTGCTGTTAAAGCCTGGCTGCTGCTGTAAAAGCCTGGCTGCTGCTGTGAAAGCCTGGCTGCTGCTGTGAAAGCCTGGCTGCTGCTGTTAAAGCTTGTGTGCTGCTGTGAAAGCCTGTCTGCTGCTGTTAAAGCCTGGCTGCTGCTGTGAAAGCCTGGCTGGTCCTGTTAAAGCATGGCTGCTGCTGTTAAAGCCTGGCTAATGTGAAAGCCTGTCTGCTGTTAAAACCTGGCTGCTGCTGTTTAAGCCTTTGCTTCTGTGATAGCCTGGCTGCTGTTAAAGCCTGGCTGCTGCTGTGAAAGCCTGTCTGCTGCTGTTAAAGCTTGGCTGCTGCTGTGAAAGCCTGGCTGCTGCTGTTAAAGCCTGGCTGCTGCTGTAAAAGCCTGGCTGCTGCTGTTAAAGCATTGCTGCTACTGTTAAAGCCTGGTTGCTGTTATAGCCAGGATTCTGCTGTTAAAACCTGGCTGCTGCTGTTAAAGCCTGGCTGCTGTTAAAGCCTGCCTTCTGGTGTTAAAGCCTAGCTGCTGCTGTTAAAGTCTGGTTGCTACTGTTAAAGCCTGGCTGTTGCTGTTAAAGCCTGGCTGCTGCTGTTAAAGCCTGGCTACTGCTTTAAAAGCCTGGCTTCTGCTGTTAAATCCTGACTGCTGTGAAAGCCTTGCTGCTGCTGTTAAAGCCTGACTGCTACTGTTAAAGCCTCGCTGCTGCTGTGAAAGCCTGGCTGCTGCTGTTAAAGACTGGCTGCTGCTGTTAAAGCCTGGCTGCGGTGAAAGCCTGGCTGCTGTGAAAGCCTGGCTGCTTCTGTTAAAGACTGGCTGCTGCTGTTAAAGCCTGGCTGCGGTGAAAGCCTGGCTGCTGTGAAAGCCTGGCTGCTGCTGTTAAAGACTGGCTGCTGCTGTTAAAGCCTGGCTGCGGTGAAAGCCTGGCTTCTGCTGTTAAAGCCTGGCTGCAGTTATAGCCTGGATTCTGCTGTTAAAACCTGGCTGCTGCTGTTAAAGCCTGGATTCTGCTGTGAACGCCTGGCTGCTGCTGTTAAAACCTGGCTGCTGCTGTTAAAGCCTTGTTGCTGTTAAAGCCTGGCTGCTGTTAAAGCCTGTCTTCTGCTGTTAAAGCCTGGCTGCTGCTGTTAAAGCCTGTCTGCTGCTGTTAAAGCCTGGCTGCTGTGAAAGCCTGGCTGCTGTTAAAGCCCGGCTGCTGTTAAAGCCTTGCTGCTGTTTAAATGTGGCTGCTGCTGTTAAAGCCTGGCTGTTGCTGTTAAATCCTGGCTACTGTTAAAGCCTGGCTTCTGCATTTAACGCCTGGCTGATGCTGTGAAAGCCTGGCTGCTGCTGTGAAAGCCTGGCTGCTGCTGTTTAAGCCTGGTTGCGACTGTTAAAGCCTGGCTGTTGCTGTTAAAGCCTGGCTGCTGCTGTTAAAGCCTGGCTGCTGCTTTAAAAGCCTGGCTTCTGCTGTTAAATCCTGACTGCTGTGAAAGCCTTGCTGCTGCTGTTAAAGCCTGACTGCTACTGTTAAAGCCTCGCTGCTGCTGTGAAAGCCTCGCTGCTGCGGTGAAAGCCTGGCTGCTGCTGTTAAAGACTGGCTGCTGCTGTTAAAGCCTGGCTGCGGTGAAAGCCTGGCTGCTGTGAAAGCCTGGCTGCTTCTGTTAAAGACTGGCTGCTGCTGTTAAAGCCTGGCTGCGGTGAAAGCCTGGCTGCTGTGAAAGCCTGGCTGCTGCTGTTAAAGACTGGCTGCTGCTGTTAAAGCCTGGCTGCGGTGAAAGCCTGGCTTCTGCTGTTAAAGCCTGGCTGCAGTTATAGCCTGGATTCTGCTGTTAAAACCTGGCTGCTGCTGTTAAAGCCTGGATTCTGCTGTGAACGCCTGGCTGCTGCTGTTAAAACCTGGCTGCTGCTGTTAAAGCCTTGTTGCTGTTAAAGCCTGGCTGCTGTTAAAGCCTGTCTTCTGCTGTTAAAGCCTGGCTGCTGCTGTTAAAGCCTGTCTGCTGCTGTTAAAGCCTGGCTGCTGTGAAAGCCTGGCTGCTGTTAAAGCCCGGCTGCTGTTAAAGCCTTGCTGCTGTTTAAATGTGGCTGCTGCTGTTAAAGCCTGGCTGTTGCTGTTAAATCCTGGCTACTGTTAAAGCCTGGCTTCTGCATTTAACGCCTGGCTGATGCTGTGAAAGCCTGGCTGCTGCTGTGAAAGCCTGGCTGCTGCTGTTTAAGCCTGGTTGCGACTGTTAAAGCCTGGCTGTTGCTGTTAAAGCCTGGCTGCTGCTGTTAAAGCCTGGCTGCTGCTGTAAAAGCCTGGCTGCTGCTATTAAAGCCTGGCTGTTGCTGTAAAAGCCTGGCTTCTGCTGTTAAAGCCTGACTGCTGTGAAAGCCTGGCTGCTGCTGTTAAAGCCTGACTGCTACTGTTAAAGCCTCGCTGCTGCTGTGAAAGCCTCGCTGCTGCGGTTAAAGCCTGGCTGCTGCTGTTAAAGCCTGACTGCTGTGAAAGCCTGGCTGCTGCTGTTAAAGCCTGAATGCTACTGTTAAAGCTTCGCTGCTAATGTGAAAGCCTCGCTGCTGCGGTGAAAGCCTGGCTGCTGCTGTTAATGCCTGGCTACTGCTGTTAAAACCTGGCTGCTGTGAAAGCCTGGCTGCTGTTAAAGCCTGGCTGCTGTGAAAGCCTGGCTTCTGCTTTTAAAGCCTGGCAACTGTTAAAGCTTGGCTGCTGTGAAAGCATGGCTGCTGTTAAAGCCTGGCTACTGTGAAAGCCTGGCTGCTGCTGTTAAAGCTTTGCTGCTACTGTGAAAGCCTGGCTCCTGCTGTTAAAGCCTGGCTGCTACTGTTAAAGCCTGGCTGCTACTGTTAAAGCCATGCTGCTGCTGTTAAAGCCTTGCTGCTGTGAAAGCCTGGCTGCTGCTGTTAAAGCCAGAGTGCTGCTGTTAAAGCCAGGTATCTGCTTTTAAAGCCTGGCTGGTGCTGTTAAAGCCTGGCTGCTGCTGCTAAAGCCTGGCTACTGCTGTTAAAACCTGGCTGCTGTGAAAGCCTGGCTGCTGTTAAAGCCTGGCTGCTGTGAAAGTCTGGCTTCTGCTTTTAAAGCCTGGCAACTGTGAAAGCTTGGCTGCTGTGAAAGCATGGCTGCTGTTAAAGCCTGGCTGCTGTGAAAGCCTGGCTGCTGCTGTTAAAGCTTTGCTGCTGTGAAAGCCTGGCTTCTGCTGTTAAAGTCTGGTTGCTACTGTTAAAGCCTGGCTGTTGCTGTTAAAGCCTGGCTGCTGCTGTTAAAGCCTGGCTACTGCTTTAAAAGCCTGGCTTCTGCTGTTAAATCCTGACTGCTGTGAAAGCCTTGCTGCTGCTGTTAAAGCCTGACTGCTACTGTTAAAGCCTCGCTGCTGCTGTGAAAGCCTCGCTGCTGCGGTGAAAGCCTGGCTGCTGCTGTTAAAGACTGGCTGCTGCTGTTAAAGCCTGGCTGCGGTGAAAGCCTGGCTGCTGTGAAAGCCTGGCTGCTTCTGTTAAAGACTGGCTGCTGCTGTTAAAGCCTGGCTGCGGTGAAAGCCTGGCTGCTGTGAAAGCCTGGCTGCTGCTGTTAAAGACTGGCTGCTGCTGTTAAAGCCTGGCTGCGGTGAAAGCCTGGCTTCTGCTGTTAAAGCCTGGCTGCAGTTATAGCCTGGATTCTGCTGTTAAAACCTGGCTGCTGCTGTTAAAGCCTGGATTCTGCTGTGAACGCCTGGCTGCTGCTGTTAAAACCTGGCTGCTGCTGTTAAAGCCTTGTTGCTGTTAAAGCCTGGCTGCTGTTAAAGCCTGTCTTCTGCTGTTAAAGCCTGGCTGCTGCTGTTAAAGCCTGTCTGCTGCTGTTAAAGCCTGGCTGCTGTGAAAGCCTGGCTGCTGTTAAAGCCCGGCTGCTGTTAAAGCCTTGCTGCTGTTTAAATGTGGCTGCTGCTGTTAAAGCCTGGCTGTTGCTGTTAAATCCTGGCTACTGTTAAAGCCTGGCTTCTGCATTTAACGCCTGGCTGATGCTGTGAAAGCCTGGCTGCTGCTGTGAAAGCCTGGCTGCTGCTGTTTAAGCCTGGTTGCGACTGTTAAAGCCTGGCTGTTGCTGTTAAAGCCTGGCTGCTGCTGTTAAAGCCTGGCTGCTGCTGTAAAAGCCTGGCTGCTGCTATTAAAGCCTGGCTGTTGCTGTAAAAGCCTGGCTTCTGCTGTTAAAGCCTGACTGCTGTGAAAGCCTGGCTGCTGCTGTTAAAGCCTGACTGCTACTGTTAAAGCCTCGCTGCTGCTGTGAAAGCCTCGCTGCTGCGGTTAAAGCCTGGCTGCTGCTGTTAAAGCCTGACTGCTGTGAAAGCCTGGCTGCTGCTGTTAAAGCCTGAATGCTACTGTTAAAGCTTCGCTGCTAATGTGAAAGCCTCGCTGCTGCGGTGAAAGCCTGGCTGCTGCTGTTAATGCCTGGCTACTGCTGTTAAAACCTGGCTGCTGTGAAAGCCTGGCTGCTGTTAAAGCCTGGCTGCTGTGAAAGCCTGGCTTCTGCTTTTAAAGCCTGGCAACTGTTAAAGCTTGGCTGCTGTGAAAGCATGGCTGCTGTTAAAGCCTGGCTACTGTGAAAGCCTGGCTGCTGCTGTTAAAGCTTTGCTGCTACTGTGAAAGCCTGGCTCCTGCTGTTAAAGCCTGGCTGCTACTGTTAAAGCCTGGCTGCTACTGTTAAAGCCATGCTGCTGCTGTTAAAGCCTTGCTGCTGTGAAAGCCTGGCTGCTGCTGTTAAAGCCAGAGTGCTGCTGTTAAAGCCAGGTATCTGCTTTTAAAGCCTGGCTGGTGCTGTTAAAGCCTGGCTGCTGCTGCTAAAGCCTGGCTACTGCTGTTAAAACCTGGCTGCTGTGAAAGCCTGGCTGCTGTTAAAGCCTGGCTGCTGTGAAAGTCTGGCTTCTGCTTTTAAAGCCTGGCAACTGTGAAAGCTTGGCTGCTGTGAAAGCATGGCTGCTGTTAAAGCCTGGCTGCTGTGAAAGCCTGGCTGCTGCTGTTAAAGCTTTGCTGCTGTGAAAGCCTGGCTCCTGCTGTTAAAGCCTGGCTGCTGCTGTTAAAGCCTTGCTGCTGCTGTTAAAGCCTTGCTGCTGTGAAAGCCTGGCTGCTGCTGTTAAAGCCAGAGTGCTGCTGTTAAAGCCAGGTATCTGCTGTTAAAGCCTGGCTGGTGCTGTTAAAGCCTGGCTGCTGCTGCTAAAGCCTGGCTGCTGCTGTTAAAGCCTGGCTGCTACTGTTAAAGCCTGGTTGCTGTTAAAGCCTGGCTTCTGCTGTTAAAGCCTGGCTGCTGCTGTTAAAGCCTGTCTGCTGCTGTTAAAGCCTGGCTGCTGTGAAAGCCTGGCTGCTGTTAAAGCCTGGCTGCTGTGAAAGCCCGGCTGCTGTTAAAGCCTTGCTGCTGTTTAAATGTGGCTGCTGCTGTTAAAGCCTGGCTGTTGCTGTTAAATCCTGGCTACTGTTAAAGCCTGGCTTCTGCATTTAACGCCTGGCTGATGCTGTGAAAGCCTGGCTGCTGCTGTTAAAGCCTGGCTGCTGCTGTTTAAGCCTGGTTGCTGTTATAGCCTGGATTCTGCTGTTAAAATCTTGCTGCTGCTGTTAAAGCCTGGCTGCTGTTAAAGCCTGCCATCTGCTGTTAAAGCCTGGCTGCTGCTGTTAAAGCCTGGCTGCTACTGTTAAAGCCTGGCTGTTGCTGTTAAAGCCTGGCTGCTGCTGTTAGAGCCTTGCTGCTGCTGTTAAAGCCTTGCTGCTTAGAAAGTCTGGCTGCTGCTGTTAAAGCCAGAGTGCTGCTGTTAAAGCCAGGTATCTGCTGTTAAAGCCTGGCTGGTGCTGTTAAAGCCTGGCTGCTGCTGCTAAAGCCTGGCTGCTGCTGTTAAAGCCTGGCTGCTACTGTTAAAGCCTGGTTGCTGTTAAAGCCTGGCTTCTGCTATTAAAGCCTGGCTGCTGCTGTTAAAGCCTGTCTGCTGCTGTTAAAGCCTGGCTGCTGTGAAAGCCTGGCTGCTGTTAAAGCCTGGCTGCTGTGAAAGCCCGGCTGCTGTTAAAGCCTTGCTGCTGTTTAAATGTGGCTGCTGCTGTTAAAGCCTGGCTGTTGCTGTTAAATCCTGGCTACTGTTAAAGCCTGGCTTCTGCATTTAACGCCTGGCTGATGCTGTGAAAGCCTGGCTGCTGCTGTTAAAGCCTGGCTGCTGCTGTTTAAGCCTGGTTGCTGTTATAGCCTGGATTCTGCTGTTAAAACCTTGCTGCTGCTGTTAAAGCCTGGCTGCTGTTAAAGCCTGCCATCTGCTGTTAAAGCCTGGCTGCTGCTGTTAAAGCCTGGCTGCTACTGTTAAAGCCTGGCTGTTGCTGTTAAAGCCTGGCTGCTGCTGTTAAAGCCTGGCTGCTGCTGTAAAAGCCTGGCTGCTGCTGTAAAAGCCTGGCTGCTGCTGTTAAAGCCTGGCTGTTGCTGTAAAAGCCTGGCTTCTGCTGTTAAAGCCTGACTGCTGTGAAAGCCTGGCTGCTGCTGTTAAAGCCTGACTGCTACTGTTAAAGCCTCGCTGCTGCTGTGAAAGCCTCGCTGCTGCAGTGTAAGCCTGGCTGCTGCTGTTAAAGCCTGACTGCTGTGAAAGCCTGGCTGCTGCTGTTAAAGCCTGACTGCTACTGTTAAAGCTTCGCTGCTAATGTTAAAGCCTCGCTGCTCCGGTGAAAGCCTGGCTGCTGCTGTTAAAGCCTGGCTACTGCTGTTAAAACCTGGCTGCTGTGAAAGCCTGGCTGCTGTTAAAGCCTGGCTGCTGTGAAAGCCTGGCTTCTGCTTTTAAAGCCTGGCAACTGTTAAAGCTTGGCTGCTGTGAAAGCATGGCTGCTGTTAAAGCCTGGCTGCTGTGAAAGCCTGGCTGCTGCTGTTAAAGCTTTGCTGCTGTGAAAGCCTGGCTCCTGCTGTTAAAGCCTGGCTGCTGCTGTTAAAGCCTTGCTGCTGCTGTTAAAGCCTTGCTGCTGTTAAAGCCAGGTATCTGCTGTTAAAGCCTGGCTGGTGCTGTTAAAGCCTGGCTGCTGCTGCTAAAGCCTGGCTGCTGCTGTTAAAGCCTGGCTGCTACTGTTAAAGCCTGGTTGCTGTTAAAGCCTGGATTCTGCTGTTAAAACCTTGCTGCTGCTGTTAAAGCCTGGCTGCTGTGAAAGCCTGGCTGCTTTTAAAGCCTGGCTGCTGTTAAAGCCTGGCTGCTGCTGTTAAGGCCTGGTTGCTGTTAAAGCCTGGATTCTGCTGTTAAAACCTTGCTGCTGCTGTTAAAGCCTGGCTGCTGCTGTTAAAGCCTGGCTGCTGCTGTTAAAGCCTGGCTGCTGCTGTTAAAGCCCGTCTGCTGTTAAAGCCTCGCTGCTTTTAAAGCCTGGCTGCTGTGATAGCCTGGCTGCTGTGAAAGCCTGGCTGCTGCTGTTAAAGCCTGGCTTCTGTTAAAGCCTGGCTGCTGCTGTTAAAGCCTGGCTGCTGCTGTCAAAGCCTGGGTGCTGCTGTGAAAGCCTGGCTGCTTTTAAAGCCTTGCTGCTGCTGTGAAAACCTGGCTGCTGCTGTTAAAGCCTGGCTGCTGTGAAAGCCTGGCTGCTACTGTTAAAGCCTCGCTGCTGCTGTGAAAGCCTCGCTGCTGCGGTGAAAGCCTGGCTGCTGCTGTTAAAGCCTGACTGCTGTGAAAGCCTGGCTGCTGCTGTTAAAGCCTGACTGCTACTGTTAAAGCCTCGCTGCTGCTTTGAAAGCCTGGCTGCTGCGGTGAAAGCCTGGCTGCTGCTGTTAAAGCCTGGCTACTGCTGTTAAAACCTGGCTGCTGTGAAATTCTGGCTGCTGTTAAAGCCTGGCTGCTGTGAAAGCCTGGCTTCTGCTTTTAAAGCCTGGCAACTGTTAAAGCTTGGCTGCTGTGAAAGCATGGCTGCTGTTAAAGCCTGGTTGCTGCTATTAAAGCCTGGCTGCTGTGAAAGCCTGGCTGCTGCTTTTAAAGCTTTGCTGCTGTGAAAGCCTGGCTCCTGCTTTTAAAGCCTGGCTGCTTCTGTTAAAGCCTGGCTGCTGCTGTTAAAGCCAGAGTGCTGCTGTTAAAGCCAGGTTGCTGCTGTTAAAGCCAGGTTGCTGCTGTTAAAGCCTGGCTGCTGCTGTTAAGGCCTATTTGCTGTTAAAGCCTGGCTGGTGCTTTTAAAGCCTGGCTGCTGTTGTTAAAGCATGGCTGCTGCTGTTAAAGTCTGACTGCTGCTGTTAAAGCCTGGCTGCTACTGTTAAAGCCTCGCTGCTGCTGCTGTTAAAGCCTGGCTGCTGTGAAAGCCTGGCTGCTGCTGTTAAAGCCTGACTGCTGTGAAAGCCTGGCTGCTGCTGTTAAAGCCTGACTGCTACTGTTAAAGCCTCGCTGCTGCTATGAAAGCCTCGCTGCTGCGGTGAAAGCCTGGCTGCTGCTGTTAAAGCCTGACTGCTGTGAAAGCCTGGCTGCAGCTGTTAAAGCCTGACTGCTACTGCTAAAGCTTCGCTGCTAATGTGAAAGCCTCGCTGCTGCGGTGAAAGCCTGGCTGCTGCTGTTAATGCCTGGCTACTGCTGTTAAAACCTGGCTGCTGTGAAAGCCTGGCTGCTGTTAAAGCCTGGCTGCTGTTAAAACCTGGCTGCTGTGAAAGCCTGGCAACTGTTAAAGCTTGGCTGCTGTGATAGCATGGCTGCTGTTAAAGCCTGGCTACTGTGAAAGCCTGGCTGCTGCTGTTAAAGCTTTGCTGCTGTGAAAGCCTGGCTCCTGCTGTTAAAGCCTGGCTGCTACTGTTAAAGCCTGGCTGCTACTGTTAAAGCCATGCTGCTGCTGTTAAAGCCTTGCTGCTGTGAAAGCCTGGCTCCTGCTGTTAAAGCCTGGCTGCTGCTGTTAAAGCCTGGTTGCTGTTAAAGCCTGGATTCTGCTGTTAAAACCTTGCTGCTGCTGTTAAAGCCTGGCTGCTGTGAAAGCTTGGCTGCTTTTAAAGCCTGGCTGCTGTTAAAGCCTGGCTGCTGCTGTTAAGGCCTGGTTGCTGTTAAAGCCTGGATTCTGCTGTTAAAACCTTGCTGCTGCTGTTAAAGCCTGGCTGCTGCTGTTAAAGCCTGGCTGCTGCTGTTAAAGCCTGGCTGCTGCTGTTAAAGCCCGGCTGCTGTTAAAGCCTCGCTGCTTTTAAAGCCTGGCTGCTGTGATAGCCTGGCTGCTGTGAAAGCCTGGCTGCTGCTGTTAAAGCCTGGCTTCTGTTAAAGCCTGGCTGCTGCTGTTAAAGCCTGGCTGCTGCTGTCAAAGCCTGGGTGCTGCTGTGAAAGCCTGGCTGCTTTTAAAGCCTTGCTGCTGCTGTGAAAACCTGGCTGCTGCTGTTAAAGCCTGGCTGCTGTGAAAGCCTGGCTGCTACTGTTAAAGCCTCGCTGCTGCTGTGAAAGCCTCGCTGCTGCGGTGAAAGCCTGGCTGCTGCTGTTAAAGCCTGACTGCTGTGAAAGCCTGGCTGCTGCTGTTAAAGCCTGACTGCTACTGTTAAAGCCTCGCTGCTGCTTTGAAAGCCTGGCTGCTGCGGTGAAAGCCTGGCTGCTGCTGTTAAAGCCTGGCTACTGCTGTTAAAACCTGGCTGCTGTGAAATTCTGGCTGCTGTTAAAGCCTGGCTGCTGTGAAAGCCTGGCTTCTGCTTTTAAAGCCTGGCAACTGTTAAAGCTTGGCTGCTGTGAAAGCATAGCTGCTGTTAAAGCCTGGTTGCTGCTATTAAAGCCTGGCTGCTGTGAAAGCCTGGCTGCTGCTTTTAAAGCTTTGCTGCTGTGAAAGCCTGGCTCCTGCTTTTAAAGCCTGGCTGCTTCTGTTAAAGCCTGGCTGCTGCTGTTAAAGCCAGGTTGCTGCTGTTAAAGCCAGGTTGCTGCTGTTAAAGCCTGGCTGCTGCTGTGAAAGCCTGGCTGCCGCTGTGAAAGCCTGGCTGCTGTTAAAGCCTGGCTGCTGCTGTTAAGGCCTATTTGCTGTTAAAGCCTGGCTGGTGCTTTTAAAGCCTGGCTGCTGCTGTTAAAGCATGGCTGCTGCTGTTAAAGTCTGACTGCTGCTGTTAAAGCCTGGCTGCTACTGTTAAAGCCTCTCTGCTGCTGCTGTTAAAGCCTGGCTGCTGTGAAAGCCTGGCTGCTGCTGTTAAAGCCTGACTGCTGTGAAAGCCTGGCTGCTGCTGTTAAAGCCTGACTGCTACTGTTAAAGCCTCGCTGCTGCTGTGAAAGCCTCGCTGCTGCGGTGAAAGCCTGGCTGCTGCTGTTAAAGCCTGGCTGCTTCTGTTAAAGACTGGCTGCTGCTGTTAAAGCCTGGCTGCGGTGAAAGCCTGGCTGCTGTGAAAGCCTGGCTGCTGCTGTTAAAGACTGGCTGCTGCTGTTAAAGCCTGGCTGCGGTGAAAGCCTGGCTTCTGCTGTTAAAGCCTGGCTGCAGTTATAGCCTGGATTCTGCTGTTAAAACCTGGCTGCTGCTGTTAAAGCCTGGATTCTGCTGTGAAAGCCTGGCTGCTGCTGTTAAAACCTGGCTGCTGCTGTTAAAGCCTTGTTGCTGTTAAAGCCTGGCTGCTGTTAAAGCCTGGCTTCTGCTGTTAAAGCCTGGCTGCTGCTGTTAAAGCCTGTCTGCTGCTGTTAAAGCCTGGCTGCTGTGAAAGCCTGGCTGCTGTTAAAGCCCGGCTGCTGTTAAAGCCTTGCTGCTGTTTAAATGTGGCTGCTGCTGTTAAAGCCTGGCTGTTGCTGTTAAATCCTGGCTACTGTTAAAGCCTGGCTTCTGCATTTAACGCCTGGCTGATGCTGTGAAAGCCTGGCTGCTGCTGTGAAAGCCTGGCTGCTGCTGTTTAAGCCTGGTTGCGACTGTTAAAGCCTGGCTGTTGCTGTTAAAGCCTGGCTGCTGCTGTTAAAGCCTGGCTGCTGCTGTAAAAGCCTGGCTTCTGCTGTTAAAGCCTGACTGCTGTGAAAGCCTGGCTGCTGCTGTTAAAGCCTGACTGCTACTGTTAAAGCCTCGCTGCTGCTGTGAAAGCCTCGCTGCTGCGGTTAAAGCCTGGCTGCTGCTGTTAAAGCCTGACTGCTGTGAAAGCCTGGCTGCTGCTGTTAAAGCCTGAATGCTACTGTTAAAGCTTCGCTGCTAATGTGAAAGCCTCGCTGCTGCGGTGAAAGCCTGGCTGCTGCTGTTAATGCCTGGCTACTGCTGTTAAAACCTGGCTGCTGTGAAAGCCTGGCTGCTGTTAAAGCCTGGCTGCTGTGAAAGCCTGGCTTCTGCTTTTAAAGCCTGGCAACTGTTAAAGCTTGGCTGCTGTGAAAGCATGGCTGCTGTTAAAGCCTGGCTACTGTGAAAGCCTGGCTGCTGCTGTTAAAGCTTTGCTGCTACTGTGAAAGCCTGGCTCCTGCTGTTAAAGCCTGGCTGCTACTGTTAAAGCCTGGCTGCTACTGTTAAAGCCATGCTGCTGCTGTTAAAGCCTTGCTGCTGTGAAAGCCTGGCTGCTGCTGTTAAAGCCAGAGTGCTGCTGTTAAAGCCAGGTATCTGCTTTTAAAGCCTGGCTGGTGCTGTTAAAGCCTGGCTGCTGCTGCTAAAGCCTGGCTACTGCTGTTAAAACCTGGCTGCTGTGAAAGCCTGGCTGCTGTTAAAGCCTGGCTGCTGTGAAAGTCTGGCTTCTGCTTTTAAAGCCTGGCAACTGTGAAAGCTTGGCTGCTGTGAAAGCATGGCTGCTGTTAAAGCCTGGCTGCTGTGAAAGCCTGGCTGCTGCTGTTAAAGCTTTGCTGCTGTGAAAGCCTGGCTCCTGCTGTTAAAGCCTGGCTGCTGCTGTTAAAGCCTTGCTGCTGCTGTTAAAGCCTTGCTGCTGTGAAAGCCTGGCTGCTGCTGTTAAAGCCAGAGTGCTGCTGTTAAAGCCAGGTATCTGCTGTTAAAGCCTGGCTGGTGCTGTTAAAGCCTGGCTGCTGCTGCTAAAGCCTGGCTGCTGCTGTTAAAGCCTGGCTGCTACTGTTAAAGCCTGGTTGCTGTTAAAGCCTGGCTTCTGCTGTTAAAGCCTGGCTGCTGCTGTTAAAGCCTGTCTGCTGCTGTTAAAGCCTGGCTGCTGTGAAAGCCTGGCTGCTGTTAAAGCCTGGCTTCTGTGAAAGCCCGGCTGCTGTTAAAGCCTTGCTGCTGTTTAAATGTGGCTGCTGCTGTTAAAGCCTGGCTGTTGCTGTTAAATCCTGGCTACTGTTAAAGCCTGGCTTCTGCATTTAACGCCTGGCTGATGCTGTGAAAGCCTGGCTGCTGCTGTTAAAGCCTGGCTGCTGCTGTTTAAGCCTGGTTGCTGTTATAGCCTGGATTCTGCTGTTAAAATCTTGCTGCTGCTGTTAAAGCCTGGCTGCTGTTAAAGCCTGCCATCTGCTGTTAAAGCCTGGCTGCTGCTGTTAAAGCCTGGCTGCTACTGTTAAAGCCTGGCTGTTGCTGTTAAAGCCTGGCTGCTGCTGTTAGAGCCTTGCTGCTGCTGTTAAAGCCTTGCTGCTTAGAAAGTCTGGCTGCTGCTGTTAAAGCCAGAGTGCTGCTGTTAAAGCCAGGTATCTGCTGTTAAAGCCTGGCTGGTGCTGTTAAAGCCTGGCTGCTGCTGCTAAAGCCTGGCTGCTGCTGTTAAAGCCTGGCTGCTGTTAAAGCCTGGTTGCTGTTAAAGCCTGGCTTCTGCTATTAAAGCCTGGCTGCTGCTGTTAAAGCCTGTCTGCTGCTGTTAAAGCCTGGCTGCTGTGAAAGCCTGGCTGCTGTTAAAGCCTGGCTGCTGTTAAAGCCTGGCTGCTGCTGTTAAAGCCTGGCTTCTGCTATTAAAGCCTGGCTGCTGCTGTTAAAGCCTGTCTGCTGCTGTTAAAGCCTGGCTGCTGTGAAAGCCTGGCTGCTGTTAAAGCCTGGCTGCTGTGAAAGCCCGGCTGCTGTTAAAGCCTTGCTGCTGTTTAAATGTGGCTGCTGCTGTTAAAGCCTGGCTGTTGCTGTTAAATCCTGGCTACTGTTAAAGCCTGGCTTCTGCATTTAACGCCTGGCTGATGCTGTGAAAGCCTGGCTGCTGCTGTTAAAGCCTGGCTGCTGCTGTTTAAGCCTGGTTGCTGTTATAGCCTGGATTCTGCTGTTAAAACCTTGCTGCTGCTGTTAAAGCCTGGCTGCTGTTAAAGCCTGCCATCTGCTGTTAAAGCCTGGCTGCTGCTGTTAAAGCCTGGCTGCTACTGTTAAAGCCTGGCTGTTGCTGTTAAAGCCTGGCTGCTGCTGTTAAAGCCTGGCTGCTGCTGTAAAAGCCTGGCTGCTGCTGTAAAAGCCTGGCTGCTGCTGTTAAAGCCTGGCTGTTGCTGTAAAAGCCTGGCTTCTGCTGTTAAAGCCTGACTGCTGTGAAAGCCTGGCTGCTGCTGTTAAAGCCTGACTGCTACTGTTAAAGCCTCGCTGCTGCTGTGAAAGCCTCGCTGCTGCGGTGTAAGCCTGGCTGCTGCTGTTAAAGCCTGACTGCTGTGAAAGCCTGGCTGCTGCTGTTAAAGCCTGACTGCTACTGTTAAAGCTTCGCTGCTAATGTTAAAGCCTCGCTGCTCCGGTGAAAGCCTGGCTGCTGCTGTTAAAGCCTGGCTACTGCTGTTAAAACCTGGCTGCTGTGAAAGCCTGGCTGCTGTTAAAGCCTGGCTGCTGTGAAAGCCTGGCTTCTGCTTTTAAAGCCTGGCAACTGTTAAAGCTTGGCTGCTGTGAAAGCATGGCTGCTGTTAAAGCCTGGCTGCTGTGAAAGCCTGGCTGCTGCTGTTAAAGCTTTGCTGCTGTGAAAGCCTGGCTCCTGCTGTTAAAGCCTGGCTGCTGCTGTTAAAGCCTTGCTGCTGCTGTTAAAGCCTTGCTGCTGTTAAAGCCAGGTATCTGCTGTTAAAGCCTGGCTGGTGCTGTTAAAGCCTGGCTGCTGCTGCTAAAGCCTGGCTGCTGCTGTTAAAGCCTGGCTGCTACTGTTAAAGCCTGGTTGCTGTTAAAGCCTGGATTCTGCTGTTAAAACCTTGCTGCTGCTGTTAAAGCCTGGCTGCTGTGAAAGCCTGGCTGCTTTTAAAGCCTGGCTGCTGTTAAAGCCTGGCTGCTGCTGTTAAGGCCTGGTTGCTGTTAAAGCCTGGATTCTGCTGTTAAAACCTTGCTGCTGCTGTTAAAGCCTGGCTGCTGCTGTTAAAGCCTGGCTGCTGCTGTTAAAGCCTGGCTGCTGCTGTTAAAGCCCGTCTGCTGTTAAAGCCTCGCTGCTTTTAAAGCCTGGCTGCTGTGATAGCCTGGCTGCTGTGAAAGCCTGGCTGCTGCTGTTAAAGCCTGGCTTCTGTTAAAGCCTGGCTGCTGCTGTTAAAGCCTGGCTGCTGCTGTCAAAGCCTGGGTGCTGCTGTGAAAGCCTGGCTGCTTTTAAAGCCTTGCTGCTGCTGTGAAAACCTGGCTGCTGCTGTTAAAGCCTGGCTGCTGTGAAAGCCTGGCTGCTACTGTTAAAGCCTCGCTGCTGCTGTGAAAGCCTCGCTGCTGCGGTGAAAGCCTGGCTGCTGCTGTTAAAGCCTGACTGCTGTGAAAGCCTGGCTGCTGCTGTTAAAGCCTGACTGCTACTGTTAAAGCCTCGCTGCTGCTTTGAAAGCCTGGCTGCTGCGGTGAAAGCCTGGCTGCTGCTGTTAAAGCCTGGCTACTGCTGTTAAAACCTGGCTGCTGTGAAATTCTGGCTGCTGTTAAAGCCTGGCTGCTGTGAAAGCCTGGCTTCTGCTTTTAAAGCCTGGCAACTGTTAAAGCTTGGCTGCTGTGAAAGCATGGCTGCTGTTAAAGCCTGGTTGCTGCTATTAAAGCCTGGCTGCTGTGAAAGCCTGGCTGCTGCTTTTAAAGCTTTGCTGCTGTGAAAGCCTGGCTCCTGCTTTTAAAGCCTGGCTGCTTCTGTTAAAGCCTGGCTGCTGCTGTTAAAGCCAGAGTGCTGCTGTTAAAGCCAGGTTGCTGCTGTTAAAGCCAGGTTGCTGCTGTTAAAGCCTGGCTGCTGCTGTGAAAGCCTGGCTGCCGCTGTGAAAGCCTGGCTGCTGTTAAAGCCTGGCTGCTGCTGTTAAGGCCTATTTGCTGTTAAAGCCTGGCTGGTGCTTTTAAAGCCTGGCTGCTGCTGTGAAAGCCTGGCTGCTGCTGTTAAAGCCTGACTGCTGTGAAAGCCTGGCTGCTGCTGTTAAAGCCTGACTGCTACTGTTAAAGCCTC
Organism: Odontesthes bonariensis; assembly: GCF_027942865.1. Lineage (NCBI taxonomy): Eukaryota > Metazoa > Chordata > Actinopteri > Atheriniformes > Atherinopsidae > Odontesthes > Odontesthes bonariensis. Next base: position 32,104,030 of record NC_134519.1, on the reverse strand, counting down.
GCTGCTGCTATGAAAGCCTCGCTGCTGCGGTGAAAGCCTGGCTGCTGCTGTTAAAGCCTGACTGCTGTGAAAGCCTGGCTGCAGCTGTTAAAGCCTGACTGCTACTGCTAAAGCTTCGCTGCTAATGTGAAAGCCTCGCTGCTGCGGTGAAAGCCTGGCTGCTGCTGTTAATGCCTGGCTACTGCTGTTAAAACCTGGCTGCTGTGAAAGCCTGGCTGCTGTTAAAGCCTGGCTGCTGTGAAAGCCTGGCTTCTGCTTTTAAAGCCTGGCAACTGTTAAAGCTTGGCTGCTGTGATAGCATGGCTGCTGTTAAAGCCTGGCTACTGTGAAAGCCTGGCTGCTGCTGTTAAAGCTTTGCTGCTGTGAAAGCCTGGCTCCTGCTGTTAAAGCCTGGCTGCTACTGTTAAAGCCTGGCTGCTACTGTTAAAGCCTGGCTGCTACTGTTAAAGCCATGCTGCTGCTGTTAAAGCCTTGCTGCTGTGAAAGCCTGGCTCCTGCTGTTAAAGCCTGGCTGCTGCTGTTAAAGCCTGGTTGCTGTTAAAGCCTGGATTCTGCTGTTAAAACCTTGCTGCTGCTGTTAAAGCCTGGCTGCTGTGAAAGCCTGGCTGCTTTTAAAGCCTGGCTGCTGTTAAAGCCTGGCTGCTGCTGTTAAGGCCTGGTTGCTGTTAAAGCCTGGATTCTGCTGTTAAAACCTTGCTGCTGCTGTTAAAGCCTGGCTGCTGCTGTTAAAGCCTGGCTGCTGCTGTTAAAGCCTGGCTGCTGCTGTTAAAGCCCGGCTGCTGTTAAAGCCTCGCTGCTTTTAAAGCCTGGCTGCTGTGATAGCCTGGCTGCTGTGAAAGCCTGGCTGCTGCTGTTAAAGCCTGGCTTCTGTTAAAGCCTGGCTGCTGCTGTTAAAGCCTGGCTGCTGATGTCAAAGCCTGGGTGCTGCTGTGAAAGCCTGGCTGCTTTTAAAGCCTTGCTGCTGCTGTGAAAACCTGGCTGCTGCTGTTAAAGCCTGGCTGCTGTGAAAGCCTGGCTGCTACTGTTAAAGCCTCGCTGCTGCTGTGAAAGCCTCGCTGCTGAGGTGAAAGCCTGGCTGCTGCTGTTAAAGCCTGACTGCTGTGAAAGCCTGGCTGCTGCTGTTAAAGCCTGACTGCTACTGTTAAAGCCTCGCTGCTGCTTTGAAAGCCTGGCTGCTGCGGTGAAAGCCTGGCTGCTGCTGTTAAAGCCTGGCTACTGCTGTTAAAACCTGGCTGCTGTGAAATTCTGGCTGCTGTTAAAGCCTGGCTGCTGTGAAAGCCTGGCTTCTGCTTTTAAAGCCTGGCAACTGTTAAAGCTTGGCTGCTGTGAAAGCATAGCTGCTGTTAAAGCCTGGTTGCTGCTATTAAAGCCTGGCTGCTGTGAAAGCCTGGCTGCTGCTTTTAAAGCTTTGCTGCTGTGAAAGCCTGGCTCCTGCTTTTAAAGCCTGGCTGCTTCTGTTAAAGCCTGGCTGCTGCTGTTAAAGCCAGGTTGCTGCTGTTAAAGCCAGGTTGCTGCTGTTAAAGCCTGGCTGCTGCTGTGAAAGCCTGGCTGCCGCTGTGAAAGCCTGGCTGCTGTTAAAGCCTGGCTGCTGCTGTTAAGGCCTATTTGCTGTTAAAGCCTGGCTGGTGCTTTTAAAGCCTGGCTGCTGCTGTTAAAGCATGGCTGCTGCTGTTAAAGTCTGACTGCTGCTGTTAAAGCCTGGCTGCTACTGTTAAAGCCTCTCTGCTGCTGCTGTTAAAGCCTGGCTGCTGTGAAAGCCTGGCTGCTGCTGTTAAAGCCTGACTGCTGCTAAAGCCTGGCTGCTGCTGTTAAAGCCTGACTGCTACTGTTAAAGCCTCGCTGCTGCTGTGAAAGCCTCGCTGCTGCGGTGAAAGCCTGGCTGCTGCTGTTAAAGCCTGACTGCTACTGTTAAAGCTTCGCTGCTAATGTGAAAGCCTCGCTGCTGCGGTGAAAGCCTGGCTGCTGCTGTTAATGCCTGGCTACTGCTGTTAAAACCTGGCTGCTGTGAAAGCCTGGCTGCTGTTAAAGCCTGGCTGCTGTGAAAGCCTGGCTTCTGCTTTTAAAGCCTGGCAACTGTTAAAGCTTGGCTGCTGTGAAAGCATGGCTGCTGTTAAAGCCTGGCTACTGTGAAAGCCTGGCTGCTGCTGTTAAAGCTTTGCTGCTGTGAAAGCATGGCTCCTGCTGTTAAAGCCTGGCTGCTACTGTTAAAGCCTGGCTGCTACTGTTAAAGCCTGGCTGCTACTGTTATAGCCATGCTGCTGCTGTTAAAGCCTTGCTGCTGTGAAAGCCTGGCTCCTGCTGTTAAAGCCTGGCTGCTGCTGTTAAAGCCTTGCTGCTGCTGTTAAAGCCTTGCTGCTGTGAAAGCCTAGCTGCTGCTGTTAAAGCCAGAGTGCTGCTGTTAAAGCCAGGTATCTGCTGTTAAAGCCTGGCTGGTGCTGTTAAAGCCTGGCTGCTGCTGCTAAAGCCTGGCTGCTGCTGTTAAAGCCTGGCTGCTGTTAAAGCCTGGTTGCTGTTAAAGCCTGGCTTCTGCTATTAAAGCCTGGCTGCTGCTGTTAAAGCCTGTCTGCTGCTGTTAAAGCCTGGCTGCTGTGAAAGCCTGGCTGCTGTTAAAGCCTGGCTGCTGTGAAAGCCCGGCTGCTGTTAAAGCCTTGCTGCTGTTTAAATGTGGCTGCTGCTGTTAAAGCCTGGCTGTTGCTGTTAAATCCTGGCTACTGTTAAAGCCTGGCTTCTGCATTTAACGCTTGGCTGATGCTGTGAAAGCCTGGCTGCTGCTGTTAAAGCCTGGCTGCTGCTGTTTAAGCCTGGTTGCTGTTATAGCCTGGATTCTGCTGTTAAAACCTTGCTGCTGCTGTTAAAGCCTGGCTGCTGTTAAAGCCTGCCATCTGCTGTTAAAGCCTGGCTGCTGCTGTTAAAGCCTGGCTGCTACTGTTAAAGCCTGGCTGTTGCTGTTAAAGCCTGGCTGCTGCTGTTAAAGCCTGGCTGCTGCTGTAAAAGCCTGGCTGCTGCTGTAAAAGCCTGGCTGCTGCTGTTAAAGCCTGGCTGTTGCTGTAAAAGCCTGGCTTCTGCTGTTAAAGCCTGACTGCTGTGAAAGCCTGGCTGCTGCTGTTAAAGCCTGACTGCTACTGTTAAAGCCTCGCTGCTGCTGTGAAAGCCTCGCTGCTGCGGTGTAAGCCTGGCTGCTGCTGTTAAAGCCTGACTGCTGTGAAAGCCTGGCTGCTGCTGTTAAAGCCTGACTGCTACTGTTAAAGCTTCGCTGCTAATGTTAAAGCCTCGCTGCTCCGGTGAAAGCCTGGCTGCTGCTGTTAAAGCCTGGCTACTGCTGTTAAAACCTGGCTGCTGTGAAAGCCTGGCTGCTGTTAAAGCCTGGCTGCTGTGAAAGCCTGGCTTCTGCTTTTAAAGCCTGGCAACTGTTAAAGCTTGGCTGCTGTGAAAGCATGGCTGCTGTTAAAGCCTGGCTGCTGTGAAAGCCTGGCTGCTGCTGTTAAAGCTTTGCTGCTGTGAAAGCCTGGCTCCTGCTGTTAAAGCCTGGCTGCTGCTGTTAAAGCCTTGCTGCTGCTGTTAAAGCCTTGCTGCTGTTAAAGCCAGGTATCTGCTGTTAAAGCCTGGCTGGTGCTGTTAAAGCCTGGCTGCTGCTGCTAAAGCCTGGCTGCTGCTGTTAAAGCCTGGCTGCTACTGTTAAAGCCTGGTTGCTGTTAAAGCCTGGATTCTGCTGTTAAAACCTTGCTGCTGCTGTTAAAGCCTGGCTGCTGTGAAAGCCTGGCTGCTTTTAAAGCCTGGCTACTGTGAAAGCCTGGCTGCTGCTGTTAAAGCTTTGCTGCTGTGAAAGCCTGGCTCCTGCTGTTAAAGCCTGGCTGCTACTGTTAAAGCCTGGCTGCTACTGTTAAAGCCTGGCTGCTACTGTTAAAGCCATGCTGCTGCTGTTAAAGCCTTGCTGCTGTGAAAGCCTGGCTCCTGCTGTTAAAGCCTGGCTGCTGCTGTTAAAGCCTGGTTGCTGTTAAAGCCTGGATTCTGCTGTTAAAACCTTGCTGCTGCTGTTAAAGCCTGGCTGCTGTGAAAGCCTGGCTGCTTTTAAAGCCTGGCTGCTGTTAAAGCCTGGCTGCTGCTGTTAAGGCCTGGTTGCTGTTAAAGCCTGGATTCTGCTGTTAAAACCTTGCTGCTGCTGTTAAAGCCTGGCTGCTGCTGTTAAAGCCTGGCTGCTGCTGTTAAAGCCTGGCTGCTGCTGTTAAAGCCCGGCTGCTGTTAAAGCCTCGCTGCTTTTAAAGCCTGGCTGCTGTGATAGCCTGGCTGCTGTGAAAGCCTGGCTGCTGCTGTTAAAGCCTGGCTTCTGTTAAAGCCTGGCTGCTGCTGTTAAAGCCTGGCTGCTGCTGTCAAAGCCTGGGTGCTGCTGTGAAAGCCTGGCTGCTTTTAAAGCCTTGCTGCTGCTGTGAAAACCTGGCTGCTGCTGTTAAAGCCTGGCTGCTGTGAAAGCCTGGCTGCTACTGTTAAAGCCTCGCTGCTGCTGTGAAAGCCTCGCTGCTGAGGTGAAAGCCTGGCTGCTGCTGTTAAAGCCTGACTGCTGTGAAAGCCTGGCTGCTGCTGTTAAAGCCTGACTGCTACTGTTAAAGCCTCGCTGCTGCTTTGAAAGCCTGGCTGCTGCGGTGAAAGCCTGGCTGCTGCTGTTAAAGCCTGGCTACTGCTGTTAAAACCTGGCTGCTGTGAAATTCTGGCTGCTGTTAAAGCCTGGCTGCTGTGAAAGCCTGGCTTCTGCTTTTAAAGCCTGGCAACTGTTAAAGCTTGGCTGCTGTGAAAGCATAGCTGCTGTTAAAGCCTGGTTGCTGCTATTAAAGCCTGGCTGCTGTGAAAGCCTGGCTGCTGCTTTTAAAGCTTTGCTGCTGTGAAAGCCTGGCTCCTGCTTTTAAAGCCTGGCTGCTTCTGTTAAAGCCTGGCTGCTGCTGTTAAAGCCAGGTTGCTGCTGTTAAAGCCTGACTGCTGTGAAAGCCTGGCTGCTGCTGTTAAAGCCTGACTGCTACTGTTAAAGCCTCTCTGCTGCTGCTGTTAAAGCCTGGCTGCTGTGAAAGCCTGGCTGCTGCTGTTAAAGCCTGACTGCTGTGAAAGCCTGGCTGCTGCTGTTAAAGCCTGACTGCTACTGTTAAAGCCTCGCTGCTGCTGTGAAAGCCTCGCTGCTGCGGTGAAAGCCTGGCTGCTGCTGTTAAAGCCTGACTGCTACTGTTAAAGCTTCGCTGCTAATGTGAAAGCCTCGCTGCTGCGGTGAAAGCCTGGCTGCTGCTGTTAATGCCTGGCTACTGCTGTTAAAACCTGGCTGCTGTGAAAGCCTGGCTGCTGTTAAAGCCTGGCTGCTGTGAAAGCCTGGCTTCTGCTTTTAAAGCCTGGCAACTGTTAAAGCTTGGCTGCTGTGAAAGCATGGCTGCTGTTAAAGCCTGGCTACTGTGAAAGCCTGGCTGCTGCTGTTAAAGCTTTGCTGCTGTGAAAGCCTGGCTCCTGCTGTTAAAGCCTGGCTGCTACTGTTAAAGCCTGGCTGCTACTGTTAAAGCCTGGCTGCTACTGTTATAGCCATGCTGCTGCTGTTAAAGCCTTGCTGCTGTGAAAGCCTGGCTCCTGCTGTTAAAGCCTGGCTGCTGCTGTTAAAGCCTTGCTGCTGCTGTTAAAGCCTTGCTGCTGTGAAAGCCTGGCTGCTGCTGTTAAAGCCAGAGTGCTGCTGTTAAAGCCAGGTATCTGCTGTTAAAGCCTGGCTGGTGCTGTTAAAGCCTGGCTGCTGCTGCTAAAGCCTGGCTACTGCTGTTAAAACCTGGCTGCTGTGAAAGCCTGGCTGCTGTTAAAGCCTGGCTGCTGTGAAAGTCTGGCTTCTGCTTTTAAAGCCTGGCAACTGTGAAAGCTTGGCTGCTGTGAAAGCATGGCTGCTGTTAAAGCCTGGCTGCTGTGAAAGCCTGGCTGCTGCTGTTAAAGCTTTGCTGCTGTGAAAGCCTGGCTCCTGCTGTTAAAGCCTGGCTGCTGCTGTTAAAGCCTTGCTGCTGCTGTTAAAGCCTTGCTGCTGTGAAAGCCTGGCTGCTGCTGTTAAAGCCAGAGTGCTGCTGTTAAAGCCAGGTATCTGCTGTTAAAGCCTGGCTGGTGCTGTTAAAGCCTGGCTGCTGCTGCTAAAGCCTGGCTGCTGCTGTTAAAGCCTGGCTGCTACTGTTAAAGCCTGGTTGCTGTTAAATCCTGGCTGCTACTGTTAAAGCCTGGCTGTTGCTGTTAAAGCCTGGCTGCTGCTGTTAAAGCCTGGCTGCTGCTGTAAAAGCCTGGCTGCTGCTGTAAAAGCCTGGCTGCTGCTGTTAAAGCCTGGCTGTTGCTGTAAAAGCCTGGCTTCTGCTGTTAAAGCCTGACTGCTGTGAAAGCCTGGCTGCTGCTGTTAAAGCCTGACTGCTACTGTTAAAGCCTCGCTGCTGCTGTGAAAGCCTCGCTGCTGCGGTGTAAGCCTGGCTGCTGCTGTTAAAGCCTGACTGCTGTGAAAGCCTGGCTGCTGCTGTTAAAGCCTGACTGCTACTGTTAAAGCTTCGCTGCTAATGTTAAAGCCTCGCTGCTCCGGTGAAAGCCTGGCTGCTGCTGTTAAAGCCTGGCTACTGCTGTTAAAACCTGGCTGCTGTGAAAGCCTGGCTGCTGTTAAAGCCTGGCTGCTGTGAAAGCCTGGCTTCTGCTTTTAAAGCCTGGCAACTGTTAAAGCTTGGCTGCTGTGAAAGCATGGCTGCTGTTAAAGCCTGGCTGCTGTGAAAGCCTGGCTGCTGCTGTTAAAGCTTTGCTGCTGTGAAAGCCTGGCTCCTGCTGTTAAAGCCTGGCTGCTGCTGTTAAAGCCTTGCTGCTGCTGTTAAAGCCTTGCTGCTGTTAAAGCCAGGTATCTGCTGTTAAAGCCTGGCTGGTGCTGTTAAAGCCTGGCTGCTGCTGCTAAAGCCTGGCTGCTGCTGTTAAAGCCTGGCTGCTACTGTTAAAGCCTGGTTGCTGTTAAAGCCTGGATTCTGCTGTTAAAACCTTGCTGCTGCTGTTAAAGCCTGGCTGCTGTGAAAGCCTGGCTGCTTTTAAAGCCTGGCTACTGTGAAAGCCTGGCTGCTGCTGTTAAAGCTTTGCTGCTGTGAAAGCCTGGCTCCTGCTGTTAAAGCCTGGCTGCTACTGTTAAAGCCTGGCTGCTACTGTGAAAGCCTGGCTGCTACTGTTAAAGCCATGCTGCTGCTGTTAAAGCCTTGCTGCTGTGAAAGCCTGGCTCCTGCTGTTAAAGCCTGGCTGCTGCTGTTAAAGCCTGGTTGCTGTTAAAGCCTGGATTCTGCTGTTAAAACCTTGCTGCTGCTGTTAAAGCCTGGCTGCTGTGAAAGCCTGGCTGCTTTTAAAGCCTGGCTGCTGTTAAAGCCTGGCTGCTGCTGTTAAGGCCTGGTTGCTGTTAAAGCCTGGATTCTGCTGTTAAAACCTTGCTGCTGCTGTTAAAGCCTGGCTGCTGCTGTTAAAGCCTGGCTGCTGCTGTTAAAGCCTGGCTGCTGCTGTTAAAGCCCGGCTGCTGTTAAAGCCTCGCTGCTTTTAAAGCCTGGCTGCTGTGATAGCCTGGCTGCTGTGAAAGCCTGGCTGCTGCTGTTAAAGCCTGGCTTCTGTTAAAGCCTGGCTGCTGCTGTTAAAGCCTGGCTGCTGCTGTCAAAGCCTGGGTGCTGCTGTGAAAGCCTGGCTGCTTTTAAAGCCTTGCTGCTGCTGTGAAAACCTGGCTGCTGCTGTTAAAGCCTGGCTGCTGTGAAAGCCTGGCTGCTACTGTTAAAGCCTCGCTGCTGCTGTGAAAGCCTCGCTGCTGAGGTGAAAGCCTGGCTGCTGCTGTTAAAGCCTGACTGCTGTGAAAGCCTGGCTGCTGCTGTTAAAGCCTGACTGCTACTGTTAAAGCCTCGCTGCTGCTTTGAAAGCCTGGCTGCTGCGGTGAAAGCCTGGCTGCTGCTGTTAAAGCCTGGCTACTGCTGTTAAAACCTGGCTGCTGTGAAATTCTGGCTGCTGTTAAAGCCTGGCTGCTGTGAAAGCCTGGCTTCTGCTTTTAAAGCCTGGCAACTGTTAAAGCTTGGCTGCTGTGAAAGCATAGCTGCTGTTAAAGCCTGGTTGCTGCTATTAAAGCCTGGCTGCTGTGAAAGCCTGGCTGCTGCTTTTAAAGCTTTGCTGCTGTGAAAGCCTGGCTCCTGCTTTTAAAGCCTGGCTGCTTCTGTTAAAGCCTGGCTGCTGCTGTTAAAGCCAGGTTGCTGCTGTTAAAGCCAGGTTGCTAATGTTAAAGCCTGGCTGCTGCTGTGAAAGCCTGGCTGCCGCTGTGAAAGCCTGGCTGCTGTTAAAGCCTGGCTGCTGCTGTTAAGGCCTATTTGCTGTTAAAGCCTGGCTGGTGCTTTTAAAGCCTGGCTGCTGCTGTTAAAGCATGGCTGCTGCTGTTAAAGTCTGACTGCTGCTGTTAAAGCCTGGCTGCTACTGTTAAAGCCTCTCTGCTGCTGCTGTTAAAGCCTGGCTGCTGTGAAAGCCTGGCTGCTGCTGTTAAAGCCTGACTGCTGCTAAAGCCTGGCTGCTGCTGTTAAAGCCTGACTGCTACTGTTAAAGCCTCGCTGCTGCTGTGAAAGCCTCGCTGCTGCGGTGAAAGCCTGGCTGCTGCTGTTAAAGCCTGACTGCTACTGTTAAAGCTTCGCTGCTAATGTGAAAGCCTCGCTGCTGCGGTGAAAGCCTGGCTGCTGCTGTTAATGCCTGGCTACTGCTGTTAAAACCTGGCTGCTGTGAAAGCCTGGCTGCTGTTAAAGCCTGGCTGCTGTGAAAGCCTGGCTTCTGCTTTTAAAGCCTGGCAACTGTTAAAGCTTGGCTGCTGTGAAAGCATGGCTGCTGTTAAAGCCTGGCTACTGTGAAAGCCTGGCTGCTGCTGTTAAAGCTTTGCTGCTGTGAAAGCATGGCTCCTGCTGTTAAAGCCTGGCTGCTACTGTTAAAGCCTGGCTGCTACTGTTAAAGCCTGGCTGCTACTGTTATAGCCATGCTGCTGCTGTTAAAGCCTTGCTGCTGTGAAAGCCTGGCTGCTGCTGTTAAAGCCAGAGTGCTGCTGTTAAAGCCAGGTATCTGCTGTTAAAGCCTGGCTGGTGCTGTTAAAGCCTGGCTGCTGCTGCTAAAGCCTGGCTGCTGCTGTTAAAGCCTGGCTGCTGTTAAAGCCTGGTTGCTGTTAAAGCCTGGCTTCTGCTATTAAAGCCTGGCTGCTGCTGTTAAAGCCTGTCTGCTGCTGTTAAAGCCTGGCTGCTGTGAAAGCCTGGCTGCTGTTAAAGCCTGGCTGCTGTGAAAGCCCGGCTGCTGTTAAAGCCTTGCTGCTGTTTAAATGTGGCTGCTGCTGTTAAAGCCTGGCTGTTGCTGTTAAATCCTGGCTACTGTTAAAGCCTGGCTTCTGCATTTAACGCCTGGCTGATGCTGTGAAAGCCTGGCTGCTGCTGTTAAAGCCTGGCTGCTGCTGTTTAAGCCTGGTTGCTGTTATAGCCTGGATTCTGCTGTTAAAACCTTGCTGCTGCTGTTAAAGCCTGGCTGCTGTTAAAGCCTGCCATCTGCTGTTAAAGCCTGGCTGCTGCTGTTAAAGCCTGGCTGCTACTGTTAAAGCCTGGCTGTTGCTGTTAAAGCCTGGCTGCTGCTGTTAAAGCCTGGCTGCTGCTGTAAAAGCCTGGCTGCTGCTGTAAAAGCCTGGCTGCTGCTGTTAAAGCCTGGCTGTTGCTGTAAAAGCCTGGCTTCTGCTGTTAAAGCCTGACTGCTGTGAAAGCCTGGCTGCTGCTGTTAAAGCCTGGCTGCTGTGAAAGCCTGGCTGCTGCTGTTAAAGCCTGACTGCTGCTAAAGCCTGGCTGCTGCTGTTAAAGCCTGACTGCTACTGTTAAAGCCTCGCTGCTGCTGTGAAAGCCTCGCTGCTGCGGTGAAAGCCTGGCTGCTGCTGTTAAAGCCTGACTGCTACTGTTAAAGCTTCGCTGCTAATGTGAAAGCCTCGCTGCTGCGGTGAAAGCCTGGCTGCTGCTGTTAATGCCTGGCTACTGCTGTTAAAACCTGGCTGCTGTGAAAGCCTGGCTGCTGTTAAAGCCTGGCTGCTGTGAAAGCCTGGCTTCTGCTTTTAAAGCCTGGCAACTGTTAAAGCTTGGCTGCTGTGAAAGCATGGCTGCTGTTAAAGCCTGGCTACTGTGAAAGCCTGGCTGCTGCTGTTAAAGCTTTGCTGCTGTGAAAGCATGGCTCCTGCTGTTAAAGCCTGGCTGCTACTGTTAAAGCCTGGCTGCTACTGTTAAAGCCTGGCTGCTACTGTTATAGCCATGCTGCTGCTGTTAAAGCCTTGCTGCTGTGAAAGCCTGGCTGCTGCTGTTAAAGCCAGAGTGCTGCTGTTAAAGCCAGGTATCTGCTGTTAAAGCCTGGCTGGTGCTGTTAAAGCCTGGCTGCTGCTGCTAAAGCCTGGCTGCTGCTGTTAAAGCCTGGCTGCTGTTAAAGCCTGGTTGCTGTTAAAGCCTGGCTTCTGCTATTAAAGCCTGGCTGCTGCTGTTAAAGCCTGTCTGCTGCTGTTAAAGCCTGGCTGCTGTGAAAGCCTGGCTGCTGTTAAAGCCTGGCTGCTGTGAAAGCCCGGCTGCTGTTAAAGCCTTGCTGCTGTTTAAATGTGGCTGCTGCTGTTAAAGCCTGGCTGTTGCTGTTAAATCCTGGCTACTGTTAAAGCCTGGCTTCTGCATTTAACGCCTGGCTGATGCTGTGAAAGCCTGGCTGCTGCTGTTAAAGCCTGGCTGCTGCTGTTTAAGCCTGGTTGCTGTTATAGCCTGGATTCTGCTGTTAAAACCTTGCTGCTGCTGTTAAAGCCTGGCTGCTGTTAAAGCCTGCCATCTGCTGTTAAAGCCTGGCTGCTGCTGTTAAAGCCTGGCTGCTACTGTTAAAGCCTGGCTGTTGCTGTTAAAGCCTGGCTGCTGCTGTTAAAGCCTGGCTGCTGCTGTAAAAGCCTGGCTGCTGCTGTAAAAGCCTGGCTGCTGCTGTTAAAGCCTGGCTGTTGCTGTAAAAGCCTGGCTTCTGCTGTTAAAGCCTGACTGCTGTGAAAGCCTGGCTGCTGCTGTTAAAGCCTGACTGCTACTGTTAAAGCCTCGCTGCTGCTGTGAAAGCCTCGCTGCTGCGGTGTAAGCCTGGCTGCTGCTGTTAAAGCCTGACTGCTGTGAAAGCCTGGCTGCTGCTGTTAAAGCCTGACTGCTACTGTTAAAGCTTCGCTGCTAATGTTAAAGCCTCGCTGCTCCGGTGAAAGCCTGGCTGCTGCTGTTAAAGCCTGGCTACTGCTGTTAAAACCTGGCTGCTGTGAAAGCCTGGCTGCTGTTAAAGCCTGGCTGCTGTGAAAGCCTGGCTTCTGCTTTTAAAGCCTGGCAACTGTTAAAGCTTGGCTGCTGTGAAAGCATGGCTGCTGTTAAAGCCTGGCTGCTGTGAAAGCCTGGCTGCTGCTGTTAAAGCTTTGCTGCTGTGAAAGCCTGGCTCCTGCTGTTAAAGCCTGGCTGCTGCTGTTAAAGCCTTGCTGCTGCTGTTAAAGCCTTGCTGCTGTTAAAGCCAGGTATCTGCTGTTAAAGCCTGGCTGGTGCTGTTAAAGCCTGGCTGCTGCTGCTAAAGCCTGGCTGCTGCTGTTAAAGCCTGGCTGCTACTGTTAAAGCCTGGTTGCTGTTAAAGCCTGGATTCTGCTGTTAAAACCTTGCTGCTGCTGTTAAAGCCTGGCTGCTGTGAAAGCCTGGCTGCTTTTAAAGCCTGGCTACTGTGAAAGCCTGGCTGCTGCTGTTAAAGCTTTGCTGCTGTGAAAGCCTGGCTCCTGCTGTTAAAGCCTGGCTGCTACTGTTAAAGCCTGGCTGCTACTGTTAAAGCCTGGCTGCTACTGTTAAAGCCATGCTGCTGCTGTTAAAGCCTTGCTGCTGTGAAAGCCTGGCTCCTGCTGTTAAAGCCTGGCTGCTGCTGTTAAAGCCTGGTTGCTGTTAAAGCCTGGATTCTGCTGTTAAAACCTTGCTGCTGCTGTTAAAGCCTGGCTGCTGTGAAAGCCTGGCTGCTTTTAAAGCCTGGCTGCTGTTAAAGCCTGGCTGCTGCTGTTAAGGCCTGGTTGCTGTTAAAGCCTGGATTCTGCTGTTAAAACCTTGCTGCTGCTGTTAAAGCCTGGCTGCTGCTGTTAAAGCCTGGCTGCTGCTGTTAAAGCCTGGCTGCTGCTGTTAAAGCCCGGCTGCTGTTAAAGCCTCGCTGCTTTTAAAGCCTGGCTGCTGTGATAGCCTGGCTGCTGTGAAAGCCTGGCTGCTGCTGTTAAAGCCTGGCTTCTGTTAAAGCCTGGCTGCTGCTGTTAAAGCCTGGCTGCTGCTGTCAAAGCCTGGGTGCTGCTGTGAAAGCCTGGCTGCTTTTAAAGCCTTGCTGCTGCTGTGAAAACCTGGCTGCTGCTGTTAAAGCCTGGCTGCTGTGAAAGCCTGGCTGCTACTGTTAAAGCCTCGCTGCTGCTGTGAAAGCCTCGCTGCTGAGGTGAAAGCCTGGCTGCTGCTGTTAAAGCCTGACTGCTGTGAAAGCCTGGCTGCTGCTGTTAAAGCCTGACTGCTACTGTTAAAGCCTCGCTGCTGCTTTGAAAGCCTGGCTGCTGCGGTGAAAGCCTGGCTGCTGCTGTTAAAGCCTGGCTACTGCTGTTAAAACCTGGCTGCTGTGAAATTCTGGCTGCTGTTAAAGCCTGGCTGCTGTGAAAGCCTGGCTTCTGCTTTTAAAGCCTGGCAACTGTTAAAGCTTGGCTGCTGTGAAAGCATAGCTGCTGTTAAAGCCTGGTTGCTGCTATTAAAGCCTGGCTGCTGTGAAAGCCTGGCTGCTGCTTTTAAAGCTTTGCTGCTGTGAAAGCCTGGCTCCTGCTTTTAAAGCCTGGCTGCTTCTGTTAAAGCCTGGCTGCTGCTGTTAAAGCCAGGTTGCTGCTGTTAAAGCCTGACTGCTGTGAAAGCCTGGCTGCTGCTGTTAAAGCCTGACTGCTACTGTTAAAGCCTCTCTGCTGCTGCTGTTAAAGCCTGGCTGCTGTGAAAGCCTGGCTGCTGCTGTTAAAGCCTGACTGCTGTGAAAGCCTGGCTGCTGCTGTTAAAGCCTGACTGCTACTGTTAAAGCCTCGCTGCTGCTGTGAAAGCCTCGCTGCTGCGGTGAAAGCCTGGCTGCTGCTGTTAAAGCCTGACTGCTACTGTTAAAGCTTCGCTGCTAATGTGAAAGCCTCGCTGCTGCGGTGAAAGCCTGGCTGCTGCTGTTAATGCCTGGCTACTGCTGTTAAAACCTGGCTGCTGTGAAAGCCTGGCTGCTGTTAAAGCCTGGCTGCTGTGAAAGCCTGGCTTCTGCTTTTAAAGCCTGGCAACTGTTAAAGCTTGGCTGCTGTGAAAGCATGGCTGCTGTTAAAGCCTGGCTACTGTGAAAGCCTGGCTGCTGCTGTTAAAGCTTTGCTGCTGTGAAAGCCTGGCTCCTGCTGTTAAAGCCTGGCTGCTACTGTTAAAGCCTGGCTGCTACTGTTAAAGCCTGGCTGCTACTGTTATAGCCATGCTGCTGCTGTTAAAGCCTTGCTGCTGTGAAAGCCTGGCTCCTGCTGTTAAAGCCTGGCTGCTGCTGTTAAAGCCTTGCTGCTGCTGTTAAAGCCTTGCTGCTGTGAAAGCCTGGCTGCTGCTGTTAAAGCCAGAGTGCTGCTGTTAAAGCCAGGTATCTGCTGTTAAAGCCTGGCTGGTGCTGTTAAAGCCTGGCTGCTGCTGCTAAAGCCTGGCTACTGCTGTTAAAACCTGGCTGCTGTGAAAGCCTGGCTGCTGTTAAAGCCTGGCTGCTGTGAAAGTCTGGCTTCTGCTTTTAAAGCCTGGCAACTGTGAAAGCTTGGCTGCTGTGAAAGCATGGCTGCTGTTAAAGCCTGGCTGCTGTGAAAGCCTGGCTGCTGCTGTTAAAGCTTTGCTGCTGTGAAAGCCTGGCTCCTGCTGTTAAAGCCTGGCTGCTGCTGTTAAAGCCTTGCTGCTGCTGTTAAAGCCTTGCTGCTGTGAAAGCCTGGCTGCTGCTGTTAAAGCCAGAGTGCTGCTGTTAAAGCCAGGTATCTGCTGTTAAAGCCGGGCTGGTGCTGTTAAAGCCTGGCTGCTGCTGCTAAAGCCTGGCTGCTGCTGTTAAAGCCTGGCTGCTACTGTTAAAGCCTGGTTGCTGTTAAATCCTGGCTGCTACTGTTAAAGCCTGGCTGTTGCTGTTAAAGCCTGGCTGCTGCTGTTAAAGCCTGGCTGCTGCTGTAAAAGCCTGGCTGCTGCTGTAAAAGCCTGGCTGCTGCTGTTAAAGCCTGGCTGTTGCTGTAAAAGCCTGGCTTCTGCTGTTAAAGCCTGACTGCTGTGAAAGCCTGGCTGCTGCTGTTAAAGCCTGACTGCTACTGTTAAAGCCTCGCTGCTGCTGTGAAAGCCTCGCTGCTGCGGTGTAAGCCTGGCTGCTGCTGTTAAAGCCTGACTGCTGTGAAAGCCTGGCTGCTGCTGTTAAAGCCTGACTGCTACTGTTAAAGCTTCGCTGCTAATGTTAAAGCCTCGCTGCTCCGGTGAAAGCCTGGCTGCTGCTGTTAAAGCCTGGCTACTGCTGTTAAAACCTGGCTGCTGTGAAAGCCTGGCTGCTGTTAAAGCCTGGCTGCTGTGAAAGCCTGGCTTCTGCTTTTAAAGCCTGGCAACTGTTAAAGCTTGGCTGCTGTGAAAGCATGGCTGCTGTTAAAGCCTGGCTGCTGTGAAAGCCTGGCTGCTGCTGTTAAAGCTTTGCTGCTGTGAAAGCCTGGCTCCTGCTGTTAAAGCCTGGCTGCTGCTGTTAAAGCCTTGCTGCTGCTGTTAAAGCCTTGCTGCTGTTAAAGCCAGGTATCTGCTGTTAAAGCCTGGCTGGTGCTGTTAAAGCCTGGCTGCTGCTGCTAAAGCCTGGCTGCTGCTGTTAAAGCCTGGCTGCTACTGTTAAAGCCTGGTTGCTGTTAAAGCCTGGATTCTGCTGTTAAAACCTTGCTGCTGCTGTTAAAGCCTGGCTGCTGTGAAAGCCTGGCTGCTTTTAAAGCCTGGCTACTGTGAAAGCCTGGCTGCTGCTGTTAAAGCTTTGCTGCTGTGAAAGCCTGGCTCCTGCTGTTAAAGCCTGGCTGCTACTGTTAAAGCCTGGCTGCTACTGTTAAAGCCTGGCTGCTACTGTTAAAGCCATGCTGCTGCTGTTAAAGCCTTGCTGCTGTGAAAGCCTGGCTCCTGCTGTTAAAGCCTGGCTGCTGCTGTTAAAGCCTGGTTGCTGTTAAAGCCTGGATTCTGCTGTTAAAACCTTGCTGCTGCTGTTAAAGCCTGGCTGCTGTGAAAGCCTGGCTGCTTTTAAAGCCTGGCTGCTGTTAAAGCCTGGCTGCTGCTGTTAAGGCCTGGTTGCTGTTAAAGCCTGGATTCTGCTGTTAAAACCTTGCTGCTGCTGTTAAAGCCTGGCTGCTGCTGTTAAAGCCTGGCTGCTGCTGTTAAAGCCTGGCTGCTGCTGTTAAAGCCCGGCTGCTGTTAAAGCCTCGCTGCTTTTAAAGCCTGGCTGCTGTGATAGCCTGGCTGCTGTGAAAGCCTGGCTGCTGCTGTTAAAGCCTGGCTTCTGTTAAAGCCTGGTTGCTGCTGTTAAAGCCTGGCTGCTGCTGTCAAAGCCTGGGTGCTGCTGTGAAAGCCTGGCTGCTTTTAAAGCCTTGCTGCTGCTGTGAAAACCTGGCTGCTGCTGTTAAAGCCTGGCTGCTGTGAAAGCCTGGCTGCTACTGTTAAAGCCTCGCTGCTGCTGTGAAAGCCTCGCTGCTGAGGTGAAAGCCTGGCTGCTGCTGTTAAAGCCTGACTGCTGTGAAAGCCTGGCTGCTGCTGTTAAAGCCTGACTGCTACTGTTAAAGCCTCGCTGCTGCTTTGAAAGCCTGGCTGCTGCGGTGAAAGCCTGGCTGCTGCTGTTAAAGCCTGGCTACTGCTGTTAAAACCTGGCTGCTGTGAAATTCTGGCTGCTGTTAAAGCCTGGCTGCTGTGAAAGCCTGGCTTCTGCTTTTAAAGCCTGGCAACTGTTAAAGCTTGGCTGCTGTGAAAGCATAGCTGCTGTTAAAGCCTGGTTGCTGCTATTAAAGCCTGGCTGCTGTGAAAGCCTGGCTGCTGCTTTTAAAGCTTTGCTGCTGTGAAAGCCTGGCTCCTGCTTTTAAAGCCTGGCTGCTTCTGTTAAAGCCTGGCTGCTGCTGTTAAAGCCAGGTTGCTGCTGTTAAAGCCAGGTTGCTGCTGTTAAAGCCTGGCTGCTGCTGTGAAAGCCTGGCTGCCGCTGTGAAAGCCTGGCTGCTGTTAAAGCCTGGCTGCTGCTGTTAAGGCCTATTTGCTGTTAAAGCCTGGCTGGTGCTTTTAAAGCCTGGCTGCTGCTGTTAAAGCATGGCTGCTGCTGTTAAAGTCTGACTGCTGCTGTTAAAGCCTGGCTGCTACTGTTAAAGCCTCTCTGCTGCTGCTGTTAAAGCCTGGCTGCTGTGAAAGCCTGGCTGCTGCTGTTAAAGCCTGACTGCTGCTAAAGCCTGGCTGCTGCTGTTAAAGCCTGACTGCTACTGTTAAAGCCTCGCTGCTGCTGTGAAAGCCTCGCTGCTGCGGTGAAAGCCTGGCTGCTGCTGTTAAAGCCTGACTGCTACTGTTAAAGCTTCGCTGCTAA
Organism: Odontesthes bonariensis; assembly: GCF_027942865.1. NCBI lineage: Eukaryota > Metazoa > Chordata > Actinopteri > Atheriniformes > Atherinopsidae > Odontesthes > Odontesthes bonariensis. Next base: position 32,087,413 of record NC_134519.1, on the reverse strand, counting down.
TGTGAAAGCCTCGCTGCTGCGGTGAAAGCCTGGCTGCTGCTGTTAATGCCTGGCTACTGCTGTTAAAACCTGGCTGCTGTGAAAGCCTGGCTGCTGTTAAAGCCTGGCTGCTGTGAAAGCCTGGCTTCTGCTTTTAAAGCCTGGCAACTGTTAAAGCTTGGCTGCTGTGAAAGCATGGCTGCTGTTAAAGCCTGGCTACTGTGAAAGCCTGGCTGCTGCTGTTAAAGCTTTGCTGCTGTGAAAGCATGGCTCCTGCTGTTAAAGCCTGGCTGCTACTGTTAAAGCCTGGCTGCTACTGTTAAAGCCTGGCTGCTACTGTTATAGCCATGCTGCTGCTGTTAAAGCCTTGCTGCTGTGAAAGCCTGGCTCCTGCTGTTAAAGCCTGGCTGCTGCTGTTAAAGCCTTGCTGCTGCTGTTAAAGCCTTGCTGCTGTGAAAGCCTGGCTGCTGCTGTTAAAGCCAGAGTGCTGCTGTTAAAGCCAGGTATCTGCTGTTAAAGCCTGGCTGGTGCTGTTAAAGCCTGGCTGCTGCTGCTAAAGCCTGGCTGCTGCTGTTAAAGCCTGGCTGCTGTTAAAGCCTGGTTGCTGTTAAAGCCTGGCTTCTGCTATTAAAGCCTGGCTGCTGCTGTTAAAGCCTGTCTGCTGCTGTTAAAGCCTGGCTGCTGTGAAAGCCTGGCTGCTGTTAAAGCCTGGCTGCTGTGAAAGCCCGGCTGCTGTTAAAGCCTTGCTGCTGTTTAAATGTGGCTGCTGCTGTTAAAGCCTGGCTGTTGCTGTTAAATCCTGGCTACTGTTAAAGCCTGGCTTCTGCATTTAACGCCTGGCTGATGCTGTGAAAGCCTGGCTGCTGCTGTTAAAGCCTGGCTGCTGCTGTTTAAGCCTGGTTGCTGTTATAGCCTGGATTCTGCTGTTAAAACCTTGCTGCTGCTGTTAAAGCCTGGCTGCTGTTAAAGCCTGCCATCTGCTGTTAAAGCCTGGCTGCTGCTGTTAAAGCCTGGCTGCTACTGTTAAAGCCTGGCTGTTGCTGTTAAAGCCTGGCTGCTGCTGTTAAAGCCTGGCTGCTGCTGTAAAAGCCTGGCTGCTGCTGTAAAAGCCTGGCTGCTGCTGTTAAAGCCTGGCTGTTGCTGTAAAAGCCTGGCTTCTGCTGTTAAAGCCTGACTGCTGTGAAAGCCTGGCTGCTGCTGTTAAAGCCTGACTGCTACTGTTAAAGCCTCGCTGCTGCTGTGAAAGCCTCGCTGCTGCGGTGTAAGCCTGGCTGCTGCTGTTAAAGCCTGACTGCTGTGAAAGCCTGGCTGCTGCTGTTAAAGCCTGACTGCTACTGTTAAAGCTTCGCTGCTAATGTTAAAGCCTCGCTGCTCCGGTGAAAGCCTGGCTGCTGCTGTTAAAGCCTGGCTACTGCTGTTAAAACCTGGCTGCTGTGAAAGCCTGGCTGCTGTTAAAGCCTGGCTGCTGTGAAAGCCTGGCTTCTGCTTTTAAAGCCTGGCAACTGTTAAAGCTTGGCTGCTGTGAAAGCATGGCTGCTGTTAAAGCCTGGCTGCTGTGAAAGCCTGGCTGCTGCTGTTAAAGCTTTGCTGCTGTGAAAGCCTGGCTCCTGCTGTTAAAGCCTGGCTGCTGCTGTTAAAGCCTTGCTGCTGCTGTTAAAGCCTTGCTGCTGTTAAAGCCAGGTATCTGCTGTTAAAGCCTGGCTGGTGCTGTTAAAGCCTGGCTGCTGCTGCTAAAGCCTGGCTGCTGCTGTTAAAGCCTGGCTGCTACTGTTAAAGCCTGGTTGCTGTTAAAGCCTGGATTCTGCTGTTAAAACCTTGCTGCTGCTGTTAAAGCCTGGCTGCTGTGAAAGCCTGGCTGCTTTTAAAGCCTGGCTACTGTGAAAGCCTGGCTGCTGCTGTTAAAGCTTTGCTGCTGTGAAAGCCTGGCTCCTGCTGTTAAAGCCTGGCTGCTACTGTTAAAGCCTGGCTGCTACTGTTAAAGCCTGGCTGCTACTGTTAAAGCCATGCTGCTGCTGTTAAAGCCTTGCTGCTGTGAAAGCCTGGCTCCTGCTGTTAAAGCCTGGCTGCTGCTGTTAAAGCCTGGTTGCTGTTAAAGCCTGGATTCTGCTGTTAAAACCTTGCTGCTGCTGTTAAAGCCTGGCTGCTGTGAAAGCCTGGCTGCTTTTAAAGCCTGGCTGCTGTTAAAGCCTGGCTGCTGCTGTTAAGGCCTGGTTGCTGTTAAAGCCTGGATTCTGCTGTTAAAACCTTGCTGCTGCTGTTAAAGCCTGGCTGCTGCTGTTAAAGCCCGGCTGCTGTTAAAGCCTCGCTGCTTTTAAAGCCTGGCTGCTGTGATAGCCTGGCTGCTGTGAAAGCCTGGCTGCTGCTGTTAAAGCCTGGCTTCTGTTAAAGCCTGGCTGCTGCTGTTAAAGCCTGGCTGCTGCTGTCAAAGCCTGGGTGCTGCTGTGAAAGCCTGGCTGCTTTTAAAGCCTTGCTGCTGCTGTGAAAACCTGGCTGCTGCTGTTAAAGCCTGGCTGCTGTGAAAGCCTGGCTGCTACTGTTAAAGCCTCGCTGCTGCTGTGAAAGCCTCGCTGCTGAGGTGAAAGCCTGGCTGCTGCTGTTAAAGCCTGACTGCTGTGAAAGCCTGGCTGCTGCTGTTAAAGCCTGACTGCTACTGTTAAAGCCTCGCTGCTGCTTTGAAAGCCTGGCTGCTGCGGTGAAAGCCTGGCTGCTGCTGTTAAAGCCTGGCTACTGCTGTTAAAACCTGGCTGCTGTGAAATTCTGGCTGCTGTTAAAGCCTGGCTGCTGTGAAAGCCTGGCTTCTGCTTTTAAAGCCTGGCAACTGTTAAAGCTTGGCTGCTGTGAAAGCATAGCTGCTGTTAAAGCCTGGTTGCTGCTATTAAAGCCTGGCTGCTGTGAAAGCCTGGCTGCTGCTTTTAAAGCTTTGCTGCTGTGAAAGCCTGGCTCCTGCTTTTAAAGCCTGGCTGCTTCTGTTAAAGCCTGGCTGCTGCTGTTAAAGCCAGGTTGCTGCTGTTAAAGCCTGACTGCTGTGAAAGCCTGGCTGCTGCTGTTAAAGCCTGACTGCTACTGTTAAAGCCTCTCTGCTGCTGCTGTTAAAGCCTGGCTGCTGTGAAAGCCTGGCTGCTGCTGTTAAAGCCTGACTGCTGTGAAAGCCTGGCTGCTGCTGTTAAAGCCTGACTGCTACTGTTAAAGCCTCGCTGCTGCTGTGAAAGCCTCGCTGCTGCGGTGAAAGCCTGGCTGCTGCTGTTAAAGCCTGACTGCTACTGTTAAAGCTTCGCTGCTAATGTGAAAGCCTCGCTGCTGCGGTGAAAGCCTGGCTGCTGCTGTTAATGCCTGGCTACTGCTGTTAAAACCTGGCTGCTGTGAAAGCCTGGCTGCTGTTAAAGCCTGGCTGCTGTGAAAGCCTGGCTTCTGCTTTTAAAGCCTGGCAACTGTTAAAGCTTGGCTGCTGTGAAAGCATGGCTGCTGTTAAAGCCTGGCTACTGTGAAAGCCTGGCTGCTGCTGTTAAAGCTTTGCTGCTGTGAAAGCCTGGCTCCTGCTGTTAAAGCCTGGCTGCTACTGTTAAAGCCTGGCTGCTACTGTTAAAGCCTGGCTGCTACTGTTATAGCCATGCTGCTGCTGTTAAAGCCTTGCTGCTGTGAAAGCCTGGCTCCTGCTGTTAAAGCCTGGCTGCTGCTGTTAAAGCCTTGCTGCTGCTGTTAAAGCCTTGCTGCTGTGAAAGCCTGGCTGCTGCTGTTAAAGCCAGAGTGCTGCTGTTAAAGCCAGGTATCTGCTGTTAAAGCCTGGCTGGTGCTGTTAAAGCCTGGCTGCTGCTGCTAAAGCCTGGCTACTGCTGTTAAAACCTGGCTGCTGTGAAAGCCTGGCTGCTGTTAAAGCCTGGCTGCTGTGAAAGTCTGGCTTCTGCTTTTAAAGCCTGGCAACTGTGAAAGCTTGGCTGCTGTGAAAGCATGGCTGCTGTTAAAGCCTGGCTGCTGTGAAAGCCTGGCTGCTGCTGTTAAAGCTTTGCTGCTGTGAAAGCCTGGCTCCTGCTGTTAAAGCCTGGCTGCTGCTGTTAAAGCCTTGCTGCTGCTGTTAAAGCCTTGCTGCTGTGAAAGCCTGGCTGCTGCTGTTAAAGCCAGAGTGCTGCTGTTAAAGCCAGGTATCTGCTGTTAAAGCCTGGCTGGTGCTGTTAAAGCCTGGCTGCTGCTGCTAAAGCCTGGCTGCTGCTGTTAAAGCCTGGCTGCTACTGTTAAAGCCTGGTTGCTGTTAAATCCTGGCTGCTACTGTTAAAGCCTGGCTGTTGCTGTTAAAGCCTGGCTGCTGCTGTTAAAGCCTGGCTGCTGCTGTAAAAGCCTGGCTGCTGCTGTAAAAGCCTGGCTGCTGCTGTTAAAGCCTGGCTGTTGCTGTAAAAGCCTGGCTTCTGCTGTTAAAGCCTGACTGCTGTGAAAGCCTGGCTGCTGCTGTTAAAGCCTGACTGCTACTGTTAAAGCCTCGCTGCTGCTGTGAAAGCCTCGCTGCTGCGGTGTAAGCCTGGCTGCTGCTGTTAAAGCCTGACTGCTGTGAAAGCCTGGCTGCTGCTGTTAAAGCCTGACTGCTACTGTTAAAGCTTCGCTGCTAATGTTAAAGCCTCGCTGCTCCGGTGAAAGCCTGGCTGCTGCTGTTAAAGCCTGGCTACTGCTGTTAAAACCTGGCTGCTGTGAAAGCCTGGCTGCTGTTAAAGCCTGGCTGCTGTGAAAGCCTGGCTTCTGCTTTTAAAGCCTGGCAACTGTTAAAGCTTGGCTGCTGTGAAAGCATGGCTGCTGTTAAAGCCTGGCTGCTGTGAAAGCCTGGCTGCTGCTGTTAAAGCTTTGCTGCTGTGAAAGCCTGGCTCCTGCTGTTAAAGCCTGGCTGCTGCTGTTAAAGCCTTGCTGCTGCTGTTAAAGCCTTGCTGCTGTTAAAGCCAGGTATCTGCTGTTAAAGCCTGGCTGGTGCTGTTAAAGCCTGGCTGCTGCTGCTAAAGCCTGGCTGCTGCTGTTAAAGCCTGGCTGCTACTGTTAAAGCCTGGTTGCTGTTAAAGCCTGGATTCTGCTGTTAAAACCTTGCTGCTGCTGTTAAAGCCTGGCTGCTGTGAAAGCCTGGCTGCTTTTAAAGCCTGGCTACTGTGAAAGCCTGGCTGCTGCTGTTAAAGCTTTGCTGCTGTGAAAGCCTGGCTCCTGCTGTTAAAGCCTGGCTGCTACTGTTAAAGCCTGGCTGCTACTGTTAAAGCCTGGCTGCTACTGTTAAAGCCATGCTGCTGCTGTTAAAGCCTTGCTGCTGTGAAAGCCTGGCTCCTGCTGTTAAAGCCTGGCTGCTGCTGTTAAAGCCTGGTTGCTGTTAAAGCCTGGATTCTGCTGTTAAAACCTTGCTGCTGCTGTTAAAGCCTGGCTGCTGTGAAAGCCTGGCTGCTTTTAAAGCCTGGCTGCTGTTAAAGCCTGGCTGCTGCTGTTAAGGCCTGGTTGCTGTTAAAGCCTGGATTCTGCTGTTAAAACCTTGCTGCTGCTGTTAAAGCCTGGCTGCTGCTGTTAAAGCCTGGCTGCTGCTGTTAAAGCCTGGCTGCTGCTGTTAAAGCCCGGCTGCTGTTAAAGCCTCGCTGCTTTTAAAGCCTGGCTGCTGTGATAGCCTGGCTGCTGTGAAAGCCTGGCTGCTGCTGTTAAAGCCTGGCTTCTGTTAAAGCCTGGCTGCTGCTGTTAAAGCCTGGCTGCTGCTGTCAAAGCCTGGGTGCTGCTGTGAAAGCCTGGCTGCTTTTAAAGCCTTGCTGCTGCTGTGAAAACCTGGCTGCTGCTGTTAAAGCCTGGCTGCTGTGAAAGCCTGGCTGCTACTGTTAAAGCCTCGCTGCTGCTGTGAAAGCCTCGCTGCTGAGGTGAAAGCCTGGCTGCTGCTGTTAAAGCCTGACTGCTGTGAAAGCCTGGCTGCTGCTGTTAAAGCCTGACTGCTACTGTTAAAGCCTCGCTGCTGCTTTGAAAGCCTGGCTGCTGCGGTGAAAGCCTGGCTGCTGCTGTTAAAGCCTGGCTACTGCTGTTAAAACCTGGCTGCTGTGAAATTCTGGCTGCTGTTAAAGCCTGGCTGCTGTGAAAGCCTGGCTTCTGCTTTTAAAGCCTGGCAACTGTTAAAGCTTGGCTGCTGTGAAAGCATAGCTGCTGTTAAAGCCTGGTTGCTGCTATTAAAGCCTGGCTGCTGTGAAAGCCTGGCTGCTGCTTTTAAAGCTTTGCTGCTGTGAAAGCCTGGCTCCTGCTTTTAAAGCCTGGCTGCTTCTGTTAAAGCCTGGCTGCTGCTGTTAAAGCCAGGTTGCTGCTGTTAAAGCCAGGTTGCTGCTGTTAAAGCCTGGCTGCTGCTGTGAAAGCCTGGCTGCCGCTGTGAAAGCCTGGCTGCTGTTAAAGCCTGGCTGCTGCTGTTAAGGCCTATTTGCTGTTAAAGCCTGGCTGGTGCTTTTAAAGCCTGGCTGCTGCTGTTAAAGCATGGCTGCTGCTGTTAAAGTCTGACTGCTGCTGTTAAAGCCTGGCTGCTACTGTTAAAGCCTCTCTGCTGCTGCTGTTAAAGCCTGGCTGCTGTGAAAGCCTGGCTGCTGCTGTTAAAGCCTGACTGCTGTGAAAGCCTGGCTGCTGCTGTTAAAGCCTGACTGCTACTGTTAAAGCCTCGCTGCTGCTGTGAAAGCCTCGCTGCTGCGGTGAAAGCCTGGCTGCTGCTGTTAAAGCCTGACTGCTACTGTTAAAGCTTCGCTGCTAATGTGAAAGCCTCGCTGCTGCGGTGAAAGCCTGGCTGCTGCTGTTAATGCCTGGCTACTGCTGTTAAAACCTGGCTGCTGTGAAAGCCTGGCTGCTGTTAAAGCCTGGCTGCTGTGAAAGCCTGGCTTCTGCTTTTAAAGCCTGGCAACTGTTAAAGCTTGGCTGCTGTGAAAGCATGGCTGCTGTTAAAGCCTGGCTACTGTGAAAGCCTGGCTGCTGCTGTTAAAGCTTTGCTGCTGTGAAAGCCTGGCTCCTGCTGTTAAAGCCTGGCTGCTACTGTTAAAGCCTGGCTGCTACTGTTAAAGCCTGGCTGCTACTGTTATAGCCATGCTGCTGCTGTTAAAGCCTTGCTGCTGTGAAAGCCTGGCTCCTGCTGTTAAAGCCTGGCTGCTGCTGTTAAAGCCTTGCTGCTGCTGTTAAAGCCTTGCTGCTGTGAAAGCCTGGCTGCTGCTGTTAAAGCCAGAGTGCTGCTGTTAAAGCCAGGTATCTGCTGTTAAAGCCTGGCTGGTGCTGTTAAAGCCTGGCTGCTGCTGCTAAAGCCTGGCTACTGCTGTTAAAACCTGGCTGCTGTGAAAGCCTGGCTGCTGTTAAAGCCTGGCTGCTGTGAAAGTCTGGCTTCTGCTTTTAAAGCCTGGCAACTGTGAAAGCTTGGCTGCTGTGAAAGCATGGCTGCTGTTAAAGCCTGGCTGCTGTGAAAGCCTGGCTGCTGCTGTTAAAGCTTTGCTGCTGTGAAAGCCTGGCTCCTGCTGTTAAAGCCTGGCTGCTGCTGTTAAAGCCTTGCTGCTGCTGTTAAAGCCTTGCTGCTGTGAAAGCCTGGCTGCTGCTGTTAAAGCCAGAGTGCTGCTGTTAAAGCCAGGTATCTGCTGTTAAAGCCTGGCTGGTGCTGTTAAAGCCTGGCTGCTGCTGCTAAAGCCTGGCTGCTGCTGTTAAAGCCTGGCTGCTACTGTTAAAGCCTGGTTGCTGTTAAATCCTGGCTTCTGCTGTTAAAGCCTGGCTGCTGCTGTTAAAGCCTGTCTGCTGCTGTTAAAGCCTGGCTGCTGTGAAAGCCTGGCTGCTGTTAAAGCCTGGCTGCTGTGAAAGCCCGGCTGCTGTTAAATCCTTGCTGCTGTTTAAATGTGGCTGCTGCTGTTAAAGCCTGGCTGTTGCTGTTAAATCCTGGCTACTGTTAAAGCCTGGCTTCTGCATTTAACGCCTGGCTGATGCTGTGAAAGCCTGGCTGCTGCTGTTAAAGCCTGGCTGCTGCAGTTTAAGCCTGGTTGCTGTTATAGCCTGGATTCTGCTGTTAAAACCTTGCTGCTGCTGTTAAAGCCTGGCTGCTGTTAAAGCCTGCCATCTGCTGTTAAAGCCTGGCTGCTGCTGTTAAAGCCTGGCTGCTACTGTTAAAGCCTGGCTGTTGCTGTTAAAGCCTGGCTGCTGCTGTTAAAGCCTTGCTGCTGCTGTTAAAGCCTTGCTGCTGTGAAAGCCTGGCTGCTGCTGTTAAAGCCAGAGTGCTGCTGTTAAAGCCAGGTATCTGCTGTTAAAGCCTGGCCGGTGCTGTTAAAGCCTGGCTGCTGCTGCTAAAGCCTGGCTGCTGCTGTTAAAGCCTGGCTGCTACTGTTAAAGCCTGGTTGCTGTTAAAGCCTGGCTTCTGCTGTTAAAGCCTGGCTTCTGCTGTTAAAGCCTGGCTGCTGCTGTTAAAACCTGTCTGCTGCTGTTAAAGCCTGGCTGCTGTGAAAGCCTGGCTGCTGTTAAAGCCTGGCTGCTGTGAAAGCCCGGCTGCTGTTAAAGCCTTGCTGCTGTTTAAATGTGGCTGCTGCTGTTAAAGCCTGGCTGTTGCTGTTAAATCCTGGCTACTGTTAAAGCCTGGCTTCTGCATTTAACGCCTGGCTGATGCTGTTAAAACCTTGCTGCTGCTGTTAAAGCCTGGCTGCTGTTAAAGCCTGCCATCTGCTGTTAAAGCCTGGCTGCTGCTGTTAAAGCCTGGCTGCTACTGTTAAAGCCTGGCTGTTGCTGTTAAAGCCTGGCTGCTGCTGTTAAAGCCTGGCTGTTGCTGTTAAATCCTGGCTACTGTTAAAGCCTGGCTTCTGCATTTAACGCCTGGATTCTGCTGTTAAAACCTTGCTGCTGCTGTTAAAGCCTGGCTGCTGTTAAAGCCTGCCATCTGCTGTTAAAGCCTGGCTGCTGCTGTTAAAGCCTGGCTGCTACTGTTAAAGCCTGGCTGTTGCTGTTAAAGCCTGGCTGCTGCTGTTAAAGCCTGGCTGCTGCTGTAAAAGCCTGGCTGCTGCTGTAAAAGCCTGGCTGCTGCTGTTAAAGCCTGGCTGTTGCTGTAAAAGCCTGGCTTCTGCTGTTAAAGCCTGACTGCTGTGAAAGCCTGGCTGCTGCTGTTAAAGCCTGACTGCTACTGTTAAAGCCTCGCTGCTGCTGTGAAAGCCTCGCTGCTGCTGTGAAAGCCTCGCTGCTGCGGTGTAAGCCTGGCTGCTGCTGTTAAAGCCTGACTGCTGTGAAAGCCTGGCTGCTGCTGTTAAAGCCTGACTGCTACTGTTAAAGCTTCGCTGCTAATGTGAAAGCCTCGCTGCTCCGGTGAAAGCCTGGCTGCTGCTGTTAAAGCCTGGCTACTGCTGTTAAAACCCAGCTGCTGTGAAAGCCTGGCTGCTGTTAAAGCCTGGCTGCTGTGAAAGCCTGGCTTCTGCTTTTAAAGCCTGGCAACTGTTAAAGCTTGGCTGCTGTGAAAGCATGGCTGCTGTTAAAGCCTGGCTGCTGTGAAAGCCTGGCTGCTGCTGTTAAAGCTTTGCTACTGTGAAAGCCTGGCTCCTGCTGTTAAAGCCTGGCTAATGCTGTTAAAGCCTTGCTACTGCTGTTAAAGCCTTGCTGCTGTTAAAGCCAGGTATCTGCTGTTAAAGCCTGGCTGGTGCTGTTAAAGCCTGGCTGCTGCTGCTAAAGCCTGGCTGCTGCTGTTAAAGCCTGGCTGCTACTGTTAAAGCCTGGTTGCTGTTAAAGCCTGGATTCTGCTGTTAAAACCTTGCTGCTGCTGTTAAAGCCTGGCTGCTGTGAAAGCCTGGCTGCTTTTAAAGCCTGGCTGCTGTTAAAGCCTGGCTGCTGCTGTTAAGGCCTGGTTGCTGTTAAAGCCTGGATTCTGCTGTTAAAACCTTGCTGCTGCTGTTAAAGCCTGGCTGCTGCTGTTAAAGCCTGGCTGCTGCTGTTAAAGCCTGGCTGCTGCTGTTAAAGCCCGGCTGCTGTTAAAGCCTCGCTGCTTTTAAAGCCTGGCTGCTGTGATAGCCTGGCTGCTGTGAAAGCCTGGCTGCTGCTGTTAAAGCCTGGCTGCTGCTGTTAAAGCCTTGCTGCTGCTGTCAAAGCCTGGGTGCTGCTGTGAAAGCCTGGCTGCTTTTAAAGCCTTGCTGCTGCTGTGAAAACCTGGCTGCTGCTGTTAAAGCCTGGCTGCTGTGAAAGCCTGGCTGCTACTGTTAAAGCCTCGCTGCTGCTGTGAAAGCCTCGCTGCTGCGGTGAAAGCCTGGCTGCTGCTGTTAAAGCCTGACTGCTGTGAAAGCCTGGCTGCTGCTGTTAAAGCCTGACTGCTACTGTTAAAGCCTCGCTGCTGCTTTGAAAGCCTGGCTGCTGCGGTGAAAGCCTGGCTGCTGCTGTTAAAGCCTGGCTACTGCTGTTAAAACCTGGCTGCTGTGAAATTCTGGCTGCTGTTAAAGCCTGGCTGCTGTGAAAGCCTGGCTTCTGCTTTTAAAGCCTGGCAACTGTTAAAGCTTGGCTGCTGTGAAAGCATGGCTGCTGTTAAAGCCTGGTTGCTGCTATTAAAGCCTGGCTGCTGTGAAAGCCTGGCTGCTGCTTTTAAAGCTTTGCTGCTGTGAAAGCCTGGCTCCTGCTTTTAAAGCCTGGCTGCTTCTGTTAAAGCCTGGCTGCTGCTGTTAAAGCCAGAGTGCTGCTGTTAAAGCCAGGTTGCTGCTGTTAAAGCCAGGTTGCTGCTGTTAAAGCCTGGCTGCTGCTGTGAAAGCCTGGCTGCCGCTGTGAAAGCCTGGCTGCCGCTGTGAAAGCCTGGCTGCTGTTAAAGCCTGGCTGCTGCTGTTAAGGCCTATTTGCTGTTAAAGCCTGGCTGGTGCTTTTAAAGCCTGGCTGCTGCTGTTAAAGCATGGCTGCTGCTGTTAAAGTCTGACTGCTGCTGTTAAAGCCTGGCTGCTACTGTTAAAGCCTCGCTGCTGCTGCTGTTAAAGCCTGGCTGCTGTGAAAGCCTGGCTGCTGCTGTTAAAGCCTGACTGCTGTGAAAGCCTGGCTGCTGCTGTTAAAGCCTGACTGCTACTGTTAAAGCCTCGCTGCTGCTGTGAAAGCCTCGCTGCTGCGGTGAAAGCCTGGCTGCTGCTGTTAAAGCCTGACTGCTGTGAAAGCCTGGCTGCTGCTGTTAAAGCCTGACTGCTACTGTTAAAGCTTCGCTGCTAATGTGAAAGCTTCGCTGCTGCGGTGAAAGCCTGGCTGCTGCTGTTAATGCCTGGCTACTGCTGTTAAAGCTTGGCTGCTGTGAAAGCATGGCTGCTGTTAAAGCCTGGCTACTGTGAAAGCCTGGCTGCTGCTGTTAAAGCTTTGCTGCTGTGAAAGCCTGGCTCCTGCTGTTAAAGCCTGGCTGCTACTGTTAAAGCCTGGCTGCTACTGTTAAAGCCATGCTGCTGCTGTTAAAGCCTTGCTGCTGTGAAAGCCTGGCTCCTGCTGTTAAAGCCTGGCTGCTGCTGTTAAAGCCTTGCTGCTGCTGTTAAAGCCTTGCTGCTGTGAAAGCCTGGCTGCTGCTGTTAAAGCCAGAGTGCTGCTGTTAAAGCCAGGTATCTGCTGTTAAAGCCTGGCTGGTGCTGTTAAAGCCTGGCTGCTGCTGCTAAAGCCTGGCTACTGCTGTTAAAACCTGGCTGCTGTGAAAGCCTGGCTGCTGTTAAAGCCTGGCTGCTGTGAAAGTCTGGCTTCTGCTTTTAAAGCCTGGCAACTGTGAAAGCTTGGCTGCTGTGAAAGCATGGCTGCTGTTAAAGCCTGGCTGCTGTGAAAGCCTGGCTGCTGCTGTTAAAGCTTTGCTGCTGTGAAAGCCTGGCTCCTGCTGTTAAAGCCTTGCTGCTGGTGTTAAAGCCTTGCTGCTGTGAAAGCCTGGCTGCTGCTGTTAAAGCCAGAGTGCTGCTGTTAAAGCCAGGTATCTGCTGTTAAAGCCTGGCTGGTGCTGTTAAAGCCTGGCTGCTGCTGCTAAAGCCTGGCTGCTGCTGTTAAAGCCTGGCTGCTACTGTTAAAGCCTGGTTGCTGTTAAATCCTGGCTTCTGCTGTTAAAGCCTGGCTGCTGCTGTTAAAGCCTGTCTGCTGCTGTTAAAGCCTGGCTGCTGTGAAAGCCTGGCTGCTGTTAAAGCCTGGCTGCTGTGAAAGCCCGGCTGCTGTTAAAGCCTTGCTGCTGTTTAAATGTGGCTGCTGCTGTTAAAGCCTGGCTGTTGCTGTTAAATCCTGGCTACTGTTAAAGCCTGGCTTCTGCATTTAACGCCTGGCTGATGCTGTGAAAGCCTGGCTGCTGCTGTTAAAGCCTGGCTGCTGCTGTTTAAGCCTGGTTGCTGTTATAGCCTGGATTCTGCTGTTAAAACCTTGCTGCTGCTGTTAAAGCCTGGCTGCTGTTAAAGCCTGCCATCTGCTGTTAAAGCCTGGCTGCTGCTGTTAAAGCCTGGCTGCTACTGTTAAAGCCTGGCTGTTGCTGTTAAAGCCTGGCTGCTGCTGTTAAAGCCTTGCTGCTGCTGTTAAAGCCTTGCTGCTGTGAAAGCCTGGCTGCTGCTGTTAAAGCCAGAGTGCTGCTGTTAAAGCCAGGTATCTGCTGTTAAAGCCTGGCTGGTGCTGTTAAAGCCTGGCTGCTGCTGCTAAAGCCTGGCTGCTGCTGTTAAAGCCTGGCTGCTACTGTTAAAGCCTGGTTGCTGTTAAAGCCTGGCTTCTGCTGTTAAAGCCTGGCTTCTGCTGTTAAAGCCTGGCTGCTGCTGTTAAAGCCTGTCTGCTGCTGTTAAAGCCTGGCTGCTGTGAAAGCCTGGCTGCTGTTAAAGCCTGGCTGCTGTGAAAGCCCGGCTGCTGTTAAAGCCTTGCTGCTGTTTAAATGTGGCTGCTGCTGTTAAAGCCTGGCTGTTGCTGTTAAATCCTGGCTACTGTTAAAGCCTGGCTTCTGCATTTAACGCCTGGCTGATGCTGTGAAAGCCTGGCTGCTGCTGTTAAAGCCTGGCTGCTGCTGTTTAAGCCTGGTTGCTGTTATAGCCTGGATTCTGCTGTTAAAACCTTGCTGCTGCTGTTAAAGCCTGGCTGCTGTTAAAGCCTGCCATCTGCTGTTAAAGCCTGGCTGCTGCTGTTAAAGCCTGGCTGCTACTGTTAAAGCCTGGCTGTTGCTGTTAAAGCCTTGCTGCTGCTGTTAAAGCCTGGCTGCTGCTGTAAAAGCCTGGCTGCTGCTGTAAAAGCCTGGCTGCTGCTGTTAAAGCCTGGCTGTTGCTGTAAAAGCCTGGCTTCTGCTGTTAAAGCCTGACTGCTGTGAAAGCCTGGCTGCTACTGTTAAAGCCTGACTGCTACTGTTAAAGCCTCGCTGCTGCTGTGAAAGCCTCGCTGCTGCGGTGTAAGCCTGGCTGCTGCTGTTAAAGCCTGACTGCTGTGAAAGCCTGGCTGCTGCTGTTAAAGCCTGACTGCTACTGTTAAAGCTTCGCTGCTAATGTGAAAGCCTCGCTGCTGCGGTGAAAGCCTGGCTGCTGCTGTTAAAGCCTGGCTACTGCTGTTAAAACCTGGCTGCTGTGAAAGCCTGGCTGCTGTTAAAGCCTGGCTGCGGTGAAAGCCTGGCTTCTGCTTTTAAAGCCTGGCAACTGTTAAAGCTTGGCTGCTGTGAAAGCATGGCTGCTGTTAAAGCCTGGCTGCTGTGAAAGCCTGGCTGCTGCTGTTAAAGCTTTGCTGCTGTGAAAGCCTGGCTCCTGCTGTTAAAGCCTGGCTGCTGCTGTTAAAGCATTGCTGCTGCTGTTAAAGCCTTGCTGCTGTTAAAGCCAGGTATCTGCTGTTAAAGCCTTGCTGGTGCTGTTAAAGCCTGGTTGCTGCTGCTAAAGCCTGGCTGCTGCTGTTAAAGCCTGGCTGCTACTGTTAAAGCCTGGTTGCTGTTAAAGCCTGGATTCTGCTGTTAAAACCTTGCTGCTGCTGTTAAAGCCTGGCTGCTGTGAAAGCCTGGCTGCTTTTAAAGCCTGGCTGCTGTTAAAGCCTGGCTGCTGCTGTTAAGGCCTGGTTGCTGTTAAAGCCTGGATTCTGCTGTTAAAACCTTGCTGCTGCTGTTAAAGCCTGGCTGCTGCTGTTAAAGCCTGGCTGCTGCTGTTAAAGCCCGGCTGCTGTTAAAGCCTCGCTGCTTTTAAAGCCTGGCTGCTGTGATAGCCTGGCTGCTGTGAAAGCCTGGCTGCTGCTGTTAAAGCCTTGCTGCTGGTGTTAAAGCCTTGCTGCTGTGAAAGCCTGGCTGCTGCTGTTAAAGCCAGAGTGCTGCTGTTAAAGCCAGGTATCTGCTGTTAAAGCCTGGCTGGTGCTGTTAAAGCCTGGCTGGTGCTGTTAAAGCCTGGCTGCTGCTGCTAAAGCCTGGCTTCTGCTGTTAAAGCCTGGCTGCTACTGTTAAAGCCTTGTTGCTGTTAAAGCCTTGCTTCTGCTGTTAAAGCCTGGCTGCTGCTGTTAAAGCCTGTCTGCTGCTGTTAAAGCCTGGCTGCTGTGAAAGCCTGGCTGCTGTTAAAGCCTGGCTGCTGTGAAAGCCCGGATGCTGTTAAAGCCTTGCTGCTGTTTAAATGTGGCTGCCGCTGTTAAAGCCTGGCTGTTGCTGTTAAATCCTGGCTACTGTTAAAGCCTGGCTTCTGCATTTAACGCCTGGCTGATGCTGTGAAAGCCTGGCTGCTGCTGTTTAAGCCTGGTTGCTGTTATAGCCTGGATTCTGCTGTTAAAACCTTGCTGCTGCTGTTAAAGCCTGGCTGCTGTTAAAGCCTGCCATCTGCTGTTAAAGCCTGGCTGCTGCTGTTAAAGCCTGGCTGCTACTGTTAAAGCCTGGCTGTTGCTGTTAAAGCCTGGCTGCTGCTGTTAAAGCCTGGCTGCTGCTGTAAAAGCCTGGCTGCTGCTGTAAAAGCCTGGCTGCTGCTGTTAAAGCCTGGCTGTTGCTGTAAAAGCCTGGCTTCTGCTGTTAAAGCCTGACTGCTGTGAAAGCCTGGCTGCTGCTGTTAAAGCCTGACTGCTACTGTTAAAGCCTCGCTGCTGCTGTGAAAGCCTCACTGCTGCGGTGTAAGCCTGGCTGCTGCTGTTAAAGCCTGACTGCTGTGAAAGCCTGGCTGCTGCTGTTAAAGCCTGACTGCTACTGTTAAAGCTTCGCTGCTAATGTGAAAGCCTCGCTGCTGCGGTGAAAGCCTGGCTGCTGCTGTTAAATCCTGGCTACTGCTGTTAAAACCTGGCTGCTGTGAAAGCCTGGCTGCTGTTAAAGCCTGGCTGCGGTGAAAGCCTGGCTTCTGCTTTTAAAGCTTTGCTGCTGTGAAAGCCTGGCTCCTGCTGTTAAAGCCTGGCTGCTGCTGTTAAAGCATTGCTGCTGCTGTTAAAGCCTTGCTGCTGTTAAAGCCAGGTATCTGCTGTTAAAGCCTTGCTGGTGCTGTTAAAGCCTGGCTGCTGCTGCTAAATCCTGGCTGCTGCTGTTAAAGCCTGGCTGCTACTGTTAAAGCCTGGTTGCTGTTAAAGCCTGGATTCTGCTGTTAAAACCTTGCTGCTGCTGTTAAAGCCTGGCTGCTGTGAAAGCCTGGCTGCTGTTAAAGCCTGCCATCTGCTGTTAAAGCCTGGCTGCTGCTGTTAAAGCCTGGCTGCTACTGTTAAAGCCTGGCTGTTGCTGTTAAAGCCTGGCTGCTGCTGTTAAAGCCTTGCTGCTGCTGTTAAAGCCTTGCTGCTGTGAAAGCCTGGCTGCTGCTGTTAAAGCCAGAGTGCTGCTGTTAAAGCCAGGTATCTGCTGTTAAAGCCTGGCTGGTGCTGTTAAAGCCTGGCTGCTGCTGCTAAAGCCTGGCTGCTGCTGTTAAAGCCTGGCTGCTACTGTTAAAGCCTGGTTGCTGTTAAAGCCTGGCTTCTGCTGTTAAAGCCTGGCTTCTGCTGTTAAAGCCTGGCTGCTGCTGTTAAAGCCTGTCTGCTGCTGTTAAAGCCTGGCTGCTGTGAAAGCCTGGCTGCTGTTAAAGCCTGGCTGCTGTGAAAGCCCGGCTGCTGTTAAAGCCTTGCTGCTGTTTAAATGTGGCTGCTGCTGTTAAAGCCTGGCTGTTGCTGTTAAATCCTGGCTACTGTTAAAGCCTGGCTTCTGCATTTAACGCCTGGCTGATGCTGTGAAAGCCTGGCTGCTGCTGTTAAAGCCTGGCTGCTGCTGTTTAAGCCTGGTTGCTGTTATAGCCTGGATTCTGCTGTTAAAACCTTGCTGCTGCTGTTAAAGCCTGGCTGCTGTTAAAGCCTGCCATCTGCTGTTAAAGCCTGGCTGCTGCTGTTAAAGCCTGGCTGCTACTGTTAAAGCCTGGCTGTTGCTGTTAAAGCCTTGCTGCTGCTGTTAAAGCCTGGCTGCTGCTGTAAAAGCCTGGCTGCTGCTGTAAAAGCCTGGCTGCTGCTGTTAAAGCCTGGCTGTTGCTGTAAAAGCCTGGCTTCTGCTGTTAAAGCCTGACTGCTGTGAAAGCCTGGCTGCTACTGTTAAAGCCTGACTGCTACTGTTAAAGCCTCGCTGCTGCTGTGAAAGCCTCGCTGCTGCGGTGTAAGCCTGGCTGCTGCTGTTAAAGCCTGACTGCTGTGAAAGCCTGGCTGCTGCTGTTAAAGCCTGACTGCTACTGTTAAAGCTTCGCTGCTAATGTGAAAGCCTCGCTGCTGCGGTGAAAGCCTGGCTGCTGCTGTTAAAGCCTGGCTACTGCTGTTAAAACCTGGCTGCTGTGAAAGCCTGGCTGCTGTTAAAGCCTGGCTGCGGTGATAGCCTGGCTTCTGCTTTTAAAGCCTGGCAACTGTTAAAGCTTGGCTGCTGTGAAAGCATGGCTGCTGTTAAAGCCTGGCTGCTGTGAAAGCCTGGCTGCTGCTGTTAAAGCTTTGCTGCTGTGAAAGCCTGGCTCCTGCTGTTAAAGCCTGGCTGCTGCTGTTAAAGCATTGCTGCTGCTGTTAAAGCCTTGCTGCTGTTAAAGCCAGGTATCTGCTGTTAAAGCCTTGCTGGTGCTGTTAAAGCCTGGTTGCTGCTGCTAAAGCCTGGCTGCTGCTGTTAAAGCCTGGCTGCTACTGTTAAAGCCTGGTTGCTGTTAAAGCCTGGATTCTGCTGTTAAAACCTTGCTGCTGCTGTTAAAGCCTGGCTGCTGTGAAAGCCTGGCTGCTTTTAAAGCCTGGCTGCTGTTAAAGCCTGGCTGCTGCTGTTAAGGCCTGGTTGCTGTTAAAGCCTGGATTCTGCTGTTAAAACCTTGCTGCTGCTGTTAAAGCCTGGCTGCTGCTGTTAAAGCCTGGCTGCTGCTGTTAAAGCCCGGCTGCTGTTAAAGCCTCGCTGCTTTTAAAGCCTGGCTGCTGTGATAGCCTGGCTGCTGTGAAAGCCTGGCTGCTGCTGTTAAAGCCTTGCTGCTGGTGTTAAAGCCTTGCTGCTGTGAAAGCCTGGCTGCTGCTGTTAAAGCCAGAGTGCTGCTGTTAAAGCCAGGTATCTGCTGTTAAAGCCTGGCTGGTGCTGTTAAAGCCTGGCTGGTGCTGTTAAAGCCTGGCTGCTGCTGCTAAAGCCTGGCTTCTGCTGTTAAAGCCTGGCTGCTACTGTTAAAGCCTGGTTGCTGTTAAAGCCTGGCTTCTGCTGTTAAAGCCTGGCTGCTGCTGTTAAAGCCTGTCTGCTGCTGTTAAAGCCTGGCTGCTGTGAAAGCCTGGCTGCTGTTAAAGCCTGGCTGCTGTGAAAGCCCGGCTGCTGTTAAAGCCTTGCTGCTGTTTAAATGTGGCTGCCGCTGTTAAAGCCTGGCTGTTGCTGTTAAATCCTGGCTACTGTTAAAGCCTGGCTTCTGCATTTAACGCCTGGCTGATGCTGTGAAAGCCTGGCTGCTGCTGTTTAAGCCTGGTTGCTGTTATAGCCTGGATTCTGCTGTTAAAACCTTGCTGCTGCTGTTAAAGCCTGGCTGCTGTTAAAGCCTGCCATCTGCTGTTAAAGCCTGGCTGCTGCTGTTAAAGCCTGGCTGCTACTGTTAAAGCCTGGCTGTTGCTGTTAAAGCCTGGCTGCTGCTGTTAAAGCCTGGCTGCTGCTGTAAAAGCCTGGCTGCTGCTGTAAAAGCCTGGCTGCTGCTGTTAAAGCCTGGCTGTTGCTGTAAAAGCCTGGCTTCTGCT
Organism: Odontesthes bonariensis; assembly: GCF_027942865.1. Taxonomy (NCBI): domain Eukaryota; kingdom Metazoa; phylum Chordata; class Actinopteri; order Atheriniformes; family Atherinopsidae; genus Odontesthes; species Odontesthes bonariensis. Next base: position 32,069,419 of record NC_134519.1, on the reverse strand, counting down.
GTTAAAGCCTGACTGCTGTGAAAGCCTGGCTGCTGCTGTTAAAGCCTGACTGCTACTGTTAAAGCCTCGCTGCTGCTGTGAAAGCCTCGCTGCTGCGGTGTAAGCCTGGCTGCTGCTGTTAAAGCCTGACTGCTGTGAAAGCCTGGCTGCTGCTGTTAAAGCCTGACTGCTACTGTTAAAGCTTCGCTGCTAATGTGAAAGCCTCGCTGCTGCGGTGAAAGCCTGGCTGCTGCTGTTAAATCCTGGCTACTGCTGTTAAAACCTGGCTGCTGTGAAAGCCTGGCTGCTGTTAAAGCCTGGCTGCGGTGAAAGCCTGGCTTCTGCTTTTAAAGCTTTGCTGCTGTGAAAGCCTGGCTCCTGCTGTTAAAGCCTGGCTGCTGCTGTTAAAGCATTGCTGCTGCTGTTAAAGCCTTGCTGCTGTTAAAGCCAGGTATCTGCTGTTAAAGCCTTGCTGGTGCTGTTAAAGCCTGGCTGCTGCTGCTAAATCCTGGCTGCTGCTGTTAAAGCCTGGCTGCTACTGTTAAAGCCTGGTTGCTGTTAAAGCCTGGATTCTGCTGTTAAAACCTTGCTGCTGCTGTTAAAGCCTGGCTGCTGTGAAAGCCTGGCTGCTTTTAAAGCCTGGCTGCTGTTAAAGCCTGGCTGCTGCTGTTAAGGCCTGGTTGCTGTTAAAGCCTGGATTCTGCTGTTAAAACCTTGCTGCTGCTGTTAAAGCCTGGCTGCTGCTGTTAAAGCCTGGCTGCTGCTGTTAAAGCCCGGCTGCTGTTAAAGCCTCGCTGCTTTTAAAGCCTGGCTGCTGTGATAGCCTGGCTGCTGTGAAAGCCTGGCTGCTGCTGTTAAAGCCTTGCTGCTGGTGTTAAAGCCTTGCTGCTGTGAAAGCCTGGCTGCTGCTGTTAAAGCCAGAGTGCTGCTGTTAAAGCCAGGTATCTGCTGTTAAAGCCTGGCTGGTGCTGTTAAAGCCTGGCTGGTGCTGTTAAAGCCTGGCTGCTGCTGCTAAAGCCTGGCTGCTGCTGTTAAAGCCTGGCTGCTACTGTTAAAGCCTGGTTGCTGTTAAAGCCTGGCTTCTGCTGTTAAAGCCTGGCTGCTGCTGTTAAAGCCTGTCTGCTGCTGTTAAAGCCTGGCTGCTGTGAAAGCCTGGCTGCTGTTAAAGCCTGGCTGCTGTGAAAGCCCGGCTGCTGTTAAAGCCTTGCTGCTGTTTAAATGTGGCTGCTGCTGTTAAAGCCTGGCTGTTGCTGTTAAATCCTGGCTACTGTTAAAGCCTGGCTTCTGCATTTAACGCCTGGTTGATGCTGTGAAAGCCTGGCTGCTGCTGTTAAAGCCTGGCTGCTGCTGTTTAAGCCTGGTTGCTGTTATAGCCTGGATTCTGCTGTTAAAACCTTGCTGCTGCTGTTAAAGCCTGGCTGCTGTTAAAGCCTGCCATCTGCTGTTAAAGCCTGGCTGCTGCTGTTAAAGCCTGGCTGCTACTGTTAAAGCCTGGCTGTTGCTTTTAAAGCCTGGCTGCTGCTGTTAAAGCCTGGCTGCTGCTGTAAAAGCCTGGCTGCTGCTGTAAAAGCCTGGCTGCTGCTGTTAAAGCCTGGCTGTTGCTGTAAAAGCCTGGCTTCTGCTGTTAAAGCCTGACTGCTGTGAAAGCCTGGCTGCTGCTGTTAAAGCCTGACTGCTACTGTTAAAGCCTCGCTGCTGCTGTGAAAGCCTCGCTGCTGCGGTGTAAGCCTGGCTGCTGCTGTTAAAGCCTGACTGCTGTGAAAGCCTGGCTGCTGCTGTTAAAGCCTGACTGCTACTGTTAAAGCTTCGCTGCTAATGTGAAAGCCTCGCTGCTGCGGTGAAAGCCTGGCTGCTGCTGTTAAAGCCTGGCTACTGCTGTTAAAACCTGGCTGCTGTGAAAGCCTGGCTGCTGTTAAAGCCTGGCTGCTGTGAAAGCCTTGCTTCTGCTTTTAAAGCCTGGCAACTGTTAAAGCTTGGCTGCTGTAAAAGCATGGCTGCTGTTAAAGCCTGGCTGCTGTGAAAGCCTGGCTGCTGCTGTTAAAGCTTTGCTGCTGTGAAAGCCTGGCTCCTGCTGTTAAAGCCTGGCTGCTGCTGTTAAAGCCTTGCTGCTGCTGTTAAAGCCTTGCTGCTGTTAAAGCCAGGTATCTGCTGTTAAAGCCTGGCTGGTGCTGTTAAAGCCTGGCTGCTGCTGCTAAAGCCTGGCTGCTACTGTTAATGCCTGGCTGCTACTGTTAAAGCCTGGTTGCTGTTAAAGCCTGGATTCTGCTGTTAAAACCTTGCTGCTGCTGTTAAAGCCTGGCTGCTGTGAAAGCCTGGCTGCTTTTAAAGCCTGGCTGCTGTTAAAGCCTGGCTGCTGCTGTTAAGGCCTGGTTGCTGTTAAAGCCTGGATTCTGCTGTTAAAACCTTGCTGCTGCTGTTAAAGCCTGGCTGCTGCTGTTAAAGCCTGGCTGCTGCTGTTAAAGCCTGGCTGCTGCTGTTAAAGCCCGGCTGCTGTTAAAGCCTCGCTTCTTTTAAAGCCTGGCTGCTGTGATAGCCTGGCTGCTGTGAAAGCCTGGCTGCTGCTGTTAAAGCCTGGCTTCTGTTAAAGCCTGGCTGCTGCTGTTAAAGCCTGGCTGCTGCTGTCAAAGCCTGGGTGCTGCTGTGAAAGCCTGGCTGCTTTTAAAGCCTTGCTGCTGCTGTGAAAACCTGGCTGCTGCTGTTAAAGCCTGGCTGCTGTGAAAGCCTGGCTGCTACTGTTAAAGCCTCGCTGCTGCTGTGAAAGCCTCGCTGCTGCGGTGAAAGCCTGGCTGCTGCTGTTAAAGCCTGACTGCTGTGAAAGCCTGGCTGCTGCTGTTAAAGCCTGACTGCTACTGTTAAAGCCTCGCTGCTGCTTTGAAAGCCTGGCTGCTGCGGTGAAAGCCTGGCTGCTGCTGTTAAAGCCTGGCTACTGCTGTTAAAACCTGGCTGCTGTGAAATTCTGGCTGCTGTTAAAGCCTGGCTGCTGTGAAAGCCTGGCTTCTGCTTTTAAAGCCTGGCAACTGTTAAAGCTTGGCTGCTGTGAAAGCATGGCTGCTGTTAAAGCCTGGTTGCTGCTATTAAAGCCTGGCTGCTGTGAAAGCCTGGCTGCTGCTTTTAAAGCTTTGCTGCTGTGAAAGCCTGGCTCCTGCTTTTAAAGCCTGGCTGCTGCTGTTAAAGCCTGGCTGCTGCTGTTAAAGCCAGAGTGCTGCTGTTAAAGCCAGGTTGCTGCTGTTAAAGCCAGGTTGCTGCTGTTAAAGCTTGGCTGCTGCTGTGAAAGCCTGGCTGCCGCTGTGAAAGCCTGGCTGCTGTTAAAGCCTGGCTGCTGCTGTTAAGGCCTATTTGCTGTTAAAGCCTGGCTGGTGCTTTTAAAGCCTGGCTGCTGCTGTTAAAGCATGGCTGCTGCTGTTAAAGTCTGACTGCTGCTGTTAAAGCCTGGCTGCTACTGTTAAAGCCTCGCTGCTGCTGCTGTTAAAGCCTGGCTGCTGTGAAAGCCTGGCTGCTGCTGTTAAGGCCTGGTTGCTGTTAAAGCCTTGATTCTGCTGTTTAAACCTTGCTGCTGCTGTTAAAGCCTGGCTGCTGCTGTTAAAGCCCGGCTGCTGTTAAAGCCTCGCTGCTTTTAAAGCCTGGCTGCTGTGATAGCCTGGCTGCTGTGAAAGCCTGGCTGCTGCTGTTAAAGCCTGGCTGCTACTGTTAAAGCCAGGCTGCTTTTATAGTCTGGCTGCTGTTTAAGCCTGGCTGCTGCTGTTAAAGCCTGGCTTCTGTTAAAGCCTGGCTGCTGCTTTTAAAGCCTGGCTGCTGCTGTCAAAGCCTGGGTGCTGCTGTGAAAGCCTGGCTGCTGTTAAAGCCTTGCTGCTGCTGTGAAAACCTGGCTGCTGCTGTTAAAGCCTGGCTGCTGTTAAAGCCTGGTTGCTGCTGTTAAAGCCCGGCTGTAACTGTTAAAGCCTCGCTGCTGCTGTGAAAGCCTCGCTGCTGTTAAAGCTGGTTGCTGCTGTTAAAGCCTGGGTTAGGGTTTATATGAAGGACAAAAGAGTTTGAACTTGTTTCGACTGAAGGAATTTGTGTTTATAAGCAAAAATCCGAATTTCGTCTTAACTCCACAAAGGAAGGCTATTCCCTTATTTCTTTTTGGCCTTAAAGGTGGGGTAGGGGATCTTTTTCTGGAACATCTTTTTTACATATTGCTTGAAATACTCTTCACACCCCCATTGCAACCAATTAATTAAAAGTTTTGACACAAATATGAAAAGTATTAGTGGCCTGTAGAACGTACAATCTAGGAAAAACAGTATCCAATCATACTGAACGGACCTTTAACAATGATTGGATTCTGATGCCGTCTATCAAACTGCAATCTGCTCCTCCCTCCCCCTCCTTCCCCCTGTGCGCGTACCCTGCTCCGTGCACGAATTACGCGTCCAGAAGCTTGGCAGGAAGCTAAACTAGAGCCAGCTTGGCTAGCACCTAGCATTATTAAACGTATAGTTATCATATACTAAATACTAAATACTAAATACGGCAACGATCGATGCTTGCTGTCAGAACAGCGCTCGTGCACCTTCGTGCACCTTCGTGCTCGTGCGCGTTCATGTACTCTAGAGGCGTGCCTTCGGGGGGAAAGGGAAGAAAAGGGTTGGGACTTTTTACCTGTGTATTTTTAAAATGCAGCTTCGCTGGACTCAAAATCCAGAATCTCCTACCCTACCTTTAACTCCGCAAAGGAAAGCTTTTGCTGTGTAACTTTCTCAAACAAGGTCATTTAAAGAGGTTTTTGGTTGGAACCTACTTAGAATGGCTATATATGAAGGACAAAAGAGTTTGAACTTGTTTTTACTGAAGGAATTTGTGTTTATAAGCAAAAATCCGAATTTCGTCTTAACTCCACAAAGGAAGGCTTTTGCTGTATTTTTTTCTCAAACAAGGTCATTTAAAGAGGTTTTTGGTTGGAACTTACTTAGAATGGCTTTATATGAAGGACAAAAGAGTTTGAACTTGTTTTGACTGAAGGAATTCCTTTTATAGCAAAAATATCAATTTGGCCTTATCTCCGCAAAGGAAAGCTTTTGCTGTGTTTCTGTCTCATACAAGGTCATTTAAAGAGGTTTATACATGCAACCTACTTAGAATGGATATATATGAAGGACAAAGGAGTTTGAACTTGTTAAGACTGGAGGAATTCATTTTATAGCAAAAATACCAATTTCAAAGCCTTAACTCCACAAAGGAAAGCTTTTGCTGTTTCTTTCCCAAACAAGGTTATTTAAAGAGGTTTATGGTTGGAACCTACTTAGAATGGATTTGTATGAAGGACAAACGAGTTTAAACTTGTTAAGACTGAAGGAATTCATTTTATAGCAAAAATACCAATTTCAAAGCCTTATCTCCACAAAGGATAGCTTTTGCTGTTTCTTTCCCAAACAAGGTTATTTAAAGAGTTTATGGTTGGAACCTACTTAGAATGGATTTGTATGAAGGACAAAGGAGTTTAAACTTGTTAAGACTGAAGGAATTCATTTTATAGCAAAAATAGCAATTTTGCCTTAACTCCGCAAAGGAAAGCTTTTTCTGTTTTTCTTTCTCATACAAGGTCATTTAAAGAGGTTTATACGGAAGCGTATTGCTGCCACTCTACGGGAAAAAAAGGAGGGTCAGTATCACGTTATTACGTGAAAAGTTTAACACTATATTTATCATGTTATAACATGAAACTATCACGTTATTTCAAGATACAAATTTTCACGTTATAACGTGATATCACGTTATTTCAAGATAAGATATTTTCACTTTATAACGCGAGAGTATAGTTTTAAGATACTTTAGATCTTTAGATAGATTTAAGGGACAAGGACCCTTGATATCCCCAAAGAATAAAAAAAAATAAACATATTACAGTATGCCAAAGATATTTTCTTCCCAAAAGGACAAAATAAATTTGGAAAATTTGAAACATTTAGTCATGACATATTAGACTATCAGGAAGAAGCTATATTTGATGAAGCTATTACTGTTGGAGAACTATACAGCATACTAAAAATGGGAGTGTTGAGATTTTACTTGTGCACTAAGGCCCCAAAAGATGAGGATGATGAAGACTGTGATGGGGGACAATCAAATGTGAACATGGATGTACAACTGAATGGCATGCATGAAGAAGATGAGCAACTTATTCTAACTGTTGATACAGAGGCATTCCTAGACACCTCTGAGGTGATGCTTGGCCCCTATCTTGGAGAAACCATGGCTGGCCAAATGGATGACACATTGATATATCAGCCTGTACTGCAGGTCGATGAGGATCTTAACATCACATCAGTCCTCTTTCCCAGAACAAGCTCAGCACTCATCACTCAAGACACAGCATCTACAGGTGACAATACATCCAGCACATCTCTCCCAACAAGCACCGCAAACTTTACTCCAGAGTCAGCATCTGTAGGTGATGTAGCAAGTAGTTCCACAGCTTCATATGATGCTGTGCATATCACCATAAAACTTCATAGTCAATCTTCTGGAGGAGATGATAGACCAATTCAAAGATTCAGCACTCTCAAACACCAACTGAAATACACCTACATAGATAAAAAAGGAGCTGATGTAGATGGTGTCTCAAGGGATGTGTACGCTGCATTTTGGACAGAGCTACTGGACCACACAGCTGAAGGGGAGGACCTGAGGGTTCCATCTCTGTGTCCTAAGTGGCAAGAAGAAGAGTGGAAATCAATTGGCCGAATTCTTTTAAAGGGATTTCAAGACCATGGCTATTTTCCCTGCCGTCTTTCCCCTGCGTTCACAGTGGCACTTATTTTTGGTGAGAGTGAAGTCTCAGATGATGTGCTTTTTGAAAGTCTTCTTCTGTATGTAAGTCAATCAGACAGGAATCTGATCACCACTACCTCAAATGAAGATATTTCAGAGGACAGGAATGAGCTGATTGACCTTTTGGACCGTTTGGATGTAACAGCACTTCCAACCCAACAGAATTTAAAAGGCATCCTCCTAAAAGTGGCACACAAGCAGTTGATTCAAAAGCCAAGATATGCATCAGAAAAGATGTCCTTAATAGCTGGTTCCTGCCTAAAAGAAGCTTTTGTGAGTCCACAAGATGTCTTGCACATGTATGAAGACAAAAAGCCAACAACTAAAAAGCTTTTGAAGTTACTAGATGCCTCTCCTTCAACTCAAGCAGAGAACCAGAGCTTTCGTTATCTGCAACAGTACATAAGAGGACTGGATGATGCAGGTCTCAGAAGGATGTTAAGATTTGTCACAGGGTCAGATGTTATCTGTGTTAATAAGATTGAGATCATGTTCACGGCAGTAGATGGACTGGCACGACGACCTGTAGGTAGCGCATACCTGTGGTCCAGTTTTGGAACTGCCATGGACATATGTTTCCTATCCCGAACTACGCACTGAATTTGACAGTATACTGATTGCTGAAAGCTCCTATAAATTCAGCATAGCATAGGTTTATTATGGTGTGCTCATCTCATCCAAAGACAAACTTTAATACGGATGGTAGTGGAAGGTTGATACTTTTGAACATCTGAACAAAAATGGGGTTAAATCAGCATTTATCTGTCTTTTTTTGTTTTGAGGCATACTGTTGGATGTTTTTCCTGTTAGAGCAATATTAGCACTGCAACATATAATGTGTTTCTCTGTTGGATGTGCACTTAATGTTTATAAACAGAGGAGTATTTAAAACAAGTATTTTGTCACAACAGTTTATTTTGTGTCAGGTTTAAATTTCTAAGTCTTTTAGGATGCATGCTCTCAGGAAAAGATAGAGCTCTATAGCTTCATCTGCTGTGGTGGGTGAGTGTAAGAAGTTCTCTGCCATTATAAGGCAACACATGCTGAATACTGTTTCATCACACGGGTAAGGTCCTCTCTGTTGGCATTCTTGTTTACAAGCCTCCACTGCTTCCTGAGAGACCCCTTTCAGGTGATCTTGTCCTCCAAATAGATGAGGGATGGTGTACATGAGAATCGGACGTCCACTTGGACCTAATGCATTTCTGCTCATGCGGATGACATGGGTGTGGAAAACTCCCTGCCGGAGTCAGCGTTGTGACGTCAGCGGTGACGTACCACGCACTCGCTTGCATGCATGACTTTAACTTTCAGTGTGCTCGGGTGGCAGACACTTGCCGTTTTGCTCCAGCATCGTGTTGAAATGTTGTATTCTTTGTGTGTACGTGTGCGTTGATGACAATGTAAGTACATCTTTTATATCTGTATTTATGTTGTATTTCATCCGCTTGTGCCATACACTAGCGCAATGCACACCCTTGAACAGCGCTACGGTCAGCCACGCCAGCTTGTCCAAGGAGAGCTGAAGGCTATCCTGAACTCTCCCCCTATCAAGCCAAGTGACGCACAGGCCTTTGAGGACTTCTCATCCGCCGTCAGCACTTTAGTGGGCCTGCTAAGCACTATCGATGGTTCCTCTCGAGCTGAGCTGAGATGTGGCTCTCATGTGGACACACTGCTAAGCAAGCTACCCGCCTCATACAGAGACCGCTTTGCTGAGCATTGCATATCAAAGGGGATCATCTGCAGTGGCAGTGATCGGACATACACGCTCCCTGATTTTGCAGATTGGCTGGAACGCAAGGCGCAAGCCATACAGGTGGCAAGACGTGCTACTGAAGCCTCTAAACCTGAAGTCACTCAGCCTGAGCCCAAGTACAAGACTGCCAAGCCCCAGCAGTCTAAGTCCGCCACTATCTATGTGACTAACCAGCCTGTGAGCTCAGAGCCACCACAAAGTTCTGCCACCTCTCCAGCCAGTTCAAACCCCAGCCAGGTCTCCAAGAAGTGAGAGCGCTTTAAGCCCTATTGCCCCTACTGCTCCAACCAAGAACACTACCTCAGTGCTTGTACAGAGTTCGCCAAACTCAGCACAGCTGAGAAAGGTGCTTGGATCAAGGAGAAGAGTAAATGCTGGCGATGTGGGCGTGGACATAAGCGGAGAGCTGCACCTTAAAGAAGCCATGCTCCACCTGCCATGAGCAACACCTTCTTGTCCTGCACGAAGTGGCCACCAAAGTCTGTCAGAGCCTCTTCACGGTTACTGCATCTTCCAACATGGTGTATGTAAGCCAGTCCAGTCACTCCAGTCGTGTCATGGTGAAGGTTGTTCCTATTCAGTTACACAGCGGAGACAAGACGCTGAACACTTACGCCATACTGGATGACGGCTCTGAAAGAACCATTCTCCTTCCTGCTGCTACCAGGCGTCTTGGTTTGCATAGGGAGGATGAAATTCTGTCACTCCGTACCATCAGACAAGATGTGGTGAAGCTTAATGGAGCATCGGTGTCATTTGAGGTATGCAATCCTAACAACACTCGGGTGAAATACGCTATCAGTCATGCCTTTACTGCAGAAGAGCTAAGTCTTGCAGAGCAGTCCTGCCCTGCAGAGATGCTCAAGAAGAGGTTTGACTATCTCCGTGGAGTTCCGGTGCGAGGCTTCAGTGTAGTCCAGCCTTTACTCCTCATCGGCTCCGATCACCCACATCTGATCACTCCTGTACGTCCAATATTGAGAGGACCTCAAGGCAGTCCAGTCGCTGTATGTACCCTGCTGGGATGGACCATACAGGGACCGACCAACTTCCTGCAAAACCCCTCCACGGAGACGTCATGTCTCCATGCAGCGTTCCAGTCACCTACTCAAGACCTACACCGACATGTTGAGATGCTGTGGCAAGTAGACACCCTGCCGTTTCGGTCTGAGAAGGAGGCAACACGCTCGAAGCAAGATCAGCTAGCTGTCAACACACTGGACCAGCGAACTGTCCGTGTCACAGTAGATGGCATAGCCCGCTACGCTACACCTCTACTCCGCAAATCAGCAGCTCCTAAACTGAATGCACCTCAATCAGCGGTGATGCCTTTGCTACGCGCTACTGAGCGACGCTTAACCAGCAACCCAGATCTGGCCAAGGTCTACAACGAGGAGATACACAAGCTGGAGAGAGCTGGGTACGTCGTCAAGATCAGCAGCGACGAAGCAAGCCAGTCAAAGGAGTCCTGGTACATTCCGCACCACATTGTTCACCACAACGGGAAGGCCAGAGTGGTGTTCAACTGTTCATTCAAGTACCAGCAGACTGCCCTCAACGACATCCTACTTCTTGGACCCAACCTTGGAGCCTCACTGCTCAGCGTGCTCCTCCGGTTCAGGGAGTACCCAGTAGCCATCAGCGGAGACATCCGTGGGATGTTCCACCAACTCCGGTTACTCCCCGAAGACCAACCACTCCTTCACTTCCTGTGATGTGACATGGAGAAGGAGCGCAGCCCAGACATCTACGAATGGCGTGTTCTGGCCTTCGGTACTGCCTGCAGCCCGTGCTGTGCTATATACGCACTGCAACAGCACGTTAAGACCAACAGTGTCAGCAATGAAGAGGTCCTGAACTCAGTCTACAATGCCTTCTACGTAGATAACTGCCCCAGTCTCTCCCCACTCCACCACAGGCCAGACAGCTGATTGACGATATGAGAGTCCTGCTCGCTGCTGGTGGATTTGACATGAGGCAGTGGGCAAGCAACCGACCAGATGTCATCGCCCATCTCCCGTCAGAGGCAAGGTCTAAAGGCTGTGAATTGTGGCTAATTGCAGAGAGAGCTGATCCTCAGGAATCCACCGTAGGCCTACGGTGGCACTGCCCCTCGGATACGCTTGGCTACAAGCACCGACAACCAGCAGCATCTGAGCCCACACTGAGAAATGTGTACAGGGTTTTGGCGTCTCGGTACGACCCACTAGGGTACATTATTCCTTATACCATTCGTGCTATGGTCCTGATCCAAGCCCTTTTGGAGGCACGAGCAACAGTGGGACGAGCCCATCACCGGAGAACTCCTCTCAGTGTGGCAGACTTGGGAGAGTGAACTTCCCCACCTTCAGCACGTCAGCATGCCCCGCTGCTACATGCCAGTCAACAAGAGCGCTGACCCTTCCAATGTTGACCTACATGTCTTCTGCGACGCCGCGGAGAAGGCATACGGATCCGTTGCCTACCTTCGTATGGAAGATGCAGAAGGACAACCACATGTGTCGTTTGTTATGGCACGATCCCGGGTCGCACCACGGAAGCAGCTCTCCGTGCCCCGTCTGGAGCTCAGCACTGCATTGACCGGAGCTCAACTTGTCCAACTGCTACACTCTGAGCTCACCCTAACTATGAGGCACACAGTCATGTGGTCAGACTCCACCACAGTGCTGAGTTGGATCCACTCTGATTCAGCTCAGTACAAGGTGTTCGTCGGAACTCGCATAGCTGAAATCCAGGAGCACACCGATGCCAGTGACTGGAGGTACGTTCCCTCTGACAAGAACCCGGCCGATGACATCACTCGGGGGAAGTCACTTCATCAGCTAGCTCAACCAAACCGTTGGAACAATGGACCTGCCTTCCTGTATGAACCCCATAGCCATTGGCCAGAGAACTTAGCGGCGAGAGTGGAAGATACAGGAGAACTCAGGAAATCCATCTTCTGTGGCCAGCTTACAGTTCCTGACACCTGTACCGATCCACTGCAGTATGAGACCTGGTCTGACCTAGTGGACGCCACTTACCGGTCCTAACACGGGGCGGCCGCGGCCCCCATGTCTGCTTCAGCTCGCATAGACACAGAAGTAGCTCTCCTGAAGCGAGCGCAAGCTGACAGTTTCCCTGAGAAACTCGGCGCCCTGCAGCATGACCGCCCTCTCCGACCTAGTAGCCGCCTCATATCACTCTCACCAGAGTACGACCACACTCTGGGAGGTCGCCTACGCAAAGCTGATGATCTACCTGAAGACTCCATTCACCCCATTGTCCTTGCACCAGATCATCCCATCACGCAGCTCCTGGTGAAGGACTACGATGACCGTCTCCTGCACGTCGGTCCGGAGAGAGTCTTCGCGGAGATCAGGAGGTCATATTGGATCCTCAGAGGCCGCCAAGCCATCAGGAAGCACCAGCGACACTGTGTCGAGTGTCGCAGATGGCGAAGCAAGCCTACGATCCCCAAGATGGCCGACCTACCTGCTGCGCGCCTCCGACTCCACAAGCCTCCACCGGAGTGGACTGCTTCGGCCTGTACAGTGTCAAGATAGGACGGCGGAAAGAGAAAAGTCGGGGCATTATTTTCAAATGTCTCACGTCCCGCTGCGTCCACGAGATACTCTACGACAGAGGTACCAATTTCCGTGGCGGCGAGAAGGAGCTCCAGCAAGCTTTTGAAGCACTTGAACCATCACTCAAGGAACTGCTGGCCAAACAGTGCATCTTGTTCAAATTCAACCCCCCTCTCGCTCCACACTTTGGGGGAGTGTGGGAGAGGGAGATTAAATCGGTGAAGGCCTCCCTCCAGACCATCCTGAAGGACCAAGTCCTCCCAGAGGAAGCCCTAATGACTGTGCTCATTGAAGTTGAGGGCATCCTCAATTCTAAGCCCCTCGGCTACACATCCTCTGACTTGGCCGATCCTGACCCGATTACCCCTTTGTTACATGCTGTTTAGTTCGGTCGCCGTGTAACTTTGGGTTTCCAATTCATTTCAACGAGGAAATGTCTATTTCTTAAATGGCATGTTAAATGCTCATTTCTTGGGTTAAAATTACATGAACAGTCGGGTTTGGGAGTGCTTTGATAGTACTTTCGACCTGGAGTGTTATTCTCTGTTCTGTGAATATTTGAGGCATTATTTTAGCTTCCAAGTGGCATCGCCGTGCCTATGGTGCCATGCATTGTTCACGCGAACAGTCGTCTTGTTAGACTTTCTGACGGCAAATACCGTTTCTGCCATTTGTGGTCTTAAAGCGCCACCCTTTGGTCACTAAGTGTACTGCACTTCATTTTCTCTGTATTAATCCTATAAGTGCCTATTTCTCACTTATATTATCCTGATATTACTTGCTACTTTGCAGTAACTTGGTTTCTTGTCACATTAATGTTACTTGGTGCAATTATATTACTGTGTATATATTGTTAATGTAACTTGATGTGTATTTTGATATTACTGCTGTATATTCTGCATACTTTAGTACAATGTAGAATTTGTCTGTACAGTTTCTAAATACTCCTTTTCTGTATATGTTTATTTTACAGAAACCACACACACACACACACACACACACACACACACACTGTTCTTGATTTACCACCATACATTGGATATGTATCTGGAACCTACTTTGAAGCCTGAATGTCAATAAATCTCTCAATATCACCTGAAGTCGCAGCTGTTCTCTACACATAGTCAGTGAGGGGGAGACTAGCCATCAACGTACACGTCCGTCACAATGGGTATTCCACAGATGTGCAACTCGCTGCAGTTCTTCCTGTATAGTAAGAAAAAATATCAAGGCTAACGTTGTTACTTACAGGCATGGGATTTTTAACAGCTGCACTCTAAGGCCTACTGGCTGCAATATTGTGTAACCGTGGTGAAAACAAACAATAGCCCAAATGATTTGGTATTGGCTCTTTATTAAAGCCAAACTTCAGGACTGAAGGTATTTATAGCTATCCTACCATGGATATTGCTGTCTATATATTTTATATAAATGTTTGCATATTCATGACATTTTACATTATAACCTGGTTACATATGTATAACTATTCTACTTGACTACAAATTGTGTTGTTGTTTGTTTTTTTTAGTGCAACCGAAATTTCTTTGTAGTAATACAATGACAAATAAACTTCCATGAATCATTGAATAAATTGTGATTTTTGATTGACTGTTACGCATGTGCGGGCTCTCTGTCTCACTCTCTCTCTCTTGTGATTACTTGACCCAGAGATATAACAATTACTGACGAGGCGATGATCCGTACTCCATCGTAAGAATCTCTGCATTTCTGCCATTGTGACATTTTCTGTTCCAAAATCTGCGCGTATTCTCGAAGGTGTCCCCATCCTCCTCTCAACTTCCCTGATGAAATAACCAGCGATGATCTTGGGATTGCTGTTTGTTGAATAGGCATGAAGCCATATCATGAGTCTTGAAAAGCCATCAATTGCTCCATTTATACATACACCAAATGGTTTTGGTTTGTCATAAGAGTCAACATGCCACATAAAATTAGGCCCAGGGTTAAAGTACATGCGCCTGTTGAGGGTTTTCCCGAAGGTGTTGTGGTTTTCTTTATCCAGCAGATAGCGCCAGGGAGTCGGTGGGCTGAGTTCTTCCTTCCAACTAGACACACCTGTGGTCTATTATACCTCATCAGGAAGGAGCATTTAAGGAGCATGCTGCCAGTCCTCCAGTGCCTGAGTGTTTGCCATACCTGGTTGCTTCAGTTCCATGCCTAGTTCCTGCCTGGTTCACAGACTTCTGAAACCTAACCTTCAAGGTCCCGTCAACCCCCAGCCCAAGTTCCTGACTGGCAGCATTAGACTCCTTTCCTCGCTCCTTTGTCTAGATTGAGTCCTGTCCGCTCTCCACCATACTCCCAAGTAAGGCGCAACACCACCTACGAATCCACAGACCACCGGAAAAAGTATCCACCAGCAGCTCCCCCCTTGGAGGATCACCCCAAAAACTCCCAGTAAGCCACACTTTAAAGAAATACTGGATCCAACCAACCTTCTCCAAACTCACCCTGTTCTGTGCTCTCTCTCCTGAGGACCCGTTCCTGTGTGAAACCCCGACCCGAGTTCTGGAAATAATATCTTGTCATATTTTCACCCCTACCTGTAAATTAAACCTTTTGAAACTTCCCTGAGTCTCCTGAGAGTTTTCTGCTTGTGGGTCGGACAAAGTGGTTAAACCATGACAGCGCCGCATCAAGCGATTTCTCCGTCTTTGTTCAACACCACGGGGGTCGAGAAACTTCAACAAATGCCTCACCGTACTTAGGGTGACAACATATCCAGCTTAGATGCAGTTGAGATGGTGGAGCTTATATCCATGGAGCATTCCGTGCCCATCCAGCTGATCAATGAGGAACGACGCTACCTCAAGAGGATCAGATTCATTCTTTCTTCGATACAAACCCATGCATTTCAAAATCCTTCTTAGAGTACGCATACTAATAACAATATTATCCACTGTGTTCAATAACTGTAAAATCTCTCCATGTCTCAAACCAAGATTAAAGTATAATTCAACCTGGAGAGACTCACACGGAGAGAGAGGGAGACAATTGCAAGGTTTTATTGACAAGATTTCTTTGGCGCTCGGGCCCCAACGGAGGACATGCAAGCTGAACCGCTGTGAGCTCGAAAGTCCGGCATAGGGAGATAGATGCTGGATATCTTCCCCCCAAAAAGGGAGCCGGGGCCGAGCTGGCAAGGGACTAGCTGGAAGGTGAGGAAGGAGCCTGTGAGAAGGGTTGCCCCCCCCAAAAAAGAAACCCTCATGACAGGCTTCCATTCTGAAATATCATTTTAAGAGAGAAAGAGAAAAAGAGAGAAAGGGAGAGTGAGCCCGCCTGGGCTGCAGGGGAAGTGATTCCGCTTGGGCTGCAGGGGAAGTGAGCCCTAGTGAAGTGAGTTTATAGTGAGCTATAAACTGAGCAAGCGCTGAGCAGCGAGCACGGATTGAAGGTCTGGACGGATGTAGGAGGAGTAAGCTGCCGAAGACCAGCGACTGAGCTGTTGGAGAGATGCCTCAGGAACACCCTGGACGGCTGCGGAGGTAGCTGCCCCAATCCGAAACGAATGTCCGGAGTATTGGAGAGGGGGAAGGCCGGCTAGAGCCAGGGATTTCCTAAGGAATCTGACGAACCACGCTGCAGTCATGGGGGAGCCATTGGGAGTGAGAAACAAGGGGCCAATGGAGGGGCGGAGCTTATGGCGTTTGTCAGCAAATTTAATCATGGCTAGGAAGGGACAAAATGGGCCGCCGAGACGGGCTATGGAAACAATGGCAGGGCCTTTGCCCTTAGAATGGCATGGTTAGAGAACAGACTCGGGCAATGTACGTATATTATTAACAGGTCCTAGACTTTGGCCAACGTGTGTTGTTGTTTTTTTTTTGTTGTTTTTTTCCGTCCTTTACAAAAGGGGAAAATTCAAAGCAAAGGTTAGCAACCCTGCAACCACTGACATGGATGCAAAACACGAGTAGCTGAAAGACAAAAGTAAAGCCAGCAGATCAGCTGCTACACGGAAGCACCCATTTACTTATTAAAATATTAAGCAGCTCCGAGGGGCTAACAATTTTTTAAAATCAACAATATTTCATTGATCCGGGACAAAAGTAGCTGTGTGAGGTGCGCCCAGATACAATGAGAGGTGACTGCTGTCACACTGCCTTGGGAGCGGCTGATTGAGAATACGGTGGCATCGGTGTAAAAACAACTAATAATAAAATCTATCATGCGGCACAATACTCTGCAAACGTCCCGCAGATAAGTGTGGCCTTGTACAGGAGGCAGAAGAGTCACAACATTTGAGCAGCTGCCACCAATAAAGATTAAAGCCCTGTCTAAAGTGGCAGCGGCAGGGCGTGGGGCAGTGCCAAGGAGCATAGCCGAGCAGAGCAGGGCAGGGCACTGCATAGCAGAGCAGACCAGAGCAGGGCAGGGCAGAGTCGGGCACGCAGAGCAGAACCGGGCACAGCAGAGCAGAACTGGGCACAGGAGAGCAGAGCAGAGCAGAGTAGGGCACGGGAGAGCAGAGCAGGGCAGGGTACGGCAGAGCAGAGCAGGGCACGGCAGAGCAGGGCAGAGGAGAGCGGAGCAGAGCAGGGCAGAGCAGGGCAGAGCAGAGCAGGGCGGAGCAGGGCAGAGCAGAGCAGGGCACAGCAGAGCAGGGCACGCAGAGCAGGGCAGAGCAGGGCAGAGCAGGGCAGAGCAGGGCACAGCAGAGCAGAACCGGGCAGAGCAGAGCAAGGCATGGCAGAGCAGAGCAGAGCACGGCAGGGCATAGCAGAACCGGGCACAGCAGAGCCGGGCACAGCAGAGCAGAGCAGGGAAGGGCACAGCAGAGCAGGGTACAGCAGAGCAGGGCAGAGCAGAGCAGGGCACGCAGAGCAGGGCAGAGCAGAGCAGACCAGAGCAGGGCAGGGCAGGGCAGAGCAGAGCAGACCAGAGCAGAGCAGGACAGGGCAGACCAGAGCAGAGCAGAGCAGAGCAGAGCAGAGCAGAGCAGGGCAGAGCAGAGCAGAGCAGGGCATGGCAGAGCAGAGCAGGGCAGGGCACGGGAGAGAAGGGCAGGGCAGAGCAGAGCACGGGAGAGCAGGGCAGGGCACGGCAGAGCAGAGCAGGGCAGAGCAGAGCAGGGCAGAGCAGGGCAGGGCAGAGCAGGGCGGAGGAGAGCGGAGCAGGGCAGGGCAGAGCAGAGCATGGGAGAGCAGAGCAGGGCAGGGCACGGCAGAGCAGAGCAGGGCAGAGCAGAGCAGAGCAGAGCAGAGCAGGGCAGGGCAGGTCAGAACAGGGCACAGCGGAGCAGAGCAGGGCAGAGCAGGGCACATCAGAGCAGGACAGAGCAGAGCAGGGCACAGCAGAGCAGAACCGGGCACAGCAAAGCCGGGCAGAGCAGCGCAGGGCAGAGCAGGGCAGAGCAGGGCACAGCAGAGCAGAACCGGGCACAGCAGAGCAGAGCAAGGCATGGCAGAGCAGAGCAGGGCACAGCAGAGCAGGGCGGAGGAGAGCGGAGCAGAGCAGGGCAGAGCAGGGCACATCAGAGCAGGGCAGAGCAGAGCAGGGCACAGCAGAGCAGAACCGGGCACAGCAGAGCCGGGCACAGCAAAGCCGGGCAGAGCAGCGCAGGGCAGAGCAGGGCAGAGCAGGGCACAGCAGAGCAGAACCGGGCACAGCAGAGCAGAGCAAGGCATGGCAGAGCAGAGCAGAGCACGGCAGGAAAAAGCAGAACCGGGCACAGCAGAGCCGGGCACAGCAGAGCAGAGCAGGGAAGGGCAGAGCAGAGCAGGGCAGAGCAGAGCAGGGCAGAGCAGAGCAGGGCAGAGCAGAGCAGGGCACAGCAGGGCACAGCAGAGCAGGGCAGAGCAGAGTAGGGCAGAGCAGGGCAGAGCAGAGTAGGGCAGGGCAGAGCAGGGCAGAGCAGGGCAGGGCAGGGCAGAGCAGAGCAGAGCAGATCCGAGCAGGGCAGGGCACGGCAGAGCAGAGCAGGGCAGAGCAGAGCAGAGCAGAGCAGGGCAGGGCAGGTCAGAACAGGGCACAGCAGAGCAGGGCAGAGCAGGGCACATCAGAGCAGGACAGAGCAGAGCAGGGCACAGCAGAGCAGAACCGGGCACAGCAGAGAAGAGCAGGGCAGGGCACAGCAGAGCCGGGCACAGCAAAGCCGGGCAGAGCAGCGCAGGGCAGAGCAGGGCAGAGCAGGGCACAGCAGAGCAGAACCGGGCACAGCAGAGCAGAGCAAGGCATGGCAGAGCAGAGCAGGGCACAGCAGAGCAGGGCGGAGGAGAGCGGAGCAGAGCAGGGCAGAGCAGGGCACATCAGAGCAGGGCAGAGCAGAGCAGGGCACAGCAGAGCAGAACCGGGCACAGCAGAGAAGAGCAGGGCAGGGCAAAGCAGAACCGGGCACAGCAGAGCCGGGCACAGCAAAGCCGGGCAGAGCAGCGCAGGGCAGAGCAGGGCAGAGCAGGGCACAGCAGAGCAGAACCGGGCACAGCAGAGCAGAGCAAGGCATGGCAGAGCAGAGCAGAGCACGGCAGGAAAAAGCAGAACCGGGCACAGCAGAGCCGGGCACAGCAGAGCAGAGCAGGGAAGGGCAGAGCAGAGCAGGGCACAGCAGAGCAGGGCAGAGCAGAGCAGGGCACAGCAGAGCAGGGCAGAGCAGAGCAGGGCAGAGCAGAGCAGGGCACAGCAGGGCACAGCAGAGCAGGGCAGAGCAGAGTAGGGCAGAGCAGGGCAGAGCAGAGCAGGGCAGAGCAGGGCAGAGCAGAGTAGGGCAGGGCAGAGCAGGGCAGAGCAGGGCAGGGCAGGGCAGAGCAGAGCAGAGCAGATCCGAGCAGGGCATGGCAGAGCAGAGCAGAGCAGGCCAGAGCAGAGCAGAGCAGAGCAGGGCAGAGCAGAGCAGGGCAGGGCAGGGCAGGGCAGGGCAGAGCAGGGCACACAGAGCAGGGCACGCAGAGCAGGGCAGAGCAGGGCAGAGCAGGACACAGCAGAGCAGAGCCGGGCAGAGCAGAGCAAGGCATGGCAGAGCAGAGCACGGCAGGGCATAGCAGAACCGGGCACAGCAGAGCCGGGCACAGCAGAGCAGAGCAGGGAAGGGCAGAGCAGAGCAGGGCACAGCAGAGCAGGGCAGAGCAGAGCAGAGCAGAGCAGGGCATAGCAGGGCACAGCAGAGCAGGGCACAGCAAGGCAGAGCAGAGCAGGGCAGAGCAGAGCAGACCAGAGCAGGGCAGGGCAGGGCAGAGCAGACCAGACCAGACCAGAGCAGAGCAGGGCAGGGCAGACCAGAGCAGACCAGAGCAGAGCAGAGCAGGGCAGGGCAGAGCAGAGCAGAGCAGGGCATGGCAGAGCAGAGCAGGGCAGGGCACGGGAGAGCAGGGCAGGGCAGAGCAGAGCACGGGAGAGCAGGGCAGGGCACGGCAGAGTAGAGCAGGGCAGAGCAGGGCAGAGCAGGGCAGGGCAGAGCAGGGCGGAGGAGAGCGGAGCAGGGCAGGGCAGAGCAGAGCATGGGAGAGCAGAGCAGGGCAGGGCACGGCAGAGCAGAGCAGGGCAGAGCAGAGCAGAGCAGAGCAGAGCAGAGCAGAGCAGAGCAGGGCAGGGCAGGTCAGAACAGGGCACAGTGGAGCAGAGCAGGGCAGAGCAGGGCACATCAGAGCAGGACAGAGCAGAGCAGGGCACAGCAGAGCAGAACCGGGCACAGCAGAGAAGAGCAGGGCAGGGCAAAGCAGAACCGGGCACAGCAGAGCCGGGCACAGCAGAGCCGGGCAGAGCAGAGCAGGGCAGAGCAGGGCAGAGCAGGGCAGGTCAGAACAGGGCACAGCAGAGCAGGGCAGAGGAGAGCGGAGCAGAGCAGGGCAGAGCAGGGCACATCAGAGCAGGGCAGAGCAGAGCAGGGCACAGCAGAGCAGAACCGGGCACAGCAGAGAAGAGCAGGGCAGGGCAAAGCAGAACCGGGCACAGCAGAGCCGGGCACAGCAAAGCCGGGCAGAGCAGAGCAGGGCAGAGCAGGGCACAGCAGAGCAGAACCGGGCACAGCAGAGCAGAGCAAGGCATGGCAGAGCAGAGCAGAGCACGGCAGGAAAAAGCAGAACCAGGCACAGCAGAGCCGGGCACAGCAGAGCAGAGCAGGGAAGGGCAGAGCAGAGCAGGGCACAGCAGAGCAGGGCAGAGCAGAGCAGGGCACAGCAGGGCACAGCAGAGCAGGGCAGAGCAGAGTAGGGCAGAGCAGGGCAGAGCAGAGCAGGGCAGAGCAGGGCAGAGCAGAGTAGGGCAGGGCAGAGCAGGGCAGGGCAGGGCAGAGCAGAGCAGAGCAGATCCGAGCAGGGCATGGCAGAGCGGAGCAGGGCAGGGCACGGGAGAGCAGAGCAGAGCAGAGCAGAGCAGGGCAGAGCAGAGCAGAGCAGAGCAGGGCAGAGCAGAGCAGGGCAGGGCAGGGCAGAGCAGGGCACACAGAGCAGGGCAGGGCTGGGCAGGGCAGGGCAGGGAAAGTGTGCTGCAGCAAGACAGATT
This sequence comes from Odontesthes bonariensis, assembly GCF_027942865.1. NCBI lineage: Eukaryota > Metazoa > Chordata > Actinopteri > Atheriniformes > Atherinopsidae > Odontesthes > Odontesthes bonariensis. The sequence continues at coordinate 32,048,845 of NC_134519.1, read as the reverse complement.
AAAACAAAGGAGACATAGAACACCACATGTCTTGTTGCAATGCTGAACGGCAATAACAAGTGTGCCGCCAAACCATTGCTAGAGGAATTTCTCTCAGCTGGGAGATACTTCATACTATATTCTTGCTGTAACGCAATCAGATCAAAGGATAAAACCACGATGTTGTGTGATAATTATAAGTAAATTATTGTGCATTACCTCTAACATTTTGTTATAAAAATAAGAACGGGGCTGCTTGCCTGTGAATAGGTGTCAACATCTATCAACATGAATAGTTAGCGGGATGTAAGAAAATGCCTGCGATGGGCCAGGGCGGGCGTCGGCGAGACTGGCTGCTGCGACGGGCTGGAGGTGGGTGGAGAGAGCGGCGATGGATCGATGCAGAATATCCATGGAGGAGATGAGAGCTGCCGTGACCTGCTGGGCGTCCAGGGGAGGCAGAGCCGAAGACAGATCGGGAAGCGAGGAGGGGGGAGGGCAGAAGTCGAGGCCAGCGGGGAACCAACCGGGGCAGAATAATCCGGGCGGCTCTCGGCTGAGGTGGGCACTGAAGCCGGAGCGGAGGTACCGGAGGAGCGGGGACGGCCCCGGCGCCGCTTAGCCGGAGGCGGGAATCGTTTCCTGGATCTTTTACCAGTGGTGGGTGGGGAAGGAGGCGATGAACCACCGGATTGGAGAAGCTCTGTGAGAGAAGCGAGCTGATCGGATTTTTGCTTCTAAACACAAATTCCTTCAGTCTTAACAAGTTCAAACTTCTTTGTCCTTCATATATATCCATTCTAAGTAGATTCCATGCATAAACCTCTTTAAATGACCTTGTATGAGAAAGAAACACAAAAGCTTTCCTTTGCGGAGTTAAGACGAAATTCGGATTTTTGCTTATAAACACAAATTCCTTCTGTCAAAACAAGTTCAAACTCCTTTGTCCTTCATATATATCCATTCTAAGTAGGTTCTATGCATAAACCTCTTTAAATTACCTTGTTTGAGAAAGAAACACAGGAATAGCAATCCTTTGCGGAGTTAAGGTGAAATTGGTATTTTTGCTATGAAATTAATTCCTTCAGTTAAAACAAGTTCAAACTCCTTTGACCTTTTTGACTGAAGGAATTCATTTTATAGCAAAAATACCAATTTCGCCTTAAAGGAGAATTCCGGCCATTTTACAAACATATCCCATCTGTTGGAGACCCAGGGAAGTTTGCCAAAGGGAAAACCGCAAGAAATTTTCATGCCCGCTGCGCAAAGTTTTCCAATTGCGCTGATTTCCATGAAAGCGGGCTCTTTCGGGCAAGCGTTTAACCTTTCCTGAGGCTCTTAACGTGTATCAAAATACTTTTGACCGAATTGGCCGTGGTGTCAGTAGCAATACATTTCAACCCAGGGGCTAACCATACCATTAGCTAGCACAGACATGATACATTTTGAGATTTCAAAAACAGCGCACCTACCTCTCTCAATTTCTGTGTTCCACAGGCGTGCGCACAAATTGATCGCCGAACTCATACACTATAGTATTCCAAAATTGCTTTTTGTCCACCAAAAACGACCCACGGGAACCGAACTACACATTGCCATGTTTGTTATTGTTTCCTATCGAACAGCTGACTCGTTTCAACACCCATTGTCGCAGTGATGTCATGACGTGTCACATGACTGAAGCTGAGAGAGGTAGGGCTGTGCGATACTGCAAAATTTGGTATCGATCCAATACTAAGTAAATACAGGGCCAGTATTGCCGATACCGATACCAATGCCAATACTTTTTACTACTACCATCTAATTTTGTGTAGAGGAGATCAATGTATCATAATTTATTTAAGTGAATGCATCATCACTATGCAAATTTGAATGAAAACTTGAATTTTTATGATTATTTAATTAAATATGTAAGTTTTCCTTTAATTAATCATGTTTATGATGATAATTAACACAGGACAAAGTTTACAGGCAAATAAAAATACTTTTATTAAGGAACTCAGAAATGTTTATAGAAAACTTCAAACTTAAATTTCCCTTTTGGGGTGGCAATCTGCTGCATGTCTTCCCCATCTCTCTGCCCCCTGCTTCCTGTCTCTCTCCAACTGTCTGTCCATTAAAGGCATAAAAAGCCCCCCCCCCCAAAAAAAAAGAATTGATCTCATCACACAAGTATCGATCAATACCCAATACCAACGTTAGTATCGATTCTATCGATATTTTAAATCGATCCGCCCACCCCTAGGGAGAGGTAGGTGCGCTTTTTTTGAAATCTCAAAATGTATCATGTCTGTGCTAGCTAATGGTATGGTTAGCCCCTGGGTTGAATTGTATTGCTACTGACACCACGGCCAATTCGGTCAAAAGTAATTTGATACACGTTAAGAGCCTCAGGAAAGGTTAAACGCTTGCCCGAAAGAGCCCGTTTTCATGGAAATCAGCGCAATTGGACAACTTTGCGCAGCGGGCATGAAAATTTCTTGCGGCTTTCCCTTTGGCAAAGTTCCCTGGGTCTCCAACAGATGGGATATGTTTGTAAAATGGCCGGAATTCTCCTTTAACTCAGCAAAGGAAGGCTATTCCTGTGTTTCTGTCTCATACAAGGTCATTTAAAGAGGTTTATGCATGGAACCTACTTATAATGGATATATATGAAGGACAAAGGAGTTTGAACTTGTTAAGACTGAAGGAATTCATTTCATAGCTATATTGCAACTTCAATATTAGATTTATGAAAAATTGATTCAGTGTTTCCATAATTCTCTCCTTGTGATTCCATTTTTTCCCTCTACTTTATCTGAAAAACATTTTTTTTGCCAGTTATAGCAATTCCATCTATTCATTCATTCAGTATATTTTCCAAAGCATATTGTAGCGTTATTGGGCAATTATATATGCATCAAATATAAGGATTTATCTTAAACCTCGAATTAAGGGCACCACCTACCGTTATTTTAACTTTAAGTTACAGTCAGGGAGGAAAACTGTTAGAATCGTACGATCCCGGTCATTAGCCGTAAGCCTGCGCTCCTGCGAAAGCTTTGCGCACATACCATCCATAAAGGCACCGGACGGAACTTTGGTAACAGACCCGAAACTAATTAACCAAATGTTTCGTACATTCTATTCTAATCTATACCGTTCTGAGGTTCTCTATGACCCTATGAAATTTGAAGTATTTGTTAAAGACCTAAATCTTACCAAAGTGTTACCTCATGAGGCTTCTTGTCTTGATGCACCAATTACCCTGTCCGAACTAGAGTCGGCCTTACACAGTCTTAATAAAGGTAAATCGCTGGGCTTTGATGGGATTCCACCTGAACTGTACTTGAAATTCTGGTCTCAACTTGGCCCTTTATTGTTAAACATGATAAACCATGCGATTTCAAGTGGATCCTTTTCAAGGGATGTGAACACCGCCACGATTACATTATTGCATAAAAAGGGTAAAGATCCGAACGACTGCGCAAACTACCGTCCATTATCTCTTCTGAACACCGATATTAAATTGTTCGCCAAAATACTTGCTCTAAGATTGGAGCCACTTATGAACAAACTTATACATCCCGACCAAACAGGTTTTGTGAAATCGCGGTTATCTGCTGACAACGTTCGCAGATTATTGCATATACTTGAGCAATCTGCTGTGGCCAAATCTCCTTATGCTGTGTTATCACTAGACGCAAAAAAAGCATTTGACATTTTGGAATGGCATTATTTATGGGCTGTCCTTCGCCATATGGGTTTTGGTGTCAATTACATTAACATGATAAAAACACTTTATGCTTCTCCTTCTGCTATGGTGATGACGGGAAATATTTGTTCACCTTTATTCCCAGTGGGCCGCAGCTCCAGACAAGGATGTGTTCTTTCTCCGCTTTTGTTTGTATTATCACTTGAACCCTTGGCACAGAAGGTGCGTCAATCATCACACACTCCTATTACTGTACATGGAACGGACCATTTCATTTCTCTCTACTGGGATGATATTTTATTATACCTGGGGGATGTAACTAAATCTACTCCACATGTATTATCGATATTTAATTATTTCTCTGATATATCAGGTTACACGATTAACTGGTCTAAATCGGCTTTATTACCTCTGAACAATATTATGAAGCAAGTATCACTACCAACCAATGTGCCTGTGGTTGACCAATTTAAATACTTGGGATTATCCATTTTTCCTTTATTACAAACTACCTTGGCTTTTAACTATAATAAGACACTTAAGCAGGTGGAAAATGATCTAGCGAGATGGATGTCCATTCCCAACACATTTAGCGCACGAGTTTCAATTATTAAGATGAATATCCTTCCACGAGTTAATTTCTGCAGTACCATGTTACCCATGGCTCCCCCTCTTGGTCATTGGGAGAAATTACATAGACTGCTGTGTAATTATGTGTGGAAAGGAAAGCGCCCAAGGATTAAAATGTCTACATTGCAAAGACAGAAAGTCTCTGGTGGCCTTGGGGTCCCAAACTTTGAGCACTATTTCTGGGCTTCAACTCTTCGACCTCTCAGCACCTGGTTTAATAAGGGAGCACAAGTGGCCTGGTGACCTTTGGAGGAAAATTTGGTCAAACCACATAGGCTTGAGGATTTAATCCATTCCAATATTCCTCTTAAAATGTGTAAATCCAAGTTTGGCTCCCTTGTCTCACACCTTGTTGCCACCTGGAGAATTGTAGAATGCTATTCCAAAACCCACCTGAAATATCACTCTCACCTCCCTTTATTCAATAACTTTAATCTCTATTTGGGGAAACACCCAATTTCTTTTCCTCAGTGGAGTGATAAAGGGATTAATACCCTCTCCGACATTACATCCAATAATACATTAAGATCTTTTCAAGACTTAAAATCCCACTACAATTTACCTGGTACTTCTTTTTTCTTTTACCTACAAATTCGTAGTGCTCTTCGTGCATACGGGGTCCCCTGGGGAGAAAAACTGGAGTGTCACCCCATACAAAAGATTTGTTTATCCACCAAAGGTTTGGTTTCCAATCTATATACTCGCATTGCTGAAGGTGTGGTAAAGCCTACACAAGTTGATACGCTTTGGAGCCATGATCTTTCAATTGCACCTTCCACAATCAACTGGACAACAGTATGGCCAAAGATAGTTTTATCATCACGTAACCCTAACCATCAGATGATTCATTATAACTTTATTCACAGACTTTATACTACTCCTCTTAAATTATTTTACATGAAAAGAAAATCATCACCGACATGCGAGCTGTGCTCTTTAGGAGCTACAGGAACATTTCTACATATGGTCTGGGACTGCCCCGGGGTAAAAACATTTTGGGAAATTGTTTCTAAAAAGATTTCTTCTATTCTTGACAGTACCATCCCTTGCTCTCCAAGGATTTTGCTACTGAACGATTTTACTGAGCTAGACCTTTCCTTGATGCATCAACGCTGGTGTTTGGTAGCCCTAACTGCCGCTAAAAAAATAATCGCACAAAGATGGAAAACTCCCCATGCTTTGTCACAACAACAATGGATTAATACAGTCATAGATCTGGCTAAACTTGAGAAATCTGTGGCCAGTATGCACGGTGCTCAGAGCAAGAATATTAACTTGTGGTCCTCTTTTATTGATAGATTATTGGATTGATGGCTTGGGATGATGTCCTGTTGCTTTCTTTTTCACTTTCTTATCCTCTTCTACTTCTAGCATCTACACATCAACTATTCTGAGCTGGGTTTTTTTGGTAAACGGGGGGGGGCGTGCTGGTATGGATGTTGATTGTCGTCCATTGTCGTTTCATGTGTTGTGTATTTGTTTTTTGTTTTTTTTTGTTTGACATAAAAATACAATACAAATTTGATCACAAAAAAAGAATCGTACGATCCTGGTATGTTAAATTAATAATCAATTAATAATCAGTTAATAATCAATTAATAATCAATGTCTCATATCTCGCTACTTTCGTGAAAGTTCTCGTTTGGTTGGACAGACATTACGTAAAGAAAGCATACGACACAATCTGTGATTATAACATATATATAGATATATGAACTATTTATTAAAATGATATGACCAAAACATGAACCTTTAAAACAAACAGGAGATGCATTGAATATGGGTGATTATATAAAACACTTAGTGAATGGAAAATAAAATATGGGGAATGGGGAGATACTGGATGTATTCAAATAGTTTAGGTTGGCTGACTATTTGACGCTAAATACTGACATTTCGGATTAATTTATCATTCTGTGAAAGCCTCGAGACATCCATCAAACCCACTTTAAGGTGAAAACGGGTCGGTCTTACTGTGCTGAAGTTCTGCTTAGTCAGCTCGGAACACGGCAGCGGCCACGCGGGGTCCGAGGGGATTTCTCTTCCGCTCTCTGGGCCTTCCTGGTTGTGGTGGCTGACTTTAGCGGACTTCTCAGTTGTTTCTTTTCACCGGGAAACGGGAATGATGGTGCCGAGGGCTGTGGTTAGATGATCGAATCTTCCGAGTGTCAGTTGGTCCGTTGCTTCTCTGATGAAGTGCACTTAAGTTCACAGAAGATTAATAAAAGGTTGCTTGAGTTGGCTTTCTTGGTAGGAAAACTTCATTCTGTTCTTATCTTTGTTCGGGTCTTTCTTTCTCGTCTCCGGGGTCTCGCTGGGTTCTGGAGGGCTTCCTTCCGGTCGTCCTCTGCATCGCTCATCCTCACGTCCTTCCGCTCTCTCCTGAGATTATGGGAAAACTCCCAAACTCTGGTGAGCTCTTCTGTTCTTCTCAAACCATCTCCAACTCTCTCTGAGCAACTGTTCTCTGCTCAAATCTCCTTCTGAAACTCTGGGTTGAAACTCTTCTGGAACAAGAGGCAAGAAGCCTGTGTTTTTCGCGGGCTCCGGGTTTTGATTCTCGGAGGCGGGGCGTGACGTAAGCTTACACTACTCTTTCAGCCAATGTTATGCTTGAACTGTGGTGAATGTCTGCCTGGGTGTCTGTGTAAGATGATCTGTTTTACGTGGGGATTTCTGGATGAGACAAAGAAACTCTTATTTCTCCATTACTCCGTCTCATAGAACATTTGTCTCGGTGATTCTGAAAACACTACATCTTGTTAAGATATGCAGATTAAAGATATAACATAGACTTGCATATATAAATATATATAAAGACATCAAAATAACACACAACGTAATTGATGATTATGACTTTCAAAATTCAGATGAATATCTATGAAATCGTGACATATGAATAGTGAACCACACAATGTTGATTTTCTGTGTTAACAATGGGGATACCAAACAAATACCAAATAGATACCGAAGGGACATCGTTAAAAGTTAATAGTTGCATATATCTTGTCCATTTTACTGAGTCCTCTGGGATTTAAATATTCAACTAATCAACACTGCAGACCACTAGGGGGCAATGTGGTTCCATCAGGCAGGTTGGGCATTTTCCACCAAAATCAGTTCTTTGTCAATATTTAAGCCAGAATCGTACAAATTGTCTCTATATGCGTCTTGTGATCAAGCTGGAAACCTGAAAGAAATTATATACGGTTATCAAACACATTTAATATAGTTTTAAGATTCGACTAAAAGTGAGTCTTAGTGAAGTCTTCTCAGTTCGTGTGTAGCCATCTGGTCGGTTCTCTGGTGGGAAAGGGTGTTAAAATGTCAATTTCGATTTATGGTGAAGATAAGATATTGAGGTCTCCCACTTTTCCAACAGAGAGATCCTTTGTTCATTCGAGTTTTCCAATTTTTATGGCAAGTGTCTGTTGCTTATTTTTCACTCCCAAAAGCTCTTAAGGGTGTTGTAAATTAGGCAGTTTCTGTCTCTTTTTCCTTTGTGGAAAGAAAATGAAGATCTGGTTTTTATCCACATACGTAAACATCCCCCACAGGAATGTTGGTTTTGTCAAAGTTTGAAAAACTCTTAATCCACACGGCACTGTGACTGCTACAATATTATAGAGAACAATATGGTTAAGATGCAAAATTAAATTACTTCTATTATAAACCGAGTCTGTGGGGGGTTTTTTTGTTAGTTTGTTTTGTTTTATTTTTTACAAGACAGAACAACTAAATAAATGAACGTTCCCCAAGAGTGGTGATTCCATTTTTTCCCCATGGACAGTATGTGCTGTAACAATGCATTACTACCATGCTGTTTCAGTGTACAGCTTGGAGTTCCCTCATTAAGCCACTAAGGGGCGGCATAATATTGCCAAAACATCACAGCAAGACTCCCATTCTCACTTCAGAGTAATTTAAAGTCACTGTCCAGGACTAACTTCTTTACATTTTCAGTTTACATCTTATAAACTGCTGCAAAAGTAGAGTCTGTAGCTACCAGTGACAGCATTAGCAGGTGCATAGGAATAGATTACGCCAGGTTTGTGTTGTATTTGAGACCTGGACATCCTGAGTTTATTTCTTGGTAAAAGTTAGGAGTATGTGACATGGTTTGATTGAGCTCCGCTCTCACACTCTTGCCTCTCTCGCGCGTGGGCTCAGGAGGTTCTCGGACGCTCCACAACCTATCCAATCAGAGAGTAGATTTCCGAGCAAGCGTCCCGTTGCCATGCAGCTGCTGTAAAGACTGTCCTGTCTGTCCGGCAGCGAAGGGTGAGTCCCACAGCAAAATATTTAATTGATTTAATCATCCGATTGTTTTGTACAAAGACATTCATTCATTTGGAGTGTTGTATTTAAAAATGTAGCCTTGTCTATTTTATTAGGTACATTGTTCTAGAACCAATCGAATTAGATGTAGCAAGTGTAAAGTTTTTGGGTTTGGGATGTTCATGATTAAAATGGGACAATGCGTCAAATCTACATGGCCGGAGGCAGCCTAGTGAGAAAACTGAAAAGATCTTTATCCGACTGTCAGAGAGCTGCGGCTAAGGTAGTAACTCGGCTAGAGACACACACGCCTTCAGCCGTTTGTCCAATCCCACCCAAGGCTGATTTGCATACGACCAATGATCGCAGCTATGTAAATATTCTCCTGACTCGTATTGTCCCAGACTGTTTTAATGTGAAGTTGCCAGATTTATCTTTCAGTTGAAGCACTGTGGAGTAGAGATTAAACAAAAAAAAAGTGTGTCGAGTCGATACATACCAGGATAACACCTCAGTACGGTATCTTTTTTGCACTAAGGGGATTTGGATTTAATGTACACCATGACATTTGAGGAACTAAGTGGAGATTATTCCCAGGAAAGGTAAATACTACGGATTATTTATACATAGTTTGATGTATTTCTTTTTTATTTTACGTGCGGCACCTTGACTTTTTTTTGTGCAGCAACAATGCATGCACGAACTGTATGCATGATAGAGAGACTTGTTTAGCTATTTTTATTTCTAAGCATAGTTTAACTGTAAAACTGCTGTTGAGACGGTCGCGAGACCACTTCGGTAACTAGCTAACATTCCTCGCAACTTGGCTTTAGATGAACAAATTCAATCTTTTAACTTTATATAACCGCATTTTAGTGCCTTTTTACTTTCCAATACGTCCAAACTGACCACAGCCTCTATACTTGTCATGTAAGAACAGCGAAACTATCTTGCTCACATCTTTGAAACGTCCTCGAAATGACGCCGGTTGTTAGCAAGAAGTCTAGCGAGCAAACGTCAACCACAGAAAGGGCAGTGAAAAGTTTATGCAACGACGTTAACATGAAACTATGTGTGTGTTTTTTTTGCAGAATGGATACAGTGGCGAAAGCTTTGGAAGAAGTCCTGACCTCTGCTTTGCCACAGGGCTGCATTACAGTCGGCGTTTACGAGGCTGCCAAATCTCTCAATGTGTAAGTACACTGTCACAGGTGTCTCGCGCTGTGAACGCAACCCTGACATTTTTATAACCGTTTGCTAATCAGATTAGTATTTTAAGAAGGATATTATCCAGCCGTAATATCCAATAATACTAATACTAATCAGATTAGTATTTTAAGAAGGATATTACGGCTGGACTGTCCAGCCGTAATGTCCAGCCTGGACATGACACAACTAACAGCATCTGTGTTTTCCCTCACCTTCCACAGAGACCCTGATAATGTGGTTTTGTGCATTCTGGCTACTGATGAGGATGACGTTAAAGATGTGGCCCTGCAGATCCACTTTACACTCATTCAGGCTTTCTGCTGTGAGAATGACATCAGCATCCTGAGAGTCAACAACACCAGGCGTCTGTCAGAAATACTGGGTGGAGGAGGATGTGGAAAACAGAGTGGGGGTGAACCTGTGGACCTACACTGTGTCCTTGTCACTGTAAGTACAGTTTTTATAACAGCTTTAATGGTTTTGGTATGTTTATAATATGCATGATGTTTAGGCATGTGCACATGAGTGAAACTAATTCAAAGGAGAACTTGCCCATACTTGCCCATTCTTGTGCATTTGATAAACATGCATGACTCCTCCCTCATATGACTTCTGAAGAATTTCAGGAGAATTTTTTTTTCACACACAGGGACTGACTGGTGTATTGTAAAGATGTAAATACATATATGTATATATATATATATTTGTGTGTGTACCTAAATCAATTTTAATAATTAATTATTTTTATCTTAATGTTTTCAGAGCCCACACTCTACGTCATGGAAGGACCCTGCTTTAAGCAAACTCAACCGATTCTGCAGAGAGAGTCGCTGTATGGACCAGTGGGTGCCCATCATCAATCTGCCTGAGCGATGAGCTTCCAGCTGCATAAACCTGTTCAGAAAGGAATTCAATCTGCACAGGACAAGTGATGTGAACCCTGATGGACACATATTACCTACCAGAGATCAAATTCTGAAGCACTGCTGATGGGGAAAGGCAAAAAAGCAAGAAGAAACCCTTGCTGTCAGCATGGGATGTATTTAAAAGTTTTTTAAAAAAGCAGAGGGCTGGAATTTCCACTTTGGACAGGGCTGTTTGGAGTTGCATCTGTCAGCTTTTGCAACCAGGAAGAGATGGTGAGGGGCTTGTACTGTCATGAGTTGGAAATTATAAAAAGCCTGTGTGCTTTTTTTAATGTGAAGCTCAACACTGTACAGAAGGATTATATCATGTATTTGTTTGGTTAAATCCTCTGTTGTGAGTCTGAAAAGTGGGGAGAAGCCAGAACATGGAGCTGCTGAGTGGACCAAGGCCTCTCTGCAGAAACAAAGCACTTGTTGAAACACTGGACCTATTGCAGTTTAATTTATTTGATTAAAATGTTCATGTTGACATTGCTGTTGTCATGATTTAAAAAGGGAAGGGCTACACATCCAGTGAAGACACTTTGTATGTTTAGTGTTTCATAAACCAGCTGTTTTTTTGCCTCAAGTGAAATAGTTCCTTTGTTACAATTTTTAAGTTATTTCTAATTATATTTAAGTGTATTTATGTACTTTTTTTTTTTACCTGACTATTCGCAAGATCTGAATGCAAGACATATTAATAAAAATAATTTTTTGGAACAAAAACTTCATGTTTTGCTTCTGTTTTTTTTTCCAGTTGTGGAAATTAAGCAAAGCTGAACTGAATGCCGACCTGTAGCAGCTGTCGTAGTAAAAGAGGTGTCACGTGTGGATCACAGGGGTCATGTTGGCCGCTGTGGCCTCAGTGCCATCTCTGTGCAAAAGAGAACAATAATCTCCCAGCACAGGTTTCTGCCGTGGTCAGCAGGACCATGTGCATTCATCCAAACGGGTTTGCTTTTCACCATTACCGTGCTATTTGTCTGACCCTTTAGTTTGCATGTTCATGGACTTCCTACAAAAGGAATGAAGGAACGTTTATGAGTAAATATGTCCAGATTACCTATATTGTATTAGTCTTAAATTTTAATTATAGAAGAGTTGTATATTTAATTTAACATAAGGTGTTTTCATGCTATTCGTTTTGCAGACTAATTCTGCCCTTGGAAGCATATAATGTGGTGAAGTATACCAGAAACTGGATAACCAAGCTTACTTGGAAGACTTGTTATGGCGTCTTGGTATGCAATCTGTTGTGCAACAGTCTTGGAGTCTGAGCTACTCATGCCACTCCTCTGCTCCTTTCCAACTATCAGGTGATTTTCCTGGAGCTAAATGTGGGTGATGTCACTTGGTTGATTTAAGGCAGGCAACCCCTCTGAAAGTGCAGAGTCATGATCACGAGAGCAGAAAGCAGCTGGATGTCCTCGAGTTTCACAACTCAGCTCAGCTTTTCATGTGAGAGAAATCATGTGATGAATCATGCTTGATTCTGCTAAACTGGATGCTCTATGAAATCTGGTGGGAGGAAAGAGGATTTAGCAGTGGCAGTATTTATTTGTTTTGATTTTTCCAGTGTACCAGTCACTATTTGATGTTGTTGGTTGCATCAGGTACTCAGGTTTCCTCTTATAGCCTGTGCTGTTTGGGTGAACCAAAAATCTAAAAACTGGATGGATGGATGGATGGTCACAACAGAAAACTTGCAACACAGAAGCATGCCAGGACCTGATTCAGTTTCTCATTCTGTAGCCCTTAAGTTGGTTTTCCTTTTCATTACATTACCAAAAAGTCTTCACTGCATAATACAGACAGCTAAAGGCAACTAGATACTCAATAAAAACATAAACTGTGTATATCTTTACTGTAGTATCTGCTATCTTTTGAACAAAGACAAAGTTTTAATAGGTAATCAGTTGGAGGTTAGTATGGATGCTTTCACATAACAGAGGCAGTACTTATGAACTTTCATGCTGAAGGATCACAGACGCTGGGTGGAATACTCGATTCTCATCTAATATTTTCAATCCTATATCTTTTAAATTTCTTATTTAAATTAGTTATTAAGTCAATGTATACACGTTAGTCTGACAAAAAATTGGACCAGCTCGGGTTCCTCCCAGTCGGATTAAGACCCCGAGATAACTTGGTTGATTATCGCACTAAGTGTGCTTGTATACAGTGAATTGGGCTGGGAATTGGACTTTGCATTCTGCGCATGCTCAAGATTTTTTCCCGGGGTCGTGACCCGGAAGTCCAAGGAGACGATATTACTATTGTTGTCGCTGCCATCGGAAAGAAACAAACAATGCAATCATTATCGTTGATTTGTGGACGCCAAACTTGTTGGCCACAATTCTGTATTTGGCACAACTGGCCAGTTTTGTACAGAACAATGGCGACCCTTATTTCGAGCGGTATCGGTGCACAAAAGGTCAACTCCTTAGGCTTCATGACTCCTTCCATAATGCCACACAATTTATTAAAGAACCTGCGAGTCATGCGAAAGTTCTTTTTCCAGTCCTCGTTGTCATATTCAGTCAAAACCACTCTCTCCCACCAGTCTTTGCTTCTGATTTTCATCCAGACTTTTCGTCGAGAGCGGCGGCGGCATTTTCCCTCAATAATCATTGCAACCAAGAGCGCCGTTGTGCATCGCGTTTGTGAAATAACCATGCTCATCACAAACTAAATGTAGAGGGACATAGCTTCATCTTGCTCTAAGTTCGCCATCTTTCTTGAATGTTGTTGTTGGTGGTGGTGGTGAAGAGGTCAACCGGAAGTGGCTCTATTACCACTGGCTCTAGTTGAAATAGAATAGAATATAATAGAATAGAATAGAATGGAATAGAATAGAATAATACTTTATTTATCCCCCAATGGGGGAAATTCAAATTCGTCAAGTAGCTCAACATTTTTTAAAATATTTACAATGATTGAATTAACAACAATAAAACAACAATAATAATTCTACTACGAACTAAATAATAATAAATGACTAAATAATGGCAAAATAAACAAATAAATAAAAATCAATCAATCAATTTGAGAAGAACTCAGCAGTCACTGTTATAAAGCCTTATGGCTGTGGGAACACAGGACCTTCTGAACCTCTCAGTCCTGCAGCGCAGAGAGATGAGCCTCTCACTGCAGCTGCTCCTCTGTCCTGTCAGGATGCTGTGGAGAGGATGTTTATTATTCTCCATCACAAAATCTAACTTCCTCCTCATCCGTTTCTCCACCACAGGACCGAGAGGGTCCAGCCTTCTGCCTACAACAGAACCAGCCTTTTTCACCAGTTTGTCCAGGTGCCTACAGTTTCTGTCTGTAGTGCAACTCCCCCAGCAGACAGCAGCATAGAACAGTGCACTCTCAATGATAGTGTGATAAAACATGCACATCATATCATTGCAGACATTGAAGGACCTGAGCCGTCTCAGGAAAAAGAGATGGCTCTGGCCCCTCCTGTACACTGCGTCTATGTTGGCAGACCACTCCAGTTTATTATCCAGCACCACCCCCAGGTATTTGCAGGTCTGAAAAGTCTCTATCTCCCCTCCATCAATGCAGACTGACTGGTATGGGGTTTTAGATCTCCTGAAGTCCACCACCAGCTCTTTGGTTTTGGTGGTGTTCAGGAGCAAACAGTTCTTTTTGCTCCAGTCAGTAAAGGCCTCCACAAGGTCCCTGTACTCCTTCTCCTGTCCACCGCACACACATGCCACAACAGCCGTATCATCAGAATACTTCTGAATGTGGCAGGACTCTGAGTTGTACCTGAAGTCTGATGTGTACAGGGTGAAAAGGAAAGGAGCCAAAACAGTACCCTGCGGAGCCCCAGTACTGCATTCCAGTGTTCCAGAAACACATTTCCCCATCCTGACATACTGTGGTCTGGCAGACAAATAGTCTATAATCCATGATGTCAGGGAGGGGGCCACACCCATACAGAGCAGCTTGTCTTTCAGTATGGGAGGCCGTATGGTGTTGAAGGCACTGGAGAAGTCAAAGAACATGACTCTCACATATGAACCAGGCACATCCAGATAAGTATATGCCCGATGCAACATGTACAGAATCGCGTCTTCCACTCCTATGTGTTTCTGGTAGGCAAACTGGAGGGGGTCAAGAGCCAACCTGCAATCTCATGCGACGAACAATGAGTCTCTCCAAGGTCTTCATGATATGAGATGTCAGAGCCACCGGTCTGTAGTCATTCAGCTCCACCGGTTGCCCTAATTTGGGCACCGGTATGAGACAAGAAGTTTTCCACAGCACTGGGACTTTTTCCATCTGAATGCTCATATTGAAGAGCCTCTGAAGAGGGACTGCTAATTGACCAGCACAGTCCCTCAGAAGCCTTGGACAGACTCCATCTGGGCCTGAAGCCCTCCCTGGCTTTAGTCTCCTGAGCTCAGCTCCAACCTCCTCTATAGTTAGACACAGAAGTTGTAGCGGAGGGATGGCGACAGGAGTGATGTTGCTATCAACCATAGAGATGGGGGTGCAGCTGGACAGAGGAGGGCTAGTGGTGGGAGTTGCTGCAGAGGTGGAGGAGCAGCTGGACCGAGGAGGCCAGGCGGTGGGAGCAGCCACAGAGGTGGATGTGCAGCTGGGCTCTGGATGCCTGGTGGTGGAAGCTGCCGCAGAGGTGGAGGTGCAGCTGGGCTGATGAGGCCAGGCAGTGGGAGCTGCCGCACAGATGGAGGTGTGGCTGGGTTGAGAAGGCCTGGCAGTGGAAGCTGCCGTAGAGGTGGAGGTGCAGCTGGGCTGATGAGGCCAGGCGGTGGGAGCTGCCGCACAGATGGAGGTGTGGCTTGGCTCAGGAGACCAGGCGGTGGAAGTTGCTGTAGAGGTGGAGGTACAAGTGGACAGAAGAAGCTTGTTGGTGACAGCAGAGGTAGAGGTGCAGTCAGGCGGAGGAGGAGGCTTGGCGATGCAGGTTGCCATTGAGGTGGAAGTACAGCAGGGCAGGGGAAGCAGTATAGAGGAAGCAGCTGTAGTGGTGGGGGTGGAGGGAGCAGCAGCAGAGGAGGGAAAAGCCACACTGTCAAACCTGTTGTAATAATGGTTGAAAGTGTTGGCTCTGTCCACATCACCTTCTACAGACTGAGAGTTCTTCAGTCTGTATCCAGTGATGGTCCTCATGCCCCTCCACACCTCCTTGGTGTTATTGTTCTCCAGCTGTCTCTCCACCTTTTTCTTGTACTCCACCTTAGCTCGACGTAATGTCTTTTTAAGCTCCTGTTGTACACTCCTCCGCCTTTCTCTATCCCCATTCTGGAACGCCCTCCTTTTCTGGTTCAGGAGGTCTTTGATGTCACTGGTGATCCATGGTTTGTTATTTGGATAGCACCTTACAGTCCTGACTGGAATCACAGTGTCCCTACAGAAGTTAATGTAGTCTGTGATGGTGCTGACCCTCCTGTCCATGTCAATGTCCATTTCTTCTTCCTCCAGCAGTACAGCCCAGTCTGTGACATCAAAGCAGTCTCTCAATGCATCACTCGCCTCTGGTGACCACTTCCTGAAAGATCTGGTAGTAACAGGAAGTCTTTGTACACACGGTCTGTATGTGGGTTGTAGATAGACCATGCTGTGATCAGATCTACCCAGTGGTGGAAGAGACACTGCCTGTAAGCCTCCTTCACGTTAGCATGGAACAGATCTAATGTCTTTTCTCCACGTGTTGGACAGTCCACATACTGTACAAAGCCAGTCAGGCAGGAGGATAGAGAGACGTGGTTGAAATCCCCTGTGATTGCAATGAATGCCTCAGGATGCTGGGTCTGTATCCTAGCAACGGCGTCATGGATGACATCACACGCCGTTACAGGTGCCGCCCTCGGTGGAATGTAAACAACGATGACGACTGTGTATGGGAACTCTCTGGGCGCATAGAATGCACGGAAACCAACTGACAGCAGTTCGATGTCTAGACAACAAACCCTCTCCTTAACGGTCACATTGCGGGGGTTTACCCATCTCTGATTAAAGAACAGTATAACACCCCCGCCTTTCCGCTTACCGCCGCTCGTACTCGGGTCTCGATCCGCTCGTACGGCTGTGAAGCCGGGTATGTCCACACATGAGTCTGGTGTGTTGTCGTTCAGCCAGGACTCAGACAGACAGATCAAACTGCTCTCCTTATACAGCCGTTGGTTCCGCACAAGCGCCTCTAACTCATCACACTTGTTTGGTAGTAGTAGGTCAAGGTTAATGGGATAATCATAATCATAATTTGAGAGGCTCCAGAGCTTATTGTATAACTTGAAACATTGGGCCTCATGTAAGAATATTTTCGTATTTTTATTCTAAATTTCTCTTACTTTTTTCGTACGAAGGTCTCATACGAACACGCCACGTCAGATTCAACAAACGCTCTTAACTTCGGGAAAAGTGTGTAAACGACCTGCTTTGTTTAATCCATTTTTGGTTATTGGTGTGGTTATTTCCTTTTAATCATGTTTAATTACATGTTTAGGAATAGCCGTTTATGATTTTTAGGCAGTAAATGCATCCTCTGACCGGGAGCTGCACCAGCCAATCGGCTGCTGCAGCGGCCCCACACTAATTGACAGGTAGCCGGAAGTGGGTGGACTGTTCCCTTCAAAAAGGACGCTGAAACACCAGAGCGCAGGAGAGCTCAGGGAGCAGGGCAGGAAAGAGCACAGTGGCGGCGGCGAGCCGAGAGAGCCGTCTAGAGAGGTGTATCGGAAGGTTTCGACGCAAAGTGGCAGAAGCATGATTTTCTGCCCCAAAGCCGTGAGTCGTTTACCGATACACCTTTAGCTGTAGCCTGAAGAGGATCCATGGAACAGAGATAGTCAATCCTGTATTTGTTGAGCAGACTGCTGGCCATCTTTTATGTTTTAGGTCCATGCCACGCCAGCGGGAGCTTCCAGCGAAGTGGCGGCCGTGTGACGGATGGGGGCCGTCTTGGGTTCCAGGTCCATGGTGTCGCCAGGGGGCGCTTCACGCAAAGTGGAGGCCGTGCGACGAACTGGAGGAACATGGAAGATCTTCAGGCTACTTGGAGTGGAGGACGGCTCGCGGTGGCTAACTGGCGTAGCAAGAGGACAGCGGAGCACAAGGACTGGAGCGTGGCCGTGAGCTTGGAGTGCCCAGGTTAGGGACCGAGCAGTGAAACTGCAAGGACCCCAGTGAAACTGCAAGGACCCTATTGTATCTGTAAGGTTTATTCTTCCGTCTTCTTATTCTTTGCAAAAGGTACTCGAAAACTCTTGAAATTTTGCAAGCACCACCTGCCAGTCGATGACATGAAAAAATCTAAACTTTATATTTTTGGGAGTCGCTCATTGACTCTGTAGCGCCCCCTACGATACTTTAAAATGGTCCCCGCATTGGGGTTAGTTTCGCGTGGGACAACCAAATTCGGTACACTCATTCATCATGCCCAGACGCATAAAAAAGTCTCCTGCCACCATGGTCCCACATCCAGAGGAAGGTGGCCATTTTGGATGGAAAGTGAGTTTTCGTGCCATTTTTGACCAATTCCACGCCTTGCATATGATCGAACTCCTCCTGCAGATTTAATGCTACAAGCTTCAAAGTTGGCCAGATTACTCTTAAGACATGGGGGGGAAAAATCATGGAGAAACCTTTCCAAACTCTGAATGGTGTGGGCGTGGCCAGGCGGTGAAAATCATGTGATGGCGTTTGTGATTTGAAAGCCTTATCATCATCGCAAAGTCATGAAACTTGGCACACACGTCCACCCTGTCGACCTCGTACGTATGTAAAGGGTATCGTGTGTGGACGGAGCAAAATGGCTCAGTGGTGCCCCCTAGAAATTTTCAAAAACCCCTTCGCATTGGGGTTATTATGTGCTCGTTTTTATATTGTTCTTAAATTGACTTTTAAAAGGAGGCCTTCCAGTTTTTAAGAACAGACATTTCCTAAACTCTTTTATTCTTTTTTTAGATCACAAGAACTAAATTGTTGTCGTATAAAATTGGTGTACGAGTCATTGAGTGCTGCTCGCCTCGTAGTTAAAGAACAGGTACTATAGAGTTGGTGGTACCTGTGAGAGGGCAACCCCTCTATATCACATAAACATCTGATAACATTTTTGCAGAAGAGAAAAAATTGTCTGCATTCAGTGAGTATTAACTAATGTCTTTTGGGATGATTATTCTACATTGTGGCCATTTTTTCAGTTTTTAAGCTACTGAATCAGGTTGCTTCGTACTGAAAGGAGTTCCTAACATTATGTCCAACCAACCTATTTATATGAGTGATGGTAGGGTAATTGTTAAAAACGTCTGTCACTAAGACGATACAGTTCAACAGCACCACAAAGTACAACCTCCAAAATGATAATGATAATTGGCAGGGATGTTGTGTTATACTGCACTACTTATTTACACTTTAGCTACACTACAGTTGTAGTTGTATCTGATAAATGGCTGAGTGTAATTCATACCAGTGGATTTCTTATGCTAAACAGTAAGCATTCTATCAGATAACGTTTGGAATAAAATACACACACTCACTCTACATTTTCTCTTTGGCTACACTACTGGATGCCTATACGATCATGATTATGTCCAAACCACACTAAATGCATAAATGGTTGGTGCAAAGGTGTGTATTAATTTCTGTCCTGGGCGAAATTGTCTAATTCCCCTAGAGCAAATGTATTCTTCAAACACATCACAAACATTTAAGTTGTGTTTGTCATTACAAATGAAGGCCTTGTATTTCTTCACCTCAATTCACTGAGCTTCCCCTGAAACCATTTAGAGCCCCCCTGGGGAGTCCCATCTCAAACTCAACCTCTGGCTTAGGCTACGGCTACACGAAAACGTTTTTCACTGTAAACGATACTTTTTCTTATCGTTTGGCTGTCGCGGCCACACGGAGCCGGCGTTCCCACTACCCCAAAACGATAGTTTTTGAGAACGGGTTCCAGAGTGGGAAGATTTGGAAACGGGGTCGTTTCGTTTCCATTGTTACAGCGAAAACGTTTCTGCGTCAGTCACATGGCTAACGCAGTGACGTTTACACATACGTCAGTGACCAGAACAAAAAGCGGCTTCCATTCAAAATCCGGAAGAAGAAGACAACACAACAAGGACAGACAGCGATCATCATGGACCCCACAACATTGATAGTAGCACTGCTGCAGACACTGCTAACTACAGCGGCGTTGTTGAATGAACAACGTGAGCTTCGCGCTGATAGAAGTAGGGGCGTACACGCATGCGCATTGCTTCTTCTATTGTTCTGGTGTAACCGGTGGGGGTGGCTTACAGCGCACCTAGAGGTGTTTCGTGTGTACTGCATCGTTTCATCGTTTTTCATCGTTTTCGTCTGGACCTGAGTCTTTACAGCAGCGTTGCCGTATGGCCGCAATAATTTTTGTACCCGTTTTCAAAAAAACCCTCGTTTCGTTTTCGTGTAGCCGTAGCCTTAAAGTGTCCTATTCTGAGGACAGTTTAATTTCTGAGGACAGAATTCCTAACAAGTACATGGGCATTATAAGTTCAATTCCAACTAATGTATTGAAAATATGAATATTATCCACATTAGATCCTTTCAGAGAGAATATTGAGGTGTTATTTTCTGCTTCAAGTTTTATTGCATTATATGGAGCTTCAAAAAATGGATGAATGTCTGCTGAGCATCACTGAAAATATATATGATATATATTCTATAAAACATAATATATTTCATAGGATGAACATATGTGACTTTTAAATCAATGTAACCTGTAAATAAATCAGTTAAAATTTCCTGTTAAATGTAAAGAAAAAGCACAACAGATTGCATAATAAAAAAGGTACTTTCATTTATTTTTGCTTAATTGCTTTTTGGACAATATCAATGCTGCAACTTTAAATCTTTAACATAATTGGAACATGGAGTACTACGGATTTGCTGGAAGAACTGAGATAAACATGCAGCTGGGCCTGTCAAAGGAATAGAGGAGATGTTGCAGTTCACCCCATCAGCCCACACCCTCATATACATCCTCACCCTCTCCTTCCTCTACTCTACTAAGTCTACATCAGCACATTCCAACACACTGACACCGTAACTGCCAGGAGAGATTTTCACAGTGGGACACATGGACCATTTGCTCCCTCCAATTCCCACATTGCTGTACAATGACACACAGGGATCATTGCAAAGGATGTGCTGCAGCAGCCCTCATGCTTGTCGAGAATATCCAGGCCCTTTGTATTCTGTATAGGAACATCAAGTGCTTCAACCTTCTGCTTTTTCAAGTCTTTCTATTATGATCAGTTTCCCCGTCTTTGCTGTTTTTAGCATTCTTGTGTTGACACAACACCCATACAGCTGATTTGCTCCTGCAGTGACATTTGATCTTGTTGCCAATGAGAATCCTTAAAGAAGGTGATTTTAGCCTTTTTAAATGTAAGACAATAAATAATAGCTGCTATTTTGTGTGGGAACTGCCACTTCCACTGCAGTATTTCAGCAGCTTCTACAATATGTGACAATATGATATTCCTATGTGAGCTTCTCATTGTGTGCAGCAGAGCATTTAACAAGCTGAGTGTCCACCAAATGGCCAGAAACAAGGTCAGAGAGACCCACGTGGCCTTCAACAGGGCATGAAAACAGAGTAAGTCTAAAGCACAGTTTCCAGAAATAATTACTCTACTGTATAAGAGTGGAAAACAGGGCTTGGTTCTTTCTATATTTAGCTCTAGTGTTCTCTGCTTTGTTAAAGTCTTGGTAGGAGCCCTGAGGTCTATCCTCTCCCAAATGAGACAAACACACATGACTAATGAAGAAATCAGCTCAGATACATTGTTATCATAGGAGACCAAAGTCAACTTTTTATATAGTGTAAATATCAGAATGGATAGTAGTGATCTTTCGATTCTTCACATTTGCAGCACAACACATTTTCATTCAGATAGTGGGACACTATTGTACTGTAGGAATGCACTTTATTAATCATAGTTAAGTCTTCATACAAAGGTTGGTATATTATTAAAGACATTTATCAAAATGCAGATTTTGACAGTTAAATTAATCTATCAATTGTACAATAAGGCTGTTACAGAGTTGCTGTAAATGCACAAGCATTATCACATGGCAGTGGCATTCAGAATTTTTCCTGGGGAAAATAAAGGACTGAATTATTGCAAGTAAGAAAAACTGACTGCAACAGACAATCATAGAAAGAAAAATACAGCTGATCTTTCATGTGATCATGTGATCTTTATGACTTGAAGACTTGAAGGTACCCTTTGGAGAATGCCACAACACCAAAACTGCTGAAAAGCGGAGCACCAGTTAAGTGAAACAAGATTCAACATGTTCTGCAAGTGACATATAGACAAAGCAGATGGCACAATATTGTTAAGAATCACTTTCATCCCACAGATAAAAACATTTGATAGAAACATCTTTTTTAAAAAGAAGTATTTTAAGAGTGTTCTTCATGATACGAAGCAAACATAAGTAGGGCTTTAAAGTGAAGACTATCTTTATTCATACCATCTATTCTGGTTATTGTTAATCTGACCATAACAGACATTTTCTCCCAGAAAAATTACAACATGCAGGACATGTTGGATTAAAACCCCCACCAACACAAATTTAACTGAAGAAAAGAGCAAAAACTTAAAAGTACTCTTGGGAGAGTGGTTTTATCATCTATATGCACATTTACACCAATACCTGCAACACCTTAAAGAGAATATGTGCACATTTTCTTGACTAAGACGTTTCTTGTGAGTGAATAAGCACAGCTCAAAGTGTTGTGCAACATTTACTGCTTACACTTACTTAAAGGTGGGGTCTGAGATCTTGGAAAAACGGTTCCTGCAAGCTATATTTTTGAAAATACACAACCTTGCCTCTCCCTTCAGCCCATCCCTCGAAACCACGCCTTCAAAACACATGAACGCGCATGCTGTCGGTCGAGGTGTTCGGATGTTCCCGAGATCGAGAACGAAACTAGACGAGACCTCACGAGTGCTCGCGACACAAGATGAGGCGAGAGTGCTCACGTCTATTACTAGCTAACAACAACATAACAGTGGCTAACTTCCAGCCATGGCGTCGTCTTCTCCGTTTACGGCTAAGATTGTTCAACATCACAATGATCGTAAACAGGCTGTCACGGTTGTCATTTCAAGAAATATTGATAGTAGATGTATACTAGACTAGTTGTTGAATTTTTACCTTTCGGTTTGATACGTGTTACTCACACAATCTCATTGTAGTAATAAAAAAAACAACAACTCACGAGTCTGTGAACGCGCAGGGGGAGGGGTGAGGGGGGCTGATGGTTGATGGGCGTGTCAGAATCCAATAGAAGTAACTCTCATCAGTACTTCTATTGGTCAGACTTTTCCTCTGGCTACACCCTCTACACTGGACTAAAATATTTCGGTTTTTTTCCAAACATTCTATTTTAGTGGGTGCAATGGGGTCGTGAGGATGTTTTCAGACAATATGATAAAAAATGCTCCAGAAAACATCACAGACCCCACCATTAAGTTTTATGTATTCAGCATCAGAGAAAAAACGGTGTACTGCTGGAAGTTTACAGAGTAGATGCCTAAAATACTCGTATTCAGGTGATATTCAGTTGCTTTTAAATGCAATATCATAGCCCAAACTTTGGGCTTGGTCCCAAAGTTTTCCTTACACATTGTTGAACTGCATCCAATGTCGAAACTGAACTGGATCAGTTTCATTTGAGCTTAATTCACTGCCTGTCTTACATGTGCCAGTGACTTTCCTAAAGCTTGGGAAACTAAACATGAGGGCAGATTTTAATGGCAGGTGCTCACATGAAAATTAACCCAAAATTATGATTCTTTAAATCAGTTAAAGACAACACTGTAAAAACATGTCATACTGTAAATACCTGGTGGGAAAACAGTCATTGACCAGTCAGAACTGCTGCAGCTGAGATAAGTTGGGAAATACTTTGAGTTACTATAGTTTCATGTAACACCAGGCGCTTCTGCCTAAATCAACAATACATTGTGGTAACAATCAAGTTGTAGCTCAGTGGAAACACTGAACCTCAAATTTGCAGGGATCTAAACTGTATGTTGGTAAAATACAGGTGGGATTGGATTTTGAAGTTATTGTTATTCGCCAAAAGCTGACATACTTTTGAAGGACAGTGGGGAAACTTTGGTTGTTTGTATCCATTTAAAGGGATAGTTCGGCTCTTTTGACATGAAGCTGTATGACATCCCATATTAGCAATATCATTTATTAAATTTGACTTACCCCCTGCTGCGTCCTGTGAGCCGAGTTCCAGTCTCATTTTGGCGTTGACAAAGGTAGTCTGGCTAGTTGGCTGGGGCTTAAAAAATAAAGCGTCTTGCTTCTCAAAACAATATGCGTTCAAAAGAGTAATACATTTGCATCACAAAATCGTTTATCCAGAAAAAGTCAGATCTCCCAATCGCTTGGCGCTATTTTCTCTCTACCTTCGTATCACTACGGGCCGTGTTAACTGTGCAGACCTAAGTGCAGACCGAGCAGTAAACACCGTAACAGGTGCAGCTATCGGCAGGTGGCTGAACGCATTGATATGAAGGGAGGCAAAAATAGCGCCAAGTCTGACTTTTTCTGGATGAACGATTTTGTGATGCAAATGTATTACTCTTTTGAACGCATATTGTTTCGTCAACGCCAAAACGAGGCTGGAACTCGACTCACAGGATGCAGCAGGGGGTAAGTCAAATTTAATAAATGATATTGCTAATATGGGATGTCATACAGCTTCATGTCAAAAGAGGCGAACTATCCCTTTAAGGCAAACCACAGAGACTGTAAACAGATGAAGGCACAAATCCATCACTGATAATTGCTGTAAGAATATTTAGCAAACGATATTTGCTTTTGACATTTAGAACAATATCATGTACCCGATGTCATCAGAACTCATGTGGCCATGTTTCTGTTAGAGGCCAGAGCTCAGACTGAACAGTGGCAGGTCAGTAGATTCTAAATAGTAATAGGATAGACACATAACATTTATTTCTTTATGTAAATAGCTGCTTTTCAGAAAATCATGGTTGAATTGTGGTAATGGTAATGGTACACATGGTAATGATATGATCACAGTCGATCCCTCAATCTTTCCAAAACACAAAGAATACAGCTAAATTAATCAGCAAAAAATAAACACATCGAGGCTTCGTGGCATCCACTACAATATAGTGCAAGGCTTTTTGTCCTTAAATGGATTGTCTGAAGCAGGAATGCCCACAAGGAGAGGGTCATTTCTGGCGTGTTCATTGCAGTAGTTCATAAGGTCTGCACAGGCTTTGGATACCTGTGGAAAAAAATAGAGAACATGGGTTGAGAGTGAGGATTTGATGCCTATTATATGCTTTCTTTCTCATATTTGCACAATCAGGAAATCTAATGGCAAACAAGGCCCATTTTTTTTTGCGCAGTATTAAATGTTCTAAAGCAATACTTTTTCAAGTTAGAAGCCACACCCAGCAGAACAGTATTCAAGCTGTGGTTTTCAAGTGCTTTAGCGAACCACTAACATTGCTAACACATGGCTGACAAGAATTTCTGATTGGTCAGTTGTTTCATCCTAAAAAAAACCTTAACCATAATAAAAACCTTAACCATAATGATGTCACGTCTGAGTTTGTCATGTTTTTAGTTCCTGTTTAGTTTCTAGTTTTGCCATGTTTTAAATTAATCCCATATCTTAGTTTTCAAGTTCAGGTCTTGTCTTTAGTTTTTTCATGTTCCCCAGGCATCAGCTTCACTCATGTCACCAGTGTTTTTCCCTTCAGCTGCACTCACTCACCAATCACTCCCTCAGTATTTAGTTTCCAGGTTTTCCAAGCACCATTGCCAGATCCTAACCCGTCACCGTCCCTCATGAACGTCACGTCACGTCACGTCACGTCACGTCACGTCACGTCACGTCACGTCACGTCACGTCACGTCACGTCACGTCAAGTCAAGGTCAAGGTCAAGGTCAAGGTCAAAGTCAAAGGTTTGTTCTTTTGTTTTCACAGCTGTAGTCAGGTTTTGTTTTGTCAAGTTTTTCATAGTTAGTTTAGTTTTTGTAATCTGGCTCAGTGTTGTGTTGACTTTTTTTGGAAATAAATCTAGTTTTATTTTGGATATCTGCATCCGTGTCCTGTTTCCACACCACGCATCTCACCCCACGTGACAAATTAAATCTTTTTTCCATTACAAACATCAGGAGCATCAACCCTAATCATATGAAAATCCTACTCCAACAGTTATTAATCCCACAAAAGTTCCTCCACATTGTACATTTCAAAGTTTTTGTCCTTAAAAAATAATGATGGCTTTTAAATTGTTTGGGGTATGACTAAACATTTTTCTCTTTTAGAGAATGAGAATGAGACTTTGCTAATTTGGCTAACTTTTTAATGCTGACTTGATCTACAACTAAGCTCTAAATATTGGGGTAATTCAGCCTTAAATGTTTGAAGCCGCAAAGCAATTCTAAAAAGGAGGAAGGAATGGCAACCCATTTACTTTCTGCTGCTTTCTATAATATAAGAAATGCACTGCTAGTGGATCAGACAGTTCCACCCTTGCCTTTCTAAGACAGACGATTGTGCTGTGCAGATTTGAAGCATAAATCCTTAGCCATGATGTTGACGGCTAAATTTGCCCATGATGCGTTTTAAAATATCAAAAAATTCTAATGGACATTTTTAGCATAAGGTGACATAAAACGTTTTTTTCCCCCTTACATTTTATCTTTAGGTCAACTTTTAGATTTAACAGTATTTTTATGAAGGATGGTGCTGTTCATAATTATTAGGTTATGGAACTTTTAACACAACATATTTACTGTCTTCAGAACTATATAAACTACTACCAATGACAGGCTGTAAATGATTCTTGAATCCATCTAGAAACGGTATTTCCACTGCTATTTATGCCAGTTTAAAGTTGCATCTGTGACACTTATCTCTTACGTAACTTGGTGATACTTTAATTTCATCATTCCTTTGATATTTTCGAAGCTTCCAAAAGCTCCACCGCATTATAAAACATTTGCTATGTTTTTACTGCACGTATGATGTTCTTTACCTGATGGCCTTCATTTTGAACCGATGCACAGCATTAAAAAAAAGTTCTTCTTTGGTTTCTTTTGACCATAGAACACTCCAAAAATGAGACTCTTGCTTTTCTCTGACATTCTTAGAAGAAGAATAATATATATAATAATAATAATGATCTTTTTATGTAGTAAAACCATGGTTTGTAGATTAAGTCATTTCACGTCGTGTTTTTTTGGTGACTTCTGACATTGTATTAAAAATATTCAGACTTTAAGGAATGGTTTATTTTGCATTTGCTATGAAGATATTTAAAAATTCTAAACTTTACATTCAGAGGTGCCAACACCTCCGAATTGATATTGTATGGCAGTTTATTGGTAATGAACATCAGCAACAATATTGAAAGTTTGACACATTTATAATCTATGATGCAATATAACTGGAGAAGAAATTAAAATAATTTTACTGAATTGGACACAAAAATTGCAGTACATGCAAATGCAGGGGTGGGAGCACAAAACGTAATACAGACACATACAATAAGATGGACTGAGTTCAACAGTAAGCACGTACAATGAAGACGTGTAGTTACACTGCACAGTTTATTGTTGCATCGTACCTTTATCCTCTCAATGCCTGCCTCTATTCTCAGTTGCTGCACAATCCGTTGGGCGTGGGCAATGTTATTGGAGCTGTGAAGCTTTGAAGACATCCTGGGCTACACAACACTGTAATGAAGAGCAACAGAGGACAGCTTGAATATGACTGTTGTGAATGTGGTGATGGTATATGAAAGGTTTTGAATGTCAAGTAAAGTTGTAAAGAGCCAAACGCAAAGTAAGAACGATACAATTTTTTTTCCAAAGTTCAAATAAAACATAACAATAAGGCTTATTAAGATCAAGCTTTCATATTTCAATAGCTTCTGTAAATTTTGATATATTTCCAGGCCAAGTCAGAAAATGACAATGAAAACACCTGCAATCTGGTCAAACTGGGAAAACACTTCAATGCCTGTAAAGGGGGGGAAAAAAAGCTACACTTGTTTCAAATCATGAGACTCAGCTATGACCATAACTGCTCAGTAGATCATTGAGCATCTATACTGTATGAAAAAACCTCAACATCCTGTGTATTGTATAACAAACAGATTAAACATAGAAGGTATTATACCCGTAAATGGTCTGGCCACATGTACTGAAGTTAAATGTGTTGTAAACCATTGAGCTGCTGATTTCGAAAAGTCAAGGAGGATCTGGGATGCAGTTTCAGCTCCTGCTAATCATTTACAGACTGGATGGAAAGAACAAGTCTGGACACATCACACAGTCTACATGGGAGCTCCGGCTCCAGTACCCTCATTCTCCTACTTACTTTTTTTTTATTGCAATAAAAAACACACAATGTTTCCTGGAAGATTTCTGCAAATGCCTTCTTGGGACACACATTGCACATGTTGCAGGGAACAGGAAGCTCAGAGTTGTTTCTGAAAAGTTTATTGTGAAATACGGATGAGAATCTTCTGCAGGCTCAGTTTTTTCTCCACCATGAATAAACAATGTGTCATCAGTCTTTCTGGATGTTGTTAGATTGTTTCCCAGAATTGTATCGATGACCCTCTTAGGACGGGCCTCTTTGTTATCGAGTTGCTAGACTTAAGACAAGAGATGAACTTGGAGATGGGGGGCTCTGAGGCTGTGTAACAGCCCACCTGAAAACATCTAATTTACTAACCATCCTCTTTTAACTGTTTTCTTGCAACATATTTTTAGTCAAGACATTATGAAACCAATTCGGACAAAGCCACAGACTTTTAGGTTTTATCACTAAAGCTATTATTTCTCTGACAAGGTCAGTCGTTTTTAACAGGGAGCTCTGAGACTGAGCAGAATGGAAAACATTTTTCTGCTGTCAGGGAAAATTTAGGTATCCTGGTACTACCAAGCCAGTCAGATTGCATGATTAAGAAATTGTGCAATATGCAAACACAGTAAAGAAAGAGTAAATCAAATACAACAATGAATGTGAAGATAACATCAAACACACAAACAGTGTTCACTACACAGAGCTGCAGGGAAATTTAAGACCATTTTCTTTTATCTTGAAAACTAGCTCAGCCGAGACTGAATAACTAATTGTCCATGATTTTGATTAAAGGCTGCTTAACAGCTTAACAGTTTAACAGTCGGTAGAGTTTTTACATAATGAAAAAGAAAAATAGTCTTCATCATCGATCAGAGCTGCAAATAAAAGCAGAGCAGATAGCAAACGGAACTCTCATCAATTGAGAATAACTGAGCAGCCGGTCTCTGGAAAGAGAACTCACTTTAGATCCTGCTGAAATAGTCTTGAACAAGACGGAATATACAATGGGCATTCTTCTGTATCCAACCAAGGAACTCTTGAAAAAAAGAGATATGACCTGTAAGACAGCTAGGAGGGGTAGTCAAGCTAGCACAACAGTTAGCAAGCTAACCTGCTACAAACTGTTAAGATAATATCATAGACCACTCTGGTTGTGATTTTATTGATATTGTTAATATAAGTAAAGAGCCGAATTATACTTTGGAGGGATGTTTAAAGACTATGTGTTTTTAGCTGGGATGTTACCTGCTGCGCAGTCCTACAAACCCCTTTATCCTTAAACTGAATCATGAATCACTGGTCAGACAGCCAGCTGTTGTTTTTTTCCATTTTCCTTTTTGCTGCAACCTTCTTCACAAAGTCTGCATATATGGTGAACAGCAGAGTTCTGAGAAGGCACAGAAATGTGATAATGTGAGACACAACTAAATAATGCATATGTTAGCAGACTAGAACCAATATATAAAGTTAAAGATAGGCACTGATTCTAATCTAATCTGTATTTAGCAAATATCATCTAATCTTCTGTTCCGTGTGTCCAGTGTAAAACGTCCTGGAGGTTGAACACAGTCCTTGCTTTGTAAATGCAAGAAACACAAAGCGGCCTAATGCGCTCATGAGAGTGCACCAACAGTCGAGATGGTCAGGACAGCATTATGAATCCCAACAAAAATTCCTTGGTATGAATTAGAAGGATTTCTAAATACTGCTTACGCTAATATTTAGCACCGGGATGATTTAACCAAGAACAGAAACAACAGAGACGTAGAGAGGAGATGCCTCACAAGAGTCGTTTTCATTCATGAATTTCGGAGAGATCTTCAGGAGAACGTGTAGACAATTTCAAGTTGCTGATCATACTTCTTCGTTTCATGAAGGAAGGAGAGCAGAGCGCCGCAGACAAAGGAGACGACGTGTAAGTTTAACTTATTAAACACCCGCAGGTTGTGTCCGTGTCGTATTTGTGTGTCTTTGTTTGCTCTGCATCAAAGTGTTTCTCCGTTCAAGAGTTTTGTTGCCATAAAGACAACAGAAATGTAGTAATACAGTTTGCTTATTAGGACTAATGGATCATTTAGAATCTAGTTTAATCTGAACACCCACACCTCACTAGTTTACCAATTCCTCACTGTGCAATGCATGGTTTATGCACGCCATTCTCCTCCTGGTGTACATCGCTGCACACCAAAATTAACAACACATTAGCTTCGGGGTCCTTTCAGCTGGTCATGCACCTCCTCCTTTTTGTAACCTGGTGCGAACTGCACAAGGTCCTGTTGAAAAACAGTAAGAGCTGTAGGGAAGACTGTGTAAGAATAACTATTGTAAATGTTGATGTTAAAACATATTTTTTTTTAAAAAAACGCTTAAAAGTGGAATAGAGAAGTTGAAACTGTGTAGTTAATTTGTGTGTGTTCTTCTGAAGCCATTCCTGAGATGTCCATTACTATTCCCAAGTGCCAGTTATGGCGCCGTCTTGACCTCACAATTTGCTTGCAGCGAACATTATCACAGCATAAAGCTAAAAGATTTTGTCTCTGGGTCAGATAGCCCATTTAATGATGTTCAGGTATCTGAAGGAGCACCAAGGAAAGGACGATCTTTAACTGTTCAGTTAAAAATAAATTCTACATATTGACATACAAATTGGGTACTCAAACCAAAATTATATCAACAGGAAAGTTAATTAATTTCATCTGAAAAAGTGAGACTACCATGTGGACTGTCTTTCAGGTCACTGTTTAGTCAAGTGTTTTCACTAAATTTGTGGACGGCTATTTAAAGATTTTATTACTTTTATTGAATTTGCGGTAAATATTAACATATTCAAAATACAAAGAAAGAAATCAGTCCAAAATTGGTTTAGTTTTACTCATTGACAAAAGGACTAATAAGAGTGCTGTTAAAGCATAAGTTTGAAAAAGGTGTATGTAAAAGTAGTGGTACCATGCATAAGGGATAACAAAGATCCTGCAACACTGGTCAAAAGAAAGCTAACATAATGACATCACATAGTGTAATTTCAGATTGCATGCCAGGGATTTGCAGAAAACTGGGCTGTCAATATTCAGAATTTCACAAAAAAAAGAAAAGATACAAAATATAATTGAAGTAACCTATCACTTCTAACAGAATGTGGAGAAGAGAGTAGAGGCAGGACTTCAATCCCACCAGCACTGAGAAGGGATTTTAGCAGCCAAAGTACTCCTTAGTTAAACTGTCCAGCCCCTGTGATGGGATGCCAGCTACTACAAGCAACGCCAGTCCGACTGAAGCTCTTTGGGAGGTCACTGGCGAGTGAGCTTGAGTTTGTGGCATGAAGCACCACCATGTACATACAGAAACCCAGAAGAAAAAAAAACCTTCCAAGGATCAGAAGAAATACCACCCTCTCTTTACTGTACAATACACACACAAATGAGCAGCCAGGACCACCTACTGCACAGAACAGCGCAGCCCCTCTGCTGTACCTTACACACACAACCCACCCGCACACATGCGATTCATTAGCAGCGTGTTCAAAGTGCCAAGAACAGGGAGCCATTATGATTCAGTGCCATTAACACCCAGACACTCAGAGATGAAAACCCGCGTGAGTCTCAAACTGTTTCTACACAGCGGCTCAGATTCTAAGAAAACTCTTAAATTGGCTACTGACGAATACAAGGACACCCATTAAAAGCTGACAGAAGAGTCAGTCCTGTCGACTGTACAGTATGTGTGGTCTCTTCAGTGACTATCTGAGGCTTTTTAGACTGGAGCAGCTTTTGTATTAAAGTAACATTGCTGGAAATAAACTGCTTTAGGGCTTAACTGTTGCCGGCTGCAAGTCGCTCCTGACCAACATAAGGTAATGGAGGTTGGGAGGATCACACTTTTACACACACAAAGCCTTCCTTTTAGTTTCCTCCACAATGACAGGTATTTTCTAAAATTTCTTTTATGGTATTTAGAACACATTGTGTCTTAAGATCACAGGACAAAATATATAATAGACATGGAAGAGTATATAGTTTATTTCTTATTAAGTAATAAATTAAGGTTCTAGTAGAACTTTTGGAGAGTGCTGCAATAATGCCTCGTGAGTGTGCACGTTGGATCCCTACAGATTGGGGGAGTTAAGGAGGAGAAAAGAAGAACTGAAATGGATGAAAAGTGTTCAGCAAGTTTGATCTAACTCTTGCAAGACTACTACTACTACAAAAAAGAATGAACTCGTTACCATTTAATCAAATTCACATGAGAATAAAAGATGCAAGCAAAGCAAATATATGCATAGGAGACCTTATGGTATTTGCAGACCAGTCAAACATGTTCCAGCTTGAAAGTCAACACCTATCTGGTACTTTGACTAACTTTGCTGGAGTTCATAACAAGGATATAACATTGGGGATATTTTTTTACACAATTGTGGAAGAATACAATGAGCTAACCTCCTATTATACTTTAATCCATAATCCCTTTTAATCCTTCACATTTTAATTAAATCAAACAATTTTTTTTTAAAACGGCTCATTATATTATTAGATTATATTACATTTCCTTATAGTCATTTTACTGAGGGTCTGTCATTCCTTCACTGGACTCGGACTGCCTTCACAATGCATTCATGTCCCTGTAATTTCATCCAATTGTCAAACTCACTGTTTGTTTTTGGTCTTTATTGCACATCAAAGTTTCTTTAAGTTTTTTAAGTTTGAATCGATTTCTGATGCGTGTCTGAAAAAGTGCTTTCTGTAGTATTGAAGCACACTTGCTACAAATTCCATAAACTGCTTATGAATGATTGCGCATGTAAACTTTACTGTCTTCTCTGCTGAAAAACACTGCTGTAGTAAAACAATGTACAACAATCTGCTGCCTGGCATCTGACTTAATTAAACAACTGTTAAATAACTGAATTGTGGAAAGGCAGACAGATGTCTGCACCTTTGAACAAAAGAGTTCAAAGACCTTGGCTCCGACCAGAAGCCAGAATACCACGTCTCCCTTGTGTAACTACACACAGTTCTTTCATTCCTCTCTTTCATGCTCCTCCTCCTGCAAGCAGGAGCTTTCCTCTGCACGCAAAGCTAAAAGTAGCCTTCTCATAGTCTCTGCTCCCAGTCAGCACTTTTCCAGCTGAGTGAAAAACCGTCTCCTGCTGCACCGACAACATGCCCCACAGCTACTGTGCTGTCCCTCCTACCTTACTATAAACACTGTGTTGTTCTCAAATCGTTTCCATGCTTATGAAACTCAGCAATACTCAGTCATCAGTCCTGCTGCTGAGTAAATTGGGTTTGTGTTTATGAACCAGAGTGGTGACTATGAAGAGAAGCAGCGAAGCAGCGCAGGGATGCTATAGGCCTGAACTTGTTCATTCTGTGAGAACCGACTATTGGGTCACATCACTACTTTCCCACCGGAAAGAAAAGAGAAACTATTAGTTCCTGCTTTTGTTTGGCAGCAACAGTTGATACTGAAAATATTATGATGGTTTTGTGTGGTGGGACTAACAGAGATAATGGAGGCTGACAGACACTTTATCACTGATCTCCGATCATTTAGAGAGACATGAAATCCATTTGTTCTATTTGTTTTACATTTTGGAGAATTTACAAAGAATCTCTCCATGGAATAATTATTGATATGGAAGCTGTTACAGCGGGCTGCACGGTGGTGTGGTGGTTAGCACTGTCGCCTCATAGCAAGAAGGTTCCAGGTTTAACTCCCGGCTGGGGCCTTTCTGTGTGGAGTTTGCATGTTCTACCTGTGTATGCGTGGGTTCTCTCCAAGTACTTCGGCTTCCTCCCACTGTCCAGAAACATGCATGTTAGTTTAATTGGTGTCTCTAAAATTGTCCTTAGGTCATGTGAGTGTTCGGTTCTTTAATTTTTCCCCACCGAACGGGGCATTAGGAGAGGACACGTTGTTTTAACTCTTTGCAGATTTATTTAAACTTTTTCAGTTGTCCACAAATAGCAGGTTATAAACCTGTGGAACAGAAAGGTTTATGGTGTAAAAGCAGTACTGATAGCCATGTACATAATTTGTCATAAAATTTGAATAATGTAAATATACATATAAATATAAGTATACACACAATATGTCCATGCTCTACACTATTAGAGTTTAGTTTTATAAATAATATAATTAACGAGTGACTAAGCAAAGCACAAGTTTTTTACCACAGCAATGCAACAACTTCACACATAAATACAGCACATTAAACGCTGCATTTTCCACACACAAGCCACATTAATTAAACTAAGTGTCAATGTAGTTTTTTAAATAGCAACGTCAAGCACATCAAACCAGTACCAACAAAGCAATTAACTACATTACCCAGCCTGCAGTGCGAGCGGGAAAGCAGCCAATCATGAGAAACTACACCGTAGAACAGGAAGTGGACTCGCGACAGTAAAAGTGCTACAACTCAAACACTGGAATATATTTACGGACATTACAAGCAATATTAAAACCCCAAACCACAAACAATGCCTGTCAGCGTGACTAAAGTAAGCCAACAAGCATATGAACCGTGCATACACAGCGGCAGCACCAACAAGCAAATTTAACCCGCAGCTCAATGAATGGAACCAGCAACTTACCGGTGGCGTATCTCTCCTAACGAGACGACATCTCAAACTTAGTGATCGCTCCCGTTTATAGCCCGTGCTCATTCAACAGTGGATTCTGTCATGCTGCTTTGGGATTTAATTGGTTCATGCTTCAGTATTTCAGGTGAGTGAACCTCCCACTTATTCACCTGCATTTAATTGCTATGACGCACCCGTGATGCAGTGAGCGCAACACCTCCCACTTGACCGTCTGATCATGCGATTAAAGACGGTCACAAGACATTACACCACAATACACTTTTTACAATCTATAAAACTTTTTTTTTTTTTTTTTTTTTTTTAAACTATGAAAAATGAGATGCCATTGTCACTGTTCAGAAACCTTCTCTGACAGATGTGTGGTGTTCTGCCAGGTTCTGTCATATAGGGTATTTAGTCTTCTTTCCTCGCAAAAGGTGCGAGGCAGATGGCAGTGTCACCACAGACATGCAATCCATTCAATCAAGGAGATAGGTCGTGACATCCTGAGGGAATTCCTTCAGGATCAGGAGAATTGGGCATTGAGGACCTGAGGCAAGGCAGTGCCCACAGAACAGGTGGCTAGGAATTACTGGTCTTCCACAGGGATGAGGACTACCAGTCTCCTAACATCCCTCCGTAGGATGACTCCTGTCAGCTGCTGCGGATTCTTCTTAGGTTGCCCAACTGCCAGGGAGGCAGAGAGGCCTATGTGAGAGGTCTTGTGTTTCAAATACATGGGCCAGACGTGGCCATCAAACAGGCCAGGGGGATCAGGCACCAGGTAGTTCCTTGAGCATCTTCACATCTGCGTCTCTCACAAGTCCCTTTTTGTCAGGATACACGGCCTGGATCCGTCCAAGCCGGAATTGCCCTCGCAGTGCGTTTTGGTCAGCAATCCAAACAATGTCCCCGATTGCTACATTCCTTTGACTGCGGTGCCACTTTGGCCGAACAAATAGGTTAGGTCCAGCAAGTTCACTCCACTTCTTCCAGAACATATCCACACCAATCTGGATGGCTCGGAGACGGCGCCAGGGATGGGTGCACAAGTCAATTCCTCCTATATCTCCTCCTTGCCTGGTCCTCCCCAGGATCAGAGCGTTGGGGGTCAGATACTCTATACAATCTTCTTGTTCTTGTGCCCTGGCGTCAATAGGCCTTTCATTAGTGAGGTTTGCTGCTTGGTAGAAGAGGGTTTGGAGTTCACCCCAGGTGAGTGAGCTTGTCGTCCCTCCAAGGCTTGCGAGAGCTTTCTTTATGAGCTTCACTGCAGCTTCTGCAGCCCCATTGCGATGAGGTGCATCAGCTGGATGAAAGTTCCATGCCCACACTGTCCCATTCTTGGCAATTTTGTCCTCTATGGATACTTCCCTCAAGGTAGCCAAGTACTTATACAGGTCTTGTAAAGCAGGTTTGGCACCAATGAAATTGGTCCCCTTATCTGACCACAATTTTCTAGGATGGCCTCTCAATGCTATAAAGCGAGTGTAAGCTAGAAGAAAGCTTTCCGAGGATTGGTCGTCAACAAGATCCACGTGAACTGCCCTTGATGCCATGCAACAGAATACTAAGCCCCAGACCTTTTTTCCTGTTCTTTTCTTGACAGCATCTTTGATTTCAAAGGGACCAAAGAGGTCAAGTGTGGTATACTCAAATGGGTTAGAACGCTGTGAGCGTTCTGGCGGCAGATCACTCATCAACTGCTGGCACATCTTTCCCTTTAGTTTGCGGCATGTAACACAGTTGTTAACAACTTTCTTCACTGTTCTTCGACCTTGCACGATCCATGCTCTCTTCCTGGTACGCAGAAGTGTGGCAGCAACACCTTCATGGTTTTCGTCGTGGGCTTCTCTTGCCAGCAGGGTTGCGAGCCATGAATGAAACGGGATTAAAGGAACCGCTGTTCCATCTTCATTCCAGGACTGGATTCGTCCTCCACAAACAAGGATTCCTGTAATCTCGTCCAGGTGGACCACTAAACGATTCAGTGTCGAATCAAGGAACCGACTGCCATCTTGGGCTGCGAGGACCAGGTCCCGGAAGGCTTGTGCCCTTTCCTCGGGAGATAGGATAGCACGATTTGCCTCCCACTTTGATAAATCTGGTGCCTGGAATCTCCTCAACCAGGATTTTGCGGCCCGTCGAATCCAAGCTATGGAACCACACAGCTTGGACAGAGAACTGAAGCGTTGAGGTTCCACAAGGCGGGCCAGTCCAATTGCCCAGAGCTTTGATGTTGCACTCGTGGCAGCTGATATTGGTCTGTTAGCACCCTCATGCTTGATTTCTGCTTTGATGTCAGGCTTTTTGGGGCCAGTTTTGTCTCTTGACTGGGCCCGGGTGACCACAGCTGAGAAGGCTTTCCGTTGAAGTTTTCTGACACCTTCAGAAGCAGAGGGTGTAATCTCACTGGCCATCTTCATAGGCCAGTTAGTTTCAGGTAATTTCAGGAACTCCGGGCCTTGCTGCCACTCTGACTCCTCATTGAGTTCCTCGGGAGTTGCACCTCTGGTTAGGATATCAGCAATGTTTTGTCTGCCTTCAATCCACCTCCAATCTTCTACCTGTCCATCTTTCTGAATCTCACCAATTCGGTTAGCAAAAAAGGTCTGGTAGCCGTAGCTGTCCTTTTGGATTGCTGCCAGGATTGTTTGACTGTCTACAAAATGAATCCATCTCTTGACTTGAATGTGGCAGTGCTTCTCAAAGTACTTTTTAAGGCGGGTAGCGAAGACCGCGCCACATAGCTCTGCCTTGATTACATCTCCTTTTTGATCAAGAGGGGTGAGTTTTGCCTTGGATTCCACCAACTTCACCACAACTTTTTCTTGGGTTTCCCAACGCAGGTAGAGCACAGCTCCATAGGAGGATTCACTCCCATCTGAGAAGGTGATCCCTGTTGGTAGGCCTTTGGCTTTAGGTGGCGTGAGACTCCTTTCAAACCTGACCTGGCCAAGTCTCACGTATTCTTCAAAGAGCGTTATTGCGGCTTCTTGAAGTTTTGGTGAGAGAGGGATGTCCCATGTGTCCTTAGATGGATTGTCCTTTCCAGCTTCCTGGAATGATTCTCGCACCAACATCACTCCCTTTTGTTTAGCTGGTGAAGCTAGACCAATCGGGTCATACAAAGTGGCAATCTGGCTGAGAAGAAGGCGTCGGCTAAGGGGATTTGGTGTTCCTTCCCTAACATCCTCCAAACTGAGATTAAGTCCCGTCCTCATTTTCCCTCTTTTCTTGGAGAAGTTGATAGACGTCAGCAACCTTAGCTTATCAGTCTCAGGCTCATAATCGACCCCAAGTGCTTTGTTCTCTTCATTATACATTTGGTTGGGTAGTACTAGGGTCCTTGGTACAGTTATTTTCGCACTAGAGTCAGAAGTTGCTTCAGCAGAGGCTCTTCCCCTCCCACTTTGGTGTGACAGGACCCATGGTTTGAGAAAAAAGCCTCCCGCTTTCAAAATCTCTTCTACCCCGTCGGTGATCCTTTCCAGCATCTTGAGGTCATTGTGTGAGGTCAGGAGGTCATCCACATAGCTATCCTCAGTTAGAACTCGCCGTTCGTCAATCATATTGGCAAACTGAGGAAGGTTGGCCGTCTCCTTCATAGCTACTTGGGCGATACATCCTGCAGGTTTATCACCAATATTAACTCTGACAACTGCGAATACCTCAATGTCATCCTGAGGGTTGTCCCTCCAGAGAAAGCGGTGGAGGTGGACTTCCTCATCTTTCAGCCACACGGAGTTGTACATTTTTTTAACGTCACCCAAGGCAGCATAGAGTCCACTCCTGAACCTGAGAAGGACGCCTCTGATGGAATTAAGGACATCAGGACCCTTGTGGAGGAGATCATTTAGACTTATGCCTTGGAACTCTTGGCTACTGTTCCACACAATCCTCACAGGTGTTGAAGAGGAGCGAGGGTTTGGTGCAACTAGATGGCTGATGTACCATTTCGATCCTGCCCAGCTGTTAATTTCCTCTCTTCCCAGATAGCATGCGGATGTGGGCCACTTGAGGCAACGATCCGGCACTGTAGGCATTCTTCTGGCCCGGACAAAACAGATGTGAGCCTAAAGTGGCCCATGTAGTAAATGCTACATTTGGGCCAAATATTACAAAACGGATACGGCCCAGCTTTGGCTGATATATGGCAAGTTAGCAACGACTAATCCGGGTGTGAGCCTAAAGTGGCCCACAAATGAAGAAACATACTTGGCCCACCTTTGTTGAAACATATTTGGGCCAGTTTTGGCAGAAATACGGCAAGTGAGCATCAAGTAATCCGGATGTGAGCCTAAAGTGGCCCACATATAAAGAAACACACTTGGCCCACCTATGTTGAAACATATTTGGGCCAGTTTTGGCCAAAATATGGCAAATAAGAAAAGAGTAATCCGGATGTGAGCCTAAAGTGGTCCACATATAAACTTGGCCCACCTTTGTTGAAACTATGGGTAAAAGTGGGTTTACTGTGAGCTGGGCAAACCCACTCTTATTCCACAAAAAAAACTGCAAGTTTTACCTGAAGAGAAGTTAGACTGTTGTTTTTTTTCACTACCACGCCCCCTTGGTGTGATTTGCTCCAAAATTGCGGGGGCGTTTGGAACACAACCGTTAACATTTGAATCGGTCAACGCCACTCTGATTGGCTGAGGCAGCACTTCATCGTGACCCAGCTACCTTGCAGAAGAAACTGGCCGCATTCAGCCTGCTGGGATCCACAGAAAAGTTGAAGGTAAGTTCGGCTCAGCTTATTTAATTTTATGTGTGAGATGTGTTAGCTTTGTTTCTCTTAAACTATACAAACCTGCTGTGTCTACAAGTGGCATTGTACCTCTTCAGATAGGGTTAGCTGAAATTGGCTATAGTTGAAATGTAATTACTTTTCAAAACGACCATAGTGCTGTAAGCTTGATGCTGCGACCAAAATACAGCCACGAGTGAGGTTGATGCCATTTTTCAAAAAGAAACACTGCTTGTTCTATGTTCATTAGTATGAGTCTGAAGTTGTTCCCAGACCGCTGGGACTGGAGGGTTTGCTTTCTTTTGTTTTTGCGACCGAGGACTTTCGTTGTGTTAGCTTAGCATGCTATGTTATTGATGCACATGTACGGGAACTTTTTTTCTGTTCGGTTATGATTAAGCAATATCGAAACCTTATCAAAAAACAATCCAATTGAACTGTAACTGTACAGAGATGTTGAGGACTGTTCTAAAGTAAGGGGTGTATGGTTTGTACATCTGTGGGTAACAAAACTCATGCACAGCAAAAATGAAGCTCAGTTGGGACACCTCGGGTGAAAAATAAAGAAACCACAGTACACTGATTTCACTTACTGAAATTGATTATTTAGTCTAAACATTTTCTCTAAAACTGTGGTACTAATACTGCCTTTTTTTCTCTTTTTTTTCCCCCTGAGATTACTACTTTGAGTGTCATCGGTGGGGTTCACATTAAAGATGCGGTCTGGAGAATCATGAGATACTGCTGGCCAAGCAGCTCAACTGGCGGGG
Source organism: Odontesthes bonariensis (assembly GCF_027942865.1). NCBI lineage: Eukaryota > Metazoa > Chordata > Actinopteri > Atheriniformes > Atherinopsidae > Odontesthes > Odontesthes bonariensis. The sequence continues at coordinate 32,008,635 of NC_134519.1, read as the reverse complement.
CGTAAATGGAAAAACAGCTTTCCACAGCCTCCAAATAAAAGATGTCATTACTGGTAAGTGTTAATTGTGTTATATTTCATTGTGATGCGTTTTATGACTGGGTTAGGGTTTTCCTTTTCTTTCATGATTCTGAGTAGTTGCTAGGGGTGCTGAAATTAATCATAATCGCTTTATCAATATGTGGATGATTATGCATCAGTGTGGTAGCAGACAATATTCTATTCTGTTGCAATATAATGGCATTGATTGTTGATTAATCAATCAGTTCATCAGGTGAAGGGCAGTTTTCCTCCAATTTTAGTAATGGGCTGGTCATGGGCATGGCTAAACTGTTTTCAAACTACATTCATCATTGCTGCCCAGCTATGGGCAGGATATAGCATGCCATGCATTTCTCACCATTGTGTGTAATCTGTCAAAAACTTTACTGTTTTCTCATTTTTTAGGAACGGTCAGAAACAACCAACTAACGGCCACTGCCACTGACCAGGAGGTGGAGGCCTACATAAAAAGGTGGCTTCATCTCGCCGGAGACCGGGATGGTGGGAGGAGAGAAGGCGTTCCTCACAGCACACACGTAAGTCGGCTACGATACCTATTTTGCAATATGTGACGCTGTTCGACAGCAGAAATCAAGATGAAGCTGCCAGCATGTGTGCGGGGTGTATGCAGCTCCTGAGTTTAATTTCAATATATTCCAAAATATCAAAAGCAAAAAATCACCTTTAACATAAACATGAGTTATTACTGTAACTTAAATGTTAAGGTTAAATGTGAAGTTTGTCTGAGTGTTTGAAGCTGCTTTACTCCAGTTCACATTGCCTGTTACCCAACTTTCATTGTCTGAACAGAATGAGGTTGAGCAAGCAGATATTGGGTTTAGCTTCAGATTAATTGTAATTAAAAACAGACTAGGTTTTGAAGTTTTCTAAGGCATGAACACAATATTATAATAACTTTATATCATTTCACACAGCCTTTTTTGTTTATCCTGATGAGGTTTTGTGTTTTGCAATTCACTGCCACCTTATACTGAATATACTTTACTGAATCAACTAAATTTGTTCTTTTGTGTATTTCTTAAAGGGACGGAAGACGGATTTGGATTTTTGTAGGTCGCCAACTCTTTTTCCTTTTTTTTTTTTTTTTTTTTTTTTTTTGCCATTATGTTTTAAAATAAAATAAAAAATCACACCCACTTCTCGTGTTTGGTCATTTCTTCAGTTTCCTCATCATTGACGCCAAGATGAGTCCCACTGCATGCCACCATTCAAACGGTATCTGGGGTTACCATAATGGCATGTAGCCACAAATTGAGACCATTCTGTGTTTTCATATTTGACACTATTTTATCATGGTTGTGACTCCCCAAATGTGCAGGTTAGTCAAGGTCATAGTGTGTAAACCAGTTCTGACCAGAATTAAAGTGTACAGTGGCCCACATCCGGTTGAGTGCTGGTTTATTTTGGCTGACATCTGGCATCGTGATGGCTTGGTTGTGGCCCACTTCTGGCAAACGTGAGCGGACCGCCCAAGTGCCATCATTCCATGCTGTATGTGGGCCGGATGAACATGTCAGGTGTGGGCCGGATACGGGCCAAAACAGTTCTGTAGTGGCCCACATCCGGTTGAGTGCTGGTTCATTTGGGCTGATTTTGGCTGACATCTGGCATTGTGATGGCTTGGTTGTGGCCCACTTCTGGCAAACGTGAGTGGACCGCCCAAGTGCCATCATTCCATGCCGTATGTGGGCCGGATGAACATGTCAGGTGTGGGCCGGATACGGGCCAAAAGAGTTTTGCTATCTGGGTTGTGAGTTTCACAGCAGCTCCTCTTGAGACCATCTCATGGATTTGTTCTTTGTATGCAGCCTTCCATGCAGGTTCCTTGTCCAGGCGCTTCTCAGTGTTTCTGAAGGTTGCCTCCACAGCCTGCCTGTTGTCTGGCAGTGTTGTAATGTCTGCCTTCCAGGGATGGGCTGCATCCCAATGGGGAGAGTTGCTGTGTTTGTCTGCCAGCACATATGTTAAACATTCTTTTATTTTTTCCAGGCCCCGTTCTTCCTTGAGGGTCATTTCTTTCCCTCCAGGAGGGCACCTGCCACACTTGCAACCGCCACATTGAGGACTGCACGCCGACCCGATGCTGTCCCATCTAAACCACTCGAAGACCTCTTTGTTGGTTGTTGCGGTTCTCCGGACAAGCACATTTCCTTCCTCTTGAGGTATGATGGTTTCTTTATACGCCATCGAGGCTGATCTCATAGTCCTAGCCAGATGAGTTTCAGAGTGATACACAGGCAAGTCGACTGTCTCCTTGAGATTGGGATGGGTTCCCCTGACCGTCTTTCCCAGTGGGCCATCCCACAGGACGAGGTCTCCCACAATCCTGGTTGGCTGGGGAACAAGACGGCCTTCCCGATGACTAATAAGGAGGTCAATCTTTGTGGGACGGACAAGTTCGTCTCTGGCTACATTGGGGAAGAACTTTTGCAGTTGCTTGGCAGTGACTGGTTGGGTCACCTCCGCGATGTTTTCTAGGCCATAGCAGAGGATTCTATGTTCTGCCACTTTTCCCTTGGTTTCCTTCACCTTCAGCCGCAAGGAATATCTGTTGGTCAGAACAGTCTTCCTCATTCCTCCAACTCCATGGACTATTAGTCTAATGTTCTCACCGCATAGTCCAAGGCGATCAGCTGCTTCATTTGTGATGTAGTTGGTATCAGATGCGAGGTCAATTAGGGTACCAATAAGGCAACCGGAGTTTGTTGTCACTTCCATCAGCATCATCACCACTGGATGTTCTTGCAGTCCATCTCCCGCCTTGGCTCGTACAGTTGAGGAAGTTTTGTTTGAGAAAGCATTTTTGTACTTCTCTCTTTGTTCTGGAGTAAGCTCTGCCAGAAACTCCTCTTGTCTGTCAGTTAGGCCAAGTTTCTTTCCTCCAGTTTTTACAGTGCTTTGCTCCTCACTGATGCGGTCGGTGGCTTAGGGCACAGAAGGTAATTGTGGTCTGACACACCTCCTTTCCGACAGTCGGCCTTTGGGCAGAGGAATCTGGCTGTGCATCCCTTCCCATCTTTGGGGTGAAGCCGTAGACACTTGGAGCACAACCCCAGCTTCATCAAGTGGGCCTTTTTACTTGAAAGTTCTTGCTGTCTGAAGACCTTGCATGCAAATAACTTGCCAGCATGGGAGTCATCATCACAGACAGTGCAGCTGGGATGGTCATCCTTCTGACCTGCTGCGGTCCTAGTGAAAGCCTTCCTCCCCCTTTTATCGAGGCAGTCTGCAGCACCCTTCTCCGTAGGGCATCTGTCTGCACAGCTTGGTTCCAACTGATCCAGCTCTTCAAGAATCTCCTCTTGCTTCTTCAAGAACCCCAGGAGGCAATCAAAGTGATCCAGTGGTGAGAACCTGTTAGCTGGATCAGTTTTGTGCATAATCCACTCCTTCTTGAGTGAGCTAGGAAGTTTGCTCTCAATGGATTGAGCTACAACCCGATTTTTTACAGCGTCTTCTTCACCAAGAATCTGGAGGTTACACAGCGCTCTTTCCACAGCTTGAATCAACTCAATGGTTCTTCTGGGATTATTACCCTTGACAGGGGGAAGAGACTGGACATCATTTGTGATCATTAGGACTATTTTTGACTTACCGTAAATCCTCTAATATAGGCCGGGGCCTTTATTCACTCACGTGCATCTTGGTCCCGGCCATTATTGGAAGGAGGCCAGAATTAGAGACAGGCCTCTATTTCTATTTGAGCAAAACAGACTACCAGTGGAATGAATAAAAACGAGATTTTGTGTCTATTTGAACCTATAAAATAGACAAATACCGGCAATTCAGGCTAAATTCCAGTGTAGTACCGGTAATATGGTAACAGAAACGTAGCAAACATACCGGTACCAGTAGACTGCGGTCAAGTGAGCCGCCACTCGTTCATCCGCGGCTCACTTGACCGCAGTTACCAGTAGTGCATTGTCACTTAACCATGGGGATAATTAGGCTACCGGTATTTCATCTCCTCTTCATCTCTCCCCGTAATCTCCTCATCACTCGCGCCAGTCTCTACAACAAGTTCATTATTGTACAGTTCTTCTTCGTCCTCCTCATGTTCTGCCGCCTGTCTGTTCTCTTCCTCGCGCAGACGGGCAGCAGCGCAGGGCTGTAATAAACGATATCGGTAGTTTGGCCGTTATTGCAAGTCACAGTGGACAGGCTCACTCACGATCGTGATCGCATTCGAATGCGATAGTGATAGAAGTGAATGCTAATTTCAACATACCATATAGCCTACTTATTTATTTTTTATTTTACTTAATTTTGCTTTAACTTTGTTGTTACCGGTAATCTGACTGTAAAGCGCATTGAGCTGCAAGTCTTGTATGTTACGATCACAAGTACCGGTATAATGTTGAGGCTGCCCAGAGAAATCGTTGGTTCTAATTATAGACCCGGCCTGTATAAGAGTCCGGCCAGTATTTACCTCCTCCGACAGCGAGACCGGCCAATATTAGAATCCCGGCCAGTAATGGAATACAGGCCAATATTAGAGGATTTACGGTATTTCCATATTTGCTGTCAAGCAGCCTGAATAGGTCGTCGGCGGACCCACAGCTAGATAGTACGAGATCCTTCTTGACCTTTTCATGAAGACTATTTAATAAGTGAAACTTTTTGATACATTCTGCACCTTGTGGGTTACCTAACTCTTGCAAGTCTTCCCATTCAATCTTCCAACGGTAATAGTCCTTCATGTCACCATTGAAAATGGGCAGCCGTGCTCTTTCCAGACTGATCTGAGGCTTGAAAGCATTTCCTTGGACCTTTGCTGGGCTGCCTTGCCGTGAGAGGGGCCGGGTGTTCATATTTGAGGCCTCAGTGCTTGCTTTGGGCTTAAGCTTGAGGACGGAAGACTTGTCAGGGGGGAAAGAAGAGTCTTTACGTGGATAACCCTTTGCGCTGTCATCATCTCCCGGGTTTCTTTCTCTACCCGTAACTTGGTCTGCTTCATCCTCCTCTAGCTTGTCCGACAAAGCCAGGACCCTCTTTTTTAGCGCTTTCTGGCGTGTCCTGAGAGCTAATGTCCTCGAACCAGGAACCAACTCCTTCCACTCGACCAGCATTTCTTCAAGTTCAGCAACCTCCCTTTCAAGACACCTGTTCCTCACTCTGCGGACCTTGATTGACTGTAGAGGATTAACTTCCTCCTCCTCTGCCTGAGTAATGGCTGACTCAGCCGTTTTGGCCTGCTTGAAAAATGCCTCCTCTGCATAGCAGGTCCAAAAGGTTTCCTGGGTAGCTTGCTTTACTTCAAGGAATTTGTCCTCACACTCTGCGGTCTTTGTATCAATTTGGTCAGCAGATGCTACTACCTCTTCATCTGTTGACTCCCTCAGGGCTTCGGCATATTCATGTCCCGCATCTATGACCTTATAAAAATCCATCCTGAACTTTTCCCATTCTTTGAGAATTTCAGTTGGTTCCAAAAGTCCCTCTTTAGTGAGAATGTGAGCCCTTTTTGTAAATGAGGCCTGTGCTCTTGACCGCACACTTTTGAGTTTCTCCTCTGATTCTGCCATTGTTACTCCCTTTGTGTTGACTGGAGAGCTGTCCCTGCCAATATGTAGGCACACTCCTTTATTCCTAATCAACGGGCAGTTTGATTAGCAGTAAACATGGAGTTAGTCGGAGAAGTAAGCGGCCAGCTGGTCCTGGACTAATTAAGCCTCCTTAATGAGGCAGTCCGTGGCTGCTTCTTGCTGCACTCAATCCAATGCAGTGGGCCTCGGTTTATAACTGTTCGGTTCTTTAATTTTTCCCCACCGAACGGGGCATTAGGAGAGGACACGTTGTTTTAACTCTTTGCAGATTTATTTAAACTTTTTCAGCTGTCCACAAATAGCAGGTTATAAACCTGTGGAACAGAAAGGTTTATGGTGTAAAAGCAGTACTGATAGCCATGTACATAATTTGTCATCAAATTTGAATAATGTAAATATACATATAAATATAAGTATACACACAATATGTCCATGCTCTACACTATTAGAGTTTAGTTTTATAAATAATATAATTAACGAGTGACTAAGCAAAGCACAAGTTTTTTACCACAGCAATGCAACAACTTCGCACATAAATACAGCACATTAAACGCTGCATTTTCCACACACAAGCCACATTAATTAAACTAAGTGTCAATGTAGTTTTTTAAATAGCAACGTCAAGCACATCAAACCAGTACAGTGGAAACCGCTTATAGTGATCACGTTGGTCCAGAGCCAATTTGAACACTATAAGCGGTTGATTACTAAAACCGAAGTTGTATTACAGTACAGGTATTTCACTTATTTTTTATGGAGAATATCATCTGAATGCCATTTGTATCGTTTTTCAATGAGAAAAACTAAATAAAACGGATAGCTTCAGCATTTACTGAATTTTATTATCATGCAAATTTAATTACAGTACTGCGCAGTGCGCAGACATACTGTAGGCTAACTCAAATACAGGACGTTACTTATTCTCTGCTGTGCCGCCGGTGCATTTTTTTTCTTACAAGTCAGAAAATAAAGTTTGAATTCAATCCGCCTTCCAGCACCCCTGCTCGGATCTATGCTCCTCCATGCCGGTGTTCTGTCGATTTGTGCTACTTGGTGTGAAAACGAAACTTAGAAAATCGGCTTGGCGCATGCGCAAAACCACAAAGTAGCAATTCTCGACAAGTAGGAGAAATCGAATGAGCACCGGCCTCCCATTTTACAAGAACCAGCCTGGAGCTTCCAGCGGTCACACGCGCATTTAATCCGCTCTCCAGCACCCATCCTCGGACACATGCTCCTCCGTGACTTCCTTTTTCCAGCCATGATTCGCGCGCTTGCTGCCCGGTGTCAACTCGTTACGTTGGCTAGCGAGGCAGAAGCAGATGTCCAGAAAGGAATCAAGGGAGTAAAAAATAAAATAGCTACACGTAGTTTTAAAATTATTTTTGCACATGTTTACATTCATAAAATGGCCAAAAATGAACATTATAAGCGGATTTCTTGATCACTATAAACGAATTATTTAAACAGCATTTGTATAGAAATGATTCCGTCCCAAGCCTTTTGATCCATATAAGCGGTTGATTACTATATCCGTGACCACTATAAGCGGTTTCCACTGTACCAACAAAGCAATTAACTACATTACCCAGCCTGCAGTGCGAGCGGGAAAGCAGCCAATCATGAGAAACTACACCGTAGAACAGGAAGTGGACTCGCGACAGTAAAAGTGCTACAACTCAAACACTGGAATATATTTACGGACATTACAAGCAATATTAAAACCCCAAACCACAAACAATGCCCGTCAGCGTGACTAAAGTAAGCCAACAAGCATATGAACCGTGCATACACAGCGGCAGCACCAACAAGCAAATTTAACCCGCAGCTCAATGAATGGAACCAGCAACTTACCGGTGGCGTATCTCTCCTAACGAGACGACATCTCAAACTTAGTGATCGCTCCCGTTTATAGCCCGTGCTCATTCAACAGTGGATTCTGTCATGCTGCTTTGGGATTTAATTGGTTCATGCTTCAGTATTTCAGGTGAGTGAACCTCCCACTTATTCACCTGCATTTAATTGCTATGACGCACCCGTGATGCAGTGAGCTAAACAGTGAGCATGTGTGTGGTTGTTTGTCTTGTTTGTCTCTGTGTGGCCCAGTGATGGACTGGCAACCTGTCCAGGGTGTACCCCGCCTCTCACCCGATAACTGCTGGGATAGCCCCCCCCCCCAAAGACCCGACAAACGGATTACCCGAGTATAGAAAATGGATGGATGGATGGTTAGAAGATGTTACAGCACCTAGTTTGCAGTAGGAATAGTAAAGTTAATATATATCAGCTGCACATATAAAGTCCACAGAAATGGAAAGCTTTCAAGAGATGTCTGACAAGGCGCAGGACTAAAATGCCACCCCAGAGCTGGAGTTACTAGCCGCTTTCGGACAGACCGTTCTAAGAAAGTAGTTATCAGAACTACCCTCCTCGAATTTCGTTCTGATAACTATCCTTCCCCAGCGGAACTGTTTCAGTCTGCATTCGCACATGAGTCGGGACCTGATAGGGACTGATGCGCCGCGCGCAGCCGTCTGCTTCAGTGACGTGTTAGCCGTTAGCCGTTTAGCGCTACATTCAAACACAAAACAAAACGGTAAAAGTAAGGAGAGTAGAAAAAACACCACCAAGAAGCTAATATGGAGAGCGGGGAGGCCACCGTGTTTATGGTCTGCATGATGGTGATATTAATCATGGACAATCACATCAGGCGTCTAATATCGAGGCTGGAAAAGCTCACAGAGAGAGTCAGGAGACGATACTTTTTCATTTCATGAAGGAAGAAAGGAGAGCAGAGCGCTGCAGACAAATGAGACCAGTGTAAGTTTAACTTAAACACCCGCAGGTTGTGTCTGTGTCTATGAGGAAACATTTCAGCCGTGATAGCATGACATGGGGCGTAGCTACCGACCACCACACACCTCCGTTAGATTCGTTCTATAGAACCATGAAAAGACCCGAACTCGGAGAAGGAGCTAAATAGTTATAGGAACTAAGGGAGAAAGCCCCGAGTTCCTGTATGTCCGAACACGGGAGAAAACGGCCCCGCGGATTAAAAGGTTATTTGAACTGCCAAAGGTTCCTACAGTCCGAAAGCGGCTATTGCCACTGAGATAAGCGACCTTGACAGGGACCCACCAAGCCCACTGGCTGCACACTCAGGTAAAATGGAATACTAAGAAACTCGCTGCTCTTTATGACTGTGTAAAGAATACATGATTGCAGTGAGCTGACGGTAATCCATTATTCCTTTGTAAGCACATATTTTCATGAAAAAAAAGGACAGTTTGAAAGTTGATGGAACGATGGTTTAATAGCATGTGTGTTGCTACAAATAACTCTGTTATTTCTGTACAACCATGAAGGACGCATGCATTTGTTCTCAGAATCTGGCAAACTGCACAATCCTGTAAGTTCTATGGTATTAAGGAAAAAAAATAACAAAGCAATTCAGCATACTGTACAAACCTGCACAACAGTTACACAGTGGCAACCCCGACCAGGGGTCGGCAACCTTTAACACTCAAAGAGTCATTTGGACCTGGTTTCCATAGAAAAGAAAACAATGGGAGCCGCAAATACTTTTGACAACTAAAATGAGGATATTGTATAACGCTTTGTATAAACAACTTGCTTACGAAATCCATGAAGTGCCACAGATAAAATAACATTTTATTCATGTAATGAAGACATTTTGAATACTTAACAAAAATAATAATAATAATAATAAAAAAACACGCCGAGTTGAAGGTCTCTTTCTCACCACAAATTAGGCAAACTGGTAAGCCACTCTCGTCAGAGGTAAATTCAAATGAACCTGCCCAGGCATCAATAAATGTTCTATTTTCTTCAGATATTTTTCTTTTCTTACATTTCTAAATACTTGGCCTACCTTGGGTTGAAAGTCTCGATGAATGCACAGCGTTTTGGCGGGCATATACCGGCTTTCAGGCGAGTGTGACGTATTTTGAGCGACGAAAAATAATAAAGATAATAAAATTTAATTTTTTATTTTTAAAGAACTACAATAAAAAAAAAACAACTAATACAAATAAAATACACTTCAATTGGATACTTTTTCATTTATTTTCCCAAGCCACGCGGGGCCGCAGCATAAGGAGGAAAGAGGAAGGGCTCCGGAGCTGCGGGTTGCCGACCCCTGGTCTAGACAGAAGACTAGACTGGACAAATTTCTCCAGGATTTCTAAATCTTGAATTCATGCACAATTATCAAGCTCATTCCTGTCCAAATAAACTCTGAATAATTCCTTGTGTAAAGTGCAGATGAAATGACCGACAAGCTTCCCTGCAGGAATCACAAGTCAGTCTATATAATGACCTTCTTTCAAAAGCACGAAGGCACAAAACTAGTCAGAAAAAACAAATGTCATTTTAGATCAGCTGAGTACTGACTTGAGATAGTGAAAGTCTGTCCATAAACATGATGTTATTTTGGACTGTGTGAACATGACTGACTGCGTACAGCTACTGATACAATGCAGCCTATCAGGCACTGTCAAGAAATACTTGACCAACATTTCTGCTAGAAAATAAAACCTTATACTGTACATTACGTCATATTTGTTATTCTAACCGTGCAGCTAACAGCACTATGCAAAAAGGCATGGCATAGATTAAATAATAAGCATCCAATATCATAAGTCGCAACTTTTTTTTTTCCAAACAAAACCTTGAAAAAGAGAAGACAAATTACAACATCATGAACAAGAAAACTGATGCAAATGTCAACTAAACTCTTTGCATTCCTTCCACAGGAGAGGGCAGAGGTAATGCGCTATTTATGTTAAAGACTTTGTTGATGCTCAACAAGTATTCAGACACAACTCCTGGTTTTGTACACAGGATATCATGCATCTAGGGGCAATGCATAAACTGATGTAGAGCTTCCAGTGCCTCAATGATATCATTACTAACAAGAGTATGCTCTAAAAATAGCCCACAGGTGTGTGTGGTTACTGGCTGCAGTGGACTTGGCTCCTGCTAAAAACTACTCCAACTGAAGCTAAGTATGACCATTCTGAATGCCAGCTGGCTATCATCCAGATTAGCAAGGTCTCTGCAGTTTCCACGGTGGCGCCTATGAGCCTTTGGTTCTCCAGTAATGGGCCATTATCAAGCCCGGAACAACCCAAAACAAACAAAGGCCTATGACAGATAGTGTTGTTTAGACGTCATTGCAGACGCACAGAGGGTGACATGTAGGAGACATGGGTGACCCAGGCGAGAGAGGCTACGAAGCAGAGTCTCTCAGCCGTGCCATCGGAAAACAAACAGCATTGTTGTCCAAAACCTGCACAAAAGAAAGCTTAGCACAGGCTAAGTAGAGTTTGCTGGAAATGGATGCAGAGAAGGAATGAATGGCAGGACAGAGAGCTGTGTGCTTGTAACAAACTGACAGAGAAATAAGAGTTGAGTGTGTTATGAAGGGGGAGACCAGCTGGAGAAAGTAAGCTGTGCAGCTGTGTGTATGTTGCATTTGGTCTTGTGCCAAAAATCTACTGCTGGCGACAGGAACGCCATAAAACTTAAAGCTATTGTGAGACGCTTGCCTTTTGCCCCAGCCCCTTTCTCGTCTGAAAGCTACTATTCATGACGAAGGCAGAAAGATACAATACAATGGATCTCCATTTCTGGCCCAACAGTGCCCTGCCTATATGGAACAATAAACAAACGCATTCAGTCTTTCCAGTCTCCGCCCCTGAGCTTGACTGACTACGTTTGTGTTACCACTGCAGTAAAGGTGGTATAAAGAAGGCCAAAGGTCTGGAGTGTTGCTAGTTGGTTGCAGCAGATGTGGAAGGGGTATGAAAAACAGCATGCATTGAGGGAATCATTGATAATGGCTTGGACGTCACAAAGCTCATTATAAAACAACTTAAAGGTCGTAAAGAAGTTTGCTCTTCATATAAAGAGGAAACGGGATTAGTCAGAGGCTGACATAAATGGGGATGGAGTGTGTGTGTTTGTCTATGTAGGACAGGACAAAGAAAGAGTTTGAGAATCGCAAGATGTCCAAAGTCCTTTTTTAGTGAGTGGATATCTCTTATATTATTCAGAAGGGATGCAAAGATATATTTGCCTAACATCACTACTCAGCTTGTTGCCAACAATTGGTCTAGCTAAAGCAATCAGTACCAGAAATGGGCTATTGGTGAATTATTGTCATCATCATTGGTATTGGGATTGTCCCAGATTTTCACGATTTGTGCATCCCTAGTACAGTATTTAGGAGTACACGTTGTTTTCAAAACTAGAAATAAATACACTTCGTATCCAACATCAGATTCAGTACAGTACCAAACATCAGTACTCAGTCCAAAAGTATGCATCCATCTATCCATCCATTCTCTTTACCCTTGTTATCATATCCAGGGTTGTGAGAGGAAGTACCTATTCCAGCAGTGGACACTACGTGAAATCCTGAACATGTTGTAAGACCATCACAGGACTAGAAAAATAATGTAAATCAAATGATAGTACTAAGAACAATAATAATATATATTATAATATATAATATTATTATTAATATATAATAATAGGCCTCATGTAAGAACATTTTCATATTTTTTTCTAAATTTCTCTCACTTTTTTCGTAAGAAGGTCTCGTACGAACACGCCACGTCAGATTCAACAAACGCTCTTAACTTCGGAAAAGGTGTGTAAATGATCTGCGTAAATGATAAATGCCCCTGTGCGTATTTAAGTGCACGTGCACAAGGATAGTAAATTTGTTTACTCCACGCCCAAAATAATACCATATACCTTCCTCTCTCCTGTGCCAGGAAGTGTTGAGTGTTGAGTCATGGACAACTTTGGGTGTGAGCTCTCTGTCACACTTGGCTGATCGTGACGCTTTGCTGCTTTGCTTTGCGGTAAGACGTATTGCATCACTTCCTGTTACCTTGCTTGTGCACTGTGGAATTTCCCCCCCCCCCCCCCGCTTGGACTACTAATAATCACTTTATTTCTATCTATAACTTACACAATTTTGCATAGTTAAACTCTATAGCTTACCGTTCTGTTCTAACACACTCCTACAGATCTTTAATCTTTATTCTCACTTTTAAGCAGTGTGTCTGGTTCTCTAGCGTAGCATGGCTACCGGTTCTCTCCCTCCATCTCCTGCTTTCACATGCTCCGTGTGTCAGATGTTTAGTTACTCCTCTGCCTCCTTTAGCGGTAATGGTACATGTAACAAATGTAGTCTTTTTGTAGTTTTGGAGGCGAGGTTATCTGAATTGGAAGCTCGGCTCTGCACTGTTAAAAATCAACCGATAGCGAGCCAGGTCCCTTTAGCCCAGACCTGGGCATTTTACGGCCCGCGGGCCAGATACGGCCCTTTGCCCGTCCCTGTCCGGCCCGCGCCCCCCTGCCCCCTCCAGTCAAAAATAAAAACGGATTTTGGTGTGCATGCGATGCAGCTGTCTTTTATTTTGAAAGGGCCTGACGCATTGTTTATGAATGCACGCAGAGTGACAGTGACAAGTGACAGGTGATGCTAGCATCCTGATCCACACAAAATGTCGTCTCATGGTAAAAAAAGAAAAGTTGATTCAGAATGCCGCGTTTTCAACAAGGCATGGACAGCGAAACATTTGTTTACAGAGGTAAAAGGTAAAGCTGTGTGTTTAGTTTGTGGTGTGTCAGTGGCTGTGTTATAAAGGAGTATAATATCCACCGTCACTACGTGACTAAACACGGGGAGAAATACAATAACTTTTCAGAAAAAGAGCGCTCAGCTGAGGCGTCTGTGTTGCTCGCCAAGCTGCAATCTCAACAAACACTTTTTACAAAACATTTGACATCCAGAGGTACTGCAGTCAAGACAGGTTTTGTTATTTCGCACAAGATTGCTAGAAAGAGCAAACCCTTCTCTGATGGAGAGTTTATTAAGGAGTGTTTGGTGTACTCGTCTGCGCTAATATGTCCCGAGAAAAAAGACGCTTTTGAGAACGTCTCCCTCTCCCGCTGCACCGTAACGAGGAGGATTGAGGACATCGCGAAAAACCTGGTGCTACAACTGAAAGACAGCGTGAACGACTTTGAGTACTTTTCCCTGGCTTTGGATGAGAGCTGTGATATAGGGGGCACTGCCCAGCTGCTCATCTTTATGCGTGGGATCAGTGCAGACTTCAGAATCACGGAGGAGCTGGCAGACATGCGGTCAATGAAAGGGACAACAACGGGGAGTGATCTCTTAGCTAGAGGTACATGCATGTCTCGAAAGCTTGGGGCTGAAATGGGACAAACTGGTGGGCGTGACAACAGATGGGTGTCCAAATCTCACAGGAAAAAAAGTTGGTCTATTAAAGTGAATCCAGGACAAAGTGGCAGAAAAGAACTCTGAGCAGATATGAACTTTTTTTCATTGTATTATACATCAGGAAGTGTTATGCAAGTCAGTGTTACAAGTGAATCACGTTGTTGATGTTGTAACTAAAACTGTGTAGCGTGCTCTCAGGAAAGACAGAGGACGGAGATGTTTACATTAACCTTCCCCCTTTTTTTTCAAATGTCTTGACATCGAAAACATTTCACTGTTTATGACCCTTTCAACGGATTACCTAAAGAAGATAAGGACCCAGATGTGAATTCCGACTAAATGGGGTTCTTTGTTTCCGAGTCTTCTCTCCCCCAGACCAGCTACGAATAATAAATTATGTAGGACACCTCCTGATAAGAGAGCAGATGTAGCCTCAACTGTCCTGCTGGTCCAACCTGAAGGAATGCCACACTTCCCTATTTTCAGAGAGTGAAAATTCCACTATAAACCTCGCTTTCCGTAGACTGAAAGTGTGAAAATCATTACTGGACAAACCTACAGATCATTTTGAAACATTCGCCATTCTTGTACCTTCTTCAATTATCAAGTTATGAAATATTGGATTTAATAGAAACTCTGCCATGGAACCACAGCACCACCCAGTGGACATAGATGACGGACACTTTTCACTATGTCAGCCTAAGCAACCATGGACAATTTCAACTACGGATGTTTAATGTTCTCATTATGTGCAATGCATAACCTAATAGTGTTTAATTCCACAGGTAACACCCAAACAGCCGCAGATCATTCTAGTTAACAGCAAGCAAAGTTGTCATTACCATTTTTGTCATGATAATATGAAGTATTGTATGCTAATAAGTGTTTCATGCTCATATTTGTGTTTATGCCTGCTTTTATGTGACAATATTGCCTGTTAAGAACATTATATTGTATAAATCAGTGTAACGTAGGTAAATGCATTTGAAAGAGAGAATTTTCCCTTTTGTTCTCAGTTCCACCCCCCTTTTTAGCTTTTTGGGTTGGGGGACAGTGAAACGCTGATTGGACGAAAGCTGACATGTGACCTCGAGTTTAAAACCCGAGCGCACCAGAGATTCTCTCTCTTATATCTACCATCTTCCCCCTCTTAGCTCGCTCTTACTGTTTACTCTCAAAATCCGCAACTCTGGGACCTCCCTGTGGTCCTCCAAGCCTTGACCACTCCCTTTGTCCCCTAAGCTTATGCTTACAATTTTTGACCTCTTGTAATCTTGCCTTTCCCCGCAACTCTTCTGTCCTCTCTCTATTTTACTCCGTAACTATTAATTCCCATTTTTTTTAGACTTCCCTTTTTTTTATAAAGTCTGGTCCGATACACGCGAGTGTTTGCTAAATCACACCGCCCGGCCCAAGAAGAACAGCCGACTAAACGTCACCCAGCCGGTCACCAAGGAAACGTGGTCTCCAACAACGACGCCCAGCCGCTGGTAACCAAGGAAACGTGGTCTCCAACAACGACGCCCAGCCGCTGGTAATCAAGGAAACGTGGTCTCCAAGGACTGACGCTCACCTTGTAAATAACCACGATACTCTACGGCAAAAGTAAGGTGCATAAAGTCTGATATCTTTGGAGCAGTGGAACTCTGCTGAACTCGGAGTGCTGAATCCTTCCTCTGGAGGTGATGGTTGTGCAGAGATCCGTAGGAAATAACCGGCCGAAGTGATTAGCCATAGCAGTTCCGTGTGAAGAACCAGACTCAGTATTAATGTTTTAACCCCAGGTCACTAGTCCTCCCGTTTAGCTAAGTCATCTCTCCCTTTCAACCGTGTTTCCCTACAACTATTGCAAAGTACCCATATTCTGTCTCTTATCAATTGTTTATACACCTATATACCTGTGCAATGTTGAATAAATGCTTATATTAACCCATTTAAGAGCGTCACAGACAGTTACTAAAGCCGGTTACCACTCCAAATAGGACGCACGCCTCAGAATGAGATTGAGTATTAATTGATTCTTAATATAACATACTAGGATTGCAAGATTTTAAACAGTCTTCCTCTTTGGACTGTAACGTAACAAATTAAAATAAAAGAGGTGGTGTCCCTGCTATTTTCGAGGTAAATATTAATTAATAACGTGTCAACGCTACAACTGTTAACTTTATCAGATCAAGGGCACTGAATCATAGGCAGTTTGTTTCACTTTTAGAAGAAACTGAGACTGACCACCGTGACCTAAGCTACCACACAGCCGTCAGGTGGCTGAGTCTGGGAAAAGTGCTGAAAAGCTTCTGGGACCTGAGAGAGGAGATTCAGGAGTTCTGTGTGAGGAAGGGACATGCCATCCCTCAGCTTTCAGAGGCAGACTGGCTGGCAGATCTTGCTTTTACTGTTGATGTGACTGCTCAGATGGATGAACTAAATGTTAAACTGCAACTGTTATTAACTATTAATTTGATAGAATTAGTATTAATTCTCACTTCAACCTAAACCACAATTCATGTTTATAAATATTTAAATATTCTTATTTATTACCAAAATAATCTGATTTAAATATTTTATTATAAAAAGAAATATAATGAGAAAACATAAGTCAATATTAAATTTGAGTCATTGCTGGTTCGGCCCTCCAACACATTTCAGATTTTTCATGCAGCCCCCTGAAGAAATTAATTGCCCACCCCTGCTCTAGATGGTATTTCCTTGGCTTCTAGTTCTACAGTGAGGAACCTTGGAGTTATTTTTGACCAGAACTTATCATTTCACTCGCATATAAAACAGGTTTCTAGGACTGCCTTCTTTCATCTTCGTAATATTGTTAAAATCAGGAACATCTTGTCTCAGAGTGATGCAGAAAAACTAGTCCATGCATTTGTTACTTCAAGATTGGACTACTGTAATTCTTTATTATTGGGCTGTCCCACATATTCTCTGAAAAGCCTTCAGTTGATCCAAAATGCTGCAGCCAGAGTTCTAATGAGAACTAACAGGAGAGATCATATTTCTCCAGTTTTAGCTTCTCTTCAATGGCTCCCTATTAAATTCAGAATAGAATTTAAGATTCTTCTCCTTACATATAAAGCTCTTAATGACCAAGCTCCATCATATCTTAAAGATCTCATTGTAAGATATTTTCCTAACAGAGCACTTCGTTCCCAAACTGCAGGTTTACTTGAGGTTCCCAGAGTTTCTAAAAGTAGAATGGGAGGCAGAGCCTTCAGTTATCAGGCCCCTCTATTGTGGAATAAGCTGCCAGTAAATGTCCGGGAAGCAGACACCCTTTCCACTTTTAAGACCAGGCTTAAAACTTTCCTTTTTGATAAAGCTTATAGTTAGGGATGGCTCAGGTGATCCTGAAACATCCCATAGTTAAGCTGCTATAGGCCTAGACTGCTGGGGGGCCTCATCTGTCACACCTTTCCTCACTTTACTCTCTTTATGTATATGTGACATTATTGTGGTCATTAACTCGTGTTTCCCTGTTCCAACAGATATCCTTTGAATGGTGTTACAGTGCCGCCCCCCTTACCCCTCCTCCCCCTTTCTGTCTTCTCAAACCCCAGCTGGTCGAGGCGGATGGCCACCCTTCCTGAGTCTGGTTCTGCCAGAGGTTTCTTCCTGTTAAAAGGGAGTCGTTTCTCTCCACAGTCGCCTCAGGCACGCTCAGGCCGGGAGATTGGACCGAAAAAGAAAAAGTTTTCAGTGCAATCTGTTGGTTTCCTTAGCTAGAAAATTGTTTTTGAATTGGCTCTATATGAACGAATTGGATTATTTTATGAATAATTATGATTACAATTAATTGAATTCCAATTGGCTTGAATTGGACTTATTATCTAAGTGCCTTGAGATGACATTTGTTGTATTTGGCGCTATATAAATAAAAATTAATTGAATTGAACTTTACAGGCTCTGAGATTCTCTGACGTTCTGCTTTCAGAGATAAAAAAAAAAAGGAATATCTGTCATTTTTAACAGTGTCACCTGTAGTTCGTAATGTCACCGAAATAAAGAAGAAATGGTTTCATATGACAAGTTCAATGGCTTAAAAAAAAAGTCTTGCCATGGCCAGGCGCTCGATGACTGCAACTAAAGCCGTACAATCAATTGTTTCCTCATTATAATGGCACTTTGATGGGACGGTCCATGTGGGGGGGGTTTCTGGTATGTTGTCTGCCGGCTGGTTCAGGTAGTGGGAGACCCTTGTTCATGGCAATATTGTGCAAAACGCAGCATGTCAGAATAATCTGGCATGCCTTCTCTGGGCTATGGAGCAGTTTGCCCCTCGCTGTATCGAGACCCACCTGGCCTTCAGCACACCAATAGTGCGCTCCACAACGGCACGGGTGCTTTGATGCGTATGTTTGCAGTCTATTGCTCCGATTATGTTGGCAGTCCAGCCATGGCATGAAAGTTCCTCTTAATTTGTACTTGTTCGACACCGGTGTATGAGTTTTGACGTACCATGGGTGATAAACTGATGAGAGTTTTGATGATCAAGGGGAGCGCATGACTCACAGAGGACTGGACACACCCTATCTGTCTCCAATCTCCCTCTGAAAGGTTCCCGTGGCCAAAAATCCAAGGGTGGTGAGGACCTGGACGTGTGGTGGAATTGGGTTTGATTGGCATGTTTCTCTCTAGAGTTGTGGCTCTAGCAAGCTGCATATTTGCAGCAGCACAGACCTTGGCAATCTAAATCTCGATGTATATATTTATTTATGATTGCTTCAAAGTAATTTAATATACAATCCATTTGTCAAGCAAACTTGATTCAAATAATAGCGGACTATTTTATGAAACTCCTACGAAAGGTCTGGATCACTCGTAAATTCTGTTTGTACCTGAAAGAAAATTTAAAATACGAAAAATGGTGAATGCGCAAATTCTCTAATATGACTGTTATGCACGACTTAAGAAAAAATCATGTAAAATACCCAATGAAGTAGAAGAACCACAGAAGAAGGTCTATCATGTACCGCCAACATTATGTAGGTTACAGGGATATAGTGGAAGAAGTAACTGTGTGTGAGCATCTGGGCTCATTCGGGATTTTATAAATTTACCAGAGCACACAAACTACATAAAACGCACACAGTGTGTAAAATGTGTGTCACAAAAATACGAGTACTTAGCAATACAACTAACATATTTTTACCCATACCTATCTACAACCCAAAGGAACGGAGCCAGCTCAACTAATCAGCCAAAAAAAAGCAAGTTGCTGTCCTCCAACTCAGAGAGACAGGAGAGAATCTTTGGAAACTTTCACAGCAAAGGATCTATAAAGTTTTATCATTGAAAACCTCGGGTTTTACAAGCTGTTGTAGACCTTGGAGCTGCATTTTTAGCTTCCATTAAAAAAAAATTACAATAAAGAAAAAGGCTACACCTGCACTCTTCAGCCAAACTAAAGCCCAGGTAAGCACACTGCTGTGGCAAGGGACTCATAATGTATGTAACGTACACTATGTACAGTACTCTCAGTATTCTCAGTACAGTACACTGGCAATGGTAAAAGATACAGCTTTTTAGATTGGAGACAGTAGTCTGATTTTTGAAAGCATGAAATGAAAATAAATTCAGACCATTTTAACTGCATGTATTAATGAAAATGTAGCTATGTATGGGTATATAGTAATCTGAGGATACATTACTTTAAAATCTAAAAAGATATATCTTTAGATTGATCAGATCATAAATAGGGAAATCCTAATCTGCGAAGGTTAACACATCCATTTCAGACCTGAAATCACCAGCAGCCACCATTCATGTACAACAGGAAAAAGGGACAAGTGTTGAAAAAATACCAGCAGGGCAAATTCCTCTCTCAGAAGGTTCAGGTTAAAGAAAGATAAAGAGCAAAAAGATCTTTCATACCATCAGAAAATGTTCAACAAAGAAAAATCTACCTTTGTTTTCTTACAGTAGTGAAATTCTGCAATGAATTCTCTAAATTCTTGTTTAAAAAAGCAACAACAAGAATACCAAAAATACCAAACAATGCAGACAGAGCAGAGTTACAAAGTATGTCATTCATCCAAGAGACACAAACCCAAACTAAAAAGCTTTGAAGCCTTAAGCCTGAAGCCTGGATGAGCCCTGTAATAAAGCTTTTCTGAAAGATGAAAACTAAAATTTAAGAACTTCTGCTGTTTGGACAAGCAATTCAAAGATGTCACCTTTAGCTTGGGGATCATTTTGAATATCATGAATATGACAATTAATCAATTAACCAAGAAAATATACTGTCTATTCATATATTAGATAAAAGTTGACCCTGCTTACTTACAGTCTATGCTCACAGTTCTAAAGAAGTCTGTGGGTTTGAAACAGAAAAAATGCCAAACTTGCTTATCTGCCATTAGTTCAGCTTTAACAAACAGTAACAGCGTCGTAGCACCCGTGTATCCCTGAGTATATTTGTATATAGACAATATATGTAAATGTGGGTTGGTTGGTGCATGAATATGGAGATACTATTTCCAATGCATGCTTTTTTTGGTATTGATTATAATTGATTAGTCTATTATATACAATAGTGAATTTTATCCTTTACTCTGGTATGACAAATTGTCACACATTTGTGATTACAACTATCTATCAGCCATAAATGTAAATGCAGACCAACTGAAACAGATATCGGAGAAGCTGCGCTTGCTTTAATTGGTCGCGCTCATGCCAAAAAGTATTTGTCTACAAACTACTGAACTTTGTTCTCATGTGTCAGAGGTCAACAGGCCGACAGGGACAGTGTGGATGTATCTTTCTGTTTAAATCTGAGCTATTTCTTTCGCTTAGGGGGAAGAAAACACAGGAGGCTACAAGTTTCACAGTCTCGAGATGGTGATGTCATGTTTTGCATTTTTTGGTCATGTTTTAGGTTTCTGTCTAATCTTTAGTTTTGCCATGTTTTACTCACTTTCCTCAGTCTCTCTCTGGTCTGGTCATCAGTTCCACTCCCTTCACCTGTATTCATTTTCATCAGCTGCACTCACTCACTAATCACCCTCCTCTGTAAATTTAGTATTGGACTTCTATAAAACTGTAAAAAAAAGAGAATGGGTCAAACCTTGGTGGTCTGTGAGATGACGAAACTGAAAGTTAATCAGTGGAGTGCCCCTAGGGATTGAGAAACCTGCAGAAAAGACAAAGATCACAAATTACTTTCATTGCTGAAAAACCCCAAAAGAATGTGGAACAGTCTTGATGTCACTGAAGATGTTGCTTGTGGGAATTTGTGACAACACGGAAGAGAAATGCCAGTCAAGCCACTGACAATAAATAGTACTTTTGATTTTGTTCTTTAAATATTTTCAGTGCTAGACGGAGACCTGGAGAGTACAGAGCAGGAAATGCAAAAAAAAAAAATCCCCTAATGTACATGTAGAAAATCAAACATCAAGCAGATTCCCTTTAGTTACAGCAGAGCATGGAAACCGAAACTATGATGATTAAAACACATCACAAATTGACGCGGACAGGAACCCAGACACACCCATTGACTTCGATAGCTTCAAACCCCTCATCACACACACATACACGCGCGCACGCACGCACACATACACACACACACACAAGGGGATTGAGTTACAATTAATCAAGGGCAACATGAATGACTGGTCCTCCCCTCTAACCAACAATTTCAAAGACTTGTCTGGTGCTGGAAGGAGCTCACACTGCAGGTCACACTGGGGCCACTTCCTCTACAGCCCACCCCAAATCCCCCCAAAATGATCTTTGCCTCTTCTTCATCTTCCTTTTACTTCCTCTCTTCATGCTCTATCTATTTCTCAGCAAGTAGGTCACATGGTCCACATGGCTCATTCGTGCAAGTACATAATGTTTATTTTACGCTGATTGTAGACACTCCACTTTGGTTAAAATCAATTTAGTGTCCCTTAAGACAATAACCAGATGATTGTGTTTAATTGGGTTTCAATACATACGGAGGTGTACACAGAGAAGTGAATGGGTTTTTTTTCCATCTGGAACCAGAGTAAAATGAGTGAACTGCAAATTCTGTAGCTGATTTTTCCAGCAAATATTCCATAGATTCAGATAGTCGTCTCCAATAAAAAGTGCATGTAGCAGGAACACTGCCTAATAAAGTATGAATGACGCACCAACTTTGAGCAAATAAAGAGGCACTGAGACTGTATACAAGAAGACAGGCTGTGATTGTGCTTCTCTCTGACACCTGTCTCTGCTCCCAATACAGAAACAAAAACTGTGCAACAAAAAAAGAGAGCAGTTTCTTCTTTCGAACACAGCTTGCACACTTGTAGATGTTTAGCCCTTCTGCTACAGGTGCTGCACCCCTTTTCAGTCCAAACTTGGCCTCAGTGATGAGGAACAAATTGGTCTTTGTTTGAGATATCAGCAAACTTCCCCATACTCTCATGAAGAACTGTAAAGAAATTAAAGAATCCTTAAAGTGAAACTGTTTCTCCTGCCCACAAGCACATACCCAGGCGGCTGAATTTACACGCTGATTCCACTACAAGCATCATGAATGATTTATTTGTCATGTGAGCTGGACTACAAGCCTCGGCTGCATCTAAAACCTTTCCCCCAGTTGGTTAAAAGCCAAAGAGTCACAATCTCAGTCACGACATGTACATATTCAGCAGTTGTTAACATAGTGCAGCTCAAAGGTCCCCATATTCTTCCCTATTCTTCCTTACCTGCCTGACAGGATGCTGCTTTATGGTAGCTGGAATTCCGCCCCCTCTGACAGGATATGCCCATATTTGGGCTGCTGTCTTATGAAATGCTTGTAAGAGGAAACAGCATAAAGAGACAAACTTAAAGGGATAGTTCACCTCTTTTGACATGAAGCTATATGACATCCCTTTTCCTGGACAACGATTTTGTGATGCAAATGTATTCTTCTTTTGAACGCATATTGTTTTGAGAAGCAAAACGCTTTATTTTTGTGACCCCAGCCAACTAGCCGGACAACCTTCGTCAAAACCAAAACAAGGCCGGAACTCGGCTCACAGGACACAGTAGAGGGTAAGTCAATGTTGATGCACGATATTGCTAGTATGGGATGTCATACAGCTTCATGTCAAAGGAGGCGAACTATCCCTTCAAGGGCTTACAAAAGGTATGCCTTCCTTTAAGTGGAAGCAATTAAAAGTATTTCTTCCAGACAAACTGGAAATAAGTACTGCTTTTACTTGTTCTACAAACTCAAACATACAGGAAACAGTAACCTTTTTTCCCGCAAATACTTGGCTAAACAATTTCAGCGCTGAAATTCGACAAGTTATTCAATAGATTTGGTTGCCTTTGTGCTGAAATGCACCTATGAGGACTTTATTTGATTAAAAATATGAGGGTTCTGTCTGTCCACTGTTCATACTGGTGGACTGGATAGTGTAGTGGTAAGATTGCCACCTTTCGTGTAGGTGACCTGGGTTCAAATCCCCTGCATGAAAGGTACTTCCTCCAGTAGGGGTCCTTAGGCAAGACTCCCCTTACCATACCTGCCTACCTGTAAGTCACTTTGGATAAAAGCGTCTGCCAAAAACAAAAAACATAAGTACTCATCTGTTGACCTACAGTGTTAATAACACCCTGTTTGTGTTGGTTACTATAGAGTTCTTCCAATAAATAGTCCAGTTAGTCATTTGATCCACAGGTTGCACACACTATCTGAGCCGTCTGACAGGACAAATAACAAAACAGATTCATGTCACTGGTGCAGCATACTTTGCATGTCTCCTACACTACAGGAACAGACTTCTTTCACACACACTCCCATGTTCAAACTCATGAGAATTAACAGAAACAGCTATGTTTAAGTTTAAAGTGTGTTTGGGCCACCTGGCAATGATTAGTGACAGGTGCATGTCTGTGTGAGAGAGTGTGACAACATGACAACAGCAGGAACATAACAAGAGGGTTACTTGCAAATAGGAGGAGAAATCGGCCACAAAGAGAAGTTGGCATCATCCAGACACTGGGACAAATGCAAAAACTTTGAATTAGTGGCTGATGGTTAATTGCTGCCTAAAAACAACACTGCAGTAGGTTTTTTTGTGCTTTTTTACCAATTTTTTATTGCAGCTGAAACTTTGTTGTCAGTACCAAAGTATAATGAGTCGAAAACTAATCGCAGAGCACCACCATGTGTCCAAAATAAGGGATTGCAGGACCGTGGACAATAATTACTGCCTTATTACAGTTATATATAATTATTCTAACACTTGTCACCATACCAAGTCCACTGTGGCAAAAGACTTTCAAATACCCAACTGAGGACATACATTAATATTGGTTGCTAAGTGCTCTACAACCACTTAAATTACCTTTGTAATTCACCCACACGTGACCCATCCTGCCATAACAACACCATATGCTACGACCCAGCAAGTGTTCTAGAAGACTAAATTTTCACTGAGTTAAAAACACTAACTGCTTATATGCAATTTGTGTATCTTAAAAATAAAAAGACCACACCATGCCAACTCACTAATGGCGCTTTTCCACTAGCTCGCGTCGGCTCGGCGCGCTATTGCGTGTTTCCACTAGCACGCAGTAGCTACCTGCAACCTAGTAGATTTTCCGTATCACCTCTGCCCTGGTTCCAAGCGAGCCGAAGCGTTACTAAAAAGTGACGTCAGCCGACTGCCTTCCACTGACTGGCCGATGAGTGTCGTCAATTTTCAATACTGTTTTGTCTGGCGGCCAGAGGTCCGTTTCACGTAGCAGGTTTAGTGAAAACTCTGAGTTGGTAAACCCCGAAATGAGGGAAACCCTGAGTTTTCCGTTTCACAAAGGGAGGTAACTCAACCCTGAGAAAGAGGGGTAACTCTAGCCTGTTTCACAAAGAGAGGTAACTTAACCTCACGGTCAGTTACCGGAGTAACAGACTCTCTGAACCTAACCTGGTCGGGACCAGGTTTTATTCAAGAAACCTCGAGTTTCTTTCTGTCTCCGCCCTCTTTCAGCCACACACGCCATTTGATTTCCTCATTCATTCAGTCAGCAGAGCGAGTTCTTCTAACGAGTGCAGAGAATTAAATATTCGTCGGAGATGGTTATCAGACCGCGCATAGATTTTTGCATTTACAGACAATTATCTTTTTGAGCGGCACCATCAGAATGTGTTGGGACAAAAGAAAAAAAAGACAAATAAATATTTGTATGAATAGGCTTAAAAAAGACATATATAGGCCTATTATATTTTATAAAGGCACTCGTGTCTTGGGGGTGGACTCCCTCCGGGGATTCCCTCAGCCACTGCCCTCCCGTTAGAGGTGGTGGTGCTGGGCAGCACCGGTTTTACGGGCATCTGCCTTCTTTCTGTTGGCTCAGTAGAAGTCTGTGTTAGTTTAAATAGGCTTAATTATTTAACAGAACATGATATAGATGATGACTCTAAATTGTCCTTAGGAGTGAGTGTGAGTGTGCATGGTTGTTTGTCTCGTTTGTCTCTATGTGGCCCTGTGATGGACTGGCGGCCTGTCCAGGGTGTACCCCGCCTCTTGCCCATTGACCGCTGGGATAGGCTCCAGCCCCCCCGCGACCCGACTGACGGATTCAGCGGTGTATAGATAATGGATGGATGGATGATATAGATGAGAAGACATAGTTTATGTGTGTGAAAACAGCATTATGTTGGGAATAAAATAACTGCACAGTCAAATAGCCACTTAATATTTCCTTTATAGTATAAAACATGATAAAAATGAGGTACCTCCATGCCGAGGTCTCACCTGTTTGAACATTGTTTTTATATTTCATCTTAAACTGCTGCCGAGCTTCTCCCCCGCAAGATTGCACCTAAATGAAATAAATGAATGGCATTCAAGCAGTTTCCCTGTAATATTATTGTGATTGCAAAGGACTACATTTAAACTTACACTTTTGCTGCTGCAAAGGTGTTGCACTTATTTCTAAAAACGTATTGAAACTCGCCGTATGAGCGCATTAAGATTTCCAATTCGAGGTTGGTGAAAAACGTAGCCCCTCCTCTTCCCCGTATGTCATACTGCAATCCACCCCCATTGTCAATTTCTGCCTAATCTAATTCAGGGTCTCCCGGAGGGGGTGGAGCCTATCCCAGCTGCTATTGAGCCAAAGGTGGGGTACACCCTGGGCAGGTCACCAGTCCATTACTCATGTCCCACTTTCTGTCAAATCAGAGCTGAGGATTGTGTGCGTCGCAAGGTCGCGCACACAACTTTTTTTCTGACTTCGCGCGCGCTCAACCGGAAACAGCTGACCAAGAAAAAGAAAAAATGAACACTGCAGAGACCGCGGTGACCGAGAGGGTGCGCCTCTACAAACATCTGTACGACAATTACGTTGTTTCCTCAACAGTGACGCCCGCTGGTCTGGAGAGAACTGCAAATGTGACGCATACTCGGCGCAAACTGCGCTTATGAGCTGAAGGAACTGTGAAGGGGCTGGCGCTTTCGATGACGTCATTAATGGTTCTCGAGCCAGAACAGTTGCGCGGTTGCGCCGAGTAAGAATCAGCCTTAATACATACATACATACATACATATATGTATATACATATATACATATTACATTATACTCCAACAAGCTGAGAATAACTCATGAAACAACTTTTATTTCTAAAAATATGTCTAAACAATATCCTGATTAATTACTGATATCAAAAACCTGTTATAAAGCACTCAGTAAAGTCATCTTTCTGAAACAAAATAAACTGAGATATGATGGTCTTTATCACATTTCCATTCATCGTGCTTTGTGTTTAGATGACTCAAACACCACTTAAAGCCATGTTTTAAAACATATTTTTTCTAGAGTACCATGTGAAATTCAATGTGAATTTGCATATGTAAGTGACTGTCAATTAAAAGCTGACATAACCAAAAAAAAATCTACACACATATAGATGCATATAGATGCATATTGCTCCTGCTTTCCTGTAAGAAAGGCCCTTTGGAGTTACCTGTTAGATAATAGCACGTTGTAGGTACAGACACACACCATAGGCTGACCACGAACAAGTACTGCTTGCAAATCCTTTTAAAGCAAAAACCAATAAAAACATCATAACGGCAACTGGTTTTTCTAGTTTTATTTTTTTTTAAAGCTGCAAAAGGAAATGTTAATATCTGTTTCTTGGCCATTAATAAACTTAAATCAATTATCAATAGTCACTATTAAAGTAAAACACATTTGAGCAATATAAAGGTGAATATTTCTTGATTTTCTTGTAACTCATGTCACTGTCTGCTGGTCAGAACAGAAACTATGTCTGTGACATGCAAATGGAAAGAATAACTGAAGGCATAATAGTAATAAGTAATAGTAATAAGTGCTTACTGTTTGTTCCTATTGATTTACTTGAAATAATCATGGGTGAAAAATTGGTTTTGGCAGAACATCATGAAGAACATCATCTCATTTAACATCAGTTAATATCACCCTGTAACAACAGGGTGATATTAAATGCGTTTGGGAATAAAACCAAAAATGGACCTTTGGGATTAAAAGTGTAGCCGTAAGGAGGCAGTTGTGGGAATGAAGTATTCCTAAATAGCCGCTTTCGGACAGACCGTTCTAAGAAAGTAGTTATCAGAACTACCCTCCTCGAATTTCGTTCTGATAACTATCCTTCCCCAGCGGAACTGTTTCAGTCTGCATTCGCACATGAGTCGGGACCTGATAGGGACTGATGCGCCGCGCATGGTTGCCGCGTCTGTCAAGGCGGTGTCGCACCGTGACGTCAAAATGACGTTTCAGGCCTGGCGCTTCCCTTGAAAAGACGGCGCAGCGCGTTGTCGTGCACCAGTCGATTTTTGTAACTTGGCGGCGCCGAGCACAACGAACCGGATGGACCAATGTGAGACCAGGCTCAGTGAGGAGGTGCGTTTGTACAGGCAGCTGTACGAAACTGCAGTGAAACAGCACAGGGACCACGTAAACTCCCCAAACTGGTGCACAGAGATTGGCAGAACTTTGGGGAAAGAGGGAGAGTTCTGTAAGAATGTGTGGAAGAAGCTACGGGACAGATACGTGAAGGCAAAGAAGAGGGCAGAGACTCTGTTGATGCCGGGGGCTTCAAACCTTCACCTCTTTTAACTGAATTAAAAAATTAAAATGATCCGAAAACTGCAGCAGTATCATTAATTACAGTATTCCTGCTCTTGACAGCGGCATTGTTTTCTACTCCACTTTCGTGGTTGTAGAGTAGAGGTAACCTTCACGTAGCAGCGCCACCTCTGTGACGGAGAAAATTGCAACTACTGGTGCGCAACGACTTGCGCCACTATATAGGGTCCTATGGCGGGCACGAACTCGTGACGTCATCAACACCGCTCGCGCGAGCAGACGCAGCAACCATGCTAGAGCCTTTAGCCGTTAGCCGTTTAGCGCTACATTCAAACACAAAACAAAACGGTAAAAGTAATGAGAGTAGAAAAAACACCACCAAGAAGCTAATATGGAGAGTGGGGAGGCCACCGTGTTTATGGTCTGCATGATGGTGATATTAATCATGGACAATCACATCAGGCGTCTAAAGGCTCTAGCATGGTTGCCGCGTCTGCTAGCGCGAGCGGTGTTGATGACGTCACGAGTTCGTGCCCGCCATAGGACCCTATATAGTGGCGCAAGTCGTTGCGCGCCAGTAGTTGCAATTTTCTCCGTCACAGAGGTGGCGCTGCTACGTGAAGGTTACCTCTACTCTACAACCACGAAAGTGGAGAAGAAAACAATGCCGCTGTCAAGAGCAAGAATACTGTAATTAATGATACTGCTGCAGTTTTCGGATCATTTTAATTTTTTAATTCAGTTAATAGAGGTGAAGGTTTGAAGCCCCCGGCATCAACAGAGTCTCTGCCCTCTTCTTTGCCTTCACGTATCTGTCCCGTAGCTTCCTCCACACATTCTTAAAGAACTCTCCCTCTTTCCCCAAAGTTCTGCCAATCTCTGTGCACCAGTTTGGGGAGTTTACGTGCTCCCTGTGTTGTTTCACTGCAGTTTCGTACAGCTGCCTGTACAAACGCACCTCCTCACTGAGCCTGGTCTCAAATCGGTCCATCCAGTTCGTTGTGCTCGGCGCCGCCAAGTTACAAAAATCGACTGGTGCACGACAACGCGCTGCGCCGTCTTTTCAAGGGAAGCGCCATGCCTGAAACGTCATTTTGACGTCACGGTGCGACACCGCCGTGACAGACGCGGCAACCATGCTACCGCCTTTATATCGAGGCTGGAAAAGCTCACAGAGAGAGTCAGGAGATACTTTTTCATTTCATGAAGGAAGTAAGGAGAGCAGAGCGCTGCAGACAAATGAGACCAGTGTAAGTTTAACTTATTAAACACCCGCCGGTTGTGTCTGTGTATGAGTAAACATTTCAGCCGTGATAGCATGACATGGGCCGTAGCTACCGACCACCACACACCTCCGTCAGATCGTTCTATAGAACCATGAAAAGACCCGACCTCGGAGAAGGAGCTAAATAGTTATAGGAACTAAGGGAGAAAGCCCCGAGTTCCTGTATGTCCGAACACGGGAGAAAACGGCCCCGCGGATTTAAAGGTTATTAGAACTGCCAAAGGTTCCTACAGTCCGAAAGCGGCTAATGTGAATGGAATTTAATGCCCTCCACACATGAATGGAGACACCAGGTCTACCTTCTCTGCCTGTCAACTGTTTCTTCCACAAAGACTGACAAACACAATTATAGAAGCTCTGCAGCCTGAATACAGATTTTGGGACCAGCCTGTCCCAGAAATAAAAAGCAGACAGAAAGTGCAAAAGCAGCACTGAAGACATAAACCATAAAACGGAATCTGATCATCTTGACACATTTTCAGAGACAAGAGGAAATAAGGTCTGTCACACTACCTTGCTTAACTATCTGAGATGGTTACCATAACAACGCTTCCTGCTTGGCAAACAAGTACATCTGACAATGATGTCAATGTGATTATTGCAGGAGCACTTTCTGTAATGAGGCCACCAGTTGCTCATACTTTCTACTTTTGCTGTAAGATTTCATTTCCTTAAAAAACAATATCAATAGATGTGAAAATATTTTGGTTATGAAGTTCACTATGTTATTTTCTTGGCCTACTTTGAGCCAATAATAAAAACCTTGAGTATTGCTCTGTATTTCATAAAAGCTTGTAATATTGCTGCTAAACCAACAGGTGGGTGTGACTGTATATTCACAGTTTCACCACCGCTCCACACAGTGCATCTGCTCCTGGGTAGGGTGGAATTTCAGCTTGGTCAACCTTGCGTCTATCAACACACAGTACAAGCTTTTAAGGGCTTGTATTGTATCTTAGAATACCTCTGAAATGCAACAAAATCATGAAAAGCTTGAGAAAAACTAGTTCTTACTAGTGTATGAACTTTGTACAATGTATGATTGTTAGGAGTTAAAATAACATTTATGAAAATTATAACCTGATAGAAATGTTTGCCTCTCCAAATGCAAATTATTCATTGGTTTTCCATACTTGCTGCATTCTATTCATGGTCGAGGTGGGACAGGAGCCTATCCATATGCTATCAGGTAGGGGGCAGGGTACACTGTGGACAGGTCACTAGTCCATCACAGGGTCAAAATATCACAGAGACAAAACAAGCATGGTCACACTCACCCCTCCGATCACTTTAGAATCAATAATTAATCTAACATCCATGTTTTTGGATTGTGAGAGGAAGCCTGAGTACTCCTAGAGAACTACACGGGGAGAGCGTTCGCACACCACATAGAAAGGCTCCAAACGAGATTCAAACTGGGAACCTTCTACTCTGAGCTGCTGAATGACTAAGCTCTACCTGCTATCTGTAAGGAAGCGATCAAACATCCTTCGGCCGAAGCCCAATTCAAAACACTCATCATATGACTGATTGATCATTTTGATTTAAAAAACGACATAAAAATATAACATTGCAAGAAGTATTTTCTGCAATCTGACTGAGCAGAATGGTGCAATTCCAATGGTGAAAACTGCTCGGCCAATCATTCCTCTTGCAGAATTTGCCTTGAACTTTCAGTTGAACGGGACACACTATCAAAAAAAAAAAAAAAAAAAACTTTTTCTTTTCTTGAAAGCATATATTTGGTTTACATTTTTGAACACTTTGTTTACTAACATTCCCACCTGATGACCCCAATGACATGCTGGTCAGCACTGCTCACTGATCTATATAGGGAGAAAAGGGAATTATTCACAGAGTCTGGTCCATTTTTTTCTTTAGCACAAGTTTCTTGTGTTTACCTTGAACATTAGCCTCTGAAAACTTAAACAAAAAACAGAGGAATGGACCAATAGTGATGTCCAGACTTTACTGAGCTGACAGGTAGGGATGTCCCAATCCGATCATGTGATCGGAAATCGGGGCCGATCGTGTGATTTTCAAATAATCGGAATCGGGTGGAAATTATTGGATTTATCCTTAAAAACTACAATCATGACCATATTCACGTTTTAAATTCATCCTGAGGTACAAAGAGATGGTCAAACGGAATGATAATGGCTTAACAAGTTCCACTACATCAAAATTGTTGCACAGACGGAAACAACAGCGTAACGTCACAGTGTTTACGGAAGGCGGGGAATGGGCTCTATGCATATATGTCTATGTCTATGCCCATCACACCCATGGTCACTCTTCCGCGTTTGGTTGAGGATGCAGGTTAGAGTTGCCAAAAGTCAACATTAATGGCGTGCGTCGGATTGTCCGATCGCCCAGCAAGACGATAATGGCCCTGTCACACTGTTGCGTATGGCACTAGCGTATGAAAATTATCACTCATACGCTGGTATACGCTGACATACGCCAGGGGAACGTTAGGCATAGGTTGTATACGTTTCAAGCACGCTGGCATACGTTGGCATACGCTGAGGCAGGAATAAATTTTTGAACATGCTCAAAACTTTTGTGCATATGGTTAATACGCTAAGCATACGCTAGGCATACGCTGAATACGCTAGAGGTACGATATAGGTACGTTACTGATAGGTCGAGAACGCTGGACATAAATTGCCATATGTTGGCATGAAGGTGTACCGTACAGCTAGCGTATTTATAGCCTCCGCCCGTCTGCCGCCTCCATCTCCGCCAGACAGGCGGAGATGGAGGCCCCTGGCAACCAATAGCGTCTTCTGCCAACATGGCCGACCGGCCGACCGGAGTCACGTGACTCCTCATTCTCAATAGGCGCGTTGAAACGTACGCTGGGCATGCGCAGTTCATATGCTACTCATACGCTAGTCATTCTTTATTTTCAAGGACTTTTCGTGCGTATGATTAATTTTCATACGCAACTCATACGCTTCTCTCATACGCAACAGTGTGACAGGGCCATAAATAAACTAAGAACAATAAACTAAACAATAAACTAAGCGAGAACAATAAACTAAAAACGACAAAAGCAAATAAAAAAAAACCATGAAAACAGAATTATAATGACGTGAGTAAAGACCTCAGATTAAAAAACGAAACAAAAACTGGCTTGTCTTATATCTACGTGGAGAATGAACTAGCAACGTACCGGATGTTTACATGCATCATAAGATTTCAACAGAAGTTGAAGTCTATGTCGCTGCATGCATAGAGCCCATTCAGACAACACACAATAATTGCGAGCTGGTAGGAGTAGGCAAACGTGTCACCTCGGGGAGTGAAAATGTCTGCAGTTTGGAGATATTTTAAGGTGCTGTTTACACATACCCGGGTATTTTGATAAACGCATATTTTCTAACCTTCGTTTTCAAAAAAAACTAGGTGCACACAGCCCCGTTTTAAAAAAAAAACACGTCTACATTGATCAGCATAAATACGCTATCAAGAGCTGTTAAATTACGCCAAGCCTAACGGTGGCAGTGTTAGAACAATGAGAATTCCACACAAGCCAATCAGAAGCCTAATAGAGAACTGCTGACAGGAAGAACTGCAAAAAAAAGCTAAAGCTAAGCTTCTTCTGCCTCCGAGCCCTAATGCGTCTTTGTTGTTCAATACATTGTATGACTGTAATTTTCAAAATCACACAAGCGAGTATAGCTCTCAACAACAGAAATGCTGCTAGTACCTCCATGCTTTCCAGATAAACAATGGACGGAGAGAATGGCGTTTTGACGCTAGCATCCTGCCAACATGGCGGATAGGGGCGGGGCTCTGTACTATGACGACAACTCCTCAAAAACTCAGTTTTTGTCTCTTTCAACCAGTTTATACACAAACGCTAAACGGAGTTTTTAAAAAATCTCCACTTTTGCCTGAGTTTTTTTTAGGCTTCGTTTTCGGAGGGAAAAACTCCGTTTGTGTATAAACGAAAGGCACAAATGAAGGGAAAGGTCTTCGTTTATCAAAATACCCGGGTATGTGTAAACAGCACCTAAACTGGACAATGAAGGCAGTGCAGCAGCCACTTGTAATGTATGCAAATTGGGTATTTCGCGTGGTGGAAAGGACAGAGCTGCATTCAACACTACGAATATGATACGACACCTGAAAAACAAACACCCAGCCCAATACTCCCGAGTTCAGTGCAGCAACTCAGCCAAAAACACTGAGCCAGCCGACACTGAAAGATACATTGAAAAATAAAGAGAAATTGCCTGAGAACAGCGAAAAGGCCAAAAAAAAATCACTGCCAAGATAGCTGAATTTATCGCATTGGATGACCAGCCGCTGTCTGTGGTTGCAAAAGTTGGATTTCGCCGCCTCCTGGAGCACCTGGAGCCATGGTATGAGTTGCCTTCTCGTCAATACTTTCTGATGTTAAGTTAACTGCTTTAGTTTTACTTCTACAATGCAGCACAATGTGGAATTATTGAGATTTTATTTTACAGACATCCTCTAGTTTGTTTATCTAAAAAAGATATTAATTCAAATTGGTTATTTTGTAATTTTGTGCATTTTGTGTTGCACCACTGATAAGCAACAAAGAGATTACGGTCCAAAATTATAGTGTAGCGGGCCGTGACGCAAGTTTGCGCTAGCTAGAACACTGCACCCTGCAAAAGAGAGGGGTGGGGTGGAGCTAAGTGGCTAAGCCGCCTTTTTGAAACCAGCTGCTATGAACATGAAAGTCTAAGGACAGGGTTGTACTGTATCCCCGTTGTATTCTGACCAAATCATGTCAAAGACATTTCATTAAGACATCAGAGGTCCGTTTCACGTAGCAGGTTTAGTGAAAACTCTGAGTAGGTTAACCCTGAAATGAGGGAAACCCTGAGTTTTCCGTTTCACAAAGGGAGGTAACTCAACCCCGAGAAAGAGGGGTAACTCTAGCCTGTTTCACAAAGAGAGGTAACTTAACCTCACGGTCAGTTACCGGAGTAACAGACTCTCTGAACCTAACCTGGTCGGGACCAGGTTTTATTCAAGAAACCTTGAGTTTCTTTCTGTCTCCGCCCTCTTTCAGCCACACACGCCATTTGATTTCCTCATTCATTCAGTCAGTCAGCAGAGCGAGTTCTTCTACTTCTATAAGTCCATTAGGCACAGTAGGAGGCGACTTTTTTCACGAACATGTCCTTTTGACAACGATCCCGTGGATGAAGGTGCAGCATTATTGCGCAGAGAAATAAATATTCGTCGGAGATGGTTATCAGACCGCGCATAGATTTTTGCATTTACAGACAATTATCTTTTTGAGCGGCACCATCAGAATGTGTTGGGACAAAAGAAAAAAAAGACATAAAAGACAAATAAATATTTGTATGAATAGGCTTAAAAAAGACATATATAGGCCTATTATATTTTATAAAGGCACTCGTGTCTTGGGGGTGGATTCCCTCCGGGGATTCCCTCAGCCACTGCCCTCCCGTTAGAGGTGGTGGCCACCACCCGTTTTACGGGCATCTGCCTTCTTTCTGTTGGCTCAGTAGAAGTCTGTGTTAGTTTAAATAGGCTTAATTATTTAACAGAACATGATATAGATGATGACTCTAAATTGTCCTTAGGAGAGTGAGTGTGAGTGTGCATGGTTGTTTGTCTCGTTTGTCTCTATGTGGCCCTGCGATGGACTGGCGGCCTGTCCAGGGTGTACCCTGCCTCTTGCCCATTGACCGCTGGGATAGGCTCCAGCCCCCCCGCGACCCGACTGACGGATTCAGCGGTGTATAGAT
This sequence comes from Odontesthes bonariensis, assembly GCF_027942865.1. NCBI lineage: Eukaryota > Metazoa > Chordata > Actinopteri > Atheriniformes > Atherinopsidae > Odontesthes > Odontesthes bonariensis. The sequence continues at coordinate 31,973,650 of NC_134519.1, read as the reverse complement.
AATGGATGGATGGATGGTATAGATGAGAAGACACAGTTTATGTGTGTGAAAACAGCATTATGTTGGGAATAAAATAACTGCACAGTCAAATAGCCACTTAATATTTATTTTACAGTGTAAAACATGATCAAAATGAGGTACCTCCATGCCGAGGTCTCACCTGTTTGAACAATGTTTTTATATTTCATCTTAAACTGCTGTCAAGAGCGCTTCTCCCCTGCGGGATTGCACCTAAATGAAATAAATGAATGGGCTACCATTCAAGCAGTTTCCCTGTACTATTATTGTGATTGCAAAGGACTACATTTAAACTTACACTTTTGCTGCTGCAAAGGTGTTGCACTTATTTCTAAAAACGTATTGAAACTCGCCGTATGAGCGCATTAAGATTTCCAATTCGAGGTTGGTGAAAAACGTAGCCCCTCCTCTTCCCCGTTGCCAAGGTGACTCGTCGAATCGGGGCTCCATTGATGCTGGCTTTTTAAAGTTGTGGTGCACGCGCTAAACTCAAGCTGAACTTACTCAGAGTTGATTAACCTCACTCAAATCAGCGTTTCTGGAACCGAAAACTCAGGGTTTTCTATCTCAGAGTAGATCAACTCAGAGATCAGGAATAGACTCAGAGTTGGTTGAACCTGCTACGTGAAACGGACCCCAGGACATTGTCTCAACTTGTGACAAAAGCGCAGGTTTCCTTTAATGTTGACATCAAATGTTTCATCAGAGTGGTAACCTAACTATTCTAAGTTAGGAGTAATTGGTCCAATATAAATGCTGGCAGTTTATTCAGGTATTTAAAAAAAAATTCTCAATTAACATTTGAACCTTTTTTTTTTTTTTTGACAGAGACTTTGAAAACAACCAAAAAATAATCAACATCACATAAATGTAGAACTGTAACTAAAATTTTCACAAAAAGTACTTTAATTACTATATGTTTATATCTTTGTATAGCTTGTTTTAAAAAAACATTCATCCAAAACATTCACTAATAAACACACCAAAACATTCCCATATCAGAAGCTCAGCCAGCAGATATGCAGTGTTTGTGCTTTCGACAATGTTTAAAGTAACTGCTGACTAAGTATTCCATTAATAAGCTGTGGTTAATTACTTTCACTTCTTTAAAGATTCCAAAAGGATTCTGCCTTGTACATGACCGACTTAATGAGTCTGTCCATTATCATGTCACTACAGTATCATTAGCCCCTTTCACACTGCGACCCGCTATCTTAGCGGGTCCAAATTGCACCTCCGACCCGCGTCGAGCAATGTGAACGCTTGGCGTGTTGGTGACCCGTGTCGCCTGAAGCCGAGTTCAGGGGGAGTTGCCTAGTGGCAGAGCGTCACACGAAACACATAAAATGCTGGGCGTGTACAATGACGTAGGTACAAGCCATGCGTCGGAGCTAGGGTGAAATACACCTGTCTGCATCAAATTTTTCAAACAAACGATGGCGGGACACCTTGAGAACTCATTTTTGCAATGCAGTTCATGGAGATGTTACTTTACGGTGCGTCTTGCTGCGTGGGAAACCGCGCTCTCCCATCTTTCTCGACAGCCCTTCCAGCAGAGGTCCATCCTTCACCGTCCCCGAAATGTGGCGGTAAATAACGTCCTCTGCTCGGGGGCTGATGAGCTCGCGGACCTCCTTGTCTCCCCAGTTGGCCATATTAAAAAATGTCTCCAACTTGATGTAGGCTAAAACAGAGTAAAACTTGTCCTCACCTGTCGCTGTTGTTCTGAATCAGCTGTCCATTCTGTCTTTTAAACTCCTCACGTCACGCCCATGTCCGACCCGCGTCGATTGTGTTCACATCAAACTCGGCTCGGCAAAAAGACTAGGGTCCGACGCGGGTCGAAAGGCGAGTCGAGTTGACGCGGCAGCCCGGGTCGGCAGTGTGAACACAACAGCGGACACGCTAAATTCGCGAATTAAACGCGGGTTATTCGGCAGTGTGAAAGGGGCTATTATGAGTCAGAAACAGTGGAGCAAGAGTGTTTGATGAGTTTACTTAACAGCGTGCTTTTAGCAACATATAGGTTAACCTCACACCCTGTCAGTTGCATGTGTGTGAAACATGTTGAGGAAAACATGTGAATCACTCAGCCTAGTAAGGAAGTACCAAGATCACTCAAACTAAAAAGAAAAAACAAAACTGAAGGAAGCACACACAGGTACGTACACACTTCGAGTCTCAATTCAACAAACTCTCTACAGCAGGAATTCCACAGACAGCAGTATGAGGATACAGATCCTGACTGATGAGAAGCTCAGACTTGAGGCTACCCCTGCATCTTCCTCCCGCATCAAACTGCTGTTAAAAACTCGTCTTCAGAGCTGCCAGTCAAGTCCAGCAGCATTCTGTGTCAGAGGAGATGCATGTCCGCCTCCAGCGCAGCCTGTTAGCTGATAAGCTGTTAACAGCGTTGGTTACAGCTGTATGTGTTACATGTTCTCAACTGTTACCAAAAGTTTAAGTGATATTTGACTTTAAAAAAAGAAACAAAGAAAGAAACTGTAGAGGGAGATCCCTTCTCCACTATACCTTTTGCATTGAGCAGGGCGTAATTCCCACTGGACCACTTACCCCTCCTTTAGTCACTACTCTATTTAAATGCATCACACGTCACGTAAACCCTGCCAGCATGTGGACTAACCTACTCACACAACTCCAAATGCATCCTGTACCACAAAAGCTTATGGAGATAATAAATCTATTACCAACCAGCATAGGACAAGGCAGCTGTTAATGCACATCATCAGCGACTAACAAAACAATAACTTATGGCATACATGCTATAACAATTTTTTGCTCTTGTTCATGTCTGTGAGTTTGTCCCTTCACCTCCTCTGAAACCTGAAGTCCTTCAATTTGACTGGGCTCTGTCGTAGGCTGCTCATTCTTTCAAATAAAACTTGTCACACCAAACCAAACCTAGGCCATCAGCAGGAAATGTGTGATCATGAGCCTCTAGTGTGCGCAGTGTGACCCACTCATGTTAATGGAATTGAGAGGAGGCTTTGATGGTGGTGAATGGGATACTAATGAGTTGGCCATTTCAATGGCCAGTCTGTATTCTGTCCTCCTAATGGCCCGAGGACGTCAACAGAGTTGTTGATGCTCCATGTAAACATCTCAGCCTCTTCCCTCTAAGGGGCCTACTCTTCAACCAGAATCTGACTCCACCAGCAATGTTGAAAGCCACTACCAATTGCCCAATATGTGAAGAAAGCTGTTATTTTGCATATTTACAACTGTGCTACTCTGTTGGAAGAATCTATTTGCTGTTCAAAATGAGTCTCTCAGTGGGAAACACAGTGGGTGGAGATTGTGGGCAACTATATGTGCAGAAGGCCCAGAAAGCAGCGAGCTGTGTAAACCTTCAATTCAAGCTAACGTCATACTTTTGAATGTTGTACTCCTAAAGTGTAGTGGTAAGATTGCCACCTTTCAAATCCCCTGCATGAAAGGTACTACCTCCAATAGGGGTCCTTAGGCAAGACCCCTTACCCTGCCTGCCAAAACTGTAAGTCGCTTTGGATAAAAGCATCTGCCAAATGCATAAACATAAATATAAAGCAATGCAGCTAATATTTCATGTGTCCACTTGGAGGGCAAAACATTGCTGGGTGAAAATTGGCAGTGGTGCTCCACGAACAGATGAGGACTGAGAGAGCTGGCAGCTGACAGTCAATATGTGTCACAGAAGAACAATTTGATACCAACTGTTGCTTGGACCAAAAGCGCCTTGTGTCCGCTGTAAATTTGTCTTTGTATCTATACATGGCAAACTTACCTGGCCGGTGAAATGTACAGTCAAGTATGGATATGTTTCCTTTCACTGAAGCCAAACTGTATCCGTCAACAGTCTGGGAAGAGACCTTTCCCTATGATCTGTCGCTCGCGGCGCAATGTTGACACCATAAACTATGGAAAACCACCTGTGCACAAACAGAGCTGCCAATTTCACTTTCCGCGGACAATTGGTCTTGATATTTAACTGTCGATTACTTTATCTTCTTCGCCGGTATGACCAGTCTATTCACTCGCCTTTCCTTTTCCTCCTCCACTTGGACGAAAACAGCCGAATTTTCTCGGGAGGAAAGAGGTAGTCCAACCCAAAAAAAACAGGCGGACGTCCACTAGTCACACAGTCGTGAGAGATGTTATTGTGTTACTTCCGGGGACTTTCAGAATAATGGTCTCCAATTGAAAAAACAAGTTAAGTGAAAACTTTCTTTGAGTGGAAAAGCTGTTCACATGTAAAGGCTCTTTAAGCGGAATTGAATTGAATACAAGAACGTAAATGCACTTAAATTACATATAATTTATGTAAAACCAGCTGTTTTTTTGTTTTTTTTTTATAATGTACAAGATAAAAAAAAAAAAGCACAATTTTAAAACAAAAACTGGCATGCGGTGTCCAGTGAGGCTGTTCTGCATTTTATCAAAAATCCCCAACACTAACAATTAGACAACAAAACCAACTATATTAATAACGTGTAGAATAATAATTTTCATAACAAACGTCTTCTGGAGGAAACAATCACCCTAAAATTTTATACACAAGTGAAAAAGCCGCAAAGTTGAAAATGTGGGGTACTACATCTTCTAAAACTTATGGAAATGTACAAAAAAAAAAAAAAAAAAAAAAAAAAAAAAAAAAACACAAACCTTTTATTTAAAATATACAGGGGAAAAAAAAACCCTGCTTCCTGTGTTACAATCTCTGACTTCATAGATGTGAAAAAAGTAAAAGCAGGTTTGTTGTGCTTTGAGCTTTGCAGTGGCGCACTCTCCCTGCTGGAACACATGCTCACATTCAAAACTTTGTTGGTGCTGAAAAGTTTCAAAAATTTGTATGGAATTGGTCTTAAATTAAATATAGTAAACAAATATAGACACACTTTAATGCTTAGATATAACAGCATTATTTAATTTCATGTGGGTCTTTTCCTTTACCTTACTGGTTAATTCAAAAGCAAGATATAATCTTTCTGAGAAAAATAAATGGCAATACACAAGTATATTAAGTAAAAGTTTTTATTAAATTTGGATACAAAGCAAAAAAAAAAACTAAAAAAAAAAAAAAAAAAAAAAAAAAAAAAACTAAAAACCATGTGTAATGGGCTACTGCCAACTTAAAAAGAATGAATAGCTTGATGCATACATTTTGTGAAGCCAAAAATAAGCACTTGTAAAAAATAGATACTACATTGTAACATGATGAACGTACACTATGGAGTTCCCAAAGTGACTATGCGGTCTGTACATTTCCCCCCTGTGGAGCAATAAAAGCAAGACTCGAAAGACTAAGTGACAGCAGTAATTCACACCATCTACTTTTTATGACAGATATATCTGTGACAAGTTCTAAGACCTTCAGTAAAACTACAAAACATACAAAAGCAGGACAGTCAAAACAAGTGGCTAAATCCTCTGCTGTCCATCTTTATCAGCTCAGGCTCTCCAAAATAATTCAGCCATCTGATTTAAAAAAAAACAGGAGTGTGCCGGCTGCTACATGCAACTTCTAACCACCAAGAGGTGGATTTTCCTTACACTTGAATCTCTTTATAAAGCAGCTTTTCAGTACCTAACTTGGAGTAAAAGACATTGTGCAACATTTACAAACACAGTACAGTTTACATAGAGTATGAAATTCAACCATGAAATGAAAAGGACTGATATGAGTGTTGATATTCTGCTTTTACAGTTACAATAGGGACTTTGGAAATGGAGCCATGTAAACAAGCTCAGGGTTTGGTGCTAAAAAGAGCGCAGCAACTGAGGGGGCTGGTAGTTGCATGCAAGCTGGATTGTATATGCAGTTTTAGGGTCAGGGGATACTAAGACAAAAGTCTGTTTAATTATGTAGATATCATTAGAGTAGTAGGTTGTAGATGGGAGTCTCAGACACAGTATGAAATCTATTCCTGAGCCTCTTTGCCAGCCATTTTGTAGATCTCACCAGGACCATCAACATGGGTGATTGTGGTGGTCAGCTGGATGTCCTCTCCACTGTTTGCCCCAACATCACCTGTACATATACGAGAGCATCAACACCAAAACAAACATTTTCTATATTAACTATATTAAGTCGCTTGTGTTGCTGTCCCTATCTGCCCTGCAACAATCTGTAGCATTTCAAGTTAGTTTAGCTGAATTTCATTAACATAAATGCTTTCAGCTCACTCAAACAGAAGTGAAACTTGGAGAGAGCTGCCCCTCTCATGAGATGGCTTGATGCACTTCAGGGAAAGCTTCCAGAACTTCAGACTCCTTTTTCTTTTTTCCTCTTTTCCACTTCCCTTGTCAATGACAGGAAATGGATGGATGGTTCTCATTACCTCCTCACTCTTCTCCCCACCCCCTGTTTTTATAGCTCCTTTTCTCTCTCCTTGGAAGGCAGCCTGATGTCCATTAAAATCTCAGTGCCGGGCCAAAGAGACCCTTCTTTCCCCTGGGAATTTCGATTTTTCTCAATCACCAACAACCCCTCAAAAAAAAACAACCTTTGAATGCTTTAGAGCACTTGCTCTCAATCAGAATGAAGTGAGAGTTACAAAGGGTATTAATGAAATCTAACAATTATTTACTTTAGTACACTGAGGAGATACTTTTAGAAAGTTAAGCAGTACATTTTAACGGTAATCGTCACAATAAGGCCAGGCTGCCACCATAGTTTCGAGAGGGATCTGGCTGCAGACCTGCACTGAGGTCTCCTGCAGTGTGAGGATCGGAAGCGAGTGTATCGGAAGCACGTATTTTTCGTTCCCCATGTGAAGTGTGGAGACGACGAGGTGAGTAAAAGTCAAGTGACAACAACTTTTCGTCATACGAAGAAACAGAAACAGTCTTTATTCACTACGGGGCCACGTTGCACACTATATTATATTAAGTTATATTAATTTTAAAGAATCAGGTTTTTTACTTTTGGGTAGTCTTTAGCGTTGTTATCGTATCGATAGTGCTCACTTAAATGTGCCATTTTCCAAGACCAACAAAACTGAGTTATATCATATAATTTTTGTCTAATTTTGTTTTACTTATTACGACATTATTTGTCTCTTACAGATGCATATTTCAATATCAACATCCGGCACTACCCCAAAATTGAACGCTGCACGTCATGTTACAACCTGCCCTCTGTGCCTAAAATTTAAACCCACAAAATTGTCAAAGCTGCAGAGCCACTTAGAGGCACATAGGAAAGGTGGCATTTTATTTAAAGGTAAGCATAATGTACTTGTCTGTGTGTTTGTACTCATAAGAATGAGCCAATGCTACTAACTTCTGGCAGGTTGTGGTTTGGCCAGTAAAAGGGTAAAAGGAAAATTAAGGAAATGTAACGGCTGCAACAGCCATGGCAAAATGTTTGCCCTTTGGACCGAGGTGTCAAAAACCCTTCTGGCAGGTGAGGTGCCACCAATTTTTAGACTGAAGAAGCAAACGGTTGATGACATGACTGAGGTCAGTTTGCATTCTCAATCTTTATTAGTTGTTTTCAGTAAATCTTATGTCAAGTTTTCCCTCCCAGGACATGGTTTGAGAACTGACTTTGTGACGTTTGTATTTAATGCAAAATAGTACTTATTTAGGCTGAAGAGAAGCAGAAAGAGTGTCAGCAAACTGCTGCTCCAGTTGTGCAGGAGGTGGGGGCAACTGAAGAAGAGGTAGGCTTGATCTCCATCATCTCCATTCCATGTTGTCCAATTTTGTGAGATGACCTTTCATGCTCTGACAAAAAAGCTGACACATTTTTGCATCACTGTGCATCAATTGTGGAGAAAGGTTGTTGTGCAATAAAACACTTACAAAAAAGAAAAGAAAAAGACATTTGAAAGTTTGTTTTGTGTCTACTGTTTTCTCCTGTAACAGGGGTTATTGGCTATCTGGGTCATGTAACTAGGTATTCAGTAATTCACTTTGAATTAAAAAACTTTGATGTGGTTGCCTAGGTAACCATAAAGCGGCGGCGCGATCGTTTTCGCAGCGACCCCTCGAGAGGAAAAACTGTGTAAAACAGTGTAATTTTAGTGTATTATTGTATGTATATTGTTAAGTTATGTGTCTGAAGTCTACGGGCTGCACTCGAGAGGCCGCTGGACTGCAACACTCAGATGCAGTGTCACAAAAAGTCTACCAACGGAGTCTACTTATGGGACTTAAACACTGCCCAACGGCGTTACCAACGGAGACAAAGGACGCGCTACAGTCTACCAGCCTGCTTCGCAAATTCCCGAGCTCGCCTGAAGACAAGGGCCGGGTGAGGAGGCGCCGAAAGCGGTGTGAGAGAAGACGGAAGAGGGGCAAGAGAGCCGGTGTCCGTGCTAGGCTGATGGCTAATGCTAGCCGACCGGCTCTCCCGTCCATCCTGCTCTCTAACGTCCGCTCACTTGAAAATAAACTGGACTACATCAAACTACAACGGACTACTCAACGGGACACTAGGGACTGCTGTGTGTATGTTTTCACAGAAACATGGCTCAGCGACCGCGTCCCGGAGGCGGCTATTCAGCTAGACGGACTAGACTCGCATCGAGCCGACAGAGACCCACTGTGCGGTAAGACACGAGGCGGGGGACTGTGTGTTTACATCAACACGGACTGGTGCAACAACTCTGTCCTAGTCTCCAAGTCCTGTTCATCGCTGGTGGAATACGCGGTCGTGAGATGTAGACCATTCTACTTACCGAGAGAGATCTCCTCCCTGCACGTTGTAGCTGTGTACATTCCTCCCAGCGCTAACGCTAAGGAAGCGCTAACCGCACTGTACGGGGCCATCAGTGATCTCCAAAACAAACATCCAGAAGGACTGCTTATTGTCGCCGGAGACTTCAATCATGCTAATCTAAAAGCAGTGCTTCCAAAATTCTACCAACATGTGGATTTTGCAACGAGAGGAGCGAACACGCTGGATCTTGTTTACACCACCATACCCGGTGCATATCGTGCCGAGCCCCGCCCCCACCTGGGATATTCTGACCACATCTCCGTCAAGCTGATCCCAGCATACAGACCGCTGGTCAGACGCTCCAGACCAGTCAACAAACAGGTAAAGACCTGGCCGGAAGGAGCCATCTCTACCCTCCAGGACTGTTTTGAGTGCACTGACTGGCAAATGTTTAGGGAAGCAGCAACCACCAACGGCTCCACTGACCTAGAGGAGTACACGGCTTCAGTCACTGGTTTCATCAGTAAGTGCACTGATGACGTCACGGTCATCAAATCCATCACCACGCGCTCTAACCAGAAGCCATGGATGACTGCTGAGGTGCGTGCACTGCTGAGAGCCAGAGACACAGCATTCAGAACAGGAGAAAAGGAGGCCCTGAGCAGTCGTTTTGATGCAGAGAATGATGTGGTGGCAAGGAAGAACACCCCCCCTCCTGGTGAACAAGTGCTATGCCTGACCACAGCTGAAGTGAGAAAGACTCTGCAAAGAGTCAACCCACGTAAGGCTGCTGGCCCAGGCAACATTCCCAGGAGTGTGCTCAGGGGATGTGCAGACCAACTGGCAGATGTCTTCACGGACATCTTCAACATCTCCCTGAGCAGTGCCATCGTCCCATCGTGCTTCAAAACCACCACCATCGTCCCTGTGCCCAAGAAGTCGCCTGTGTCATGCCTCAATGATCACCGCCCCATCGCACTCACCCCTACCATCATGAAGTGCTTTGAGAGGCTGATCCTGAAGCACATCAAGAACCATCTGCCTCCCACCCTAGACCCCCTGCAGTTCGCGTACCGAGCCAACCGCTCCACCGACGACGCCATCAACACCACCCTCCACCTAGCACTCACCCACCTGGACAAAAAAGACACTTACGTCAGAATGCTGTTCATAGACTTCAGTTCAGCATTCAACACTATCATCCCACAGCACCTGACTAGGAAGCTGAGCTTGCTTGGCCTGAACACTACCCTCTGCAACTGGATCCTGGACTTTCTTACGGAGAGACCCCAGTCAGTCCGGATCGGAAACAACACCTCCAGCACCACCACACTGAGCACAGGGGCACCTCAAGGCTGCGTGCTCAGTCCACTGCTGTTCACACTCCTAACCCACGACTGCACAGCACTACACGACTCGAACCACATAATCAAGTTCGCTGACGATACGACCATGGTGGGTCTCATCGAAAAGAACGACGAGTCATCATACAGGGAGGAGGTGAAAAGGCTGATCACCTGGTGCAAAGCCAACAACCTGTCTCTGAATGTGGACAAAACTAAAGAGATGGTTGTTGACTTCCGCAGAGCACAGAGGGACCACGAGCCTCTGCACATCGAAGGCTCCCCGGTGGAGATTGTGGAGAACACCAAATTCCTTGGTGTCCATCTGGCGGAGAACTTCACCTGGTCCCTCAACACCGGCTCCACCGTAAAGAAGGCTCAGCAGCGTCTCCACTTCCTGAGAAGGCTGAAGAGAGCCCACCTCCCTCCCACCATTCTCACCACCTTCTACAGAGGGACCATAGAGACCCTCCTGGGTAGCTGCATCACCGCCTGGTTCGGTAACTGCACCCAACTGGACCGCAAAAACCTTCAGCGTGTGGTGAGGACGGCTGAAAAGATCATTGGAGCCACTCTCCCCTCCGTCTCAGACATCTACACCACACGCTGCATCCGCAAGTCAACCAGGATTCTTAAAGACCCCTCCCACAGACTTTTCTCACCCCTCCCATCTGGCAGAAGGTACCGCAGCATACGGTCTGTCACCACCAGACTACAAAACAGCTTCTTCCCCCAGGCCATACGACTCCTCAACGCTCAGAGACTGATCTGATCACCTCTGTTGTCCCAGCTGTTCTTTATTGTTGCTGTTTGTTGCACTGAAAAACTTCTCGAGAAACGTTATTTCATTGCACTGTATACTGTGTATATGACTGGAATGACAATAAACCCTCTTGAATCTTGAATACACAAAGCTAACTTAATTCAAAATCATAAACCATCACACCCTCAATTGGCAAATCTATGTGGACTGACAGCACAAGGTAAGAACACAGCACAAACAATATTAATAGAATATTATTAGAATATATAATAGCGGGGCGGTCGGTGGCGTAGTGGGTTAAGCAGCCGCCCCATGTACAGAGGCTATAGTCCTCGCTGCAGCTGGCCCCGGTTCGAGTCCCGCACCGAGCGGCCCTTTGCTGCAATTCTCCCCTCTCTCTCTGCCCCTTGCATTCCTGTCTCTCTCCAACTGTCCTATCATTAAAAGGCATAAAAAGCCCCAAAAAAATATTTAAAAAAAAAAAAAAAGAAAAAAAAAAAAAAGAATATATAATAAGATATCAGACTTGTAAACACACATAAGATATGCCTATATAAAATAATTGAGTAAATCAATATGTAAATGGGTCCAACAATGCAGGGGCTACATTTTCAATGATAAATAATGGTATAGAAACAAAGAACAGGTTGGAGCGTAGAAGCATTATGCCATCATACATTAAGGTGTATTTACAGAGATTTATTGTTTCAAAATTTATTTGTAGTGCAAACTAAACTAACAGCTGTTCTTTTTGCAAATTAAATTAAAATCCTGGAGTAAAAATAATGCATGTTTTGAGTAGGCCAATAATGTTTTAAGGGGATCATTACATCTAGTCTCCATTGATCATCTGTTGAATAACCCTATAAGTGGTCGTAACGTTTTGCATTTTCTTTTTTATATGTATATAATATTTTGTTTGTTTTTTATCTTGATATTTTAAGACCCAAGAAATAAACACGGGGAACGAAAAATACATGCTTCCGGTACACTCGCTTTTATTTTGAAAGGCTCTGAATCAACTTCCGGTCCTTAGACTGGAGGAGACCTCACAGTGCAGGTCTGCAACGAAGGGTCCTGACAGTGCAGGTCTGCAGCCAGACTCTCAGTTTAAACTGCATTTTAAAATCTTTGAAGTCAACAAGAAGCACCAGGTTCATCTTAATCTTGACTAATCTTAACAGAGAGACACAAGTAATTTAGGTTCTTTTTAAAAAAGTAAGTAAAAATTTGTAGTTACCAGTGATGCACTGACCACTTGACTGCTCATCTCCATAACGTTTGTGAGAAGGTGCATAGAGGAACATGATGGCGAAGACGTACAGATTCCACATGCCGTAGATACCTGTGAAGAAGGCGCTGTTCACCTGCACGGTGTGCTCTCCCCATTGCCAGTGGCCCTCATTCACCTGGACACACAAAGGAAACATCTTTTTAAAATGTCTTCTTTGTGAAGGAGAGCAGTAAGTAAAGTTATTTTGTATTTAGAGTCAAAGAAAAATGGCTTTTGGAAAAAAATTAAAATAAGGAAAAAACAAATCCACCAATTAAAATGGGTCGATTTTGATTTGCATCATGGTTGAGACTTACCTGGCTGATAATGAAGAAGATGACAGTTAGGGCCGCACAGGCCAGAGTAACCAGCATGAGGAATTTGAACCTGAAAATCAGACCCTAAAAAGTGACAAAAGAAGGAATGATTTGGTGCCAAAACTGCTCATAAAAATATGCTGTGCGCCATTGCTCTATTCAAGTAATACCAAACAACTTGAAATAAAGACAATGGTGACAAATTAAATCAAACCATCCAGACCTCATAGTGCAGACGTCTGGCCTTGGACATGGCAGGCAGAGATGTCCTCTTGCCACTGATGTTGCGAAAGACTTGATAAACCATGAAGCAGAGGAAGAGGAAGTAGAGACAGGCACAGATGCCTGCCACAATTATGAATGCCATCTGAGGAGGTGCTTGTCAGGGAAATAATGAGGCAATAAGTTGAGAAAGAGGATATGAAGGACTCACAAATTTAAATTTCCAAACTAATGTCAGTATTGGCTTTTCTGTCATTTCTCTATATCAAATATATTTTCAAATATAGCTGCAAGCAGCGATGGGGGGGCCTAGCAGCACAGCACAATAGGCAAGGCTATGGCTGCTCAGGAAGCAGACACTGGGAAGCAGACACCCTTTCCACTTTTAAGACCAGGCTTAAAACTTTCCTTTTTGATAAAGCTTATAGTTAGGGATGGCTCAGGTGATCCTGAAACATCTCATAGTTAAGCTGCTATAGGCTTAGACTGCTGGGGGGCCTCATCTGTCACCGTCGCAGCTTCGCTGCTAGGCCTCCAATTACTGAAATGTAGAACAGTTGCGAGAGCAACTTAGTCCTGTCTGTAGTGGACCTTAAAAAAAAGAAAAGAAAATAAATCTGTGTTCCAAATATCTATTGAGATTAATAAAAATCGGGGAGAAAAAGAGACATGAAGAAGTGGTACAAAAAAAAAAAAAAAAAGGGAGAGTCAGTGATGTGCTGAAGCACCATTCGAATCAGCAAGCAAGGCAAAAATCAAATAGGTAGGTACTAATGTGCCATCTTGAGACCCTGAACAATGCTCTCAGAAATGGTACTACTGAATTATTTCTCATATCAGTTTCCAAGTCATGTTGGCACCAAAAAAAAACAAAAAAAAAAAACTATCATGTGTTGCAGTTAGAAATAGAAAAAAAAAATATTGAAGCAATGCCAACAGGAGTAAAATTGCAACATGTATATTGGCTGATAAATGGAAAGACAGTTTTTCCATTTAAACTTGTTGAACATTCAGAAAAAATATGACCTTGTACATTTGACGAGAAACTGTTTTGTTGATTGAGCTGCAGTTGAATATTGTTTGCAAAGGATACAGCCAGCTCAGTTCCAACTTCAGAAGCCCAGATGCTGTAGAAGGGATTTGTTAGCTGGACACCTCTATTAACAGGAAAAAAAAAAAAAAGTGCAATGAGTATGACAATTCCTATTCTATGGTAGCAAAGATACAGGTGGTAATATTGTGAAGAAAAAAAAAAACAACAAAGCAGAGATGGGACCAAGTCACACATGTGCAAGTCTCAAGTAAGTCTCAAGTCTTAGCTTTCCAGTCTCAAGTAAGTCCCAAGTCATTTTTTCTTGGGCAAGTCAAGTCCTGTAATAGGTCAAGTCAAGTCAAGTCCTGTAATAGGTCAAGTCAAGTCAAGTCCTGTAATAGGTCAAGTCAAGTCAAGTCCTGTAATAGGTCAAGTCAAGTCAAGTCCTGTAATAGGTCAAGTCAAAGTCAAGTCACCTTATTATTGCAATTTTACCCGCAGAATCCGATCTTAATAAAGTGAAAAGACAAGATATAAGTAACTTTCAGTAAACATCATTGTCCAATGTGTCCAACCTGTTTAAAAAAATATGACAATAATTTGGATTTGCATTGTAATTACTGGTCATCAGTAAAATACATAATGGAATCAAACAAAACAGAAATTACTTCCATAAAATTATTTATTGATGGCTTTCAATCTAAACAGGGTCACTTCTGCCTCACTTCTGCCACTAGTTTAGTATTTTAGTTGCCTAACAAGAAAAAAGGCAAACATAAAAATCATCTGAAAGAAAAAACATACTACAGTATAGAGCATCACAAACATCTGTGTTTGATCTGTATCATCTTGAGACACCAGAGCTCTAAACACACAACAAAAACCAGATTATTAGCTTATTGTTTTTAGAAAAATGTCATGTCTGTGGGTTTTTGCCACGTTTTTAGTTTCTGTTTAAGTTCTTAGTTTTACCATGTTTTAGTGTCTTAGTTTTGTTAAGTTTTAGGTTCAGGTCTTGTTTTTAGTTTTTGCCATGCTATGCCACCTCAGTCTTTCTACTGCCCTGCCATCAAGTTCCCTTCCCTCACCTGTGTTTTCCCCATCAGCTGCACTCACCAATCACCCTCCACAGTATTTAGTTTCCAGATTTCCCCATGCACGGGTTCAGATCCTTGCACATTCAAGCCACATCTTCATGCCGAACCAAGCTAAGTGTTTTCATCTGACCAAACATGGACGCGGCAGACTTCGAGGCGTTCTGGGAGCTGGCCGGTAAACTCTGGAGCTGCTCGGCACGTGACAGCAGCTCTTGGGAGAAATTCAAGGTGTCTAATGAACTCCTGGATTTTTTTTTGAGAAAGCAGGTTCTCGAGACTTGGGCTGTGAACACATTACACATCTGGGATGAGGCGAGGAGTGTACAGCGTGCTGCGGTGCTGGACATTTTCGGCATGGAGCCGGAAAAAGTAGCCGCACTGTACACTTCCGTCTTTTGCTGTCAATGTTGAAATTATGAAAGCCGAAGACGATTACTCTCGGTCCCCCTCCCGCTGACATGTTGATGCGTATCTGATATGAGTTTGCGGGTCTCTCCAATAAACAAATAAGGTACGAGAGGGCATGACTGATTGACAGGGTAGCGATCCAATCATGACGCCATTCTCAGCCTGCGCTCCTACCGGGTAATCGATATTGTTTTTTAAATTACTTTCACATTCAAACTGAAAACATGAACTGAATAACACTCAAATAATTCAAGTCATCTTGTCTCAAGTCAAGTCAAGTCCCGAGTCTTTAACTTTCAAGTCCGAGTCAAGTCTGAAGTCTTTTATTTTTTGTCAAGTCAAGTCACAAGTCATCAAAACAGAGACTCGAGTCGACTCGAGTCCCCATCTCTGCAATAAAGGACAACATTTCACACCATCCCTTATAACATACATACACTGTTGCTATGCGCTAGCCTTATCAGCAGCTAGTCTGTGTAGCTCTCAATTTTTCTTGTCATTTTTAATTTTTAGTTTTTATCTAAACATTTTTAGTTATTTTTATATATCTGCTTTTTTGTTTTATTTGAATTTTTTTGACAATGTTCACTACTACTAGAGCAGTGTACACAAGAGAAGAACTGTTGGCACTGTCAAGGATTGGACGCGGAATTAAACATCCAATTCCGACCGAGCTTAAAAAGCTTTACCGTGGATGCAGAGCTGGAGCGAAACTAAAGGCAAAGAGGCACAACAGGAGGTAGAGGTACAAACCTTTTCTGCCCTCGGTGATTATGGGAAACACTAACTCATTACCAAACAAGTGTGATGAGCTACAGGCGCTTGTGCGGAACCAACGGCTGAATAAGGAGAGCAGTTTGATCTGTCTGTTTGAGTCCTGGCTGAACAACAACACACCGGACTCATGTGTGGACATTCTCGGCTTCACAGCCGTACGAGCTTTCCTGTGTGGTCGCAATAATTTTCGTACCCGTTTTCAAAAAACCCTCGTTTCATTTTCGTGTAGCCGTAGCCTCAGTCTCTGGAAGGGGATGTGGACAGAGCAAATACTTTCAACCAATACTACAACCGGTTTGATAGTGTGGCTTTTTCCACCTCTGCTGCTGCTCCCTCCACCCCCACCACTACAGCTGCTTCCTCTAAACTGCTTCCACTGCCCAGCTGTACTTCCACCTCAACCCGCATCGCCAAGCCACATACAGAAGTTTTCTGATGATACGGCTGTTGTGGCATGTGTGCATGGTGGACTGGAGAAGGAGTACAGGGACCTTGTGGAGGCCTTTACTGACTGGACCAAAAAGAACTGTTTGCTCCTGAACTCCACCAAGACCAAAGAGCTGGTGGTGGACTTAAGGAGATCTAAAACTCCATACCAGTCAGTCTGCAATGATGGAGGGGAGATAGAGACTGTTCAGACCTGCAAATACCTGGGGGTAGTGCTGGATGATAAACTGGAGTGGTCAGCCAACATAGAAGCAGTGTACAGGAGTGGCCAGAGCAGTCTCTTCTTCCTGAGATGGCTCAGGTCCTTCAATGTCTGCAGTGATATGATGTGCATGTTTTATCACACTATCATTGAGAGTGCACTGTTCTATGCTGTTGTTTGCTGGGGGAGTTGCACTACAGACAAAAACTGTAGGTGCCTGGACAAACTGGTAAAAAAGGCTGGTTCTGTTGTAGGCAGAAGGCTAGACCCTCTCAGTGCTGTGGTGGAGCAACGGAAGAGGAGGAAGTTAGATTCTGTTTTGGAGAACAATACACATCCTCTCCACAGCATCCTGGCAGGACAGAGGAGCAGCTGCAGTGAGAGGCTCATCTCTCTGCGCTGCAGGACTGAGAGGTTCAGAAGGTCCTTTGTTCCCACAGCCATAAGGCTTTTTAACAGTGACTGCTGAGTTCTCAAATTGATTGATTGATTTCTTTTTTTAAATTTATTTAGCCATTTATTATTATTATTAGTAGTAGTAGTTCGTAGTAGTATTTTTATTAGAATTGTTTATTATTGTATTATTATTGTTGTTAATATACAATCATTGTAAATATTAATAATTTTTTTGAGCTACTTGACGAATCTATTTTTGTTCATTGGCTCCCCCTATAGCTGTAAAATGTAACACCGGGGGTGTAAAAACAAATCTCTCTGTATGTGAGCCTTGCACATACACAGTTATACATGTCAGTCTGTTGTCATGCTCCACTGGCTGACAAAGACACCGTGTGAAGCTACCAAAAACATAAAGCGACAAGGTAGTGTAATGTTGTAGGACCTAAAGAGCATAAAACTGCATATTCTTATAGACTATGATATATATGATGAACACACACAAAGAGAAAACAAAAATCTAAAATATTCTTATTATGCTGAAATATAACTAATATTTTTTGATTTACATTTTTAAAGGATTTGAATGTGGCATCTGTGTGAAATCCATATAGATGCAACTTAATTTGCTTTGTACCTTCGATGTATTCCAAGCTAGCATGGAACATTTTGAATAGCTGCAAACTTCCAAGACTTTGGTTTGAAATTTGCAAAAAATTGACAGAACATTTTTATATGACAATGACTTATTGTCTTGTGAGTTTAAAACAAGACCAAGCTAGATAATCAGAGGCTTCTCTGATAAATAAAAGGAATGAACAACAATGTAATTTTCATTTTCTATTTGCACTAAAGTAGAAGTCTCAAGTATATAAACATATTTCGCAAGTTTTTATAAGAATCAACCGCAGGTTTTTGTTTTTTTTTTTCTTATTTTTTCTTCTTTTAAACCTTCTTTGTTGTAGCAAAAGGGTATTGTTTTCTAGTTGTTAGTGCGTGGTGGGGTACCAGGCTGGAACCCATAGCTGAGAACTGAAGTATCTTAGCCTGTGCATAAAAAGATCAGTCTACGTTAAAACGAGTTAGAAGGACCTCGTAATAAGAAATCATACAGTTTTCTAGTATTGCTTTTAGCATTTGTTGAAATCAAATTTAAGGAATTTAACACTAGAACTCTTGCCAATGTTTATTCGTTAAAGTAAGAGCATTTCCACACATACAATGAGAAGAGAAGTATTGGGACTAAACAGCGGTGAAGCCTTAGGAAAAACTTAGGAAATCAATACAACTGAAGACAAAAATTAAATGAATGAAACTGAATAAGTTTACTGAAATTACGCCACATGTGTGCCTTGATTAAAACTAAAGGGGTTCAAACAAATATATCAATTTATGACTTTCATTCAATCAATTTATTTTGGCCAGATAGTGTATGTTGTTTACTAACAATATAATAACAAGTAGCACATTTAAACAAAATAGAAGGTACAGAAAACTTTGTCTCACCTCTCACACATGTCAAAGATGAAGAGGCAGAAAGAGCCAAACACAATGGGTCCAACCTGCTTCCAATAGACTGAAAAATGGTTCCTCTCCGTTTGGTCCTGAGAGAGAGAGAGACACACACACACTTTGAAATATATTAAATAATATATATATTTTTTTTAAGTGAGATAAACAGCTCCTTTGTTGTACATGTTTTAGTAAAAATGAAGTTCTTTACCAATATAATGCTCACTAGTTTACCATATTTACACAAGTGTATGAAGCACTATGTTGAGGACCGAGGGGTGTCCACATAACCAGAAGAGCTGCTGTGTATCAAACATATGTTAATTCCACATACTACTTCTGTGGTCATGGTAGAATATAGGTTTGAAAAGAATGAAAGTTAAAAAAAAAAAATTTAAGAATCTGATGATAAATTTAAGGTCAGGGATGAGCCAAGTTGAACAGGAAGAGCCTGAAAGTGAGCATTTCAGCATCTTTACCCTTTCAACAGTTCTAGAACTACAAACCCTGACAAAAGGGAGGTGCCCAGAACATATTAAACTCCTTTACAATGAAGCAGATGCTCAATATAAATGATTACGTGACATGACTAAATGACTGAGTATTAAGGAATTCGACTTGACTGAGGCTGGGATTGGTCATTTGCAATCCATATTTGATGTTGGAGAGAAAAGCAGCTTGTAACTAAAACAATGGGCCTCATTCAAGAACCACTCGTGCGAACAGGTTTGTTCTTAAATCGTGCATACGAGTGATTTAAGAGAACTTGCACATTCACCAGTGTTTTTGTATTTTGAGTTTTCTTTCTGGTACGAACAGAATTTACGAGGGATCCAAACCTGTAGTAGGAGTCACGTAAAATAGTCCGCTGTTATTCAAACCAAGTTTGTCTGACTAATGAATTGTATATTTAATTACTTTTGAAGATATCATAAATAAATATATACATTATACCCCATAATTATACTGACATTCTGTTTGACTTAAATTATGCACTAATTGAAGGTTAATTTGACTGTGTTTAACAAGGTCAATGGGAAGTATAACCAGTGGCTGACTTGCTAATTTAGGATGCCTTAGCACGTCAGGCTCTTGGAAGAGAGCGTGTGTTCCGAGACCATGTAGCTATCCTTGCGACGACAGATGAATGGCTGACATTGCGATTAAGATTGCCAAGGACTGTGCTGCTGCAAATATGCAGCTTCCTAAAGCCACAACTCTAGAGAGAAACACGCCGATCAAACCCAATTCCACCACACAATCAGGTCCTCACCACCCTTGGATTTTTGGCCACGAGAACCTTTTAGAGGGAGATTGGAGACAAATCAGGTGTGTCCCAGTCCTCTGATTTGTTTGCTCCCCTTGGTCATCAAAGCTCTCATCAGTTTATTACCCATGGTACTTCAAATTCACATACACCGCTGTCGAACAAGAATAAATTAAGAGGGACTGCCAAACATAATCGGAGCAATGGACTGCACACATATACGCATCAAAGCACCCATGCCGTTGTGGAGCGGACTATTGGTGTGCTGTACGCCAGGTGGATGTGTCTCAATACAGCGGGGGGCAAACTGCTCTATCGCCCAGAGAAGGCAATATTGCCATGAACGAGGGTCTCCCACTACCTGAACCAGCCAAGGCAGACAACATGCCAGACGTGGGCAATGACAGTGAGACCTGGAAGGAACGGCCCCCCCGATCTGAATCAGAGTGGTGTTTTGTTACTGGACTTCTGTGCTCGTCACGGACTGTCCATGACGAACACCATAAGCATAAGGGTGTCCATATGTGCACTTGGCACCAGGACA
Source organism: Odontesthes bonariensis (assembly GCF_027942865.1). NCBI lineage: Eukaryota > Metazoa > Chordata > Actinopteri > Atheriniformes > Atherinopsidae > Odontesthes > Odontesthes bonariensis. The sequence goes on along the minus strand of NC_134519.1, from coordinate 31,953,366 downwards.
CCCTAGGCCGCAGCTCGATCGACTTTGTGGTCGTATCGTCGGACTTGCGGCCGTATGTCCTGGACACTCGGATGAAGAGAGGGGCGGAGCTGTCAACTGATCACCACCTGGTGGTGAGTTGGCTCCGCTGGTGGGGGAGGAAGCCGGTCAGACCTGGCAGGCCCAAACGTATTGTGAGGGTCTGCTGGGAACGTCTGGCGGAATCCCCTGTCAGGAGGGGTTTCAACTCTCACCACCGGCAGAGCTTCAACCATGTCCCGGGAGGGTGGGGGACATTGAGCCCGAATGGGCCATGTTCCGTGCCTCCATTGTTGAGGGTGCCGACCGGTGCTGTGGCCGTAAGGTGGTCGGTGCCTGTCGTGGCGGCAATCCCCGAACCCGCTGGTGGACACCAGTGGTGAGGGAAGCCATCAAGCTGAAGAAGGAGTCCTATCGGGCCTTTTTGGCCAGTGGGACTCTGGAAGCAGCTGCTGGGTACCGACAGGCCAAGCGGAACGCGGCCTCGGCGGTTGCTGAAGCAAAAACTAAAAAAAAAAAAAACCTCCTCTATGGCAAGGCCCCGGACTCACCTCGACGCATGGCTACGGCATGGGTCCGGAACCAACCTCCTCGAGAGGCCCCGGGGGTGGATGAGGTCCGTCCTGAGTTCCTCAAGGCTCTGGGTGTTGTAGGTCTGTCTTGGTTGACACGCCTCTGCAGCATCGCGTGGAGATCGGGGGCAGTGCCTCTGGACTGGCATATCGGGGTGGTGGTGGTCCCCCTCTTTAAAAAAGGGGACCGGAGGGTGTGTTCCAACTATAGGGGGAATCACACTCCTCAGCCTCCCTGGTAAGGTCTATTCGGGGTACTGGAGAGGAGGATCCGCCGGATAATCGAATCTCGGATTCAGGAGGTGCGGTGTGGTTTTCGTCCTGGCCGTGGAACAGTAGACCAGCTCTATACCCTCAGCAGGATCCTGGAGGGTGCATGGGAGTTCGCCCTACATGTGTTTTGTGGACTTGGAGAAGGTGTTCGACCGTGTCCCTCTGGGACTCTTGTGGGGGGTGCTCCGGGAGTATGGAGTGCCAGACCCCTTGATATGGGCTGTTCGGTCTCTGTATGACCGGTGTCAGAGTTTGGTCAGTATTGCCGGCAGTAAGTCGGACATGTTTCCTGTGAGGGTAGGACTCCGTCAGGGCTGCCCTTTGTCACCGATTCTGTTCATAATTTTTATGGCCGTTGGAGGGGGTCCGTTTTGGCGTTGGGGAAGACCCAGGACACGTTGGAGAAATATGTTTCTCGGCTGGCCTGGGAACGCCTCGGGATCCCCACCGAAAGGGCTGGAGGAAGTGGCCGGGGACAGGGACGTCTGGGTTTCTCTGCTTAAGCTGCTGCCCCCGCGACCCGATCCCCGGAGAAGCGAAAGATGATGGATGGATGGATGGAAAACAAAATTCTTGAATGAGGCCTAATGACTCCAGAGAGTACAGCAATTTCTTAACTAAATTAAACGCTCATTTTAGTCAAGTCAAGTTTATTTGAATAGCACATTTCATGTGCAAAACAATTCAAAGTGCTTTACATAAAATAAAAGCATTACAGCGGAGAGTGTAAGAAGTAGTGTTGCGCGGGCCGATGATTTTTATGGCCCGCCCCAACCCGACCCATCACGCAGCCAACCCAGCCCGCCCGACCCGAAAGATTACACAATGATTTTTAACCCGACCCCACCCGACCCGCTTAAAAAAAAAATTAAATGAATAAGTATTTATTTATGTAGGCCTATTAAACACAAATGAACTGTCTGCGGCCGCGCAAGGGGGTGCGTAATGTCATAGGCTGCCAAAAGCTGCGCGCATTCACCCTTAATTTCCCTTGCATCAATACAGTTGCTACTCTAAAGTCTTGACCGCAGCACATCCATCTGACGATTATGGTTGTAATTCCACTTTTCGTTGCCACATCAGACACCCAAGCTCTGTGCATGTCATATGAATTTAGAGAGAGAGAGCTTCACGTGAGTAGGCTGCCTGTTTGCTGGCATTCTGCGGTCTTCAGCATTGGTGCTGTGCGCAGGGGGAGAGAGAGCAAGCACACAAGTGCAGACGCTGTCGATTGGCATTCTGCTGTCTCGGATGTGCGTAGGTGTGATTTTAACGGTGTAATTATGATAACTGTCTGTGATCTGACCCGACCCGACCGCAACCCGTGGATTCTAAGAAAATAATGGCCCGACCCCACCCGGCCCGCGGGCTAGCCCGAGGGTCCCGCCGGGCTCGGGCCGGCCCGCGCATCACTAGTAAGAAGCATTAAAAATACATAAAAGAATATAAAGAGAAAAAATTAAATTATTAAAAACAAGCAACAGTCTAGATAAGTTAAAAGATACCGTGCAGATTTCATGCATAGACACATGAGAAAAGAAATGTTTATAACCTGGATTTAAAAATGTCTACATTTGGTGAAAGTTTAATCTCCACTGGCAGTTTGTGCTTGTTTGCAGCATAACAGCTAAATGCTGCTTCTCCACATTTAGTCTGGACTCTGGACTGGACTAGACCTTGGATCTAAGAGCTCTGCTCGGTTTATATTCTCTGAACATATCACAATGTATTTTGGGCCTAAACCGTTCTGGGATTTGTAAACCATCAGTAGGCTTTTAAAATCTATGCTGTGACTGACTGGAAGCCAGTGTAAAGATTTTAATGGTAAGAAATGCAGTTGAGCTGTGCCTGAAAAGAAAACACCATTTTAGCCATAAAAGAGACAACATGTTTTCACATTTATCAACTAATATTACACCAGACCATCTGTTTGCTGATGGATGGAACTGGTGCAAAACTAGACACATAGACACAATTGCAATGAATGTGGAGCCAAACATCTCAAGTGCTACATTAATAACATGTAAAAACTGGGTGAATAAAGTCAGGTGCTGCAAACAAGAGTGAGATGAACTCCTGTGAAGGCTTTTCACACAAAGGTGGATCCTCGAACATAAGCAACCGGCTTTAGGAAGTGATAAGGTGAGAGCACATTTCTGGACACAGCATTCAATTTAAAAAGGTAGAGATGCAACGTCACGGCATAAAGTGTGGTGCTTTGATAGAAGCCTGGAAGCAAATTAAATCCTTCTCACAAAGGCAAGTAGAGCAGAGCCTGGCAGCCAACAAGAGAGAAGCCAGCTGTGCAGAGGAGGGATAAGACGATAACAATAACAGCTGTCGGGTAAGAGTGACCTGTGATATTTGTGTGGGACAAGGGTCAAGTTCAGAAAAGATTCTGATGGCTCGTACACAGCATTCACACAGCGACAGTTGTCCTCCGCCCAGAGACGGCGCTTGAAAGAACTGCATTTCCTGGACAAAAATGGCAACGACATTAGGTGGGAAAATCCATTTTTCCATAAAGCATCAAGCTTAAGTGTTCGATCAGTAGATTTGAACAATTTCAGTGATGAAATTGGCATTCAACCATTGTTGCCTAAAGTAGAATATGGACAATTTTGTTGGACAAATACTAATAGAATTAGAAAATTGGAGTTTCTTCAGAACAAATCTGCATTTCCGTTTGTGAAAACGCCATCCAGGGACATCCAGGTTCAACGAAGCTTTTTACACCAAAGTACATTTTCCCATAATTCCGAGCCCTTTATTCATTGCATAGAGAAGAGGACCAATAAAGTATTCTGATCCTAACAAATCCCAGTATTTTCATGTTTAATTAACTTATTTTATAAGGTTTTATAAGGAATAAAAGAAACTGCATTAGGCCGGTTTAAGTCATTTATCTGATAGATTCCAGTTTGTTCTTGTAAACGAAGAATCTTCCTCGCACACCAAAGAAAATTATCCACAGTTCCACAGTGTTCTGTGCTTGGACCAATTATTTTCACTTTATATATGCTTCCATTAGGTAACATCATTAGACAGCATGACATACATTTCTATGCTGATGATACTTGTACTTTCTCTACTTTTTCTAAGTGCAGTTGATGATGAATAAATTATGCAAATTGTAAGAAAATGTAAAAACAAAACCTCTATCGTTGACATGTCTATATCATTCCAGTCTGCTAAGACAGTTATTGAAGGAATTGTGAAACCACTCACCCACATCTACAATTTATCTTTTCAATCAGGTACATTTCCAGACAAAATGAAAATTGCAAAAGTGATACCATTGTTTACAGCCGGAGATAGACACAATTTCACAAACTACAGGCCTGTTTCTTTACTCCCCCAAAATACTCAAAACGTTTTTCAGATAGACTGGACAAATTCATTGAAAAACACAACCTCCTTACAGACAGTCAATATGGATTTAGAACAGATAGATCAACATCGCTGGCACCAATGGTTTGTGATTTCCTAATAGAGGAAATCACAAACTGTATAGACAATAAAAAAAAAATAGCAATTGGAGTATTTGTGAACCTAAAAAAAAAAAGCATTACATGCATCCAATGTAAACTGTGCAGACCGAAGAGCAGACCGAGCACTACCCCTGCTTCCGAGCAGTAAACACCGTAACAGGTGCAGCTATCGCTAGGTGACTGGACGCATTGATATCAAGGGAGGAAAAAATAGCGCCAAGCGATGTGAGGTCTGACTTTCATGCACAACGATTTTGTGATGCAAATTTATTACTCTTTTGAACGCATATCGTTTTGAGAAGCAAGACGCTTTATTTGTTTAGCCCCAGCCAACTAGCCGGACTACCTTCGTCAGCACAGAAACGAGGCTGGAACTCGGCTCACAGGACTCAGCGGGGGGTAAGTCAATGTTCATAAATGATATAGCTAATATGGGATGTCATACAGCTTCATGTCAAAAGAGCCAAACTATCCCTTTAAATATCTCATAGTTGGATATTTTCTCAACAGAGCACTTTGCTCAGACTGCAGGTTTACTTGTGGTTCCCAGAGTTTGAGATGACATTTCTTGTTGATTTGGTGCTATATAAATAAACTGAATTAAATCAAAAGGGCTGGAAGTGAGCTCACAATTGGGATGCAAGCCTGTAGGTTAGCTAAACAAAAACCACCCAGAAATCAAGTTAAAGTGTATCTTCAGGTATTGATGAACCCAGTGGCGGGCCATGCATTTCACACCTAGGTCTTCAGTAGTGCTCCGTCTGAATCAGTCCACCCTCAATAACTATTTTATGGCTGTAAAAAAAAACAACAAAAAAAACAACATCATTTTATGCAGTAATGCAGTATAAAGAGCAGTTGCATCGCAGATAGAGAACTCGCGTAGCCAAAATAAATGCATTTACTGAATAAACGAACCCGGGGTGCACAAGTCTCCTTCTACTGCAGCTACAGCTGCCACACACATAAAAAAAAAGCATCTATAACGACCTCATTTATTAAAATAGCAACATTTTATTCACCAAAAATCCTGATTATTTGTACACAAAATCCATCCTCATTACTCTGTCGTACAGATTATCCATGCGTTTCAGTTCCATCAAGAATTACTTTTCTATCGCCATCGAAGCTAATGCTAAAAGTTTTAAAATTTTAAATCCATTTCTTCTCCTCCTTCAGCCATTGTGGGTTGACAAAACAGTTATAAAATCAACAACTATATTTTTGCTCGTGCACTACAGATGCAGTTTGCTAGCTCTGGCTAGTACACTCTCTGACTATCCAATCAAAGGGTATGAATATGCTGATGTTACCGTATGGCTGCTAGGACCTTTGTGTGGCCAACTCAAAATCTGATTGGTTGAAGCAACAGTTTAATCGACACTTATTTTATGCTACAGGGCCCGCAGAACTGATAGTGAAGGCCTCCAAGCAGATTTCTTTGACCCTGGCAACAAATGATGGCTGAAATGTGATTGGTTAAATGCTTTAATATTAAAATACACGTCTGGAAATAGCGCAACCAAGGGAAAAGCTATGAAAGGAAGCGGACAGACCATTTGGTATCATTTAATAAGTATTCAGGGACAAAATATAATTAACATCAGTCTGCGATTCAGAAATTTTTTAGGCCAGCAAAGAAGGCCTTACCAGAGGCCCTACCACTGGATGAACCCCTTAAAAACATATCTTTGCTCATTGGTATCACATTCATTTTAGTATTTTATAATCTTCATTTGGGAAATATGCAGCTTCTATGCTGGTTCCTGATGATGTGGTTCAATCCGTTTACATGAACACACTCATTGCTACAGATGGAAAACTCAGTGTTGTGTATCAAATCAATATGTCGACCTGTGACGCCGCTCAGCATGATCTTGATTATCATAGTTTGTCAAACCAGAGAGCCAAAAGATATCCTGGATATTGTGAACCTGCTTCACAGTAAATATCCCAAGAGGTTCTAGAACACAGATGGCTCTGTTTGGGCTAACACTTTCGTAGCATGGGAAACACCCTGAACTCCAATCACAGCACTGCATGTGCAGAAGAGAAAACAACACATTGTAGTAGTCTGTCAGCAAGGGGCATTTAGTAAGGCAAGCTTGACCAGAGGAAATACAATATAAACTGAGTCAACAGTTTGAGCACAGAGACACACATACATACACAGAAAAAGATGAGAAACAATCTAGAAAGAGAGCAGCAAAACAGCCAGCAAACCTCTCACACCGAGTCAACACAAAGCTAGCAATAGGTTGCTAAATGCTAACATTAAATAAAATCCATCTCCAACTGCCAGCCCTGAAAAGTTAGCAAGTTAATGGTATTGATTTCTCAGGTCTGAGACACAAAAATCCTTTCAGCTTTATTTTACGATATGGAGACTGTTACAGGCGGACTGCAGTTCCAAAATTGAAATGCTCAGCGTTCAGCATGTGCTTCATTCATGTCTTTTATCACATTTAAAAAAATATTATGGTAGAGATAGTCTTTAAATTATGCTTTGTACAGTACCATGACATGTTCCCCACAGAAGATGACCCAGAAGGAGAGCAACATGGAGTAGAAGATGCCCTGTCTGATGTCTCCAAAAAGCAGCATCCAGGTCCAGTTAAAGCCAATAGAGAACCACTCCACTGGGATGTTGATGAATGTCATAGAGATTCCCAGAGCAAAGATTACCCTGAGGGGAAAAAAATAAATAAATAAATAAATAAATCTTAAGAATTCAGCAGATTTGCTCGTGGGTTAGAGCAGTGTTTCCCAACCGGGGGTACGCGTACCCCTAGTGGTACGCGGAGGTACTGCAGGGGGTACACGGGGAGTTTTTTTTCAATTTTTTATTTATTTATTTATTAAGGCGTCACACTTTTATGGAGGACTGTTTATGAAGGAGACTCCAGTTTTGTGATGAATGTTCCATGAGTTAGGCCTGTTAATGTATTCTTCAAAAGAGAGAGAAATGAGTTATGTTCATGTATTCTTAAAAAAAAAGAAAAAAAAAAAAGAAAAAAAAAAGAGAAATGTTACTTGTTTAAGTTAGATAACAAAGTAAGATTATTTTGATTTAGTATTTATACTATTTTGGTTAATTATTTATATTTCAAGAAAATGTTTTTTTATTCTTATGTTGAATTCAACTGAGGTTAAAAAAAAGAGAGAGAAAGCCTGAGAATTTTATGTTCAAGTTAAGGATATGAAATAAAATGATTTTCATGTAATAACCACTGTGTTGCTCTACTTTTGGAGAATCATCGCACGCGTTCTATGTGTGAGGGGGTACTCGGGCCAAAAAAGGTTGGGAAACACTGGGTTAGATAATAAAGTGCAGCTTTAGCAGATGAATATTATGGTAATTTAAACCGACAGGCTTCATTTTAGAATCTGTGTTAATTGGCTGTGTTAAATAGAAATTCATAACCAGACCAATTTGTTTACATGCATTTTTAAAGTCCAGTTTTGATCAGATCAACAATAAGTTTTTTTTGTTTTTATGGTCTCAGGTAAACATATTTCAAAACATATTTGCTGAAGCAGGCACTTTATATCCCAGGGTATTGTCATATCTCTACTAAGGACTAGCCCTCAATTATATATAATGATTCTATGTTTACAAAAAACTTCCTGATCAAGCTCCTTCAAAAGAAAAATCTGCCATCAGAAAGACAAAATAGGGGCACTCTTCTTTGTAACTGCAAAAACAGGTCTCTGCAAGCCACTCACAGATGAAAGGAAATAGTTAGGTCAAAACAGAGCTGAGAGTGAGAGTGAGTGAGTGAGTGAGTGAGTGAGTGAGTGAGTGAGTGAGTGAGTGAGAGATAGAGATAGAAAGTGAGAGAAGAAAGCAACTGATGAAGGCGACCTAAAACATGCGGGTACAAACATTGTTTGTCATTACTGTGGGTAGAAGAAGTCAATACTTTGAGGCAATTTCACTCTAGACTGCTCGTCAGCGAAGTTCTGTAGAGCTAACATGGAATGCGTCATGAGCAACAGACTGCGACATGTCTAAGTAAATGCGAGAGTTGGGGAAAAAAAAAACCAAATAAATCTGTGAGGTTAAATTGATAAAAGGTTCTTCTTTCCCCTTCAACATGAGGCAACAGTAAAGTCGCAGTGTTACTAATAAGATTTATGTTTGCATTTCATTCAGGTGAGCAGGTGCCTGGGCATGTTAACTGAACTACTTCAAAGTTTATCCTGTTGTGACACATCACAACGTTGCCATTAACATTCCTGAGTGTTTAACATCTGTTTGCGATTGTTTCTGATGTTATTCTTTTAGAAGTTCATGGGTTATCTTACTAAGACTTTTAGCCACACAGAGTTTCTCCCTAACATCTATCCTCAAAGTTAGACTAAGTCTTTTTTTAAAAAAAATTTTTAATGAATGTAAAGCTCCCTTTGATGCCCAACAACTGCTTATTTATTTATCTATTTTTGTTACAATATTTAACATGTGATAGTGCCGAACCGGACCGGGGGACAGGGGAAGAGGGAGAGCAAAAAAAAAAAAAAAAAAAAAAAAAAAAAAAGAAAAAAGAAAGGAACAGAAATAGGAAGAAACAATCATTTGTTAGACAAAGTCTAAGGTTTACCATTCCAACACATCTGTGGGCAAGCAAAACTGGACACTCTGGTAAAGCTTTTACAGCGTGAAAGAAAATCATCCACTGTCCACAAATAGGGTACGACACGCACTTTCTGAGAGCCCGCTGGTCATTTGGGAATAAGAGCCTTGAGCCAGAAAAGGTAGATGGAAGGAGAGAGAGACATTGGCTCAGTGTGTGTGTGTGTGGTGCATTTGGTGTCTGGCTAACTGGTGTGTTTCAGTCCCAAATGCATGTGTGTGTTGAGTGCTAGCTTGCAGATTTTGAAGTGTGTTTCACGCTCCGGCAGACGCTTCCTGTGGCCCAGATCGCTGCCTCTTACTGATCCATCTTTCCAGCATGGCAGGAGGTTACACAAACACTGGGCTCTGAGCATAGCTTCAGCTTTTCACAGCATGGCATTTAAACTGCCGGCTTCAGGTAAATGTACCCAAATTAGTGCCGGATTTTTCCATGTTTGCTTGAGGAATTATACAAAAAGCTGAAATTAATTTTTTTTTTGGGGGGGGGGGGGTAAATCAGAGGACATCAGGCAAATGATAGCAATGTGTTACCAAAACATGTTCCATTTTGTTTCAGTTTGCTTAATGTTAAACAGTGCAGTCTCAGCTGCTGAAAATCCTACACAACATCCCTCTTGAGATGCTTGATAAACTACCCCCTCTGACCTGCACTGCACAGTAAGCGTGACCTACTTATATTTCATCTATACTTAATATGTACAAACTCTCAATACACATACTGAAGCAGAGCCACACTAGCTTATCAAACTATTACAGATTCCGCTCTGTTATAATATAATTTATCTTGTTTTACTACTGAACAACCATTACTGTAAGACTAAGCTCTCATACAGGTCATTTAAGAAGGACTGAGATTATGTTGCCACCACTTAAAAGTATCTAAAGTGAAAATTACACACTTGGTAACCTAGCAAACCACTGAAATAATAGAAAGGAAGGATAAGCCTTACTTCTCCAGGAGGACGGGAGGTCTGCTCATGAGGGTGATGCGTCTCCAGTACCAGATCATGATGATGAGGATGCTGGGTGTGAGGAAGGTCTTCATAGCAAACCAAACCTTGGTGAAGCCTCCGTTCTGATGGATGCTCTTTAGAGAAAATTAAATTATATCACTGTCCACCCATTTGCGTGCATGTCATTTTAGCTGCAAGCAAGGACTAATATTAACACCATAATCGCTGAAAGGTCGACAGTTTCATTCTTACAACAGAAACAGTAGCTTAACTGTGTGCACAACATTAAGCAGTTTCACCTATACACTTACAACAAGGTGAATGTCTCTGATTTCTCCAATCCCCACATTGATCTTCTTGCGCTCATTGATAGGCAGCCGGATGTTGAGAAGATAGTACTTATGGGCCACACTCCCCACCTCCATAAATGGCAGCAGGTCACACTCATAGTAACGGCCTTCATTCTCAAGGTTCTAGACAACACACAGAGCACAGTGACAGGTTAAAACACATTAAACTGAGGAAGGCATATTCCTAAATTGCTGTATATAAGTACTACCGATTGCTGCAACTCCAATCTCTGCACACATAGCAAATGGGACAAGAAATGTGGCAGCATTTTCATCAACAAAATGACAATAACTTTGTGCGTGGGCTGTGGAAGAATTATTAAATACTAAGCACGCGACTGAAGCGCCACATTCAGCAGAGATGTGGACATTCACCTTCAAGAAAGGGAGGCTGCTAGTGCTAGCATAGCTAAATCAGTCACAATCCGAAAACCAACCTGACATACCCGCACTTATCAGGGTTAAAAGCACAGTTGTGTTGAGCCAAGGTTGGACTGGACATTGGACTGGACATTTAACTGGACCACTGTCCTTGTACCAGTACATATGTACGGGAAGAGAATAGAGTTATTAATCAGCATCAGCACGCCACAATGCTATGGGACTGTGTTGGAAAAAAATTCAAGAAAACTTTCATACGGCTTCTAAATTTCTCTGTGGGAGATAATTGTATATGTATGTACAGCTGAATTCACTGCACAGATGTTGTCTTTACGTTATTTAAATGGTTATATTTTGTCAAATGATTCTGTGGTTATAAAAATTTGAATTTTTTTAAAGCTGAGCGACTGTCTGGAAATGCTGCAACGGAACTCAAGTTGACATGTAGTCTTCTTAGCTGATTTTCAATCACAATTTGTTGCACGTTTAGCCATCAAATAAAGAAACAGAAATATGTAAATGAGATCAGCTTTATTGGGAATTCAGCTGTATTAATATACACTCATACTTTTGTTTTTTTTTTTAAAAAGAAACTGATGGAAAAAGATGGAGCATTTGCAGAGGAAATAGGCCAGTTTGGGCTAGTGAAGGGATTTGATTCCTAATCCCATTATCTGGGCGGGTTGGTCTGGTTTTGAGAGATTTTATTTTGCGTGACTTTTGTCACACCAACCTGTTTACATGAATTTTATTTTAAAGTTTGGTTTTGATCTGACTAACAGTATGCATTTTATTACTAGTGTCATATAAACATACTGATTATTATCCCAGTTGGTCAGAAAATGCAGCTCATCACAGCAATGACTGTAACAGATCTGCTTCTGCTCAACTTAAGAGGACAAATGCTTTGGAGAGTTGATGGAATACGATGAGCTCATCTAGATAAGTGGGGTGCAAAATTACCACATTCAGACTGAAACACAACCAACAAAATAGGATGGAGGATAATGTCCTCTTTGACTCCTTTTAATGTTTTCACATTTGAATTAGTACAATAGTCTTAATTCAAATCAGTAGAAACATAGGAATGTCTCAAAGTAAAATCTCTCTGACATTGACTAAGACGCTAATAACTAAAAATGCTGTCTTGAAAACTTTTACAAGAGCTTGTTCTGTGGGTCAATTCACACAATCTAATCTCTCTTTCCCATTATGATGCTCTCTCATTATGGAGAATCATAGGCTAAATATTCAACAACGGTGAATAATCAGCAAGTATGTGAGGGAGTAGAGGGGTTACAGGGAGCTCAGGCATATGTAATAATATCAGCATGAGAGACCAGGCTGAACTGTGGAGATCTTTTTCCTTTAAATGCAAAAAGAGATTACTAAACAAAGAACAATTATTTTAGAAGAGAGAATTGGTGAGGATATGGGTGAAACTGGGTAGAAACAGCACTTTTGTCATTTAGGAGTAACAATTTCTATTCTCACAATGAAATTTCTCATAGCAACTGCCCTAATGAGAAGAGATTGTTCACATAGTATGAAACTACATTAATGAAATGCTAAGTGATAGACGGCATTGTGTCATTTAAGGTAAGAAACCAATCCAAACTTGACATGACTTATGCACACAATTTTACCCTCATTTAAAAGTGTGTGTGTGGGGGGTCCTTTACCTTAACAGTGGTAAAGTTGCAGCTGAGTTTTCTCTGTTCGAAGGAATGAGCCATCTCTGTCCACTCACTGACTGTGTCGTCTCTGTAGGCCAGGCCAACATCAATAGTGACCATTGCTCCGTCCACTGGGAAAAAAAAATTACCACTCTCATGTTAACACAACACTTAGAAGGCATTCAGGTCTTCAAAGGTTCTAAATTGAAATGATGTCTCACAAATCCCCACATTCAATTAATTGGAACCCAAACTTGAAAAAAAAACAAAACAAAAAAAATCTTAAAAACAGTATTTAAAGCAAAGAGCCTTTTTCCACAAGGAAAACATTAAAATGAAAAAAAGAATGCACTGAATAGATTCACATGCCTGTACTTTGATGTACATTATACCTCATGCCAGCACCAACCTGTCTGTTATGATCCCAGTGATGACACAGAATTAAGTCCTGGTGACAGGCAACCACGGCCTATTCATTAGAAAGACCAGCAAACTCCAGCGCAGACACTCCACATTAAAATCAGAAGGTGCACCATTAATTTTCACTTGACAAGCTTATGTCTCAGATGCATGTGAATTCTAGAATTCCACGGTTGTTAGAGACCAATATGAAGATGATGTACATCTAACTCATTGAGGTTTGATCCGAGAATAACTCAATTCAAAAAAACTTTCCATTTTAAAAATAATATTCATGCAAGGTAAGATCTCTTGAGGCAATATGTGGTCCTGTCTTCTACAACCGGTCAGACTCAGTCACATTAATAGGATTATTAGGATCATACAGAGTCTGCCCTCAAAGATGGCCCAGATCTATTTTACTTCCTGCTTGATATAAACCTCAAAGAGACCTTGAGCTGGCTTTCACCATCCCAAGCCAGTGAGTCCAACAAAACGATTCCAAGCCAAGCTATTAAAACTGCATCTTTAGATCTTATTACAAAGCCAAGAGTTCTCTCCTCTAGCCCTCCACAGTACTGCTTGTGCAGTTATGAAGCAGAGAGAGAGAGAGAGAGAGAGAGAGAGGGGCAGAGGCAGAGAGAGACAGAGACAGAGAGAGACAGAGAGGCCCTCAAATGTCAGCTCACTTCATGCAAGAATTCCACTCCTGTAAAGCGCCCATCGCCACGGAAACTAAGCCATCTCAACAGCTGTGTTATTGCTGGACACTGGCCAAGGAGTGCTTGGTGCCTGGGTGGAGTGGTTAATAAGGCTGAAGCTCTTCTCTGAGATCGACATTGTTAGATAGATCTGGTAGTCAGGGAGAAGATGCCTTTGTGTTCATTAGTCATAAAGCTGCAGGACAGAGTCCGCCTAAACTTGGTACCAAGTGCTCTGATCAGGATTTAAACAGACAACCTGATGCAGTTTCATTCATTATAGTACAACTGACTTCATTAGGGTGGAGTGTATAGGCATTTACTCGGTTTTTTTACAAATAATACCTTTCTGTCATCTGAAAATGCTCAAATCTTTGTGAAATCTATTTAAGTTTAAAAAAAATTTGAATCAGCAAACTTGTATCGAGGTCTTGAAATCTGAGAAAGCTTTAGCAAAAAAGAAAAGAAAATAAAACTCAGATAAATAAATCAGTATATTTTACAAAAATACAACAGACAAAAACATAAATAACCAAAGCATAAATTCACCATCAACACCTATTCAATATGGGTATTAAGAATAGCTTTCATGTCTACTAAGCTGTATTTTGATAGCAGGGACTTTCCTTGAAATGGGTGTCATTTCAATGATAGTGCTACTCTTACCAATACTGCTTATTGAGTACTTTTATCAGGCACTTTTTTTTTTTTTTTTAGTAAAAAATGAAACAATTTAAAAGCAATTCAAGGGCAGGATTAGGATTGCTCCTTTCATTATTTTCCTATAAGTAATTATAATAAACCTTGTGCCCTTTCACTTATATATATATATATATATATTTTTTTTTTTTTTAATTAATGCAGGAATTTAAAAAATATATATACATCTGTAGAAAAGTATGTAGGAAATACTGAAACCCAAAAACGGTCCTGGACAGAAGGAAGAACTTTTGAGACTCCTGGTAGTTTTTGGGGCCAGACCAGGAGCATGCAGCATTTCTGATTGGTTGAGCCTAACTATTCACAAAAACTCTATCATAAAAGAACAAAAAGGAAAAAGAAAGATGGAAAGAAATTAACATTTCCAGGTCTGATGAAAAATTTCAGAGTGTCATGAATATCATGGCTGCTACATCTTCAATGCTAAAGAGGGGAACCACCCACCCACCAATCCACCTTGCCATCCATTCACATTTCAAAAGCCAGCATCCGTTATTGTATAGGGGTGCATTACAGCACATGGCAAGGGTAGAATGCACATCTCTGAAGTCATTAGAAATGCTGAACGGCATATACAGGATTTGGAGCAACATATGCTGCCATCCAGACATCTTTTTCAAGGAGTGTTACCCTCTCCAATCATCTACTCGAAGCGCCTCAGAAATCAGAATAATGAGTCTGTAGCATCTGTGGCTGAGGTTTCATCACTGATTTGTTTGTCAGCCAGCCAACCAGTAAACAACTCAGAGGCTCCCAACACATTTCCACTGAGGCAAAGAATGTGAGCTGATAACTAGGCTGTATGACTGTTTTGATAAGCTGGAACACAGAAACAAAGCAACAGACTTCCAACATTTTTGTGCACTTTATATTACCATCAAATGCCTCATCCTTTTTCAGCCTATGCCAATAAGCCTATGAAAGACTGTATCAATGTTAATAAGCATTTGTCAATGTGAACAAGTGCTTTTTGACATCAGAAATTGCTATGATGTTCAAATTTCTGCAACTGAGCATTCCTAAGCATGACAGAAAATAAATAATTGAGTAAATAATTCTTCCCCTGGCTCTTCTGATGACTTGTTAAACTTTCTTGTCATCCTCGCTAATCCCTTTTTCCAGGCCACCCTGCCAACGTACCAAACCTTGTACTCTTGGGAAAACCAGTTAGATATCTGCTATCCTTCGCTCGTATTCAGGAACTTCATTAAACTGAGATGCTGAGAGTCTATCCATTGAAACAATTACATAAAAATGTATTAAACAATGACTAAAAGAAACAAAAATAAGTGGTAAAGGTGCAAAATGGGTAATAGGCTAGTGAAGGCCCTGTGTTCTTATGCCATTAGAATAGAAAAAAAAAAAAAGTAAATATCATCTATCCCTTTATACCCGTCTCAAATGTGCTTGGCAAGGTTGTCCACAACTACCCTGCCCCTGAGTCTATAGAGAACAAACAGCAGGACGACATCATTATTTGCTGCTTTTCAGTGTAACAAGTCCAATCTACCGAAGAATAAATATTCCTGTGAATTCCTCAAGCATTCACCAAGAAAGACTGAATTGTGACCCCTAAACAGCATCTCACCAGGACATGTAGCAGTGAAGGTAAAAAAAAAATAAAAAGCCTAGCTTAGTCACAATGAACAACTATTTTCCATTTTCCGGCAAGTATTTTCCATCAGAATGCAATCCTAAGAAATACCAAAAGGAGGAAATTTTGTCACAATTCAGACATGAGGGAAACAATTCAGAACAAGAAGTTCACAGGCAGAGGAGAACTAGTACTTTCAAATATTAGATCTTCATTAGCCGACTCATCTCTCACACAATCTTGTAAAGTCATATCCTGGAGGAGAAACATGAGCCCAGTTGTCCTTTCCCTTTTGTAAAACTCATGTTACTTTGGTTCTCACCGATCTGGTTGTGTATCTTAAATGCAATGTCAATCTGCAGGATGACCAGCATAAACTGGAACCATGGGCTCATCTCCTTGTTGGACAGAGGGATGTGGACAGCAAACACAATGCTGTTGGCCTCAATCCTCTTGGAAATGGCCTCATCGAAGGACCGGATCTTTTCACACTGGTTAGGACCGGAAGGCATGAACCATTTTGTTTCCTGTCTGTGCTTGATTGTGTCCACACACTTTGTAGCCAAGTAGTGGACTGCTGTGGTTGGACTGGGAGCTGGAAAGAGAAGCAGATGATAGGGTGTGGTGTTAGAATGGATGTCATATTGAAATACTGCAACAAACTGTTTTAAGGTCCTAGTAAGCTTAAATTACCCTGAAAGTAATAAATCACACAAAAAGTTTAGATAGAATCCAATGAATCATACTTGGCAATGACGAGTCAACTGTGCAAGGGCAATAATAATGCAGTCACCAAGATGGGTTTGTGTCAAATTAGTCCAAACAATTACTTTTAGCAGTGTTTAGGCAATGTTTGCCAGCAAGGCTCTCCATTTCTCTGAAGTGATTGGGGGGGGGGTATTCTCAAATACTCTCAGGCACCAGTTACACTGTTTATGCATTGAGATTCATGAGCCTAGCAAGTCTGGCACTTGTAGCTGTTGCTCAAAGGGTTTTACTAACACTCGGGAAAAGTTCCACCATTATCATGACAACAGAAAAACTTTGGTCTCCTGTTGTGAAAGCTAGAGATCTGATGTGAACGACACCAAAGGCCGGTAAGTCCAGGTGTAGCCTCAAGACAAAATTTCTCATGTAGAGAGTTGAGTGATGTTTAGGTGCAATAGACAACACTGGCTCAAGTCCAATGGCAGTTATGATACATCTATTGGCAGGCAGGCATACAAACATTTGTCTGTCAAAATGGATACAAAGCTGCTGGAGATGCCAAAGTTAGCTCAAGTTAATTAGCTGAAAACAAGTCTGAGACACAGGAGTATAGTGCAATACAGATTCCCAAAGTTTTTGTAACAATGCCAGCAGTCGGAATGTTTTTTTTAGTACTTTTCACAACAGTAACTAAAAACAGTAGATATTCAATATTCAGAAACCAATAGCCATTCATTTGGAAGCAATCATCACACGAGAACCTCTAAATTAGTCAAGGGATCAAACTGATGTTTAACAAAAATAAAAAATTCTGAAAATACTTTTTATAATTTCTTACATTTTTTTTACAAGTAAAAATCAGTTTAAATAGCTTGACTTCTTAAAAGTGAAACCACTTGATGGAGACAATAATAATAATAATAATAATAATAATAATTCGGAAAAGCCCTAAAACAAATCATTAGTGATCAGTAGTGATAGCTGCAAGCAATGCTGCATGTTCATAAGAGCAGAAGAGGCAGCACTTTTTTTTAAGACATAGAAAAAAAATGTAAAAATGATATGAGACCACGTGGTCGCTTCCCAGAGCTACGGGCAGACAGTCGGCTGTGTGACAGAACACATGGGCACCTGGGAGTTATGTAAACCCTCAGAACAAGGTCAAAAGATTGTTAATGTCTGAGAGAATGAATATATATATATATATATATATATATATATATATATATATATATATATATAAAAAAACAACTGAGCTCAAAACTCCCTTATACTCCTTGATTACTGAACACTGATGAAATAACATATTCTCAGTTTGTTCCAAAGTCCCAATTATGGTTAATGTCAACATGAGTGTCATATGGTTCTAGAATGCGCTGCTGAGGGTGGCAGCACGTTGGAGTAGCTCTGTACCTCACATTGAGATTTTTCTTTTTTTCTAAATTTCATTCCTGTTATTTCTTGGAAGAAATTGCATTTTGTGGACAACTGTTCCTTCCTGCCTTGGATGCTGTGCAGCTGGATTAATTTTTCCCAATACTTTTGTATATTTTACTCTTTTGTCATGATGCATAACCATAGCAACAAGGTGGTTTACAACAGGGAGCAGCTGAATAACATTGGAAAAGCAGAAATAATTCAACAACTGAAGCCAGAAATCCCACTGGAATTGAAAAGGAGGCGTCGTGGATGCAGAGCAGGAGCAAAGAGGAGAGAAAGAAAGAAGAAGTTCAAACCATCTCTGCCATCCTGCATCATGGGAAATGTAAGATCGTTAGCTAACAAGTTGGATGAACTTCTAGCCTTGACAAGGACTCAGCAAGAATATCGGGAATGTAGCATTATGTGTTTTACTGAGACATGGCTACAGGATCATATACCCGACTCCAGCGTCTCTCTGCCGGGCTTCCTGACTGTACGAGCAGATCGAGATATAAAGAGTAGCAGGAAAAGGAAAGGGGGTGGATTGGCAGTGCTTGTCAACAACAGATGGTGTCACCCAGGACATGTTACTGTGAAGAGTCGTATCTGCAGTCCTGACATTGAACTATTGGCAGTAAGTTTTCGTCCATATTATTTGCCAAGAGAGTTCACCAGTGTTGTTTTGGTGGCTGTTTACATTCCACCCTCAGCTGTTGCCGACACTGCATGTGATGTCATCAGTTCCGTTGTTGCAAAGATACAGACTCAACACCCCAATTCTTTTGTGGCAATATCTGGTGATTTTAATCATGCCTCACTCTCTGCTACACTGCCAACTTTTCAACAGTTTGTCAGCTGCTCTCCCAGAGAAAACAAGACATTGGATTTGTTTTACACAAATGTCAAGGATTCATACATTTCCAAATCAAGACCTCCCCTGGGTAAATCAGATCACAACCTTGTTTTTCTCTGTTCAGCATATAAACCCCTTGTCCAGAGACTACCTGTCACAAAAAGGACTGTTAGAAAGTGGTCAGAGGAAGCTGAAGAAGCCTTACAGGGTTGTTTTGATGCAACCGATTGGATTTCTCTTTGTAAGCCACATGGAGAGGACATTAATGCCATGACTGAGTGTGTGACTGACTATATAAACTTCTGTGTGGACAACACCATCCCCACCAGAACAGTGAGATGCTTCCCTAATAACAAACCCTGGATCACCAGTGAGCTAAAGGAACTATTGAACAGGAAAAAAAGAGCCTTTAGGGAGCGAGACAGGGAGTTACTGAGGAGTATACAGAAGCAGCTCAAAGTCAAGATCAGAGAGAGCAAGGAGGTGTATAGAAAGAAGCTTGAGAGTAAACTGCAGAGGAACAATATCAGAGATGTGTGGTCAGGAATGAAGAAGATCACAGGCCTCAAGCAGAGGGAGGATCGGATGGATGGAAGTCTGGACAGAGCAAATGAGCTGAACACATTCTTCAACAGGTTCAGTTCAGGAACAAGCTCACCATCCTCCCCTCCTGTTCCCAGCCAAAGAGACATCCCACCCTCCTCTGACCCACAGCTTTCCTGTAACATCTCCACCTCAGTCATGGATTCTTCTGCTTCCACTAGTTTGTCATCAACCCAATCAGGAGATGCTGCTGTCCCCTTTGCCTCCCCCTCCCACTTTTCTGTTTCTAGAAGTCAGGTGAAGAGGCAGTTGGAAAGACTGAACCGGAACAAGGCTGCAGGTCCAGATGGTGTCAGCCCCCGAGTCCTGAAGGCCTGTGCAGAGCAGCTCTGTGGGATTCTGCAACACCTTTTCAACCTTAGCTTGACCCAAGAGAAGGTACCACTGTTGTGGAAGACATCCTGTCTGGTTCCGGTACCAAAGAAAACTCACCCTTCAGATATCAATGACTACAGACCTGTTGCACTGACATCCCACATAATGAAGGTCCTGGAGAGACTCCTGTTGACCCACCTGTGTAAGCAAACCAGCACATATCAGGACCCCCTGCAGTTTGCTTATCGCCATGGAGTTGGAGTTGAAGACGCTATCATACACCTGCTTCAACAAACCCACTGTCATCTGGATAAAGCAGGCAGCACTGTGAGGATCATGTTCTTTGATTTCTCCAGTGCATTTAACACAATCCAGCCTGATCTGCTTAGTCTGAAACTCCAGAAGACTCAGGTGGAGGCCTCAACAATCACCTGGATTAATGACTACCTGACAAACAGACCACAGTTTGTCAGACTGAAGAATTGTGTGTCTAACCAGGTGATCAGCAGCACAGGAGCACCACAGGGGACTGTACTCTCACCATTCCTTTTCACTCTGTACACTTCAGACTTCCAGTACAAGTCAGACTTCTGTCATCTACAGAAATATTCAGATGACTCTGCAGTTGTCGGGTGTATCAGAGATGGACAAGAAGCTGAGTACAGAGAGCTGGTGGACCGCTTTGTGGCATGGTGTGGGAACAATCATCTCATCTTGAATGTTAAAGGGACACTATGTAATAAATTAAGTCATTTATTAGCTCAAATCAACATATTCATTCATAAGTTAGTCCTCATTGGTGTAAAATGATCTCTGTCAAAAATCTCACTTATCCTCCTGAGTGAAGAATAACTTGTCTGTATCTACATAGAGCAGGTAAGCTCTATGGAGGCTGCCATGTCCTTCTGGTCTATGAAAAACCACGAAGTGCCGAGAGGGACATAAAGCACTTCGAATCGCGATTTCCCCACCAGGCCTACAAGCGGAAATGACGTCATTGTGACGTCATTTCCGCCAAATGGCTTATTACAGCCGCTAATGCTAAATAGATTTTATTCCTTGGCACATATGTCTTTGTGTTCATTAGCTTTCTTTTTGTAAGTGCATCATCTTCTTCTTTTTATTATTATTCCTATGCTCCCCCTGGCTATCTTCTTTTTGGCGTTATGCTCACATTTGTAAACTGTTATTTTGTTGATTTACTAATAAAGTTTAAAAAAAAATGCTAAATAGATTTTATCTCGTAAATTATCCCACTAATAATGCATTGATTGTTACCAAACTTCTGCCGTAGTATACATACGCTCTTAACTCACAAAACGAGGCATTAGAAAGTTTGTAAGTTTACTGGGAGTTTATTTACCGCTGCTAATGCTCCTATTGCTAACGCTGCTAATGCTAATGCTGCGTCGACGTCACTTCCGGTAACTCCCGGAATATGACTAATTGATTGCTTGCACACCAAAGGAGATGTTATGTTATCTGACATGTTATCTGTCATCTGTATTTATAGTGTTGTTGTATGTGTGTTATGTAATCCTTTGTACTGTGTGTCTTGATTTCTTTTTGTTTGTATGGACCTTGAGTCTGAAGCTATAGCTTCTTGAATCTTGACACATTCCGCTTGCCGTAGTTCAAGAAGTTGCAGCGCACATTTGAAAACGTGAGGCGCTAGAGAGCAAATTCATTCAACTTTGCAAAATAAAATTGCACCACTAGATGGGGGAAGAAATTACATAATGTCCCTTTAACAAAACAAAGGAGATGATTGTAGATTTCAGGAGAAACAGGGTCAGATCAAACCCTGTTTCCATCATGGGAGAAGAAGTGGAGGTGGTTGAGGAATATAAATACCTTGGTGTTCATGTGGACAACAGACTGGACTGGAGACACAACAGTGAAGCAATCTACAAGAAAGGACAGAGCAGACTGTACTTCTTGAGGAAGCTAAGGTCCTTCAAGGTTTGCAACAAGATGTTGCAGATCTTCTACAAGTCTGTTGTTGAGAGCGTCATTTCCTCTTGCGTCATCTGTTGGGGCAGCAGCATCAGAACCAGGGACCTAAAAAGACTCAACAACCTGATAAAGAAGGCTGGTTCTGTTCTGGGGACGACTGTGGAACCTCTGGAGACAATAATGCAAAGAAGGATTTTGCATAAAATCAAGAGAATTATGGACAACCCTGAACATCCTCTCCATGAGACTGTTATCAGAAAACAGAGTCTCTTCAGTCAAAGGCTTCTTCAGTTTGGATGCAAAACGGACCGCTACAGGAAATCTTTCCTGCCCACAGCCATCAGCATCTATAATAACTCTTTGATTTAATTGAGCTACATCAACATTTAATTTCCCTCTGGGATAAATAAAGTATTTTTGAATTGAATTGAATATTCATACAGGCATAACAACTAAAATACCCTCAGAACAAGTATACAGTATGAAAGTCCTTGCGAAGCCAAACAAAACTTAACCAGCACCCAACTTAAGAACCCACCCAAGTGTGTCAAGCCGTTAGGGGACGTGGCAAGACGCCATGAGCTTTAATAATTGTCGAGGGTACTTGTGGAAAATATCTGGTCATGAGGGTGAACATGACGGCCTTGATCTTTCAGATCCAGCTCAGACAAAGATTAGCGACATATCAAAGAAGGCACGAAGCAGAAGTCATCTTCACCATTTCTACATCAGCAGTTTGAGAGGAGTATTAGTTTTAGAGAGGAGAGTCAAGCATTTCTGTTTTGGATTTCCAAAGGTCTAACCGCAAGCAATCAGGGCCAGATTTTTTTCTACCCGTACAGGGCAGTTATATCTGAACATCTAAACACGTCTATACACTCATAGCAGAAAGAAAAGGGACAGATGCCAAATTTACACACACACACACACACACAGCAAAAAGGCAACCACACAGACATAAAACTCTGCAGGGGTAAACTTTAAGTTTGTTTTAATTGCTGCGTTGGAAAGAAAAGAAAATGTCAAAAATGCACACATACAAATGTAAACAAAGCAACAAAGAAGATACATCAAACAGAGTTAAACCCAGTTATCTGAAACCCCTCAGGAGATCAATTATCATGCAACCCTGTGAGTCCAGGGGCACACCGGCTCCTCCAGCCTCCACGGCGGCGTCCAGAATAATGACCATCCCCTCAGCCCGCTGACCCCATGCCATGTTCCCAGGTTTGTCGGGAAACAAGGGGAGAAAAAACCCTTTCTTCTCAATTACCCCCACAGCCCCCGGCCACTGAGCACACACAAAGGAATCTGGCTTCATTAAAACCATCTCAGCCAGGAAAGAGCAAAACAAGCTAATTTATCAGCAATGTAGCAGGACACGGAGTGTGTCTGGTGGATGTTTTCAGATTCAACCCAAGAGAAAGATAGGCAGCTTCCACAAGAGCTCAACCTCCTAAATGGTGTAGTGTGTGAGAGAAAGAGTGGGTAGATTTGAAAAAAAAAAAAAAATTGACAGCAACTCCTTCTCAGACCTCAAGGCAAAATATAACTTTGACAGCTGTGTGTGCTTTTGTGCACCACTGTCTGCCTCTCTCTGTACAACTGAGATTGTGGGAAGAAACAGGAATGCTCAGCCTGCAAGGAGATAGGGATTTCGTGGAGAAGGACAGACACACGGGGGGAGTGAGAGGAAGGTAGAGATGCTGCCTGGGGCCCAACACAGCAGACAGAGATTATATATTGGAGGAGAGGGGGGAGTAATGAGGTATGCACAGAAAAAGGGGGAAATAACATTCGAGATTGGATCAAAGAAGTGAGAAAAACACAAGGTTGGGTGTATTTCAAAAGAATTTACTCAAAAAGCACGATTTCCAATAGATTATCGAGTTTAATGAAGCCAGTGCGTGAGGCATGCAGGCAGCCGACACTTTGATACGAAGCAGTAATTCTAGCTGAGGTACACTTCGGCGACGTTGTTTGAGCCCACGAGAATAAAAGACAGCTAAAAGTTAGCGCCGTCGTCTCATGTCTTCGAGTAAACATTTGTTACCGACTCGGTGAGCTCGGTGAACACAACTTAAAACTTTGTCCATTTTTTTTCTATTTTTACAGTTTGCAAACATTTTAACGGCCACGCGTATACAAAAAAAAGAGCGTTAGCTAAACAAAGGATAAAAGTGAGGGATGAAGAAGAAAAACTTACCAATTAAACCGCCGACCATGAAGGCAAACGCCTGGAACAAAAGCAGAATAACTCCCACTATCACCAACTTTTTGGTGCTCATATTTTCAATAATAGCCCCCGCCATCGCGAAGGAGATGTTGGGGTAAAGATATCACACCGAGCGAGAAACAAACAAAAATGTGGCTGAAAAGGGCGAAAACGTTGCATCAACCGCAAGTAGGAAGGCAAGCTGGGCCCCCTCCACCGCTCTGCTCCTGCCTTTCAACTTGGAAGGAGGAAAAAAAAAAGGAATCACATGACCGAATAACGCTGAGCTTTATGTCCGACGAGCCAACACTAGACCAGGGAAAGATCTGTGGAGCGCCACCGCATTGCAAAAGGGGCTGGTAATGCAGGTTACTGTGTCATTGAATGCCTGTAATAGCGCCCATGTTGTGTGAGCACAGTTTTAAGGGCTATTTAAGGGGAGCTTTTAGGGCTACTATCTTACCAATTCAGTTGACATAAACTGATTGTCCTTCAAAAAGTCTTGCTCGAAATCAAGAATGAATATAGCTTCTGTGCATTTTCAGTATTCTGTAGTTTTAATATTAAGATGAGTTTTAGCTTTATAATTTATTTTCAGGTTCTAATGAAAACATTACCGTATTTTGAACAAGTCCTCTGATCCACTGTTGGTGTTTAATCTTTTTTTTTTTTTTTGTACAGCTGTCAGATTATAGAGCTGTGCAGAATCTGATTCCAGAATTTTCTCAGATAACTTCTACATCTTTCCCAAAAACTGAATTTGAAAACATTAGCCTTCCTCTCACTCCACTGACTGCCCTGATCTTCAAACCCAAAGCTATATTGAAGAATAGAAGTATAGATGGATTCCTACTATACACACATATGTTCAATCCTTCACAGTCGCTTTCATTACACAAGAACTTTGGTGGCCTGAACTGAAGGGTAGATGTTTCAGATGGCTTAAGGTTACTCATCTGCACGATGAGTAACTTGCTTTATGAAACATGTTCACAACCTTGAAGTATGCGTAAAGTCAATTATT
This sequence comes from Odontesthes bonariensis, assembly GCF_027942865.1. Classification (NCBI taxonomy): domain Eukaryota; kingdom Metazoa; phylum Chordata; class Actinopteri; order Atheriniformes; family Atherinopsidae; genus Odontesthes; species Odontesthes bonariensis. The sequence continues at coordinate 31,928,506 of NC_134519.1, read as the reverse complement.
AAAATGCCCCTTTGAGCTCTTTTATATAAAAAAAAAAAAAACAGTTGCATAAAATCACAAAAAACACCAGACATTCCTCCTGTGCACAGATTTAGGTTGCATACTATTCAGTGCTTATTATCAGGTTGAAGTAATATTTTAAGGTGAATATATTTTATGTAGAAAAACTGCTCTTATTTTCCCTATAAGAAATCTGGCTGCCTGCACACTCTGAATGACAGCACAACTGTGAACTAAGCTTCCATGTCTCCAGCTAACACAGATGCTGCAAGCTGCAATGAGGTACCACTCTCTCTTCCCGAGAGACAGGCTAGAAAGTCAGTGAGATATGGCTGCTGAAAGTTTCTGTAGGTCTGATTCAAATGAAAAATCTGCTCATGTTAGTGTACATTTCAGTTGTATTCTTCTAATGGTAATCTTTGAAGTACTAGGAGTTTTATTTAAAAGCATTTCATGTGAACATTTCAGGGTAATTTCAAAAGTAATTGTCACAAGAGAGTTTTACAAACCACTTTTTTCTTTTTTTTATTCACAAGCACATCAAATGCAAAATATGCAGCATGCAACTTCTTGAAAGGGTTCCGTACCGCCTTCCAGTACCAATTACACAACATCGGATAAAGGAATAAGCTTGTTCACCATGTACTGGTTCATAAAGGAAAACTTTGTGACATAAAGAAAGTGCATTGATTTCTTTTGAACACAAGTCTACAACAGTAAGAGAAAGAAATGGAGAAAAACTCCAGCTGTGTAAAACGAGTTCTTCAGTTGATATTTTCTGAAGATGTGAAGGCAACAAGCATTGGATGCGAAAGATCAATGAACTACTTTAAGACATCACTTGACTACAGATGTGATGCATTCTTGTTTATGAAGTCCAGTACTTTTCATTGTAAAGCAAGGCATAGTGGTAGCCATTCAACCTGATAACTGTGATAATTTTGGTATTGGCACTTAGGGACTGGAATTAAGCAGGGTAAAACCACTATATGGAGTGTTGGAGGGGTAAAAAATTATATGAGATATGGGTTTTCAGAAACGGGCACGGATTCTTTCCAATGGATCTGTCTCCCACATCTTGGCATCCCAGGCCTGGAACCAGCCAGTAAAAGTTGGAGGCTCTGCCTCTTGTTTGATGGTGGTGATGGGCAGTCCTCTGCGACCAGAGGGGTCAGAGTCCACATATTCTTTGGCTAAAGGACAAAAAAAGAGATTGAGAAAGGGATAGGTACAGAGGCAGACACAGCGACGCAGCGACACAGGTAAGGGAAATGTAAAAAATCTAATAGCATCAGCTCTTCAAAAATAACACCATTTGAATAAAGCAAACTTAAGAAAAACAAATCAAATGCAGTATTCATTTGCAGCAACCAATAATTAATTATTTCAAAACAGTATGGAAATACCTCGTCTACCCCTGCTTTATTTTATATAGGTGTATGAATGCAATTATAATAAAATCATATTGCATAATAATTGTAATAAATTGAGGGAATAGTGATCACATGAGTATGTCATAATTGTGACAGGTCTAATGAGTGGTACCTTTTCCAATTAGATGCTGACAAAGTTATGCCATTCCCACTGATATATATTAGTGCTGCTTGAAGATGTAGCAGAAAATGTAGCTTCAGACTAATGAACACATTCAGACTGCCTTGAGTTTTATCTTTAAAACAGCTGATTTTGTCTGTAACAAAATGTTTCACACAAGTAATCATCAAGTAATGGCATGTCAAGGAAATATGTCAAGATATTACAAAGGCTAAGGTAGTCTTATTTCTGAATTGCTCTTTATGGTGACAGAAAAAAATCAAGTTGTGACTCACTCTAATAGCCTAACTTGGGTTCTTCCTTTGCTGAACACATTTAAAGCAATACAATGTAACTTCTAAAAAAGCCCATTATGGAGCTCCCCCTACAGGCTTGGAGGTAATGTACGGTTACGGTCTCTTGCTTTGTCGGCCTCTCTCTTTCTCTTCCTTGCTTCATCAGTCAATGTCTTCTTCTGTTTCTTAGGTGCCTCTGCCATGATGATCGTACTGACAATGTTGCGCTAGCTTAGCCTTATACCTGGGAGCGTGAGAGGGGTCTATTTGTTTTTGCGTTAGGTGTGCCAGAAAGCAAGTCGAAGTACTTCCGCTCAGTTCCCGGGCCGGTCCAGCAAAGTTACATAGCGCAGTTTTTCCAACTCAGACCCCCGAAGGGCATAGGAGACAGGCCAATCGTAATATTAAAACTCATTCTAGCCGCACAATTTTTTTCAAGCTGTTATTTTAAGGTAGAAATGTTACATAGTATTGCTTTAAATTAAGGTGACTTTTAAACTCACAGTGGCAGGAAACAAAGGTAAGAGTTAAGTAAGTATTTCACAGATCTTTGATATAAGAAATATATATTTACTTTTATATGAGTCCTTTGTCGAGTAACTTAAACCTATCTCACATTTATTTATTTTATTTTATTTATTTATTCATTTATTATTTTTGTTCTAATATACAATCATTGTAAATATTTTAATTGAGCTGCATTGGCAATTTGAATTTCCCCCACAGGGGATGAAATAAAGTATTTTTCTATTCTATTCTATTCTAAGTTGATCATCATCAGTCAGCTTTGAAACATTTACCCAAACCCAGCAGCTATGACACCAGTATGTTTTCTTACAGCAAATATCTGATGAAAGGCAGCATACTCTATATTTGTTTCTCCCTTTACAGTTGTAGTGCAACCAACCTATTTTGGGAGCTCCCTTCTTTTCTTCTGCATTAGCTTCATTGCCAACCCAAATGAAGAGCTACAGGGAGCAGAGACACATCCACAGTCACTCTGACAGTTTACAGCCAAATATAACATAAGCACAAATTAAAACTCTGTCTGTATCAATATTGCAAAGTTTCAAATACCAAAATGACAGTTTGTTCGTGACAGAAAGCTCATTACCTGGTCCCAGGTATCCAGGATCATGACATCATCAGTGGCCAGATCTGACTGTGTGAAGTCTCCTGGTATCTCTTCTACCTGACAGACAGCACAAATAAAAATGTATTTACATATATCTTTAAAAGCCCTGATGTTTAAAGAAAATCATCCTGCTTTCATCGCTTTACTCCCTGACTTACAATCAGTCGTCCAGTTTTGTTGGAGCAGCCAAACAGACGCGGGGGTTTCACTATGTTCTGCAGACTCTTTGAGGTCTGGTACTCCTTTTTGCCACCAAGAGCAGACCAGAAATCCGCTGCGAGGGAGGAAAACACAACAGACATCAAGTAATTTGCTCCATCCATATTGATTGGTACATTATTTGTTAGAGCAGGAAATGAATCACATTTTGTCTTAGTAACAAAATGCAGTAACAAGTCTTTTTTTTGTTTTTTTTATTTTAGGACATTCTGCACAATTAAAGAGAACTGAGCTTCTTAAGTTGTGTCAAGGTGTGTACGGTATCATACAAATAATCAGCTCTGTCATATAGATGAAATAAAATGCACCCTAATCAAGCATCCCTCAGTTTCTTTTGATGGCAGGTAAGATTTGAAGAACAATGGGCCTCATGTAAGAACCAGTCGTACAAGCAGATTTGTTCTTAAGTCGTGCGTACCAATGATTTAAGAGAACTTGCGCATTCACCAATTAATTTCGTATTTTGAGTTTTCTTTCAGGTACGAACAGATTTTACGAGTGATCCAGACCTGTCGTAGGAGTCACATAAAATAGTCCGCTTTTATTCAGATCAACTTTGCTTGACTAATGGATTGTATATTTAATTACTTTGAAGATATCATAAATAAACATATACATTATACCCCATAATTATGCTGACATTATTCTGTTTGACTTAAATTATGCACTAATAGAAGGTTCATTTGACTGTGTATAACACGGTCAATGGGAAGTATAACCAGTGGCTGATGCGCTAATTTAGGATGCCTTAGCGCGTCAGGCTCTTGGAAGAGAGGGTGTGTTCCCAGACCATGTAGCTATCCTTGCAACGACAGACGAATGGCTGACATTGCAATTAACAGATTGCCAAGGACTGTGCTGCTGCAAATATGCAGCTTGCTCGAGCCACAACTCCAGAGAGTGTTAGGAAGCTGGGGTTTGGGTTTTTGTTTTCTCCACTAGGGGGAGTTTTGGAGCCTACCTGGAGGACGGTCTGGAGATTATTGCTCACACCTGCCTCTCATCAAGAATCAGCAGCAGCAGGATAACAGGTTGCCAGTCCTTCAGTGCCTGAGTGTTAACTATACATGGTACTTGGAGCCATTCCTTGTGTTTTCCTGGTTAAACTAGAATTATCTTATGAAGCTAAACCATGCAGACTTAACCCCTCTGTGTTTCTCATCAAGGTTACCTCCCTGTTGTCTCCTGATCTCAAGCCTCAGTGATCTCGTGCCTGCATCAACCTCAACTGGATTCTTGGATCCATTTCCATGGCAGGCGTAATCTGCTCCTAGCTCCCTGTGAACAACCCTGTGAACCCTGTCCGTCCTCCTACGCACAACAACTGCAAACTCCCTCTGGATTTTCCCAAGGATCCTCGGACTCTCTGGAACTCACCTGGAAACCTCCCTTGGACCCAAGCTTCCCCTAGCGTAGCCTTATATGGTATTATTTTGGGCGTGGGGTATGCAAATTTACTATCCTTGTGCATGTGCACTTATATATGCATGGGTGCCGTGGCATTCATCATTTACGCAGGTCGTTTACATACTTTTCCGAAGTTAAGACCATTTGTTGAATCTTACGTGGCGTGTTAGTACAAGACCTTCATACAAAAAAGTAAGAGAAATTTAGAATAAGAATACAAAAATGTTCTTGCATGAGGCCCAATCTCTTTAGATTTTGTTCTAATTTGTCCTTTCTCTCAGTCGTTCATGTACTATGTTGAGACCTACCTGGTTCCTTGTGCTCTGAAACTTGGCTGGCACTGCCCCCAAAAAAGCCCACCACATGCTTGGCGGCCTCCATCTCCCCATCACTGGCGCCCATACCCCGCCATACAGACAGGGCATTTGAAGATTTCAGCACAAACACATCATTGGTGTTTAGATTGGAGGCAGAGGCTTCGCACTGGACATGGAGGCAAGTAAGAGACATGAGGAAATCAGGACTCTCTACACCTCCTGTCCACACACACATTTTCTGCAGACCACCTCACCTCCACAGCTCGGGTGGCACGGGAAGAACTTTGGCGGATGTGGAAGAGGCGAGTGTTGCCGGCCTGTGACTGTCCACCTTTGCGTGATGTTCCTCCACTATGGATGATCATGGGTTTGTCCTGGAAGAGGCTCATCAGGTGGGCAGGTTCCTGACCCTGAGTCACTCTCACCTATGGGTGGAGCTAACTCATTAATCACCAGAGGGGGCACTGGCTTCACCTATTCTAGTTTTAACCGAGTAACACAAAACCAAGCAACGGAATACAGAAAAAAATAAAGCTTTTCTACAAGCCCAATCTAAAAAAAGTAGGAAGATATTAAAAAAAAAGTTTAAAAAGTTTGACTTTTGTTTAACTGAAGAAAATATTAACCTAAACATTTAATGTTTGTCTCCACCATTTTATTGATTTATTTATTAATAGGATTCAGTGAGCCTCTCGCCCATTGACTGCTGGGATAGGCTCCAGACCCCCCGCGACCCGACCGACGGATTCAGCGGTATAGATAATGGATGGATGGAGGATTCAGTGAAGATTTAAAGGACCAGTTTTCAGAACTTTCCCAACAAATTCATGGCAAGTCAAGAAAATGATGAATCTTGTAGTTTATACGAAGATTAATCTAAAAAATTCCTAATGTGCATTATCTGACAATGATAATGAAACACAAACAAAACAAAAAAAATTGATGCTCAGTGGAAAACCTTCCCAAAAGAATACATAATCAATACTCTGCTCGTTGCAGCGTAGTTTCTAAATGACTGATTATGGAAAGTAAGTGTTAGTTTAGTGTTGTTTATATATGCAAAACCTTTTAAAATCAGTATTATGGATTCTTCAAAAGGAAACTCTGAAACTACTCTGTGTCTTTGTAATTATCACTAACTGAGGGTAAAGTAGACCCATGTTTTAATGAGTTATCCCATGAATATGAAAGTGCTGTTTGGTCAAAATAAAAATTAAAGAAAGACTGCCCTCTGCTGGTTATCCTGGATAGTTTGCTTCTTTAGCAGGAGGAGAGTTGAAATAAGTACTTTTTTTTTAGTACAACAAAATCTTCTGTAATATGTTTAAGAGACTTCCCTCCCTCACCAGAATTAAACAACCACTGTTGGAAAATGAGCTGTTGCAGACACTACAGTTCTCTGCGGATGTGAGCAGAGTCATGCTTGTGCCAAGTCGTGAATATTCGTAACAAAATAAACATCATTGTAGCATTTTAAGTCTTTTTGGGGATCTTATTATCCACTTTCTCAACATTTATTTCTAATGAATCCTGCAGCAGCACTATTTTTAATATTTTTTGGGCTTTTTATGCCTTTAATGGATGGACAGATGGAGAGAGAGACAGGAAGCAGGGGGCAGAGAGATGGGGAAGACATGCAGCAAAGGGGCGTCCGGTGCGGGACTCGAACCGGGGCCAGCTGCAGCGAGGACTGTAGCCTCTGTACAAGGGGCGGCAGCTTAACCCACTACTTAACCGACCGCCCCACTGCAGCAGCACTTTTATCACTAAACAAACAAAACACAACAATTCTGTTTCTTTGAATTATAATTATAATCTATCACGTTCCTGAGTCACAAGTCTTAACATTTCTTTTTGTGTTGGACATCAATGCAAACTCGAAAGAGCTGGGTCTGTGTGTGAGATAAAAGTGTCAAGTTCAAACCTGAACTGGGGATCCTCCCATTGAGTCATCCAGCTTCACTGTTAGGAATGCTGAGGCTGCCAGTTCATCTTGTGTGCACTTCAGCCCTTGCCTGACCAAGTGACACATACAGTATGAGTGACTGTCCTTAAATCTGCTCATTTGTACTGCACTACACAAAATATTCTCTTCATATTTGTGAGTGGATCTCTCGTCACCCACCAGGTGTATATGATGTGTTGCTCCCGGCTTCCCTGTCTGTAGCTGTAGAGGATGAGGTAGCAGTCTCCGCCGTAGAAGTGACCGTAGGTGGCAGGATCCACGGGCACCTTTTCACCATTCTCAACACGCCAGATCTGAAAGCCAGACATACATTTTTTTACACAACCTGCTACTCTGAGTCTTTCTGCCATGTTTGCACTTTTTTTTTTTTTTTTAAAACAGTTCTACCTGGACTTTACCCTTGCCATCGTCCACCATGCCATGCTGGGCTGCCATGGCTTTGTTAGAGTGTAGGGTGGAGGCATCAAAGGGAATTTGTTCCACTTTGGCTATGTGGCCGATGGCGTAGGCCTTACTGGGGCCTGTAGTCTCATCCTTGTCCTTCCAGTCACTGAAGAACTGCTTAAACAGAGTTGTCTCACCACCCGCAGGGAGTACCTGGATCTGTAAGTCAAATTCTTCAGTCAGTTGTGCTGTGTGACACGATTTGTAATTTTTTTTTTTTTTTAGCAATTATGGATATGTCAGCTTTACCTGTGTCTTGTTGCTATATCCCTTGTCTTTGATGAACTGCAGCCCTGTAGACATGGCTGCTTTACGCTCTGATACATTGGCCTTGGGACCTGTTTGGAGTCAGATGAGTCATAATGAGAGGGTCTTTATTTTTAAAAACATGCCTCAAGCAGTTCCAAACTGGGTAATTGGGTATCTGTAAAAAATTAATTGAAGCTTAATTCACTTAAAGATGTTGCAAAGAAACATGAATTATTTGCTAATATCATTTTCTGCTGCATTATTGAGACTAAAATGATGCTGACACCTTTCCATACAAAGATGTTCCTGTCGACCCCGTTGTCCAGGATGTAGCACTCTTCGGTAGACAGCATGGCCTGCTTGAAAGGGCTGGATGGAGCCACAGCTGTCACCTTCATGGAACCAGAAGCATCTGAGATCTAAACAGCAAAAGGACAGCATCAGTTAACAAATTTAAAGTGATTTTCTATTGAGCAACAACCTTAATCTGTCGCACAATTCAAATTAATTTTGTAATTTTGTTGAAAGTAATAGCGCAGAGAGTTTCACTATTTCATGTGGGCCCGAAACTTGAGATTTATAGCTTTACTACAGAAAATCATTTTCAGGTGTACAAGTATCAATCAGTTGCACAACTATAAATCACAGTCAATCTCAAGTTTATCAAGCTAGATTTAAAATCCTTGGAAAAGTACTCTTCTGCCTGAGTAATGGAATATTGTTTTCCATCCAGAGGTCATATGAACATAGTTTTTTTTTATCAATTGCTTGTAATTCTCACCATGTAGAGGGCACCCTTCTTCCTGTTGGAAGTGTCCACCTTGTCATCATCAGGAGTACTGGGAGCAATGTTAGTTTTGGGCCCCAGAGCCTAGCAGGCAAATAATTCACAATTAGAACTTGTTAAAATAGTTGTTTGGATACGCAAATAGACCCAACAGCAAACACAGAAGACTGTCCTACAGCTTCACTCAAATTTGAAAAGGCCTTAATAAATTGAAAAACTACCCCCTCCCCTCAGTCTCCTTTGGCCTCTTTGGAACACTCTCGATGTAAAAGTGGTGTTTACAATGCCACCATGGCACAGTATTGGTACATGGGCAGCACATTACAAAGAAGAGCCTTGTATCCAGTCGTTCCCACACTGACTAACTCAGTGGCAGTCAAATACATCAACTACACATGGCACTTCAGCTCTGTAGCAATCCATTTTAAGGTTTTATTTTGGTGACAATTATCAGGGACAGAGAAGAGTGAGGAATGTGTGTGTTTTACCTCGATGACAGCAGCCGGCTCATCACCCTCCTCCACCATGTGTACTTTCGCTCTGCCATTTCTCTCATTATCTCTGATATCAATTGTGACCTGAGAGGCCTTCAGGCGCTCGAAGCGGTTGCACTCATTGCCACACCACTGATACACATCCTGCAGGATATAAGAACCAGGGTAAAAAAAGAACAAGTTAAGCCTTTAAAAAACTGGTAGATATGCTACATAGACATCTGAGGTTAAAGGATATGAGCTATGACACTATTGACATACCAGTCACCAGTTGGAAGGATGAACTTAAGTAAACAAACAAGTAGTGCATCTCCTTAACATAACTCTGCTTGTTAAGAACTGTTATTCTTAGCTATTTTATGTTATCATTTCTATTAATTTTATATCTTTGCTCTTTAAATCTAAAGACGAACATGCTGTGGACTACTGTCCAGTCATTCATTAATTCTACTGGAATGCTCTTGCAAAGGTTTATGTCACAACTCGGTCACTCCGGTCGTCACAGGATTGTCGTCTAGCAGTGCCTACACCACGCTTAAGACAATCCAGACTCTTTTCATGTGTCATTCCACAATGGTGGAATGACCTACCGATCCCACAGAAAGCTGTGGCTATTCAGTAGGTTTATTAGATCTACTCACAGTAGAAAGAATTTAATTCCAAACAGTAATTATTTTGATATCCACTTTGTCACATAACAAACAAAATTTTATAAAATCAAATAAGAATTTTGGAAGTTAGAGTCAATACAGAAGAACAGATGCATGGCAGCAACGTACATCAGCGGTGTCAGAAGCATCTAGGTTTTCAAGGCAAGTTGGATGACAGGGGGAGGGTTAGTTTGCAATGGTGCATGCAGGAGTCTTCTTATTAGGTAAACAATTGACATCAGGAAGTGATAACACCAAGTCAAGTCACCTCTATATATATAGCACATTTAAAAACAACCAAGGTTGACCGAAGTGTTGCATAGAATAAGAATACAACAACCATAGAACACACTCAACTAGTTGAGCTACCCAGCACCTCAAGATGAAATTTAAAACTGACCAATTGCCAATGAAGGAACTGTTAAAACAGGGCTAATGTGTCAATGTCTCTTTTTCCTTAATTCCAACAAACAACTTGCATGTTTACAACAGATTCACTCCTAGAAATGGAATATTGCATGATTAACAGAGCCAACAGTTGATTCCGGTCTCAACCTACAATATCACTAATTGACATAGCTCTCTTAACAAAAAAGGAGTTTTAAACACTTGCACATAAAAAACAGCTCACCTTTCCCAAGTCAATGATGAAGCAGTCCCCCTTGTTGAAGCTGGACCAGGACATGTCCACCTCTGTTGCCCTGATGGCTCTCCGACCCTTGACATGAAGCAGGCGCTTCACATTCATGTCATTCGTCACAACATGCTTGAAACCTGAGGACACACCCCCTTTCTACAACAAAATAAATTTTTGAATTAAGTTTTACACAAGGAATACTTTCCTATTATATCAATAGTATAGGATATTAACACAAATAAGAGAGTATGAGCTAATTTGATACCATATCTACAGCTTTAGTCACATTAATTAACTCCAATAAAATGAACAGTCATGACAGAAACAATGGGCCTCATGCAAGAACATTTTTGTATTCTTATTCAAAATTTCTCTCACATTTTTCGCATTAAGGTCTCATACGAACATGCCACATCAGTTTCAACAAACACTCTTAAAGGGGACCTCATTTCTGGCATAAAATACGTTCATCTACTCAGCGATAACAGTTTGGTGAAAGTCTGCGTCCTTTGGACGCTATTTAGATCACTTGAGATCTGCGTATATCCATATAACGAGAGGAAATGGGGCATAGACAATATAGCCTCTAATACAGAAAAGTGTGTAAATGACCTGCATAAACATGATGAATCCCACCTGTGTGCATTTAAGTGCACGTGCATGAGGATAGTAAATTTGCATACTCCACGCCCTAAATAATACCATATAAGGCTACGCTTCCTATCTCCCGTGCCAGGAAGTGTTAATTCATGAGAATGGCACCAAGGCGCAAAAATAACAACTTTACAGGCTCTGAGATTGAAGTTTTGCTTTCAGAGATCCAAAAAGGAAAATCTGTCATTTTTAGCAGTGTCAGCAGTGGAATTATGGAACCTGCTAAAGCGAAAAAATGGGAAGAAATTACGAGAACTGTTATTTCCGTGTCACCTGTGGTTCGTAATGTCACCAAAATAAAGAAGAAATGGTTTGATATGAAAATGGCTTACAAAAACATCTCGCCAAGGCCAGGCGCTCGATGACTGCAACTAAAGCCGTGCAATCAGTTGTTGCCTCATCATGATGCTACTTTGAGGGGCCTGTCCATGAGGGGGGTCTTTTGGTTCTCTAGGTTATAGAGCAGTTTGCGTTGATGGAGTGGTACTGTTTGTGGTTGAGGAAAGGGAACGCGTAAGGTGCTTTGATGCGTATATGTGTGCAATCTATTGCTCCAATTATGTTTGGCAGTCCAGCCATGGTATGAAAGTGCTCTTAATTTGTACTTGTTTGACAGCGGTGTATGGGAATTTGATGTACCATGGGTGATTTACTGATGAGAGCTTTGATGACTCAAAGAGGACTGGGACACACCCGATCTGTCTACAATCTCCCTCTGAAAGGTTACCGTGGCCAAAAATCCAAGGGTGCTGAGGACCTGGACATGTGGTGGAAATGGTTTTGATCGGCGTGTTTCTCTCTGGAGTTGTGGCTCTAGCAAGCTGCATATTTGAAGCAGCACAGTCCTTGGCAATCTAAATCGCGATGTCAGCCATTCATCTGTTGTCACAAGGATATCTACACGGTCTCGGAACACACGCTTTATTCCAAGAGCCTGACGCGCCAAGGCATCCAAAAGTAGCAAGTCAGCCATGGTTACACTTCCCATTGACCTTGTTACATACAGCGACACATTAACCTTCAATTAGTGCATAATTTAAGTCAAACATAATAATGTCAGCATAATTATGTGGTGTAATGTATATATTTATTCATGATATTTTCAAAGTAATTAAATATACAATCCATTAGTCAAGCAAACTTGGGAATAACAGCAGACTATTTTACGTGACTCCTACGACAGGTCTGGATCAATCGTAAATTCTGTTCGTACTTGAAAGAAAACTCAAAATTCAAGAACATTGGCGAATGCGGCAAGTTCTCTTAAATCACTGGTACGCACGATTTAAAGGGACATTATGTGATTTCTTCCCCCATCTAGTGGTGCAATTTTATTTTGCAAAGTCGAATGAATTTGCTCTCTAGCGCCTCACGTTTTCAAATGTGCGCTGCAACTTCTTGAACTACGGCAAGCGGAATGTGTCAAGATTCAAGAAGCTATAGCTTCAGACTCAAGGTCCATACAAACAAAAAGAAATCAAGACACACAGTACAAAGGATTACATAACACACATACAACAACACTACAAATACAGATGACAGAACATGTCAGATAACATAACATCTCCTTTGGTGTGCAAGCAATGCAATTAGTCATATTCCGGGAGTTACCGGAAGTGACGTCGACGCAGCATTAGCATTAGCAGCGTTAGCAATAGGAGCATTAGCGGCGGTAAATAAACTCCCGGTAAACTTACAAACTTTCTAATGCCTCGTTTTGTGAGTTAAGAGCCTATGTGTACTACGGCAGAAGTTTGGTAACAATCAATGCATTATTTGTGGGATCATTTACGAGATAAAATCTATTTAGCATTTTTTTTTTTTTTTTTTTTTAACTTTATTAGTAAATCAACAAAATAACAGTTTACAAATGTGAGCATAACGCCAAAAAGAAGATAGCCAGGGGGAGCATAGGAATAATAATAAAAAGAAGATGACCTTCATGATGCACTTACAAAAAGAAAGCTAATGAACACAAAGACATATGTGCCATGGAATAAAATCTATTTAGCATTAGCGGCTGTAATAAGCCATTTGGCGGAAATGACGTCACAATGAGGTCTGGTGGGGAAATCGCGATTCGAAGTGCTTTATGTCCCTCTCGGCACTTCGTCGTTTTTCATAGACCGGAAGGACATGGCAGCCTCCATAGAGCTTACCTGCTCTATGTAGATACAGACAAGTTATTCTTCACTCAGGAGGATAAGTGAGATTTTTGACAGAGATCATTTTACACCAATGAGGACTAACTTATGAATGAATATGTTGATATGAGCTAATAAATTACTTAATTTATTACATAGTGTCCCTTTAAGAGGAAATCTGTTCATACGAGTGGTTCTTGCATGAGGCCCAATAAGTTTGATGCAAGATGAGTGATTTAATGGACCACAGAGCTGCTGCACAGAGAGGGTGAAAAGAGTTAAGCCTGGTTTATAGTCGGTAACGCAAGACGCAAAGCAAGACGCAAGAAGAAACGCAAGCCCTTGCGCGGTTGCAAGCCCCCCATTGCGAGCTTGCGTGTGTCACCTCAATTTTCTAAACTTCACGCAAGAAAAGACGCAAGCCTACTACTTGAAAACGACATACTCATCGATCAGACAGCATGCAGAGCGTTTACACACAGTGCACTTCACTCCTGCCCGAGCCCAAATCAGCCAGCCTGAAAAGCTGATTTCGCTTAAGCTATAAACTCTGTAAATATATAACTTTAGCAACATTTGAAACATTTTCAGGCGAGAAAGTAGTCGTTTAGACCCCCAAGGTGTTGAAAATCTGACAAAATACCGGCTATTTACAAGAAGAAGCATGAATCACTCGAAGAGGTCCTGGCGGTGAATTTCCTTTCATCATAGTAGGCTTGTCATTGAAAAAACCCGCTACTCCACCTACTGTCCTGGCAGTGAATCGCCATGCAGCACACGCAAGCGCCGGCAAAGCTAAATGAAGTATAAACGTCTCGAGCCATTAACATACGCGCAAGAAGAAAGCGCAAGGGCAGTTAAAAGAAGTATAACTCAGCCTTTAAACACAGAACCTCAAAGAACAAAGGGCTGTAAACTGCTGTTCAATGATGAAATGAGCATGTAGTGTAAATCACAGCTAAAAACTCTTATCAAATGGAAACATATGACACTAGCATGATGCCTGCTTGTAGTTTCGAGGAGGATCATGTCTGGTCTGTTGAGTACTGTACCTTTGGGTCAGGATTGCACCACAGAGTGCTGTCCTTGGTGAAGCCATTACACAAAACAAGTATTTACAAGACATGCAAATGAAATTCTGCAAATGAGCAACAGGAAAAGTCTTAACTGAAGAAGAGCAATGTGACTGCTTTTACATACAACAATAGACTGTAAAGCTAAAATTTCTTAGGAAAAACATTCTAAAGAGACTGTCTTGTTTTTGAGCTGTTCACTGTACACATTCACGGAAATGAGTTCATGAACTAAAAAGTATTTGGAGAAGTAGCTACCTCAAAATGGAAACCACATTCATAATTATTGGCTGTAACATTTCCATGGTAACAATGCAGGCTCTGTTAATCTCCGTTTGAGTTTCCTTATGACTGAGTTACAAAAACTATAAAGAGTTGATGAGATTGGGGGGGGGGGTTGAGGGCAATGGGAAACAGATGGCTGGTAAAAGTGGCTGAACTTGTGGTTCAAAATGTCCTCTTTTATAGAAGCTGGTTGCCTGGACTATGGCAGATCAGTCCGTCAGACACACCCTGAGGTTGAAATGGCAACGGTGGAATGTTGTGTGTCCTCTGAACTTCAGACTCTCACGCTTTATTCCATGGCAAATTTCCTTGGATGTGACAATCATTAAATTGCATGAATGCATTAAAGTCAGCAAGAGTTCTGAGGCAGAGTTTAGCTCCTCTTGTTAGCTATCACTACTCTGACTGTTTAAGAGTTATGCTCATTTCATATTTCAAAGGGTGCGCTTTTAATTACAGATACAATAAAAAAATGTTTAAAAAACTATAGACTAAGATGAGAAAACTTTCCACAACTGTAACTTATTCATGCAGCCACTAACACAGAGCAGTAGTTCCCAGGTTTTTTTTTTTTGTCTTTAGGCTCTAAATAAGCAGTGTTTACCTTTAGCTTGTCATCAACACTAATATTGTAGTAGTGCTGTGTAGTGCTGGGCTTAAAGGCAGCAGTGTTTTCAATTGAACGCTATCATCAACACGGTGACATGGTAACAATGGCAACTTGATGATGTTAAATAGATATAATGTTTACAATGTGTTAGCATGTAGACACTTCCTAATTCGCACTAAACAAAGCTGAGGCTGATGAGAATATTAATGGGTTTTAGGTCATCTAACAAAGTGGCGGACAATATACAGATTAGAGGTAGGGGGATATATTCCTTAGGTTCTTTATGAGAGTGATGGACCACTCCCCATCTTTACCTCTGAAAGACTCAGCTTCTCATATGCATCATAAGATCACAAGATTCCTGGTGTCTCATCCCTGTGTCTTTCAGCAAGGCAAGGCAAGGCAATTTTATTTATAGAGCACAATTCATAAACAGGGCAATTCAAAGTGCTTTACAGCTACATAAAATCACAAGAAGGCAATAAAACCATTAAAAAGGAATAAAAAAAAATAAAAGAAAGAAATTAAAAAAGAAAGAAATTTAAAACCCATTAAAATAATCATTAATTAATTAAAAAGTGAAGAGTGCAGATAAAATACTTTCAGGTGTCATATGCACAGCTAAATAGAACTGTTTTCAGTCTGGATTTAAACATTGTCAGAGTTGAGGCCTGTCTCACATCTTCTGGAAGACTGTTCCAGATTTTAGGGGCATAAAACTGAAACGCAGCCTCACCTTGTTTAGTCCTGACTCTGGGCACCAGCAGGAGACCCCTCCCTGAGGTTCTCAGAGCCCGAGTTGGTTCATATGGCTCTAACATGTCAGAGATGTACTTTGGCGCTTGACCATGAAGAGACTTGTACACAAGCAGAGCTGTTTTAAAGTCTATTCTCTGAGCGACAGGAAGCCAGTGCAGAGACCTGAGCACTGGACTAATATGGTCGTATTTCCTGGTTCTAGTCAGGACTCGAGCAGCAGCGTTCTGGATGTACTGCAGCTGTCTTACAGCCCGTTTAGAGAGCCCAGTGAGCAGGCCGTTACAGTAGTCTAACCTGCTGGAGACAAACGCATGGATCAGTCTCTCTAAGTCTGCTTTAGACACTATTTCTTTGATTCTGGCAATGTTTTTTAGATGGTAAAAAGCTGCTGATGTTACAGATTTAATGTGGCTGTTAAAGTTCAGGTCTGAGTCCAATATTACCCCGAGATTTCTAACTTGATAGTTAGGTTTTAGAGAGAGAGTCTCAAGGTGACTGATAACACTTTCTCTTTGTTTCTGTGGGCCACAGACAATGATTTCAGTTTTGTCTGAGTTTAGCTGGAGGAAATTGTTTTGCATCCACACACTGATCTGTTTGATGCAGCGACACAGTGTATCTACAGGCCCGTGTTCTCCTGCCGTCAGTGACACGTAGATCTGAGTGTTATCTGCATAATTGTGGTAGGACACATTATAGCTGCGTATTAGCTGGCCTAGTGGAAGCATGTACAGATTGAACAATACGGGTCCCAGGATTGACCCCTGGGGAACCCCACAGGTCATAGCCATTTGTTCCGAGACACAATTATCAATTTCAACAAAATATTTCCTGTCCTCGAGATAGGACTTGAACCAGTTTAAAGCACGACCAGAGATTCCCACCCAGTCTTCTAACCTCTGTAATAAGATCGCATGGTCAACTGTGTCAAAGGCAGCACTCAGGTCCAGCAGAACTAAGACTGTGACTCTACTTGCATCTGTGTTCAGGCGGATGTCATTTGTCACCTTGATCAGAGCTGTCTCAGTGCTGTGGTGGGGCCTAAAGCCTGATTGGAAAGTATCAAAAGCATTGTTAGACAGGAGAAAGTCACTAAGCTGTTGGTATACAACTTTTTCTAGGACTTTGCCTAAGAATGGCAGGTTTGATATGGGCCGGTAGTTGTTCAGTACTGTGGCATCAAGATTGCTCTTCTTTAGAAGAGGCTTAATGACAGCAGTTTTTAAGGCCTTTGGAAATGTTCCAGTCAGCAAGTGACAGTTTGTAAGAAATGTGGAGTTAGGTGCTGTATTTAATGCCAAAACATTTTGTTTGTTCCTTTACCCTGATCAGGTGTTTAAGTTCCTAAAATTAAACAAGTGGCTTTGATGCACATGCTGTTTGTGGGGTTTCTCAGCTGGAAGTTGATGTTTTGAAGGCAGATGTCACCCTACCCTCCCCCACTACAATAAAATAGCTACATGATGTGTATAAGCATAGTGCATAATTGGAATTTCCTTAAAATGTTAACATGATAATATATTCTTCTGGCAACTAGGTCATTTTTTTACCCAATCATCTCACTGACCTCTCTTCTGCCTGTGTCACTGCATCACAACTGCTTTGAAAGGGGGTTGTAAATGTTTATAGATGGGCAAAGTCTGCATGACATCAGGACTTAATGGTAAACTACAAACGTGGCAACCAGGCTAAATGACCTATAGAAAGTTGCCATACAGGGCACCATAACACAAATATTACTAACGTGAAGAAAAAAAAAGGATGAAAACTTGGAAGGAATATTTAATTTTTTTCTTCTGATTAGCCCTGTCATCGTGTTATGATTTATATGGGGACCAGGAACCACTGATCTAAAATATTTTAATTATAGTGACATTACTCAACCAAGCCTGCCTTTGCGACCTTTTAAAACTTACCTGATACTTGATGCCTGACTTGAAGTACCCCAGAAAGATGTTGGATTCGTAGTTCTGCACCTCCCTGGACTGTACTGGCCCACCACCCAGGAAGTCATCCAGCTGTGTGGCAAAGATGGCTGCCGCTCCACTCTCATCCTGCGAACATTCATCACCTGCAGCGGACAAACCTTTCTGCTTAGATGGTTCTTTAACATTCTTTTATTTTTGCTCAAGAATCAAGTTTCTCAAAGATAAAACTGCAGCGCTTCAGTTTTGTACTGAACTTTCTGAAATCTCTGAGTCAGTCAGTCAAATCGACCACATCTGTGGCAGAGCTGCTTTGTATCCTGTGATTACTGTTAGGAGGCACACAACATGGATAAAACTGTTCCTGAATTTTACATGACTAACATCGATCCCACACAGACAGATGTTATTCATATTCTAACATCTTGCAGGTGGTTGCAGTGGGAGCAGAAAACTAAAAGCCTGTGTGTTTATGTGCTGGCACTGGAGCAGAGTTGGCAGGGAGCAGTAAAGACCTGAAGGGACTTGAGCTTGTATCTTGTGGCTCATTCGTATGTGAGTCATGCAGCAGTTTTCATTTAGGTCTCTGTTCTTGTTGTGCAACAGGAATTTTTTATTGAGGATGAGAAAAGACTGCTTCAATTTAGGGTGCAGAGTAGTTCAAGTTGATCATTACAGTCTGCTCTTCACGGGCCTGAATTGAGGACATGATGAAAATTCAAAAACTGATATGACTGTCAGTGAGGATCATTTTAGCTTATAATACAACAGGATTTTTCCGTAGCCTTTTATTTAAAAACCAACAGATATAATGTCACAACCAGAAAAGAAATCATCTTACACCTAAATACTAATATGTGTTTGTATGTGAGAAAGTATCATTACATGAAAGTGTGCATGTATGAACACGCATAAAAGTGCATCAGCTTTGAAGGAAGTGACTTTCAAGGTTGAAAATGCAATTTGTTATCTATGCTTGCAGCTAACCTAAAAGAGGAACTTACACTGATACTGCATTCCTACCCATGATGGCTTTAGATATGGGTAGTTTGCTTTGATGGTTTAAAAAAAAAAAGATTTTGACTAAACTTGATGCATCATAAAAATAACCTTTCTTAAGATGATAAACATAAAATTAAACTGAAATGAAAAAATGACAAATAATAGTTTAACAACCAAGGAAAGGGCTGCTTAGTGTGGTGGTTAGCACCATTGCCTCACAGTGAGAGGGTTCCAGGTTCAACTCCTGGCTGGGGCCTTTCTGTGTGGAGTTTACATGTTCTACCTGTGTATGTGTGGGTTCTCTCTGGGTACTCTGAGTTCCTCCCACTGTCCAAAAACATGCATGTTAGGTTAATTGGTGACTGTAAAATTGTCTGTGGTTGTTTGTCTTGTGTGGCCCTGTGATGGACTGGCAACCTGTTCTTGGTTGCGTCACACAAGTGACATGCATGGCTTCCTCTTCCTGTTTTGAAAGTTGTATTGACGTCTATTTTGTACAGAACTAGTAGCATGTTCCACACGTTGAGGTGAGGAAAAGAAAAAGTGCTTTAGAAAGATTCCAACTTCCAAAAGTGTGTTTATATCTTACCCAGCCACATGTGTATGTAATATGATGGCGCCGAGGTGGTGAAGAGCAGCAAGTAAGCATCTCCGCTGTAAAAGCAGCCATGCAGGGCTTTGGGAACAGGCTTGAGGTCCATGTTCTCGATACGCCACACCTGCAGCCCCGCCTCTTTTCCTGCACCTTGAAACTCTTTATGGGAAACCATGGTGGCTCTGAAGAAGAAGAATCCATATGGAGGACGCCAGAGAGAGACTTAGAAAGTGATTTTTATTTTTAAAAATTTAACCTATGATTTACGTGGGTTTTTTTGTTTTTTTGCCTTGCAAAACTTCGCAGCAAATAGATTCTTGTGAATCCAAACTGAAGTTAAGGACACGGAGAATGACGAAGACACAGCAAAAACTGTAGAGCACACAAATATAGTGTGAAAAAGTTGTTTTTTTTCTTCTGCTTTTTTTTCCTTTTTGTGGTATCATGTGTTTCCTGAGCAGTGCGTGCAGATAATGTGTGGGTAACAGCTCATAGTGACAAGCACACAGTGGTTATAATTGCATGTGAAATCTTTACTGGCAGCCTCTTCCATTTCTGGGGTTTCATTGTGCAGACTAAACTTGACAAACCAAACCTTCAATTATTCACCCATAGCCTCTGCTTTAACAACTATATATACTATGTATAAATTTACCAGTGAGTATGGAAAATAATTATTTATCAATATTAACAAATGAATTAATCCTGAAATAAATGAATTAATATAGATTGTATATAAGCTAAGATATTTCAAATAACAAATAAGTGTCTTATTCTTTTTTAAAGATTTAATTCTGCACTTCTTCATTTCAGGGAACTTTTTTTCTAATGCCACATTTTTACCTACATTTTTTTGTTTCATTTCTAATATTTAGGTGAAAGGGTGTGATTATCTTTGACCAAGCAACAGCACAAGAGTGGTCTGGGTGAGACACCAGAGCTGATCCATTCTGGTTCCAACCTGAGTAACCGAAGTGCTGCTGCTTTGTATTGTTAATTCAGATAACCACACCTCTTTATTTAAACGTATCTATTAATTTTTTTATATATATTGTATAAAATAGGATTCCATAAAATGAACATACTGTATAAAAGTTAGTAGAAGTCAGTGTAACAAATGTTGAATTCATTAAAGGTTTGAACTGTTAACAATTGCTTCGAGATGCATTCTTGCAAATATCCAAACAACACTTCCAAATTTCTGAAAACAAAGCTACAAATCCACCTGCAATAAAGCGCAATTTTAATAACTAATCCCATATTGATTCAGGACCTTTGTACCTTTATCACTGGATGTCTTATTACCGTCTTTGCCAAGACAAACAAGTAAATCGCCAGGCAGTCAGCAATGAGCACAGAGGGACATGCATGACCTGCTTTTTTAGCTCATCCCTTTTTGGTATTTCTTTAGCATCACTGAACCTTTTATAGGAAGTTAGGAGTTTTTAAAGATGAAACTTTGGTGACAAGAATGAGTTTTAGCATCATCAAAGCCGGGAGATTACACAGATGGGCATTTTCCACGATTACACAACAACCAGATTACACATCTGTGTGGGAGCAGGATTACTGCTGCAGTGAGCCTGACGTGCTCTGTGACGAAACAACCCCTGAGCATGTCCACTCACTTTCCACTTTCACAGCTTTCACTCCATTTACTTTCCACTGCAATGCATATACTGTTAACTGCATCCTACACCAGGGTGTATTATTTACTCTTGTTATGAGGTTAGATCATGCTGTTACGAAAACCTGTTAGCCACACAAAACAAACACACAACACCACCTTGAGGAATATCATCATAGTAAAGTTTGCTCAGCTGTGTGTTAAATGCAGCTCAGGTTTCATAGAAGGAAGTGGACTTCCTGTAAGAAGCTGATCAATAAGTGCTGCATCATGGACAGATCACCAGATACCAGAAAATGAATGGCCATTAACTGCCCAATGCACTGTGAGGTACACTGATGTGACACAGTAATGAGCACAATGCTGCAGGTCTGTGGGTTTCAACGGTAGCAAGAGCATCGTTGATTTAATCTAATTAGCCGTTTCCAACTTTCCAGCTTTTCTTCAACTCTCGTCTCATGATGTGCTGCAGAAAAGTGCACTATAGAATAAAACAAAGCACAACGTGCGATTCATCTCTGTTGCGTCCATTTGCTTTTTCCTTTTGCTTTTTTTTATTAGAGCATTACATAACATCCAAAGCACTACATTCCCCACTTCAGTCTCTGTTTGCGCTCTGTTTCACTCATTAGATAACAAACAATGACAAGAAGAAATGTGCCCCATAACACCATGACGACCAGTCCAATAGGGTGTGTTTCCATCATGAACTGAACTCTTTTTCTTCTCTGTCACCGCGCGGGCTGCTGTGACTCGGAGCAGTTTAATGAACGCAGACTTTCCACATCTGGATATTCCCTCATTTTTAAGCCTGACAATTCTGCTAATAATTACAAACCCGTGATTTGAAAAACCATGCACGATTTAATAGCAAAGTCCTGAATGGCAAAACTGGGGCAAGTAATGTTAACTGGAAAAAGTTCACTTACAGATTGCAAGACGAGTCGCACAGACGAGGAGGAGGAGCAGCTCACAGATGAAGGTTGTAGACGTGGGAGTGAGGAGTGTATGAGCGTCTTTAGTGTGTAGTAGAGAGGGAGGAAGGAAATGTGTTCTGACTGTACATGAATCTGAAGAGGAGTGGCTTGGAGCAGATTGGTCGACAGAAGCAGCAAGCATACAGATGATTCTGTCAGCCACTGAGCTCTCAAAGATGCTTTTAAACTGTGTTTTGGGGCACATGTTAACTTTTTTTTGTGTGTGTGTTGTGCAAACTTCTGTCTGCTTGCTGTATAGTGAATATTAATGTGCGCTTAGTGTTCAAGTGGGGAGGGACAAAGTTTACTGAACTTGGTAGGTGAACTTCGAATGTAGCAGCAGAACGTTTGTCTTTCCTTTAAAGGAATCATGTGACGGAGAAAAATAACAAAGAACAAAGAAAAGGTGTCTCCCTTTTGAGTTCCTTTAACGTAACTGCAACTGTATTTAAAATAAAGATTTTTTTCACGCTGCAGAGAACCTGCTGAGCAGCTCATAATTTGCACTCATTAAGTTGAAGGTATGCTCCAACACACCCAGCCACAAACTGATTTACTAAAACCTGACAAACCACACACAGGCTTCAACACGAGGTCACTGCACAACACCATATCAGGAAATATGAGTGCTTATGTTTAATCTGCTTTAATTTTTTATCTTTAAGTCTAAACAGTTCCCAAGATAAGACTTAGATTTGAATTTCTGGAGAAATTTTCATAAATCCTGCCCACCAGATGTTTGGCTCTTCCTATCTGGATAGTGATGAGATCTCATTTTGAACCTGTAGCAGCCAAATTCTGTTGTATCTGAGGGATCCAGCAAACTTAATGATTGTACAGCACAAGACAGCTTGGACAAAAACAGCCTGGCAACACGTTGTCGCAAATTGTGATTAAAGCTTTTTCTGCATTAACACAGTTTAGACAAAAGTGGGCTGGGATGATAAGCTGTTGTCACAGGACGTTTCATCATGATAGTTTTGTGAAATAACTGAGCCCTTTCTAAAGTTATTATCGACTTGCTTGAAATTTCAGTGTGTCCCTAATTACACAATCTGCACACTCATGTGAAGGTGCCATTATGTGTATATGTGGATAGCAGTTGTGACTGAGTGTTGGTCAGTGTTTCTGTTGATGTGAGTGCATGCCACACTGAAGTTTAGATTCAAACCAAATCTGACTGAGGGAACTATCATGAAAAAGAGGAAACATCTGTGCTACCATCTTTGAGGCCCGTTATCTCCTGGGAAAAATGGTTTCCTTTACCCGTCTTCCTCTTATGATGAAAGAGAATATTGATTTGCTCCAAATTTGTTGAAAGTAGGAAGTCTGCTTCACCTATCTGAGCTCATTTGTTTATCTATGGGCAATGGGAGTTCACTGGTGCCACATTCGGGTCGTAATCTTATCATCATACAGGATATGACATTAGGCCAGAGGTCTATTGTGCCATTCGCTGACAGCTGCCTGATGCACATCCCCATCGATAATGCAGCCAACCCAAAATGGATTAGACTTATAGTGTCAGAGGCTTAAATGCCTTCAGTGTTCAACAAACGAAGCAGACAGGTGCTCAAACTTTTCCAGAGATGAAACTGGACATCTAGTCAAATGTAAATACGAGATTTCATTTGGGATGAAGTTTTTCTGCTACAGTTGACAAAAAAATAAACATTTGGAGAAAAAAAATAGATGAGATTGTACATATCATTCACATCTGTTGGATCATCAATTGCATCAGTTTAGTTTTCTCTTCTTAAAACACCAACAGACTAGTGTGGGATTTTTCTTTCTACATTGTGCACAGTCCAACCCAACCCCCATTATCATGAGTTATGTTTGCCACAGCTAAAACTTCACTCAACACACAGACTGTAAACGGACTGTGGGAGTGGCACAGAAGAAAATGTCTGGCTTGAGTTGTAAAACAACTTAAACCAGGCACACCCACTCCTTGTGTAGAACGGTTCAGTCTAAAAAGGGGAGGGCCAGAGTCACTTAGCTGCTCCTTGGTGATTGTGGTGACCTTTCCACAGTGCAGACTATTAATGGTTGTTTTCTCCCATGCTGAGTCGTCACACCAGGTCAACTCTAACACTCCATGCAGGTCACAAAAGCTCAGCTGAAAGAGTGCCTGGGCCAGGCTGTGCTTTGGGTGCCGCTCTCTCAGTTAAGGAGTACACAGCTCCTCTCTGACCACCACAGAAAGCATTTGTTGCTGTGAGCGCTATGAAGGTAGCTGCCTGGGGCATCAATGCAGATGGCCTGTATTGTTTACCAAACTCACCCCAAGACAAATACATTGAGACCATTGAGATGACTTTGAAAAATGATAGATGAATTTTGAATCAGATTGTACCCAGTAGAAATGATTGCCCTAAAGGGAACATAATGAGTTTTTATCCACTTATTTATTTGTAAAAACAGAGAAGCTTACGCTGTAATTTGTTTATCTGCTGCCATGTCAACATCGACCTCTGCATCACATTAACTCCTCAGAGCAGCACAGAGTCAACATCCTGCTGTTACAATGAGTAAACAAGGATCTTGCAGATCTTTAATTTAGAGCATTATTGTTTTATTGCACAATGTGTTATACTTTATATAAACCGTGAACAGGTGGAGTGTCATCTGTTAATACTAGTGTTCGGTGTCTGTGGCTCAGAAGGTAGGGCACTGCCAATAGGAAGATCAGTGGTTTGATAATATTACTCATTTGTGTGTGTGTTGTGCAAACTTCTGTCTGCTTGCTGTATAGTGAATATTAATGTGCGCTTAGTGTTCAAGTGGGGAGGGACAAAGTTTACTGAACTTGGTAGGTGAACTTCGAATGTAGCAGCAGAACGTTTGTCTTTCCTTTAAAGGAATCATGTGACGGAGAAAAATAACAAAGAACAAAGAAAAGGTGTCTCCCTTTTGAGTTCCTTTAACGTAACTGCAACTGTATTTAAAATAAAGAATTTTTTCACGCTGCAGAGAACCTGCTGAGCAGCTCATAATTTGCACTCATTAAGTTGAAGGTATGCTCCAACACACCCAGCCACAAACTGATTTACTAAAACCTGACAAACCACGCACAGGCTTCAACACGAGGTCACTGCACAACACCATATCAGGAAATATGAGTGCTTATGTTTAATCTGCTTTAATTTTTTATCTTTAAGTCTAAACAGTTCCCAAGATAAGACTTAGATTTGAATTTCTGGAGAAATTTTCATAAATCCTGCCCACCAGATGTTTGGCTCTTCCTATCTGGATAGTGATGAGATCTCATTTTGAACCTGTAGCAGCCAAATTCTGTTGTATCTGAGGGATCCAGCAAACTTAATGATTGTACAGCACAAGACAGCTTGGACAAAAACAGCCTGGCAACACGTTGTCGCAAATTGTGATTAAAGCTTTTTCTGCATTAACACAGATTAGAGAAAAGTGGGCTGGGATGATAAGCTGTTGTCACAGGACGTTTCATCATGATAGTTTTGTGAAATAACTGAGCCCTTTCTAAAGTTATTATCGACTTGCTTGAAATTTCAGTGTGTCCCTAATTACACAATCTGCACACTCATGTGAAGGTGCCATTATGTGTATATGTGTATAGCAGTTGTGACTGAGTGTTGGTCAGTGTTTCTGTTGATGTGAGTGCATGCCACACTGAAGTTTAGATTCAAACCAAATCTGACTGAGGGAACTATCATGAAAAAGAGGAAACATCTGTGCTACCATCTTTGAGGCCCGTTATCTCCTGGGAAAAATGGTTTCCTTTACCCGTCTTCCTCTTATGATGAAAGAGAATATTGATTTGCTCCAAATTTGTTGAAAGTAGGAAGTCTGCTTCACCTATCTGAGCTCATTTGTTTATCTATGGGCAATGGGAGTTCACTGGTGCCAGATTCGGGTCGTAATCTTATCATCATACAGGATATGACATTAGGCCAGAGGTCTATTGTGCCATTCGCTGACAGCTGCCTGATGCACATCCCCATCGATAATGCAGCCAACCCAAAATGGATTAGACTTATAGTGTCAGAGGCTTAAATGCCTTCAGTGTTCAACAAACGAAGCAGACAGGTGCTCAAACTTTTCCAGAGATGAAACTGGACATCTAGTCAAATGTAAATACGAGATTTCATTTGGGATGAAGTTTTTCTGCTACAGTTGACAAAAAAATAAACATTTGGAGAAAAAAAATAGATGAGATTGTACATATCATTCACATCTGTTGGATCATCAATTGCATCAGTTTAGTGTTCTCTTCTTAAAACACCAACAGACTAGTGTGGGATTTTTCTTTCTACATTGTGCACAGTCCAACCCAACCCCCATTATCATGAGTTATGTTTGCCACAGCTAAAACTTCACTCAACACACAGACTGTAAACGGACTGTGGGAGTGGCACAGAAGAAAATGTCTGGCTTGAGTTGTAAAACAACTTAAACCAGGCACACCCACTCCTTGTGTAGAACGGTTCAGTCTAAAAAGGGGAGGGCCAGAGTCACTTAGCTGCTCCTTGGTGATTGTGGTGACCTTTCCACAGTGCAGACTATTAATGGTTGTTTTCTCCCATGCTGAGTCGTCACACCAGGTCAACTCTAACACTCCATGCAGGTCACAAAAGCTCAGCTGAAAGAGTGCCTGGGCCAGGCTGTGCTTTGGGTGCCGCTCTCTCAGTTAAGGAGTACACAGCTCCTCTCTGACCACCACAGAAAGCATTTGTTGCTGTGAGCGCTATGAAGGTAGCTGCCTGGGGCATCAATGCAGATGGCCTGTATTGTTTACCAAACTCACCCCAAGACAAATACATTGAGACCATTGAGATGACTTTGAAAAATGATAGATGAATTTTGAATCAGATTGTACCCAGTAGAAATGATTGCCCTAAAGGGAACATAATGAGTTTTTATCCACTTATTTATTTGTAAAAACAGAGAAGCTTACGCTGTAATTTGTTTATCTGCTGCCATGTCAACATCGACCTCTGCATCACATTAACTCCTCAGAGCAGCACAGAGTCAACATCCTGCTGTTACAATGAGTAAACAAGGATCTTGCAGATCTTTAATTTAGAGCATTATTGTTTTATTGCACAATGTGTTATACTTTATATAAACCGTGAACAGGTGGAGTGCCATCTGTTAATACTAGTGTTCGGTGTCTGTGGCTCAGAAGGTAGGGCACTGCCAACAGGAAGATCAGTGGTTTGATAATATTACTCATTTGTGTGTGAGTGTGCGTTTTATTAAAAATAGGAATTTCATAGACTGAAAAACCCTGTAGAAAAAAAGAAGCACTGTATGAATGTGTGTTGACTATGGCATGTTGTGTAAAAGCACTCTGAGTGGTCAAAAAGACAAGAAAAGCACTACAAGCATTAATGCAGTCCATTCAGCATTAAGCAGACATATTTTTTGTTAGAGGTCTTGAGTGAGCGTGCCAGTGTGGTTAACCCCATCACACAAGTCTCACTCTGTCTTTGCAAATGTTCTCATATGACTGCTTGTAGCATACTTTGCATGTCATTTCTACATTCAAAACCACTGAACGATTTGTGTATCTTTAGAGTGCAAGGATGTAGACAGACCCTTTACTGGAGGAAAACATGTAATAACGCAATGCAAAAACATTCAGCAAGTCCACGTTATAGAGAGCTTAGAAGTGATGCTCTGCTCCTAACAGAAAAAACATGTTGCTTTTTAAGTTAGTTTTTATAACTGGAAGCAAAATATGTTGGTTTTAGGTGGTATGGACCTGTTTTGTTTGTTTTTATTTATTTTTTTCACTCCATGCATCATGTTACATGTTACAACATTTGAAATAGTCTTTTGGGTGGAACTTTTTATGTTGATATGGAACATATTGGTAACTCTGGTACGTCAATGGGACCTTGGTGGCCAAACAAAGGAAATTAATAAATAAATAAATAAAAGAAACAGGGTGTAAAAGATGGTTCTAGCATCATTTAAGCTTGGCACAAAGACTAGAAATAACTATTACAAAAATAGCCTGTTAGTGTGAGTTTTTAATCTTTACAACAGAAAAGAAAATAAACTGCACAATACGTTTCTGGGGGTCCAGTCTATTTTATTGTGTTGAAGCAGAGACTTCCTGCAGTGTTCACTGTTTGTCTGGTAACCTCTGGGTTATACACCTATAGATAAGGTGCTGCCTTTTTTAACTGACCTGTATGGATTGAACAATGAGTTATTTGACTGTATAACATCTGGAGCTGCATGGGAAAATGTTGACAATCTTACTATGGTGAAAATGTGGCACACTGAGGGACAATGTAGAGCTAAACAAGAATGCAGGAGGACATCTAATAATCACAAAAGCTATTTTCACTTGAACATTTTCTTTGAAACTTTTATCATGCCCACTGTATCAGTTAACAGCAGCAGTCACAGTGAACAGGTGTCATGTGAGATATTGTTCACTAATATGAAAAAACAAAGAATCGGCCTATTCAATTTTTTATAAAAATTCAATTTGGTTTCATTATTACTATTTGTGTACTTATGATTGCAACACAAGACAGGTGGTTTTGCACTCATAAGGCAAGTCGTCCCACGTGGCACAAAGCAACATCAGCTCAGCAGCTAAAGCTAAGCTAAGCCAATAGTGCTGGTTCTGCTGTCAGCCGTTAAGAACTGTATAGGCAGTAACAGTAGCCAAACAGGGCCAATGGAGGTCATGGGAGAACTTCAAGCAACCAAAGGAAATAAAAGGAGGAATTAGCATATTCATCGGAACTGACTATGATGTGCTTCCCAATTCATTTAAATAGAACAAGTGGATTGGGGAACACGTCCCCTCGGCAAATAACCAGAAACTTTAAGGCACATACAAATCAATTACAAACCAACTGCATCCATCCCAGAATGATGGGTCACTCAAACTCAACCAAAATATTTGACTCCTCTAACTCATCCCCTTCGTACCAGCATTATTAAGCAAATGAATGGT
This sequence comes from Odontesthes bonariensis, assembly GCF_027942865.1. Lineage (NCBI taxonomy): Eukaryota > Metazoa > Chordata > Actinopteri > Atheriniformes > Atherinopsidae > Odontesthes > Odontesthes bonariensis. Next base: position 31,899,760 of record NC_134519.1, on the reverse strand, counting down.
GAGAGAGTGAAATATGCAGATATAATAGTAGAGGCAGGGCTGGAGAGCAAAAGCGCTGCCTGATGAACTGGGTTGCAGAGATTCTGTGGCCAAACCAGCCGCTCTCTTAAAAGCCAGATCACTGTCAGAGGCTGAAAAGTGTGTAGCAACTGAAGATAAAAGATCCACTTAGCAGTATCTCAGGGCATTTTACAAGAGAAACCCAACAATTCCCTTTGGACGGCACTTGGCAACAGTGAAGAGAGAAAATTTATTTTCAACAGGAAGAAACCTCTAACAGAGCCAAACTCGTAGAGGATGGCCAGAGGAACAAGAAAAGAAAAAAAACAGCTGGTAAGGCCAGTCAATTCAGATATGAAATATGCAGCATCAGAGCCAGAAATGGCAGCAGAAAACCATAGCAGGAGAAAACAGCACAGAGAGACACAAAGGTAATGACATGCAATAGTAATAAATGCATGGAGAGTAACTGTTGACTGGCCTTACCAACAGACTATTTGTTGGGTCGGCAAATCAGTGAGAAGAATAGAATATTTGGAAACATTGCAGCAACAGTTTCTTTACAAGATGTTGATGCCTTTATGAAAGGTGGGGTTAAACAATGTTAATATCTGCGTCAATCTATCTGCAGTCTCCACAAAAACAAGCGAGCAATGCCATAATTGTGTAAAAGTATTCATACTTAGATAAGATTCACAAAGTTAAAATGAAGTCCTATTTAGTTCATACTTTAATTACTGAGGAGGGGAAATTTTACAGGGGAAATGGAGCACACCTTCACTGCACGCAATGTACCCCAGACGTAACCACATCCTCCACACTTTAAAGGTCTAATACGACTGAGCAATAAAAAAGAGAAGAGAAAGACAAATGCTTCTTAAACTATTAATGATAAGTCTGATAAGTCTAAAATGATCCATTGAAACAGCTTGGAATGGTCTTTCCACCTACATTTAAGACCTCTGCAATATGATGGCACAGGACAAGAGGGTAGGTCTACTGGCTGAGAAGATGGAAGTCTGTCTCCTGTGCAGTGTGACAGTTCACACTGACAGCTACACACAAAACCCTCTTACGCACAATATAAACCTCCAATAAATACTGAAACCTTTTGATGCACATGCGTAACCATAGAGCTTTTGTTAGAAGGAAATAACTGTCAGAATCATTAGGACCTCCAGCCAGGGTGACGATAGTCCTTCTGCCAAACAAAAAGCTCTAAAATACCTGCAATCAGTGATTAGGGCTGTAGTGGCCATTTAGATAACTGAATACGACTTATTTAGTAAAACTTCATATCTAGTCAAATTAATTCAGAAAACACAAAAGAAAAAGTTTTTCTTTCTTGGCAAGCTCTTTGTAAGCTTCCACAAATGTTTTTGCTTATCATAAAGTTCACATGAAATCCAAATATATCTTTAAATGATTGTACATGTTACTTATCTGTAATATCTGGCCCAACAACGACAAAAAGGTGCTTTGAAGATATTCTTAATCGTATTTTAGATTGGAAATCCAAAGAAATGTCGAGGACTCATCCTACACTTCTGGGTGTCTGCTAACTTTTGGTCCAGTTAAATGCCTACTTTCATATTTTTGCAGAGCTGAAATAGTAGACTGTGACTGCTCAGCCCACTGGAGTTCACCAATCAGAGTAAACTGGGCTCTCTAGAAAGGTGCACAGCCTCCCTAATTTTTGGTTTTACAGGAAGTACAAAAAAAATAATAAAAATGTTAAAGCTAATTACACTATGCTTTGTTTCATGGGAGCTTTGATTGCAGATACCGGAGACTGTCTGTCCAGGTTACAGGCAGAATCTGTAGAGCTCAGTAATTACCAGAGCAATCTGTATGAAAAAAGTGTTGGAAGAATTTTTTTATTAGGAAACTACGTACAATGCTGTTTCTTAACTTGGTGCAGAGATTTCCTAGACTCTTTTTGCCGATCTCGCATAGTACATTAAGCTCAGGACTCTGTAGCTGTAAGTTAAAAAAATTCTTTGCTCGGATGCACACATTTGTTTTGACAGACTGGATCATGCTATGTTCAGCACTTCAAAGATTTAAAACACATTTACTTCTCTTACATAACTGACTATTTACTCATTCAAAAAGTCACTCTAGCACTTAATCTGATGAGTAAAGTCTTTAAATCCCCAAACTCTTCTATGTCCAGACATTTCTGATGTAGTTTGTTACATAATCACATGAGTGCAAAATCCAATTTAACCAGCTTGAGTGTGTGTTTGATTCAGTTTGCGCCAAACATTCCTCTCTTGGACAAGCAGCCAGTTGTTGTTCCAAAGCTCCTCCACAGACACAGACAGTATGGGAACTTCTAAACAGACCTTAGGCGAAGCAGAGTTCCACTGTTCTCTGGAGAATAACCAAGTTTTTTTCAACGTTAAAAACTCTTTAATTCACTTGTACAAAATCAGCATATATATATCTATATATATAGATATATGTATGTGTGTGTGTGTGTGTGTGTGTGTGTGTGTGTGTGTGTGTGTGTGTGTGCGCGCGTATTTGTGTGTGTGCGTATTCTCATGAAACGATACATTATGAAATATGGTACATCTTTACAAAACTAAGAGTACATAATTTACAGACTGCAAAGCAGCACTTATCTTCACTAGCCTAATCAATTTCTTCCAAATAATACATTAAAAATCATAATGAAAAATGTCAATAAATACAGGATTACATAGAGTACATGTATAAGGACACAAGAGGATGTCACCCACGTAAACTGCTGTTCTCCTCTCCATCTCCCTAAAAGGGGAAAAAGAAACCTGTATCTCATTTTGTCATTAAATTTTTTCAGTCGGTATTATACTACAAATATCTAAGTGTTTGTTGTATAATACTACAAACAACTATTTGAAAAAATAAAATAAAATACTTGAGATTAAATTAGATTTTCATTGCATATTCAAGTCACGTCTTCCTTATTTATATGGTTTAAACTTCATCCTCCTTCTGAGAGAGAAGGACAGAGTTTAAACCATTTCTTGCCTTGATCATTATGAGAAACGTGTGATCACTGGTGGAAAAAAATGGAAGAGCTTGGAGTCGTGACAAAAACACAACTTGAATATCGGGTAAGCAATACTATTCTTTTTTTTTTTTTTTTTAAACCCCTTCTCCTGTCCAGCATTATGGCAGCAGAATTGTAATCTGAATACCGTTAATGCCAAACACATTTGCTATGCCAAGGGAAGCTTTATGAATGTAAAGCTCCCCTTGATGCCCATTAACTCCTTATTTTTATTTATTCATTTTTGTTACAATACTTAACATGATGTGATAGTGTGATAGTGTTGAACCGGACCGGGGGACAGAGAGAGAGGGAGAGCGAAGAAGGGAAAAAGAAAAAAAAGGAACAGAAACATGAAGAGACAAACATAGAAAACAGTAAAAAGTCACACAACCAGCTGCTACACCTGTAAAAACAAAACTGAAGAAAATCCATGGCTTTCGTGGGGATTTTGTGGGGACTATTCTCTGAATTATGATATCTGAAGATTTCAACCATGCCTCTCAAAACTAATGGTCAACTTTTTAAATGTTATCAATTGTTTTTTAAAATCTTTTTATGGATCCATGATATAATAATGGTAATAATAACACATCTATAACAATAATTCACTGTAGCAGTATGGTTTCCCTTTGGCGATTTTTCAAACATTTTATTGAATTTAAGGTTAAAAAGAGGCAAAAAGTGATGCCTGTGCTGGATTACAGTGATGTTACTTACACCCATTATTGAAAGCTTTTATGCACTGGATAGAGTCTACAATGGAGCTCTGAGGCTGAGGTTTATCATTATTACTAAATCTCTACCTCACCCAGCTTCATGTTATATGCTAATGTTGATTGGTTGGCCTTGTCTACAGGTAAACTCAGAAGTTGGCATGTTCTCATCTACTATTGAAGAAGGCTATTCATGATTTGCTCCCTCCATATTTACAGACATTAATTAAGAAAATGAAAATAAAAGAAATAACAGGGAAGTTATGTTCATACTTCATATTCCTGACATCTGTTCCAAAGGCTTGTTCCAAACTATGGAAAAAAACATCTAGATATGCTTCTTATATCTCTTAAATATGCAGAGAACCAACTTAGAATTAGAACAAAAAAGAACTCTTAAAATAAAAGAAACTGACCTCATTAAATGAATTCAAAGTATTTTTATATGATTTAGAGGCAGATAGTTTATGATGTGCATGTTTTTGCTTGATTGTTTTTAACTTATGAAAACTGATGCTGCCGATTTGTGATATTTACCATGTCATTTTATGATCAATGAGTGCATTCTTATTTTATGTTTAATCTTATGCAAACTTATCATCTTAATGCAGTTGTAAAGTGTGTATATGGCTGCTATCTTGGTCAGAACACTCTTGAACAGAGATCTTTGATCTCAAAGAGATTTTCCCTGAGTATATAAAGGTAATAATAAATATCATAATGATAATAATAAATATAATTACAATAAATATAGTCATGAACAGAAGAAGAAAAAAGACTTGGTAAATTAAGTCCATCTTGCACATTTTTTGTATCAAACCAAAGATAAAAAGGAAAATGAAACATTTGCTAAAGCAATGATTATTTCTGAATAGTTGTATTGTGTTTACCTGAAGTGCAAGGTTGTGTCAGGTCCGCATTGACTGCGGGGAGATTCATACAGAGGGATCCTCCTGCATGGCTAATGTCTGATTTACAAACTTCAGCATCCCTGTCAGTGATCTCATATCCATCTCCTCCTCCTGACCCACCAAAGTATTCCCAGACTCCCTCCTCGACTCACTGTGCAGCTCATCTTCTCCATCCTGCACTGAGGAAGCCTCCATGTTTTGGAAACTTTGTTTGTCCATCATGTATGTGAGCGGATTGAAGGAGAGGTCAGAGGCTGCAGTGGCATCTGTGGCACTGAGGCCCTGCCAACTGTGGTCAACTGTTTCTGAGAAAGAGGAAACAGACTGTGAGGTGGACTCCCAAGGGTTCTTGCTCAGAGCCTCCCCCGGTGCGGCCTTAAGGCTCAAAGGGATGTCCAAGGAGGAGTCGATATTGCTGCTCTGCAGCCAGTCACAGGTTTGATGGCTC